>NC_088202.1:133055219-133660025 GCF_037126465.1 Ornithodoros turicata | reverse complement strand
ACATCATCAATGTTACTGTAGAGGCCTCGACAGTTCAACTGAATGAATACCTGTCCCATAATTAGAATGGAAATAAGGAAGAGCAAAGGGGCTCTGCACACTGTGTGTTAAGGGGGTGTGACCCTTGGCGGGGGAAGCCTCTGTTTCTCCTTTGACTTGTTGCCATACTTGACTTGATGACATGCAGTCACCATCATAAAGCCCCATTGAGTGTGTGGCAGTCTGGGATGAGCTTCCAGTGAGTCCATCCCAAACTGGAAGCGCGCCATCAACCTCCGTAGAGATTGTGGCGGGAGCCGGCGGAGGCAACTCTCCGCAGACTTTTTTTGTGTTTGGGGGTGTGGAGTGGAGGCCCACAAGTTTGGGTCCCCACGGATACTCTGAGTGATGCCACTCCTTGGCGAACCGCTTCAGAGAAAGATCCTCTTTTCTGAAACTCCAGTTGTGTTTTCGCTGCTTTGTATGTCAGCTGCTGTACAGTCTTAATTCTCAAGATTTCTTTTTCATCGCTAAAGCGTGGGCGGCTTCTTGAATAAGAGGGATGGTTGCCTTCGCAGTTGACACAACGGAAAGTGTCCTTGCACGACTCTGGAGTATGGTCATTGCCGTCACCCCGCACTTGGGGCCATATCAGGTGTCCACGGCACACTTGGGAATGGTGACCAAATCTCTGGCACTTGAAACATCGACGCGGGTTGGGTAATGTAGGGTCGGACGTGACAGTTTACATACCCAGCCTTTGTTTCTGTGGGGATGTGTGCAACTGGAAAGATAATATGACGTTCCTGGTAGGTATTTCCTTGTTGTCCCTGCGGATGGATATCCGTTTGGCACTAATCACCCCTTGGTCTTTTAACCCCTCCTCGATCTCTGTCTCGGAGCACTGTAGTAACTCCTCACTAGAGATAACACCTCTAACTGTATTGAGCGTAGGTGCGCAGTCACTGAAACTGGAATATCACCAATTTGTTTTAGCGACAACAGTGCTGAGCTCTGCAGCCTGCTCTTTACCTCAATGTGGATGTCACCAGTTCTCAATTTTTTGCATTGTACACTTTACCTATTAGTTGTTCGAGAGTTTTAGCAACTAGGAAGGGAGAGATAGTAGCTAGTGGTTTTGTCTCATCCTTCAGCCTGAAGGATGAGGATCTTTGGGAACCATGGTTCTGGAGTAGAACTGAGAAGCTGCAATGTTTGCCCTTCGGTGCGGTGCCTTTTGTGCCGCCGATCGTGTTTTTGAGAGTTTGTCTTATCCATAAAGTGGAATAAGTGATTCGGTGCAGCAGGGTGTCACCCACCATGGAGCCCAACTAGGGAACGTGTCCCACACGTTAACACTGCCTCTGGACTATACCCAAGTGCAGTTTTCTAAAGGTAGAAGTACTGCCCAAGGTTGACCCTTGCCGCCAAAGAAGGTGAAAAAAGGAGGAAGTGGGCAGGACGAGAGAGAGAGGAGAGAAAGAAATGAAAGGAGAGATGGCGACTAGCTGAATAGTCCTGACAGGGCCTTCCAGGACCACCCGTCTATGGGAAGCAGGAGCCAAAGTGGTGTGTTGCTTTCCCAGAGCGGACCCGAAGGGTCCAAAACAACCTCTGTTCCACTCAACCACCAGGGTCCCCCTTTCCCCAGACACGTGAAAGCCACGCACAGCTATACGTGGGGGTCTCCCCCCGGCGGCGACCCAACCATGAGTGCAGGAGGGGGCTACTGCGGCTGCTGCCGGGCGATGGGGCGCCAAGTTCCTGACGCCGGAGTTGTCAAAACTATGAAGAAAAAAAAAGGATGAAGCACAATGTAAGCCTTCATTTTGATACCACTGCGACTGCAGCAATGTAATCCATGTGACGATTTTTTTAAAGGACGTAAATTGTAACAATGCAAAATGGCCGCATGTGTGTCTTTCAGACTGTTAGATTACTTTATTATGTAATCCAATCACACATTGTGGTATATATTGACTATTAATTGAAGGAAATAATATTCAAAAAAGCACTAGAAGCATCCATTGGGAGAACTGAAACGACAACTGACCATGCCATCATGCTGCCGGATGCAGCGTCATAATGTGTGCATGCTTTCCTTTCGTTTAACATAAACACTTCAAGCCCCTCAACAATGGAACTCTGTGTTGCGACACAACGAGGTGCACAGGGCACAGACTGCAAAGACTTCATGGCTTCTTTGTCTTTTCCTTGGAAGGGGTATTCACTTGCGCCGAGTTTTGCACCTATGGCGGAACAGTGTGTGCCGAACAGACCGTAGCTGTAGAAATGATGACACTATATACTGGCATATCTTACTTACACACATAGCTCTATACCAGGGAGCTGAGTAATGCATGTTAGGAACTCCAAATTATTCCACTCCGTTCTTCGATTTGAGATACAATGGGCCTTTTTCACATACACGTCGTATCCTAGCGGCGCTCCAACGAACCATGCTCGGAGCGCGTCAAAACAATTCACGTAGAGAGCAGAAAGGACCAAAACCGGTCCGGAGTGGGGCCAACAAGGTCGCGCCATTCGTGTGGTCTCCCCACTGGTGCACCACTTCTGTCGTCCCCATTCGACATCTAGTGATGACGGAGATATCCCTCTCCGGCGCCTCCAGGTCATACGCATGCTCATAGGCCTTTGTGAAAAAGGTCCATTCTACATTACCGATATGTCGACACTGACACACGAAGAATATCAATCGAAATGTAGCTATATTCTGTTCCGCATATGCTTCTTTTCCCTGTTTCACTTTCACAGCTAAGCTAGTACACGTGGGTAGAAAGAACCTACTCGATGAGTATTTTTAAGCGCCCTGATCGTTTTTTTTTTTTTTTACTTTGATATCAGCATCGGGTAGGATATTGGCCCTGGCGATGCAACTCCCTAATCGTCATCACCATAGGGAGCTGATTAAAAGGCATTAAAAACGTGCATTCTAGGCACCTCAAGAGGCCCTCAAAAGGCCCCAGGAGGCCTTGAATCTTCTCGGAATAGGAGCGAGGCAGTACAGTTTGCCGCGAATGTAGCGCCCGCACCGGCGAGCCTCTGAAAGTGGCGTCGGGATAGCCGATTGGATGCGACTGGATCACACCACGTTTGGCAGCAGTTTCGACGTGTTTCGGTCGTTACACCACTGTTCGGAGGACCAGCCACAATAATTGCTGCATAGTTGGATGCAACGCGACTTATGCGAACTCTCCAGGTGTGAAATTTTACAGTTTTCCCTGGAAAAGTTACGAAAAGGAGCTACGCGCCATATGGGTGCAACTCGTTTGCCGGCAGACGTAAGTAACAGTTTATTTTCGCACGGAATATGCCTATTTTTAACCTGTCTACTTTATGTGCTTCCGGCAAGCCGTGTGCCTACCAAGCACTCTCGAATATGCAGCAAGCACTTCGTGGGCAGCGCAAAGTCCGACAATGCTACACACCCTGCCTACAACCCGTCAACCTTCCCCGAAGCGTACAGGAAGAGACCGATACGTACCACCGATCGCTACGAAAGGGAAAAGGCCCTACTCTCTGTTGTAGACTTTTCTTGGTCGCTGTTGTGGCAATCTTGATCAATATTAGCAGGCTGCGGTTCAGAAGCATGGCGTGTCAAAACCACTATTTACGCGACTTGCCTGCAGGCTTAACTTGCCTGTGGAATAGCGTGTGTTAAATTCTAGTATGTACGCGTGTGCACAAGTGAGGTCCACCGGAAGAGTTAATAAATACTGGGCATATTATCTGTAACAACTGAGTAATGCAACGACATTACAACAGCCAGCCTTACTTGGTGTTTTAGAATGTCGTCGTAGCCGTACAGGTAAAGTGGGAATGTTTATGGTATTCAACATATCCCCCTCACCTGATGCAGGTCAAAACGGCGTAGAGACTGGATTGCCTGTAACGTTCTATCTGCTGCACCGGACCTCACATCAATAAGAACTGTGAGCCCATCGCTTCTGACACTGAAGATCTCTCAGTAGTGGAAGATTATGCAGGATGTGGCATGCATGAAGACGAACCACCAACAAGGAGGTATGATTAGATATTGTGAATGGTGATTCCTAGCATTTCACAGGAATGCTTACTAGTGTGTCAGATTCATAGGCCTTTACAATGACGGATGAGTCAGTCGAAAGCTCGAGGCTCTTAACTTTCTACTGCACTCGCAACGGTGATGGCATGGGAGTTCAAGCCAGCAGCATTCCAACAGTTGACTGTGGCACGTTATGCCCAAAGGCAGTGCACGAGACACGGAGTGCTGGTCCAGCCTACAAGAAACTTACTTCGGTGGCTATAAAAGCATTGTGGATAATGAGCAGCGGCTGTTGGATTTAACTGGAGTGACATTAGTGGTAAGTCAACGATTTGTGGAGGCAAGAAAAGCAGTAAACTAGTATGAGGATGGTATGACTTCACTGCCGCAATTAAATTATACACTTACAAGTACATAATTTACATTATTTGCCTGCAGGTCCTCTCCCTTCTGCAAGCCTCCTCCCAGAGAAAGGTCGCCATGCCCAAGAGCTGCACATTAACGACAAGCTCCTCCTTTTCCTGATGAAGCTGAAGCATGGCTTGCCCTTCTCATGCTGGCGCTCTATTTGGTGTCCATAGAACTGCTGCTGCTAAGGCTTTCAAGGCTGTCCTTTTTCACCTCTGTGCCACTACAAAGTCATGGCTTTTCTGGCCCAGCAGAGCTGCAATCAAAGCAACTATGCCACCAAACTTTCGTCATCTATACCCGGACTGTCGACTGATTATTGATTGCACAGAGTTGAAAGTAGAAATGCCAGACGGGGTCAGAGCACAGAACATGTGGTACTCTCACTACAAGGGCACATATACTATTAAGTATCTCATTGGAATAGCACCAAATGGACTAGTGACATTTCTTTCACCAGGCTTTGGTGGAAGAGCCAGCGACCCAAGTGTAACTGTAGAGTCAGGGCTTCTGCCGCGGCTAGAGCCAGGGGACCTTGTGCACGCTGATAAAGGCTTTCCTGGAATCCGGACAGGTGTCGGGCAACAAAAAGCTACCCTAGTAATGCCTCATTTGCAACCAAACCACAGTTTACCGAGGCTGAGGTTGATGCAACCTACGAGACAGCGGCTGTACTCATACACGTTGAGAGGGTAATCCAAAGGCTACGGATCTTCGACATTTTAACAGGAGGATACCACATGACCGCACAGAATACATGGACAAAATAATGCACATCATATGTGTCTTAACAAACTTGAGACCTGGCATATTTCAAAAGAGTAGTGAAGCTGTGGGTTCACCAATGGTCCAGGCTTCTGTGCCAGTAGCGTAGATGTTTTGCAACAAGCCCATGAACAAGACTAGCCCAAATGTAAGACACTGTAGTTCAAGGATTATTAAAGCAACGGTTCTCCAGCATATTGTATACTCTGCCTTGTACTACAGCTACAGTACACACAAGTGACAGCGAGACAGCTCTAGGAACAAGATTTTTAATTTTCCTCATAAGACATCCTCAGCTCATTAGTGAATGGCAGTACAAGCCATGACTACTGCTTACAGTTATCCACTAATGTGGGCAAGAAATATGAAAAATAAAATTTTCTCAAGTGTGGAATGCAGCATTCCAGAAACTCGTCGTTGCGAAGGACATCCAGGATTAGGTAGTCTGTCTCAGAGTTGACAAAAAAAATTCACTTTTTGAGACCGAGAACATACAGGGACTTGAACCTGGGTATAATACTGGTGCGATTCCCTTAAACGGTAGTCCGGCTTCCCCTGAAGATATATGAGCTGTGGGTCGTCAAGGACACTGCCCTTCCTCTTCGAATACGGACATTTTATTTCCAAGAGGCAAACTTCACCACTGTCATCCCTGCAAACCAAGTTCAAAGGGTCGATACAAGAGATCAAAATCAACTCTGTAAAAGCCTACCTGAAGATCCCATCTGATGAGCATGCAAGCCATGGGTCATCCGAGTCTACAACCAGACCAAGCTGTGTCACCGTAACTCCACAGACATCTTCAAATTCTGCCTTGCCAAGGGCTCCATGGCAATTCCATGGGCCATTGCGGTTGTCCCGACGGGCACTGCAAGTACCATTTTTTCGGCGAGCTCCTCTGGAGACAGAGTCCATCGTAGGATCTGGTGACTCTGCAGGTAGGAAACACAAGCATCAGTCATCTGAAACATTACAACAGGCGTGATAAAAGGAAAAGATAATGGGAAGTTCCACAATTCACACAGCACTTGTGAGCATAACAAGCTAACAGAAGGGAGTGTAGATCACTGCGATACCTTGGTTCCCGTTATTCGGGACTCACGAGCTTTCAGCCATGCAGATCTGTCTGCGGCTGTCGCGGAACAGATCGCAGGAATGTCATCCTTGGTGACGGACACCTTCTCGGCGTAGAAGGCTCTGTCCACCTTCCTAACCTTGTCAATAGGAGAATCGCTCTTGAGCAGCACTCCTTTCACAGTTATACTGCTTGCATAATTTGGAAAAGCTGGCCTAGACAGCTCCCAACTGTACACCGGAATACTATCTCGCTCTGCCATGCTTCCTTTCAGCATCTGTTTCTCCCAAAACATTTGGCGCTTTGGTCCATTCGGCACTTAACATGGCTACCATTGGGCAGTCAATGCCGCCGAAATGGTCCGTAATGTGGGTTAGTGGGACCTCACGAACATTGCTGGGCAGCCCTGGAAAAGGTTACACTTGCATATGCTCTTATGGTACACACAACATGTCCTGATCAGCTATCAGGTCCCACTATGTGCATAACATTAATTCACAATTGACAAATGACATAGTAAACTATATAAGAGATCTGTATGGTGGTCACTCACCTTCACCGAAGCCTGCAGATGCTCGAACAAATTTGGGGTACTTCGTTCGCTTCGAGCGGGCAGGTATACCCCATTGTCGCGCTCTACTTGTCCTGGTTGAACTGTCTTCTTCCTGCAGCACGTAGGGTGCAACAGCAGCAGCGTGTTTGCACTTTCCAGCAGCTCCCGCCTTGCAGGTACATGTCGCTCCGCGCAGGCTTCTGAGTCCACTGGTCTACGCGGAGATTGATCCTTAATTTTATTCATATGGTAGGCAAACGACACTGAAGCCTGGTTAAAACTTCGAAACTCGTTCGTGCACATTCTGGCTTCAGGTCGCGAATGTTGCATGCGTGCAGAAATATGTTATACTTACATGAAGTGTCACGTGATGGCTGCGGTCATTAATTCTTGTCTGTGGCACACAACACCCTTCAATGTCGTCGCCCTCATGGACCTCTCGCACGTTATACACGTGTCCAGCGTCAACTAATAACTTGCCTTTCCTCAAATTACCACCTCTGAAGTACCTTTCTACGTCGTAAAGCATAGCAAAACCAGCCAGTATCTGACACTGTGTCATTGGGGGAGCTTTCATATAATACAGGGACTCGAAACCGAATACTCCCACCACACGTCCCCCAGTTCATCTCTCCCGACAGGAGTGACGAAACCGCCGCTGAGGGCGCTGAACGCAGGGGGCGCAACAGCGCCGTCTGGACCCTCCTCGCTTCCTATAGGGTCGATCAATATTGCACCCGAGAGGCGCCACCAGCATTAGTTGCTTACCTTAACCCTGTATTCACACGAGTCAGTTTTCTGCAGGCAGCAAGTTGGGAACGAGTTACAGGATATCCGAGATGAACAAGGCCATGGCCTTGTTCATCTCGGATATCCTGTCCCTATTGAAAAAAGCGACATCAGGTCTGATGTGATTTGGGACACTGTCTTGATGCTAACACCAGCTGATGTTAACATCAGAGCCGCTCTGATGCTGATGTTAGCATCAAGACAGTGTCCCAGATCACATCAGATCTGATGTTAAAGGAGCAGTATAGAGGCCCACAACTTTTTTTCTGTTTTTGGTCAGTTTGGAATGTTAGGCGGCCGAAAACAGTTTTCCCACAATTAGTGCAACCGTAGCTAAATTGGGACGCCTGCAATAGCTCCCCGAACCTCCCGCGCGCGAAACACCCTCCTTCGCCTTCACGATAGGCACGTGATGAGCGCCACCACACACGTCACTATGTGACGCAAGTGGTGAGGACGCTCCTCATTGGACTTGGGATCACATGATCGAGGTGAGCAACATCGCCCAGGCCGGAGCGTCTGCTACCGTTTGGGAGACGCCATGCGTTCTCCGGCTTCGTGATGTCCGAAACGGAGGGTTTGAAGGCTGTCAACGACACAACCATGATTTTTTGGGACCGCAGGCACCACGCGAAGAACGAGTGGTGCAGCCCGAAATTAACTGCGTTTGTACAGCAAAAACCCCGTGCTTCTCGACAGTGTGCAGCCTGCCCGACAGTTTTCACCGCGCAGTTGGTTCAGTGGCTAACAGGTGGCGCCACAATACCGCTTCCACAATACGGCTTCGCAATAGCTTTCTGCTGCTGTGAATTCTGAGATTGCACAGAAGCCACGGATATATTACTCTTGTCATCGTGATCTTATTTTCTCAGACTGCGTATATGCTTCTTCTTTTAAAGAAAACGTGATATAAATCATATAAATAATAGAAGTCAACAAGAAGCAGCTAGCAATGTTCGTAGCAGACGGTTTTTCCTACGAACGAATGAGGGGCTCTCTACCACGAACGTCACACTAGAGTGGGTGTGATCTGCAGTTGGAGCGCTCCGGCCTGTTACCGCGGCAGCGATATTCCAAATTAATTGCACCGTGGTCATACAACTTTGGACAGAAATATTTTGTGGGAATGCTTTTCACATACTGCTTTACAAGATGACAGCAGTTTTGGGCCATGTTAGATACCACTTTAATGCTCCTTTAACATCACAGCTGCTCTGATGATGATGTTAACATCAGAGCTGTCCAGGCTGATGCTAACATTAGAGCTGCCCTGGCTGATGAAAACATCACAGTTCTCTTGATGCTGATGTTGACATGGAGAGCTGCATTGATGCTGGTTATTGCAATCTTGAAAATGCTGCAGTCTTTGTTTTCTGAATGTTCTGCAAAGAGAGCGCCTCATGCCTGCGGTAGATGAGTACCGACAAGAACCCTCACGAAACAGAAGATAACAGCAACAAAGCATTTTATTCACCACTCCGAAGTACGTACCTTTCAACGCATATCCATTTATCATCAACATACCTGAGCGTTGAACTCACGGGGGCACAAAACTGGTAATGATCGAACGGTGAAAACACAACGAAAAAGAGCACACTTGGTCCTCGTTTCCGGTTCAACTTGTCCGTCTTCCGAAAAAGCACTTCGAAGCGTTGTCACGTCGAGCAAGAGCCTCACCACATTGATCACGGTGCTTGCGTTTCTCTTGCTGGAGGCCGCTGCGTCATACGCGCTCAACCTGCAAGAATTATCGTTCCAGAAAACAGGATGACAGGATACCTATGTAGAGTAGTGTAGAGACATATGACATATCGTCTGCACAAAGCATTACAGTTGATTTCACCTAACATTCTATCTCCCTGTCATTGTGGAGATCGCCTGCAAATAGAGTACATCGGACAATGAGAATGCATGGCGCAGTCGAACATACTACTTCACAGTTGTATTAATTACACACCTGAAACGGCAAGAATCCTGAAGGCGAAGAGCGATTTGGCTTCACATCCAGGGAAGCGTCTTCACTCTGACATTCAAACGAGACTGACTGGTCTGCTCGCGGTTTGAAGGTACGCTTCCACTTACAGACGTTGCAATGTCAGACAGCGTTGCAAGAACGACAGCATCAAGTGAGGGCAACAATACAAAGGCTCTAAAACGCTTTAGACTTGCTGGAACGCTCGAAATTACACGAACTACACGCGGCGACGAGGAACGTCCGTTAGAGCAGCCAAAGCGAACCCAACAAAAACGGCGCATGCGCGACACTGGTTGGTGGCATTGAGAACAAGCAAGGACGCGCGACCAGTTCTGCAAGCGAGCTGGTGGCCCGGTGATGTGAGATATTCGCACGTTAGCACTGCACACGAGCATCAAGAAGGAGGGCCATAGGAGCTTCAAACAAGCAAGCTGTTTTTGTTTCAGGTACCATCATCCGTATTTGTATCATCATATTGCTTGTCCTTGTTGAGGTTCTCGGAGCCCGTTTCAGAAATGTCATTTCTTGCAAAACAAGTGAGTATTATAACGCGGGGGAGCTTATAACGTTTCCTAATACTTACCAAGTATGGCAATTATGGTTGCAATATAGACGGGGATGAGGTCATTATTCGAGGGAAGCGATTACAGTGTACAGGTTACGTGTATGTACATCTGCAACTGCTTTATATTTCTCCTGTACAAGAAACATGAGTCACGCTGCGTGCTTATACGTCAGTGTCATAGTTCAAGAATACCCGAAGAATGAGGAAAACAGAAACATAACGTAATTCTTACAAGTATGGTTTGTTCTACGATAGCATTCTTGTGGTACTTCATTGTGCTGACATTACTTCTGTACTAAGATTCATGTGCCATTTTGTGGGAAGTGAGCGAAAGTTCACTAGTAGCGCTGAGCGACAGTGGATTGTGCCACGGGTACGAGCTGGAGCTGCCTATGCGCGACACAGCCGAGCGCGGCTCGCGTGGCGCAGCATTTACATTTACCGGCTGGCTCGTTGAGAGCGCCACTCACCATGCAGGCGTGAGTTGTATTGCAGTTGGTGAATGATCTCAAATGCTTCCTATCAGGAACCGCGCAACGATCGATTCTGCCTTTGCTCGCGAAATCAATATGTTGATTGGCTGACAGGTTGGAAGTGCAGATGATGGTGGCTTACTTTAGCACTCCATAGTTGTCTCGCGACGCCAAGCCACGGATTTTTACATTTAGCACTCATAAGCCAATATTTTGTATTTGGGGAACCGGTGCGGATCGTGAAGAAGCAACACAAGATTTAAAGTTAACCAAAATATTTATTCCTGTCAAATTACAAACATGCATGTAATTTACTGGCTGAAACGTAGTGATAGCTCAGTATTCTCTCTGTCAACAGCACGCAAAGCAAACCAATCCCATTATCCTACATTTCTGTTTATCTGCAAATCATTCTGTGCAATTTTAACTTCAGTGATTATTTTTTGGGGAGTTCAGCGAATCAGCAGCAATTCTATCGCATCATGCCTCATTGCATCCGCTGAGAGACCGCCAGTTTATTTAATATCTTTTTTGTAATAACATCGGTCTTCGTTTATCGGTGCAAGACAAGGTAGAGTGTTGTCATCATGTCCCGATCACACAATGGAGCAAACATAACTGTGGTGACTTTTTATATAGTACCTTTTTGCTAGGTACGTTCACATCTCAACATCCACACAATACATCAATCAACACCAAGAACGCATTCTCCGTGACGTGTTGTACCAAGCTGCAATATTTTTTTTATTTCCTCTTCCAGAGATGATCCCGTGGCAAATGGCATCGATCAACTTCACACAGCTGCCAGGAAGATAATGGATGTAGGAAGGACTATCATGACTTTTGGGCACTTCGGTTGACGTTGAACATTAAAGTCAATAACAGTCGTATTTCGTTCATTTCCCGAATGAAAGTCTAAAGAAGAAAACAACGACGTTGTTTTTCACTTTAGTCAGACAAATACCATCATTGCAAGTGCGTTTTCCATATGGTTGATTGCTGGTGCTAACTGTCCCCCGCAGAACACACAAGACAAAACGATGACATCCAACCTCACTCAAGAACTAAGTATGGCAGCAGCAGTAGTATGCACCTCATGAAAATGGCGAACAATGGATGCAGTGATGGGCAAAGTACCTCATAATTATACTTAAAGTATAGTACCAAGTACTGTGATCATCAGTACTACAATTTCAGTGCAAAGTAGCTAATCCCAAATGTACTTCAAGTAGAGTACAAAATACTAGCCAGAGTACAAAGTACTAGGCAAAGTACTTCAAGTACATTGCCAATTTAATTTGTATCACTTTTGCATTTCACCGTTTAGGAACTATGTCAGCTTTTAGCGAAACTTTAGCCACTTAACTTCTTGCAAATGCTTTGAAGCCATAAAGTCCTACTGGCTAAGTGCTAACCCGTGAATATGAACTGAATCAGATGGCATAAATTGTAGTTACATGTACAGAGGCAACCAGTCATCTGTGCGGTGGTTATGCAAAATAGTATTATGCATTTACTGCAAGTGTGGAGTTCCGGTACTAATCTTCAGTAATAACAGGCGAGGAAATTTCAGGGGGGAAAAGAGCACAATCCAATAGATATACATCCAGTTACACATTTCTGGGCATTCCTTGCTGCTTTTTGAAATACAACATGTTTTCAAAAATATGAGAAAATTTAAAAAAAGGATTCACAATGTAAGCCTTCATTTTTATACAACTATGATCTGCAGCTATGTAATCCATGTGACGAATTAAAAAAAAGAAAAAAAAACATCCTAGTTGCGATGTTTCCCTCGGGCAGCCACGACCATAGTCCCAACTGCTCAGCGCCGCGAAGTTCTTGACGCGTTGCATACCCTTGCTCACCCCGGCATCTGCGCAACCCAAACACTCATTTCATCGCGCTACGTCTGGCCTCGTATGAAAGCACAAGTCAAGCACTGGACCCGCGGCTGTCAGCCTGCCAGCGGGCTAAAATTCGTCGGCATACGCACACTCCCATCAGCACCTTCCTTCCGCCCGACGCGCGGTTTGACAAAATTCATCTCGTCCTGGTCGGCCCATTGCCACCCTCTCAAGGCCACCGCTGTCTAATCACGGTTGTCTACCGTTTTACTCGCTGGCCCGAGGCCTCCCTGATGCCAGATATCACCGCGCCCACCGTTGCTACCACATTCCTGTACACCTGAGTTTCCCATTTTGGCGTGCCCTCCACCATCAAAACTGACAGAGGCCGCCAGTGCGAGCCGTCCCTCTTCGTGTCCCTAACTGCTCTCCTCGGCTGGCGACAAATACACACTACGGCTTATCACCCGGCGTCCAACGGGCTCGTCGAGCGCTTTCACCGGCATCTGAAGACTGCGATTAAAGCTCACGCCAACCCCCCTCCGCCTGGGTTGAGGCCCTACCCATAATTCTTCTCGGCCTCCGGTCCGTCTACAAGGCCGACCTGAAATACACTACCATGGAGCTTGTCTTTGGTACGACTCTACGACTGCCCGGTGAATTGCTCACTCCGGCAAAGGACCTCAATATCCCCGACCCGTGTGCCTATACGTTAGTCGCCTCCGTGCAGTTTTCGACTCCATCCCGCACGCAGCCGTCCTTCAAGGTCTACGTCAGTCAAGATATTCAGACTTGTACACATGTCTTCGTCCGCGTTGATGGAGTGCGCACACCTCTTCAGCCACCCCACACCGGCCCCCGTTTAGTTCTCAGTCGGTCCCCCAAATTCTTCACCCTATCCCTCAACGGCAGGAGAGACCACGTCTGCTTGGATCGTCTCAAGCCCGCATACATAGACTGCCCTTCCTCCTCCTCTTGAGGCACTCCCGAGACCTGTGCCTCCCGTGCGCCCCCACCAGGATCGTCGACACCGTCTCGACATCGTCGTTACATCAACTGCACTGTTAAAAAAGACTGTAAATTTACGGAACGGCGCCCACGGAACCAGAGCTTCTCTTTTTCATTGCTGCTCCAATTCCGTAGCGGCACATGAACCGTTGCTACCCCGTCGTCTTTCCAGGAATGAGTAGAGCAATATCGCTGAAAATGAAATATTTTGTTCAGACCACGTCACGATTATACTAGCAGAAATATGGAAGACGATACATGCCTTCAGTGAAGCACATATTTACAGTTTTTAAACGATCCAACACTGATATCGCGATATTCGGGCGTAACTTTTTGCTCGGATGAATGTGGCAGGCTCAAGGACGCCGGCGTCTCGCCGTCAGCGAGTGCGCAGCGCGGAGCAACACAGCATTGTCACCTGAGCCGCTAACTGGAAGCCCGCGAAATTCTTTCCTCGTAGACGCATGAGGCGCTCCGTGAAGTTTTAAGTGTTTAGAAGTGCATCTAGTGTTTGGTCTTTGGCCGACTGTACCCCCGCAAAGCAAAGGTGAGTTGAAACTCTGTTTCGTTGTTCCACTACTATACCAAGTCAAATAAGCACCACTTGTATGCATGGTTGAAAAAATTGTTTCGTTGCAGACGCGTTTCAGCAACGGTGTGCAACAGCAGGAGAGCAGTGTCTGTGTGTGTCACTGTGTGTGGATCATGAGTAGAAACGTAAAGAGTTGCCTAACCTTCAGTTATTCAGGGGGAGGCAACTGAAATAATTTGTGTTTTACTGTGATCTCGCACTAAAAATTGATAAATGTTGTGACTCTATTTTCGCTCTTGGAGCTGAGTACACAGAATTCCTTTGTTGTGGAAGGTTCACTTGAAGGTGTCCCAATCTCCAAAGTGGATATCATTCCGATATGGCCTGTTATACTTTCCATTGAAATCTGTTGCATTTGCACTATAGGAAGGCCTCCTGTCTGCAAAATTGCAATCCTCTACAGTTTACAATTCATCAAAGAGGTCACATTTCAGTCTTTCCAGACAAATGTACCTTTACTAGTCAAAGCGGCGTCAAAATTTTCACCAGTAACAGTTTCCTGCTCGCACAGCTGAAGGCTGTACATAAATGGATCCCTTTTTTGCACTCTCTTGGTAGGTGATATACGGGTGCACTTTGTTCCTGCAGAAATTTTCATCTCGTCGAGCTCTTTTCGACCATCTGCTATCACATGAAGATTTTGCAAGTGGTGTTCCTTGCACCATAGAGGGACGTAATGCTGCTTCTAAGAACTATAGAACCAATTCCTCCAGGTGTCATCCTGACGAAATGCCAACACATTCAACACAAAAAGTATTGTGTCAAAGTTTTGCTCTCTGACTTCTTGCAGCCAGCAGTGTGGACAGTGAGGAAGGACATATTGCACGCTGAAAACATCACCTCATTAGATATGCATCGTGCACTGTGAGTTGACAGTCCCTTCTTGTGTGCTTCGACAGTCACTATTCATGAGACTCAACATACAACAGGACACTATCTTGTGGTCTCCAGAGACGAGTACAACCTGTGCTATGGGAAACTGGTACACATCTTTGTGGAAACTGGCCCGGAGGTGATGCCAATTTTTGTTTTTCGCATAACGCCACCAACCTACTAGACCTCATGCTATACCATCTTGAATCTCAGGTACAAGTGAATATTGTTGTGTGCGACCCTCAGAATTAATGGACAGTCATCCATATTCAGCTTATGAAGTAATAAACTCTATTGTTGTCTCCCCCGAATATCACTGCTCAACCATGATTATGGAGGTATATATAGTCTGTTTAACCAAATTTTTGCCAAATATATACAATACTTCTGGTTTCGCTTACTAACTTCTAGTTTTCTGACACAGAAAGTTCCATATGAGAGGTACATATATTTCCCTATGCGTGCTACAGTGATTGCTATATATGTGTGTGGTTTTAAAAGCTTTCTCAATGCTGCTGCGTTTTCTCTTTCTTTTTTTACTAGACGTTTCTGAAGATCAGGAGTAGAGATCACAAAATGAAAAACTTGGTGTCAGTAACATGTCTTGAGGAGCTAATCAGAGTTGCTGTGGGTCATCGAATTTGTCAGGAACGGCGACATACAGGTATGCCACTTTTGTTATAGTGTTTATAATGCTTGTATGAGCTTCAATTGCATTGTTGTTCTAACAATCTTGTAACACCAGTCAGTTGTTTCTAAGTGTATTTAGTGGATGAGTTATCACTTCGCTGTATGGTTGCTGGTGCTGAGAAATGCCTCGATGACATTTTAATTCTTAAAATGGACTATGGAAACAAAGTATAGTACATACATCTCCAGATGCCACTTTGCCCTCTTGCTTGGGGCTTTAAGTGCCATTTTTTGTTTTGCTTTCCTGTTTAGATCAGTCAACATGTGTGAGTGCACCTTCACCAATCCCACAAATGCCTCTGCTCTCACGAATTTATTACCCTTGGGAGAGCCTCAGCAAGACAGTACTTGATGTATTGGAAGCAGACAATGTTCTGCTTCCCTCTCAACGACAGGAAGTGGCACACATGGCAGCGTCATGGCCCTGCATATCCATTGAAGGTGGGAGGCACTCCTGATATTTATTCACAGGTATATTTGCTGTTTGCATGGCTTACCTGGATAGAGTACAGCAGATAAAAAAAAATGTTGTGACATGCATTGAAATGTTGTAGGAGAGCATACCACATACTGGTAAAATATAGCATTTTGAAACTCACGTGATGTAGTAGAGTAACAAAAAACTGGTTTGGAAGTTTAGATATTGCTCTAGCTTAGATTATCTGCGGGTCTGTATAGCGAGAACCCTCCTTATATTATACTACATATTTACTCGGCTGGTACGATACATACTGCAGTAAATACAGCAGGGGATGTAACACATGCGTATAGCAGAGGCCATATCAACTGCTAACCTTTCAGAGACATTCATATGCTTCACATATGGTGGTGTCTCTGCCATGCTGAACTATGCTGATAAGCATGTTTCACGGATGAAAAAAAAAATCCTATCTATGTGCTCAGAAATTTGTTGTGCCACTTGCAGTGGTGGACGTGTAGTGTTCTTCATAAACTTATTTGGAATAGTTGGTAGAGAAATGGAGTGTTTGTCCTGATCATTACACCATGTGAAACTAAGAATATTTCATGCAATTATTTTGAATACTCATAAGGAAATTTTATTAATTGGTTGTGATTTTAGGCACCTGGTTGGTATCATTGAGAACGAAGGGAGCCAGCAGCCATAAAAAAATCAAGAGGGCTACATACATAAATGCGTGAGGCAGTGAGGGCAGCAGATGAATATAGCAAGAAGTGGGAACATGTAAGTTGTAAATGCTTCCTACGAGCATATTACATTTCTTTATTCATCAAATAATTTAATTTGTTGTGGAAGTATTATGACTAAGGAGGCTCAGTAATACTTTCTTTTCTTTTCAGCTCATGTGATACATAGCGGTCAAATGTTCCGCCACCAAAGTCATGCACAAGTTATTTGTAGTCTTTCCAGTAATTTCCAAAATAAAGGGTTATTATTGAAAAGCTATCCTCTCTGGACACACAAAACATGAGAATTGAACAATTAACAATGAAACAAAATCTCTGGACATCTCGCATTGATTATGAGGACTGTAAAGGAAAACAACAGGAAACCAGCTAGCATCATGGCCGACAGCATTTATCCCTGTTTTAAAGCGGAATCATCGTTTCATTACTGGACAGCGCCCCGTCATTATAATTAGTGAATTGCTGCCGTAATGAAGAGGCACATCACGAGTACAGTTTCCTATACTTACTGATATATAGCAGTACCTTGCCCAAACGGCACTTCGGTGATGAAGTACTATTTACTGAGTGGTAGCCGTTGGCAGTTCACAACAGACTCAGCACCGTTTTTCTCAGTTACGGGTGCATTCCTGTACATTCGCCGTCTACCATCAGAGCCGTAACGGAAGACTACGGGCACTTGACTGGCATCAACGGATAGCAGCATTCGTTCCCGTTTTGAAACGGAATATTTTCTTACAGTGTGGGCTCCGGTCCTGCGCAACTTCAAATCGCACGCTTCGCCTACTCGAAAAAGAGGGGGGGGGGGGAGGGTTCAGACATCATCATCCGCTACGGTCATGCGCCGGTGCCCACCCACGGCCGAAGCGAGAAATAAATAATTCCTTTCACTGATCCCCTACAATACTGCCCAGTCAACAGTGACTGTTGGTGAAACGTAGAACCTACGCTGTCTAAGGTTGACAAATGTTGAACAATGTTGAATGTAGGATCATAACGCTGAATCAACGCTGTTTCAACAGTACCTAGTCAATGATGGATTGTGAACGTAAAGAAAAATGTTGATTTTCCATGAGCCACTCAACTGTAGATATACGGAGCAACTATTTGCGTTGATTCTACAGGGTGTTACCCTATAAAAGTCTACCCGCGCCGGCATGCCGTGCTCGCCAATTACTCACTGCAGGCGGTACAATGTGTTGCCTACGTGTAAAACTCATAAGGATATTCCATCATGGTAAATATCGAAGTGATTGAGCACCGTAACGCAAAGTTATAGCGCAAAACGTGAGGTTCCCGTAGTCAAAACAGCCAAGATGGCGCCGCTCAGTAAGCAGACGACATCCCTATTGGGTGTCGTCTGCCGAGTACGTCGGCATTTTTCGTTGCTCACGTTGCTTGCATTTGAGCAAAATACGACAGTTACACGAAAGCGAAATGAAAACTACAGTTCCATCCGGCTGGCACGATATGCGACACGTCGTCGTCTGGGGAGCAGCATGTCAAGTGCTCTTCTCAACGCCGCCATCTTGATTGTTTTCACTACGGGAATTGCACGTTTTGAGTTATAACTTCGTGCTGCGGCGCTCAATCACTTCGAAATTTACCAAGATTAAATGTCCTTATGAGCTCTATATGAAGATCGCACAATGTGCCACCTGCATTGAGTAATTGGCGAGTACGGCATGGCGGCACGGGTATACTTTTATAGGGTAACACCCTGTACATTGTACCTTCAACATATTGTCAACCTTTATCACGAGTGGAAAAGTAGTTGCTTCTTCAGTGCTCATCCAGTTGTTTTGCACTGTATTTTATTCTTATATTCTATTCTGCCGTTCGCGTGTAGAGTAAGGCCTATATGACGTGGTATTTATGTCACTCATGCTGCCATTAATAATAATATTTATTTATTTTATACCCCCTTAGCCATACACTTTTTAAACATATTTGTAAACGATTCATCACGAATCGCACGTATTCAGTAAACAAAACATATTTTACCTTTTCCACGCCATTATAATGATCGGTCACGGAGGTAGAGGGACCATAACAAGAAATCAATTTCCCGACAAGCGCGAGCCGAGCACAACCACGTCTGCCTCATCGCCATCGACATTCTCTAACCGCCGTTTCACAAACAGTCGAGGCTGGCGAGTGGTTGGCGCGTCGCCGTGGCAGTTTGGTAGGATGGACTTTGCATTTTGTCACACGGAAAGGTCTTTGGAACTTCAGCATCATGCGTATTTTGTACTGCAATCGCTGGAGCATCGAGGCAGTACTGGCCAATGCGGTGAACAACTATGTTGAGCGTAACAGCGAATGCCGTAGTGTGCAAAGGCAGGGTTTCTTTGTTCTCCGGCTTTCAAGTTACACAGGTGAGTTTTCTCTCTTCCTTTTGCCTCACTTAAGATTTGTGCATTCTTGTTTTCTCAACTGTCACATGTGGTAGAAGTGCGGAGCACACAGCTTAGTATCGGAAGTAAGCAGCTTTATTTTTTTTTTTTTTTCTTTGCCTGCATAATATGGTTGCGTATCACTGACGAATTTATGCGACCTGTGCGACTGTGTGTTATGTGCGTGTGTGACATGTAGTTTGATGTATCCGAATGGTTACTAAATATAATCGGATGAGATCCTAGTGGGGTAAAGTTTAATGCTGTCTGTGTTTAGTACGATATGGCTTCTGACGATGCCTTCCCAGTGTCGACATCAGTTTGCAACGGAGCTTTACTACTTTCTTGAAGTCGCACGTTCAAACAGCGCAGTTATTTCAGATGTTACAAGTTACAAAATGCAGATATATTTGTTCAGATCTCTTCGATTCATGGACTATTTTATAAATGCTTGTGATATATTGAAGTGGGTGTGATGAAAGCAGCGGTAGCCTATACTATTAACAGGCTGATAAGTATAGATAAGGTCGGCTGCAAAGGAAATGAGTTACCTTTTTACATCTGACTGCGCTGTTCTCCAAAGGTTCCTTGTTTTTTGTATAACCGCTAATCTGGTTGTTGAGTGAGCTAGTGTCGATTTCGTATTTTTTTTTATTAATAGCTTCAGCTACAGTTGTCAGAAGACTTGAACTGCGTCTGATTTCATCCATTGACGGCCTCACGCATGTGTAAAGGACATGTTGTCTCTACAACAATGAAAGGCAGGGCATAAACCAGAAGACGAAGACATCGCTTGGACCGTCCAGTGATTAATCTGCTTCCGCATCACACCATCTATACTCCGAAAGAAGCTGCGGTAAGACACTGTCATGCTTGTGTTTCTTTTGGTTGCAGAGTGTCTGTTTTTGACGTCTATTTAGGGCAGTGTTTGAGGTGCCATCCCATTAGATGGAATGACCTATGTTATTGGTTATCTTTCAGGGATGACCGTTCCGAAGAGGCACAGCGACCATCCATGTGATTATTACTACAATGACCATTATCAGTTCATATGTTTGTTGTACATGTTTCACTAATTGATCTGAGATTTTAATAAACGAGCACATAAATGGTTATGCCCTTCATTATCTTATTGAAAATTCACTATTACACATTTGTACTATTGTATTTTGGACACAATTACGTTTGGAGATACCTGCGCTTTTTGCCACCAGAGGTGGAGCTTTAAAGTAGCATAGTAGGAGTAGCAATAGACAACGTACAATAAACAGTAATTCACAACATTTAATGAACATTCTATCAACGTAGAAAGAGCAGCAGTCAACGTAGAATTAGCGTTATAAAATTATTGTAGATTCGACGTGTTTTTGACCGGACATTTTCTACGTAGCATCTACGTTGCACACTCTCGCGGATTCTACGATGGTGCTGTAGATTTGCAATGTTATTTCAACGTTGATTCTACATTTCGTGGTTGACTGGGTGGTCATCAAATGTAGAGGAGGTGGTGTTCCTCTACGTAAGTCCTGACCGACGATGATACAATTTCACACCTGGCAGGTGTTCGTGGCCTCACGCTAGGACGCTGCGTGTATAACGGGCTGCCAGGTGCAGTAGCGCGCGGCAGCAAAGACTCGTCGTCGTCGTTCACGGGCCGCCACACGTCTCAACGGGTACTGTACTCTCTGCATGGTATATATTTATGTCATAGTTTTGACCAGTGATGGCCACTAACTACTTCTTCAGTAGGTTAACTATAACTGCTAAGTTCTTCGCGATGGAGTGGTTTAACTAATAGTTCAACTACTTTTCAGGGCAGTAGTCAAAACTACTCCTTCAACTACTGCAATGTATTTTAGCTACATCTATAACTACTTAACGTTGTCCATCAACACCAATCCATCGTGGTGTACTCTTGGACACCTAAATAGGAATGACAAGCAGGGAGCATGATATTTAAAGTATACTCTTGTGCCTATGTCGCTTAATTCACATACTGTGGTAAGATGCACTGCCTGTCTCTTGTATATTATGCGCTGACAAAAGAGCTTGCTGACAAAATATTTTCTATGGAGTGAAAGCTTCCGCGATAAAGGTACGTACAACCTACGACGGACCATGTACGAGATTTACGCTCAGGCTCTCTTGTCACAGAGCAATGCACCACGCATATATATATATATATATATATATATATATATATGTATAAACTAAGTTGCAAAATTATTTCACAGCAAATGAGGCTTCACTAGATAAGCACCAGAACTGAAGATTTAGTACACATGCACGGCACAATTGCTCTGCACCTCCGTTCTCGTCAAAGAAGTAGCACAAAGTAAAAGTCGGAAGCACAATCATGCCCTAAAGCTTGCTGCAAAATCGAAAGCAGTTGGCACCTGCAGTAACCTAACCACACTCTCACAAAGAAACCGGATAGTGAGGTCAAAAACCGTCAAGTTTTTGACCCATATTCTAAGGGTGAGCACCTTACGCATACAAGGATGACAGATAGTAAGCGTAAAAAATCGTCATATGTTTTACCCCTATTTTAAGCGGTGTTCGATGCCGGTTATTCTATGGGCTGTTTGGCGACCCTTATGTTCGCTTACTGCACCTAAAAATACCACGTAGTATGCGTCAAACACGAGCACCGTAGACGTTACGTGACCTCACGGTCCTTGTACAGGCAACGGCTGCAATTCTGAAATGACCCGCAGTGCGGTGTTCCGGCGGCTCTTCTGGAAAAGGGTATGTGGTGCGCGATTGCCAAAAGCACCAGAAAGAAGTTTCCAGAGCAGTAGCCGGAAAATATGATTGCCTAACAATTTTGCATTGCAGCTATTGCCTGCCCAAGGGACGCTGGCGTCACGCGGCGCCTAAGGTTCCCAGATATGATGCGTACTGTGCGGCATTCTGGGGATGCAATTATCTCTGTAGAGACGGCATACCATGCGAAATCGTTTCATAGGAAAAAAAAGAACAGCTGCTACAACAGGATCTCGATGATACGAATCTCACAGGGCATGAAAAAAACAGTTCGTAGAATCCAAGACTCGTTAGCAGTACCACACAGATGCACAAAGCATGTATACGCACGGAAGCCCGTTCACTTTAATATGCTATCGCTTAAAAGATATCCATGGCATAGGCATAGCTTGTTGCTCATCCAAAAGGCGTGGCAGTTGACTGTCACGTACGTCATAAAAGCTATGCGCACTGCACTGCAAAATCGTATGACACAAACGAACGCATCCATCACGCACCATAATTCTGTCATTAAATCATTGCCATCGCCACGCTGTGCTGCCCGTATCATTTGGTGGAGGTGCTAGCTTGCTTCCCCTCAGACACCCCTATACAAGACCATCTACAGGACCTTCGTGTACTATTACTGTGCCTCTGGCCCCAACGCTGCTGTGATGGTCGTTGACGCCCCAGCCCGCCCAGATGACGCGACAGACCAGACGACGACGAGACGAGACGAGACCAGACCAGACGATCCCCAGCCCCGTAGATAAACGACGTCCACGACAGCAGCATGGCAAGGCATGGCAAGCGGACCGGAGGCACCGGGCAGCACAGCGTCACCTCATCTTTGTCCACTGACATCCACATCTACCTCCACGAACAATCCGAAACTCATCATCTCCCTAATCGCTCATCAACATTGACCATCGTGCCGAGGAGGTCACGACTTCGGGAGGGGGGGGGGGGGGGGGGTATTGTCACGACGACAATGACGACTCATCTCACGCGACTCATGTCACGCGCATTACCATTCTGTCATTAAATCATTGCCATCGCAACGCTGTGCTGCCCGTATCAATATAAACATAACACAACAATAAATCACAATAACTCAGCTTGTGCACATAACTAATGACTTTGCCACCGTTGTCGACGACGATGGTCAAGTCGACGTGGTGTTCTTATACCCCTGTCACACGGCAAATTGAATGTCATTCCCAGCGAATGATATTCGCACTGAATGACATTCGTTTCGTGTCACACGGTGAAATCAAATGGCAATACATGCGAATGAGTTCGTGGAACTCATTCGCTTTTTCCTCTCGCACCGACAGCGTACCCTCGCAGTAGAGAGGCAGAAAAAAACAACTATAAACCGTTCGAAAAATGAAAGACGAAGGAAAAGTTGTATTCCAATATTTTATCACGAATTTGATAACTTTTGACACGAAGGAAGGAAGGCTAAACACTGTTTTTCGGAGGACCAGCCTCGCTCCCAGTCGTCACGTTGCCAAGTGCGGTGCAGATATAGGCTTCTTAGTTGTCCTTGCTTGTGGTATTTAGCCAATTAAGTGTCCTTGAAAAGACAACGATTCTGTGAAATAATCTAACGTTTCGCTAGTTTAGAGCAAAATAAATAAAAATAGAACTAATGTATCTGTATAATGCTTCAGATGTTCGGCCCTGGTGTCTTAATTAACGACACTGACATCATTTGCGAATGGCATTCTGTTTCTTCGTGTAGCTCGATGTAAGACAAACGAATGACATTCTGTGCGATTGTCATTCGCTGGGAATGTCATTCGGTTTGCCGTGTGACAGGGGTATTAGACTGGTTGAAGGCCTTCGATAGAGTTTCACACCGCAAACTGTTAATCAAACTGAAAACCTTGCTTCAGAATGACAGGATGTTACGTTGGTTGGACTCCTATCTGACCAACCGGAAGCAGTTTGTGAGTGTTACAAGCGGTGACTCCTCGCAGCTACCTGTGATTGCTGGCGTCCCACAGGGTTCAGTGCTAGGGCCGTTACTCTTTTTAATTTTTATAAATGATCTTCATACAGATAACACAGCAATACAGTGCCGATTCTTCGCAGATGACTGCATAGTGTACTCCAGAATTTTTGTCGAGGGCGATCAAGCGAACATGAATAACTCATTGCAAACGATATCTGCCTGGTGTAAGAAGTGGCAAATGGTTTTAAATATCGATAAATGTGTGCAAATGAGAATCACTACTAAGAAGACACCACTCGATTTCTTGTATAATATCAATAATGCAACACTGAAACAGGTCCATGAATACAAGTATTTAGGAGTCATTATCAAGTCTAATTTGAACTGGTCTGTTCACATCGAAGCAACGGTGTCGAAAGCGCTTCGTAAGCTCTGGTACTTACGCAGGACAATGAGACATTGCACTCCACGAACGAAGCTCACTGCCTATACAACATTAGTTCGTCCATTGTTAGAGTACGCGGATATCGTGTGGGATCCCCACACGACTATTGACATAAACCGCATAGAGAATGTACAGAAAAAGGTCTTAAGGTTTATCTACAACGCGTATGTAAGGGAATCATCAGTGACAGCGCTGTACGACACTTCTCGACTCCCCCCACTGGCTCTTCGAAGGAAACTCAGGCGACTGAAATTTTTGCATAGTATCATATACGGCGGAACAGGGTTAAAGTTTGATGACTATTTGACATTCAATTCCAGTCGGCCAACAAGGCAAAAACACAGTAAATTGATACGGGAGCTTCGTTCCAGGAAAAACGTTCTCAATTTTTCATTCTTTCCACGCACAGTGCGGGATTGGAATTGCTTGCCTACCAGTGTGACGGAATTAAATAATGTATCTTCTTTTTTAAAGGCAACTCAATCTTATATTGGAATTCCTGTTGAGTGATTTTATTGTGTTTGAGTTTGTGTGTAATCCCTGCCTTAGCGGTCAACAGGCTGCCGGCAGTATTAGCAAAATAAATAAATAAATAAATAAAAAGCACGTTCTTGCGCAAGGCAATCAATATGCAAGAGTTCTCGCGACGGTCAAAAGAAAAATAAGAAGCACGAGCGCATCACTTGAACCGGGTTCATCATCTCACTATATCCCGCGTTCGCCGCTATCTCATTTAAATCAGAACGTCTGAATTCCTGGAATTATTTCCCACAGCGTTAGTAGCACGCATCGAAACCGTAATACAACAAAAATTCGCCAAATAATTCCACTTTATTGCAGGAAAGAGCCCAGAATAATAGATACATGCATGTGTCTATAGAATACTGTACCTATGGCCTGAAAATGATTAGGCATAAGGCGCACGTGGCCGAACATAAAAAAAAAAAGAATGGGAAAAGCATATTAGAGATACACCAACAGATTGCAATATTTGCAATATACCTCCGCCTGGGTTGCGGCCCTACCCATAATTCTTCTCGGCCTCCGGTCCGTCTACAAGCCGGACCTGAAATACACTACCTCGGAGCTTGTCTTTGGTACGACTCAACGGCTACCCGGTGAACTGCTCACTCCGGCAACGGGCCCCAATATCCCCGACCCGTGTGCCTACGTTAGCCGCCTCCGTGCAGTTTTCGACTCCATCCGGCCAGTCGCATCCCGCACGCCGCCGTCTTTCAAAGTCTACGTCAGTCAAGATATTCAGACTTGTACACACGTCTTCGTCCGCGTTGATGGAGTGCGCAAACCTCTTCAGCCACACCACACCGGCCCCCGTTTAGTTCTCAGTTGGTCCCCCTAATTCTTCACCCTATCCCTCAACGGCAGGCAAGACCACGTCTGCTTGGATCGTCTCAAGCCCGCATACATAGACTGCCCTTCTTCTTCCTCTTGAGGCACTCCCGAGTCCCCCTACCTCTGTGCCGCCCGTGCGCCCCCCACCAGGATCGTCGACACCGTCTCGACCTCGTCGTTCCATCAACTGGGCTCCGGTCCTGCGCAACTTCCACGCGCACGCTTCGCCTACTCGCTAAAAATGGGGGGTGGGGGGGTGCTGCAGTCATCATCATCCGCTACAGTCATGCGCCGGTGCCCAGCCACAGCCGGAGCGAGAACTAAATAATTCCTTTCACTGATCGCCTACCATGAAGGTTGTCTAGTTCCTGCATACTAGTCTTCAAATGTAGAGGTGGTGGTGTTCCTCTACATGAGTCCTGACCGGCGATGATGCAATGTCGCACCTGGCAGGTGTTCGTGGCCTCACGCTAGGACGCTGTCTGTACAACTGGGTGCCAGTTGCAGTAGCGCGCTGCAGCAAAGACTCGTCGTCGTCGTTCACGGACCGCCACACGTCTCAACGGGTACTGTACTTTCTGCATGGTATATATTTATGTCATAGTTTTGACCATTGATGGCCACTAACTACATCTTCTGTAGGTTAACTATAACTGCTAAGTTCTTCGCGATGGAGTGGTTTAACTAATAGTTCAACTACTTTTCAGGGCAGTAGTCAAAACTACTCCTTCGTGGTGTACTCTTGGACACCTAAATAGGAATGACAAGCAGTGACCATGATATTTAAAGTATACTCTTGTGCCTACGTCGCTTAATTCACATACTGTGCTAAAATGTACTGCCTGTCTCTTGTATATTATGCGCTGACAAGAGAGCTTGCTGACGAAATATTTTCTATGGAGTGAAAGCTTTCGCGATAAAGGTACGTACAACATACGAAGTACCATGTACGAGATATCCTCAGGCTCTTTCGTCACAGATCAATGCACCAGGCACATATATATATACAGTCAACCCTCGATTTATGAACCTTCGATTTATGAATTCCCTCGTTTTATGAACACGAGTACGGGGAACCAAACTTTTTCCATTCATTTTTACCTCGTTTTATGAACCTCGATATTCGAATAATGAACGGAATTTCTGGGAACCAACTAGGAGTTGCCCAGCGTCTTTGCCCTCAATTTATGAACGGGTCGTTCCGAGGTCAACAGAAACCTTCAAAGGGATTATTCCGTGGTCTTATGAATGACGCCTGAACGGACAAAACGTTTTCCAGGTATTGCACCCTCGGTTCTTAACCCCTCCAAATCCGAACAACAAACGGGTTTTCCGGGTGACATCTCTCCTCTCCAATGAAACAATTTAGTATTGCATAATAAACAGAGTGTGAATGCGCTAACGTCTGTTCTATGTGAGAGTGATACAGCAGAAGGCATGGCCAAAAGCAAAATTACACAATATATGGCATTATAAACACAATATCAACTCGGAAATACTGTTCCATTTGCTCGATAGTACTCAGTTAACGGAATTTTCCATTTATGAATCCCTCGATTTATGAACGATTTTTCGGGGAACCGAGGGTGTTCATAAATCGAGGGTTGACTGTATATATAAACTAAGTTGCAGAATTATTTCACAGCAAATGAGGCTTCACTAGACAAGCATTAAAAGTGAAGATTTAGTAGGCATGCACGGCACAATTCCTCTGCACCTGCGTTCTCATCAAAGAAGTAGCACAAAGTAAAAGTCGGAAGCACAATCATGCCGTAAAGCTTGGGGTAAAATCGAAAGTAGTTGGCTCCTGCAGTAACCTAATTACACTATCACAAAGAAACCGGATAGTAACGGTCAAAAATCGTCAAGTTTTTTACAAATATTCTAAGGGTGGGCGCTTTACGCATACAAGGATGACGGATAGTAAGCGTAAAAAATCGTCAAATTTTTTACCCCTATTTTAAGCGGTGTTCGATGCCGGTTATTCTATGGGCTGTTTTGCGACCCTTATGTTCGCTTACTGCACCTAAAAATACCACGTACAATGCGTCAAACATGAGCACCGTAGACGTTACGTGACCTCACGGTCCTTGTACAGGCAACGGCTGCAATTCTGAAATGACCCGCAGTGCGTTTTTCCGGCGGCTCTTCTGGAAAAGGGTATGTGGTGCGCGATTGCCAAAAGCATCAGAAAGCAGTTTCCAGAGCAGTAGCCGGAAAATAGGATTGCCTAACAATTTTGCATTGCAGCTATTGCCTGCCCAAGGGACGCTGGCGTCACGCGGCACCTAAGGTTCACAGATACGATGCGTACAGTGCGGCATTCTGAGGATGCAATTATCTCTGTAGAGACGGCACACCATGCGAAATCGTTTCATAGGAAAAGAAAGAACAGCTGCTACAACAGGATCTCGATGATACGAATCTCACAGGGCATGAAAAAAACAGTTCGTAGAATCCGAGACTCGTTAGCAGTACCACAGAGGTGCACAAAGTAGTATACGCACGGAAGCCCGTTCACTTTAATATGCTATCGCTTAAAAGATATCCATGGCATAGGCATAGCTTGTTGCTCATCCAAAAGACGTGGCAGTTGACTGTCACGTACGCCATAATAGCTATGCGCACTGCACTGCAAAATCGTATGACACAAACAAACGCATGCATCACGTGAATAACATATAAAAAGGCACGTTCTTGCGTAAGGCAATCAATATACAAGAGTTCTCGCGACGGTCAAAAGAAAAATAAGAAGCACCTAGTGCATCACTTGAACCGGGTTCATTCTCTCACTATAGCCCGCGTACGCCGCTATCTCATTTAAATCAGAACGTCTGAATACCTGGAAGTATTTCGCACAGCGTTAGTAGCACGCATCTAAACCGTAATGCAACAAAAATTCGCGAAATAATTCCACTTTATTGCAGGAAAGAGCCCAGAATAATAGATACACGTATGCGTCTATAGAATACGGTACCTATGGCCTGAAAATGATTAGGCATAAGGCGCACGTGACTGAACATAAAAAAAACAATGGGAACAGCAGACTAGAGATACACCAACAGTATAACACAACACACAAGTATAAATTGTAGAATAGCTCTATGAACTAGTGATTGGATTAAATTACGTTTATAGTGTAAAAACATTTAATGAGCGTTATACCACTGGACGAGGCATCGTGGTACACACAATATGAGACATATACAAAAAAAAAAAAAACGAAATCCATAGCAGACAAGTCATAAACTAATTATCTATAGGGTGATCTATAGGCAGACTTGTACACGCTACTAAAAAAAAGTAATTGATTACCGTTACCGTTACCTTGTACGAAAAAGTAATTTGTTACCTTTACAAATTACTAGCCGGCAAAAGTAATGAAGTAACGCCTTGAAAAGTAACGTGTTACTTTGCCAATTACTTTCGATATCTGAGAAAACGATATAAAAAAAGATAGGAGAAATTATATAGAAAAAAAGATATCCACACAAAAAAAGGAAACTGAGCGTCGACATCGTTGTGATATCGACAGTATCCCGCACAAGACTGACAGGGGCTCATGGTCACAAGAGTGGCACTAGGTTATCGGGGTCGATAGTTCTGTGAAAAATGTGTGGAGAGGTTGAGAGTTTTGAGAGTTCTGTGAAAAGAGTCCTAACTGGAACTCACCCAAATGACTCATCAGGTTCACGGTACAACCTACAGTCCAACTTACTGCATACAGACCGGATTACGGCCTGTGAAATAGGAGTAGCATTGTGTCCAGCGTAGCAAAAAAGTGAAATAGGAGTAGCATTGTGTCCAGCGTCCAGCACCCGGGTGCCGGCTGCTTTGGAAGACAATCAGATATTCTTTGACGATGTTCTTAACTGTTAACTGTTAATGTTCTTAACTTAACGTCATCGTCGACAGTGCAACGTACAACTCGCTACTTCGGAACAGACAGGAGCGGATCTACAGGGGGGGTGGGGGGGTCAGGATGTCCTGACCCCCTCCTCAATTTGCAATTGAGTAGCCGCAATGCAATTGAGTAGTCGCAGGCAATGAGTAGTTGCAATTCCGGTAGCCGCAAGCGTAAACGTGACAGTGTGAACCAGCCTGTGAACTGTCACGCTTACGCTTGCGGTTACGGGTTACGGGCGCTTACGGGCGGGTACGGGGTTGCCATGACGACGAAGAGACGGCGCCCGCAAGATCGTTTCCGCAAGGAGTTGAGGCAACTTTTCTCCCGCAAGCTCCGTAACCGTAAGGGCACTGGCCAATAGGATGGCAGAAAAGTTCGGATGCCGCGCATGCGTTTTGTCTCGCGCGTCTCCTTGCAAAGATGGCGGAAACATTGGATGTCTTAGAAGCTCTTATTCTCCAAGTTGAGAAGTTTCCCTGGCTATACAATAGCAAAAGAAGCGACAACAGGGATGCCACGAAAAAAGAAAACTCATGGATGACAATTAGCATAGCAGTGGGTCTGTCAGGTGATATCTTCACTCAATGAATCTGTCCGCAGGGGCGGATCCAGAATTTTGCTGAGAAGGGGGTCCAGCGTTGGCCCGCATGGTACATACACGATCTAAGTAAACTAAACACTATGTGAAGACAGAAATTGAGGAGGGGGTTGCGAACGAAGTTGAGTTACGAGCATGACTTTCGACCATCTCTGAAGCAAATTTTTTTGTTTTGATGTGCTGTTTTGACTCGTCATGATGAACGTTAGATATGCTATGTCCTTATTTAGACTAACACTCCTGTTTTTGGTCGAAATATGATTGCTTCAGTTTTACTATTATTAATGCGTGAAGAGTTTAAATTGACCAATTTTTACAAGTTGCAAAGCATCTCGTTAGCAGTAGTTGCTATTACATCAATATCAGAGCCACTGGAAAACACGCTTGTGTCGTCCGCATACGAAATAAATTAAAAATTGACATGAATGTTAATTATGCCATTTAGATATCGAGTATCACATACGGGTGTCACAACTAGGGTCTCTTTATCTCCTCAAAGGCAAACCTTAGGATCTTCAGAACTTACGATGCAATGCTACCCACCCCAGACAATATGTAAAAAAAAATGTGTTAAATAGTTATGAAGATACATGAAGATATATGGCGTCAAACTGCGTTGGAAGCGCAATGGTCGAAATGCCCACATCAGAATGATACGTCATGAAAAAATAACCACTGATTATTTTCGACTAGTTTCAGCGCCAATATGCCTCCTAGGGACGAGGTTTTGATAAATGTTTGAAAGAAAAAAATTCACCACCCTGCCTGATCCGGCGTAAAATCACCGTATAACAACTGAAGTATAGTTCAGCGTACTGCAGACGCATTTTATTTATTATTATTTATTTATTATTATTTTATTTTATTTATTTATTATTATTTTTTATTTTATTATTAAAAGCGGAAAATAATGTGCTTGCTGATATTGTCAAATTGCTATCCATGTCTGTTCAACAGTAGATTCCTAAGATATGGTGTTGCATTTCAATGAGACAGCTAATCTCGAAAATCTGCTAGCGTCATAATACATGATGCAGATAAGGTCTTTTTCGCCAGACCTGGGTAATCTCCAGAGACCTCCCACATGAAATAGTCACAGACTGCCAAACATACCATTCTGAAATCTTTCTCGTCCTTTAAGTAACATTCAACTGAATTTTGTTAGACTCGTAAATCATTTTATCATGTCATTCATGTGATCTGTGGTACTGTCAAATGGGTGCACGTGTCTGTGCAGCAGTATATATCGTGGATCTGATGCTGTTTCTAGCGTTTAAATGGAAAAACTAATCTCGTAATGCCCCCGGAAAAATTGTCCCCAGAATAAATGTTCCCTAGAAGAAACGTCCCCGGAAAAAATGTCCCCTGAGGAAAATTCACTTTTGGTACGCGTGGACTGGTTGACTTCGGACGTTGACTTTTTACTATATAGGACGGTGTGAATGTTTGGATTTTTGAGCACCGAAGCGAGTAATCGTATATCCTATTCCATTTCCTAATCAAATATGGATTTTCAATGTTCGAATTCCAAATCGAATTAATGCTTCTACTGAACTGAATATATTTGAAGAGAACCGGCACACGGAGAAAAAAAAAGAGTAAGCGCTATACTTACGCATACATATACGTACCGTACATGTTTGTATTCCAATATATGTTGTATATGTATCCAATTACGGTTATTCAACGAGTCACTTAAGTTATTCGTATTCAATTCCATTTTAAAATGACTATTCACACATAGCATTTCTTTGCCTAGGTAGTCGCTGTGCGTCAGTTTTGGTGAATTTACTTCATTGTGTCTTGCAACAATGCGGCCTGTACAGTCATGGGGCTCCCGAGATGTGATACCGCTAGACATATTGAAATATATTTTTGTCTGTCAATTTTGTTGCTTTCCCCCCGCATTTTATTTTCCTCTTTACACATCACCGTGCACGTCGATCTGCACACTTCTAAAAAAGAACTTGACATGCTCCTGGTCAATCCGAATGACGTCTTCTCTCCTGATTTGTTGAAACTGGACGGCGTACTACTTTCTGTGACACTTCACATTTGTGCTAATTAGCAGAGAAAATGTTTTTCCGTGTTAGCGCTGCGAAGCAACTATTGCTGTACGCGGTGTACAGGCGTGGACAGAGGACAGCAGGAGGGAGGGTGACAGGGGGTTAGTATGCGTCCTGGGCCGACTTCAGGGCTAAGTGAGCCGACATTCATCAGGAAAGTCCGACGGAAAACCCAGGGAAAACCTCAGAGAGCACACCTGGTGACAGGATTCGAACCCGTGTCACGTTGTATCAACGAACGTGAAATTGATTGCGGTGTATTCCCTACGAGAAATCGTAAGTGAAAGTTGGTCGAGCTTCAAAGTAAAAACCCTTAGTAAGTGGTTAGGAATTTTAGTATTTATTTTGAGCCGGAGGACTTCAAGACCTGCAATATCGCAACCGGGGATTTCGCAAAAATTCCACGCGCACCAAAAGTGGATGTTTCTCGAGGGGACATTTTTTTCCGGGGGACATATTTTCCAGGGGACATTTCTTCCGGGAACATTTTTTCCGGTTCCCTGCCCACGATATCGTGCGACGTCGTGTCGTTCGATGCCATCTCTTCCCGTAATACGTTTGACACAAAGGAAATATGAAATTTAAAAAACTACAGACAGTCAGCGCAAAATGTGACAACTTACATTGCTAGACCGTGAATTATGTGAGACCACGAGACGCCAGAAGCCAGAGTGACCGTTAACCAAGCGCAAGAAAATACGTTTTGCACATGGAACCATGCACGTGTTCTCAGAAGGCAGGGCCTGTATAACAATTCAGAAAACAATACGCGTCAATATATAGGCATAAAGGGCTAATATACTGCAACGCAGCCTCGTTTATCCGTCAAGACGAACTCTCCGTGCCATTTACGCATAAAACTCCGCCCTTTACGCTTACAGCGAACGCGTTTACGTGTACTAGGAATAACACAGAGCTGACGGATACGGCGTCCGTCATTTTGTCGAAATTTACGCTTAAGATTGGATGTAAGCGTAAATTTATCTATTTCGTTTCTGAGAGTATAGTTGATAACTACTTTTTAACTACAATCAGGTAGTTTAACTACATGTACTAAACTACTGGCCATCACTGGTTTTTTTACAATGGGAAATAAGTTCGTAACAGCCGAGGACACGCTTCGACGTGCTACATCATCGAATGCAAGTCTCTCCCCTTGTGACTGAAAGTTGTTGTTTTTTATTCACCTGCGTTCCTTGCAGTCGGTGCAAGACCATGCCTGCCCTTGCAAGCATGCTTAGTGGTTACCAGAGCTGCATAATTTAGTCACGAGGTGTAACTAAGTAGAGTTACATTACCTTAAAAGTAACTACGTTACACTTAAAAGTTTTTACCTGTAAAAGTTACAGGAAAGTTACGTGGAGTGAAATGAACCTCAGTTACAGTTACTCGTGGAATGTCATTGAGTGACTTCTCAATTGATCGCATTTGTCTCGCTACGTAAAGCCCCGAATTATTATTAATATTAGTTCTCAATTACTTCCGGTTTGCTCAACGTGACCAGATGTAAAACTTTGGAACATAGTGTATAGAACGTAGTTGAAAGCCAATTTGTAAAAAAACAAAAACAAAACACACATACTCACTCGCTTGGTAGTCCAGCTGATAATGCTGATAAATTTGCTCTTGAACAGGAATTTTTTAAAGTTCTCATTAGAATAGCTCTGCAACATTCCACGCCAGGACCTCGCATGAAAATTCGATTTAAGAACGAACTTTCCTCAGAGTACAAGTTACTCGAAAAAGTAATTAAAACAGCAACAGATAACTTTTTGCAAAGCAGTTGATACAGTAATTACTGAAAGGAACTCAATTACTTGTAATCAGTTAGTCTCCAGCCCTGGTGGTGGCGTTCCTTCTGTTCCCGACGACCTCCTCATGAGTACCCGCATTTGTATAGGCATGCATCATCAAATCGGTCGACGTCATGAGGTCGTTCTCGGCTTGTAGGACACTTCGTAGTGACAGGCGACAGAATTTCACGCTGGAACACATTGAAATTATGATTGTTTTACACAGAGAAGAGGCGTACACAGTGCTTATAGTTCACTTCCAAAATAAATATTTCCGTGCGATCAGAGCGATTTTGTGAACGCAAAAATCTGCCTACTATTTTTCTTCCTATTTCCCTCTTTGGCTAGACTGTGCCGTGCAACCGACAAATGGCTTCAGAAGTTATAATGCAAGTGATTATTTATGAGCTGCAGTTATCAGAGAAGTGCGAGCGGAAGAGTAGTATGTTACCGTAAAGCAACCAACGCTGGCGGCATCGCTCGTAGTGCTGGTAGTACAATATTAATCGTGCCTATTACTTTTTGGGCCTCTTTTAGTGTCTTTTTAGGCGCCTAAAACGCGTTTTTTGGTGTCTTAGAATGGGCTCTGAGATAGGCTTGAAAGGAAGAAATATAACACTACTAGAGTACTACTGTTTCAAAGTCTACTAGAGATGTTATACCAAAGTGGTGTATATACACCACCATAAATTAAATAAATGAATTTTATGGAAACGGCAAGTTAAACTCTACATCGTGAAATATAGCTGAGATCAGTGTCCACAGGGACTGTTTGGATATACAGGGTGTATTTTATATGCAACAAGTTTTTAAAAGGACGAATTCAATTAGGACACGTTCAATTTCGTCACTAGCTTACTCGATTTGGCGGCCATTAGGAAGACAGTAGCTTGTGTAGTGAGGTGCCTGAATAACAGGTGGCTGTCCCTGTGCACCAATAAGACACTCTCTTACAAAAACTATGTGCTTTCAGGGAAATATGAGATAGTAGAATTGGTGGCAGTCATTATGTAAAGTTGCTCTGTTTCTTTAAAATCCTTAAACGCACGCTGTCCCCGAGAGGACCAGTACATTTTCCCGCGTTTGCGGTGCCGCGCTGCCCACGGGACCACTAGGGGTGATACTTTACCCCATTACTTGTGGTGATGTGGTGGTGTACTGCACGTAACATACACACTCTGTCCCAGTACCTTCTTTAAACTGAACTTAGCCCCTTAGAAGCACGTCTAATTTTCGACATTTAGCAGTGTAGGTTGAACACTATTTCGTTTACCTCTTCGTATGTCGCCCCTGTCGTGTCTTCCCTTGCTTTCTTTTTCATTTCTCCTTGGGCTGACAAGTGAATAATATTGTGAGGTTGACATATTCCAATAGACCTCTACCTGTTTGTAAACAAATGACGTCATGGTGTTCGACAGCGCCACGAATTTGCTAGAGTTGAACTACGTTCAAAGCTAGTGGCGAACAAGGTCGCGCCCGAAAGCCACGGTCTTGAGGGTGTAGCGGCACCTGCTGACAACGACGAGCCCTGTCTCTGCCCTGCTCGTGCTGACTGTTCGTGCAATAATGCGATAGTTAAGATCCGGCCCTCACGCAGTAAAGTGGTTGTTGCCTTGTCTCCTTTATTGTGTGACTCAGCCACAAGGGGATTACGATGGTCTCTGAAAGCGACGCGACCTTCGGTCCTACTTTTGTTTCAATAGGAGGCAGCGAACAATTGCCCATTCGTGGAACCCAGCTCTCCCCTTCCTACGTGTTTCGGTTTCGGTCTGTCCACCAACGTCATGATGACGTTTGTCTAGTAGAGGTTGGATATATTTTTTTTACTTTGGGCTTCGTCCACAATCTTAGGCGATTCTGTTATGTGTGACACCTTCACGATTTTGCTTAAGTGCCGAACAACGGGAATAGCAATGTACATAGAGATCTCAGTGGTGTAAAGGCACAAATTATGCCATTTCGCCAAGTGTTCACCAAGCGTCTGCACTGAAAATTGTTGCTACAAATGAATTTAATGAATCCACTTGCTGCACCTAACGAGAAACATCGACGAGATTAGGTGTGATGAACTAAGTGTGACTGCACGCACGCACGTACGTAAACTGTACAGGAGGAGATGCATATTTTATACATATTGACGCAGTGTGTACCACATTCACAAACTTTGGATAGTAGACGTTGTCATTCGAAACAACGGTTGATGTGTGACAAAACAAGTCTGCTGCCTTTGCTACGTTCACACTACGTCAGTGAACGCCGCTGAATGTTGCGAACGACGGTGAACTTGTCACGTTCACACAGCAATCCGTGAATGCCGATGACGCCGCGAGGATGCCGAAAGCCGCTGCGCGAGAGCAGAGATTACTTCTACTTTTGACGGGAGCGAAGGGAAAGACGGCGAGTCTGGACCAATCAGCGCGTTCCGCGAGCGGGAGTGCTGGGCCGAGAGAGCAGCAGCGTGGACAACATACATGCCGGACACCTAACATGGTCTACGAAATTCTAATCAAGACTCTAAGGCAGTACATGGTGTACGACAGCAAACCCAAGAGGAGCAGAAATGTAAATACCCATACCGCATCACAGCAGCTGCTGAGAGAAGACGAGGTCGACTGTGTTGAGACAAGTGTAGTTGCATGCAGTCTGCTGCTCACAGCGGGCATTCAGGTTGCTGTACAAAACGCAATAAATACGTGTTTTGCAATTGTTACCTTGATTTATCACAACGACATTATACGTATTACACGTGTGGAGCTTGAGTACAGTTCGAAGAATGAAACGGATCAGTTTTTGAAGCGGAGGAAGGTGGTGCCAGTGATGCCGGGGCTATACGCCGAAATAAATCTTTTAAAATAAAGCATTAAAAAATCCACGCTTAAAATTCCACCCTTCGAAATCCATTTTCGAAAATAAACCGTTTAAAAATACACGTCCTCAAAATAAACGCTGTTAAAATAAATCATGGTTAGGCTTAGGAAGGTAACGCTCCGTATCAAAGTAGTAATAGCCGTATGGGCGACATGATGTTCTTTTCGGCGAAACATGCTATTATGGTGTTTCTTACTCATGCTTGTATTGTTATCAATTACATAACAACTTAGGATTTCGAAATATCCAGCTTAAAAGTGATGATGACGATGCGCGTATGAATACAGGACACGCATACTTGATCATACCTGGGTAGTAATAGCATTACTGTAATGAACTTACAGTAATAAATTACTTTTTCTGGTAATTTGTAATATAATGCGTTACTTTTGATATTAGGTAATTTGTAATGTAATTTGATTACATTTGGGATGTAATTTTAATGACATTACTCATTACTTTTTACAAAAGAATCGAGTGTGTGTTCTGTGTTGGCACTTGGCAGAAAGAGAGTTGGGGGACTGGCGAGTGAAAAGAATTCCAACGGCACAATGAACGGTGACGCACTCAATCGGCACGTGAAACGTCAATTCCCTTCGACGAGCCAGTTGCCTTAGGCATGGCACCCACCAACAAACGTTGTTAGGTCAACGGTTTGTAGCCCTGGAGAACCATTGTTTGCGGGCCCCATCCTCCTGACAATCTTCCTGTTGTCGTGATACACTGTGTCTCCTTCGTCTCTACATTGTGGAACGATACGTCATACGTGGCACACTAGCATGACATGTAGAAGAGACAAATAGAAGAGTACAAGCTAACTGTTGCTACATTGTAAGCATACATTTCTATCAGCATGCATATCGATATCTATATCGATGTGAGATCGATATTCAAGTCGATGTGAACATCAATATTTTTGCCGATAACTGTTCATATTTTAAAATTATCGATGCTATCCCAGGCATACAGCCTATAAGGACGAGCTTAAGGGGAAGCGAATTTGGTCGCGACCTTGGATATTGCACCGCAAGCGTCTCGGTTGTTACGATAATTTGATGCGCAAGCTTGCACTGGATATCGAAGACAGCGACGAAAAATGTAAATGGACGTGTTTCTCACCAAAATGTAATAGATTGGCGGAGAATATGCCTGTTTAGTGAGCGGTGATCACAGATGTTTGAACAGACTTTGAACATCATGCGACATGGTCGTACGACACGTATGATCCGACTGCTCAATAGGCTCTGCAATCACACTGACGAAACAAGTTTTGCGACACTGATTTTCCTGTCGTGATGCGGCGGTGTCGTGGCGGTGTGAATGTATGTCGGCGACATCCGGACACAACGACTCGACACGACACGACTGCTTTCGACTTCTTGTGCCGTGTCTCGGAGTGTTGGACGTCGATCGTGTCGCACGAGTGTGGCAGTGCCCTTAAAATGGTGTTCCATGTAAAAAAAACACCATTTAAAAAGTGTACAGGAGCACTGTCACTTTTGAGGTGTAGAAACACGAGTGCACTATGGAACAAGCCAGTGACACTGAAAAAGGATTTTTTGAATTTACAGCATATAAATAAAGCTGCTTGTCCCAATAAATCATCGTTGGAAGTGCGGTTGCCCTTTTTCCGTTACGTCTTTTCTTTTCTTTTTTTTTAAATAGTCACATCATAAATCAATGAAATCTAAGATTTGAAATCCACAGTACTGCGCTGTCTACAGGTGCATGGCTTACTCAAACTGCTCTTACTGACTAATTGTTGCTCGTGAATAATTAAATGCATTATTAGACTGGAATATTAATTTGCTTATCAGTTAGTAGACGCACCAGCTCAGTAAAAGTTTCCCTTTCCGGGGATCCGGGATACTGTGATGGAAATCGGGATGATGGTTCCTTGATATCCCTGGAGTGGGACCAGTTGAAGTGCAAGCAGGACGTCAACGAAACAATACAATATTTACAGCAGAGGAATGTAGACAGGAACCCGCCGGAGTAAGGGTTAAGATGAGGTCCCGAACCTACCAGCCGTAAGTCCCCAGCAGGCCGAGTTGTTTCACCAAGGCTAACTCGGCATCTTATAGCCAGAGTCTTTGGCCCCGCCTGTTATTTGCGAATCCGGAGACAGCCGGTAAAATTTGTTCAGGCTCCTGCTACCGTAGCTGACATAGGTCTTTAGCCTGGTTCTCACATACGACAACGGCGCACGGCAACAGCAACGGTGACGTGCCGTTGCCGCCGCCGTGCGTGTCGCCGTGGCTCCACCTCGCCGTGCTGCCGTGTTCACGTGATGTCGAACATCACGAGCCGCGGCGAGCAAAGATGGATTTCCACGTGTTCTCCTTGCACGTGTTCTCTGTGTATCCTTAAAATCAGAATGCGACAAATCATACAAATAAGGAAACCTTCTCACAAGTTCAATTAATTTGTCGGCATCAAGCTGAGAAGCCGCCATCTTTATTGGTGCGGGCCGTTCATTGGTTGGATGTGATGTGGGCGGGACCAGGGCACGGCAGAAGTTGAGCAAGAAGTTGAGCAAAAGGAAGTTGAGCCATGCTCAACTTCTGCCGTGCCGTGGTCCCGCCCACATCACATTCAACCAATGAACGGCCCGCACCAATGAAGATGGCGGCTTCTCAGCTTGATGCCGAGAAATTAATTGAACTTGTGAGAAGGTTTCCTTATTTGTATGATTTGTCGCATTCTGATTTTAAAGATACACAGAGAACACGTGCAAAGAGAACACGTGGAAATCCATCTTTGCTCGCCGCGACTCGTGATGTTCGACATCACGTGAACACGGCAGCACGGCGAGGTGGAGCGACGGCGACACGCACGGCGGCCGCAACGGCACGTCACCGTTGCTGTTGCCGTGCGCCGTTGTCGTATGTGAGAACTAGGCTTTTGTAAGGGAAACATCCCTTAAGTGCACGACCCAAGGACAGGCCAAACAACAGTCGCGTGCGTTATTATCCCCCATTAGTTAGCGGCTTTGTTAATCCCCGCTATACAGAATGAGTATCCCTTTCAGTACGTTAGAAAGCTTCCAACTGACTCTGAAGGTATAGGGAATGTTATGCAGCACTTTAGCGATACAGGTGCCAGAACTAAAAAAAAAAAAAAAATTAGGTTAGCAATAGCATAGATAAGGTGCGTGTCTGACTACTTAGGGCCCAGGTGGATAGTGACGATGGGACAAAAGATCTTTTGAAACCAGCTGGGCATGGCTCGGGCGAAACTGACCTTACAGGCTGCATCAAAAAAAAAAAAAAAAAAAAAGGCCTCACATTTCCCAATTTGCTATCGATAGCAAATCAGTAAATAACGAAAGCCCTTGGCCGTTTCGAAAAATACAGCAGTGAAGAAAACAAGGACATCAAGAAATGCTGGAGTGACTATCGTGATAATAGAGTGCCTCGTGTCGTGCACGTCGTATTTTCCGTCAACATCCAGCACTCATTACCTCTATGTGGGTCACAACGTGGCTTAAACGGTACTCATACCAAACGCGAATGGGAATTCGAAGCACAGATGTGGTACACAGGAAATTCTTTGCGATCTGGGTTGTCATAATGATGGTGCGCTATTTACCTGTCGTTGACCTCAAGCTAATTCCGCAAGCTTCGCCATAATATAAAACACGGCAACAGAAGTGCTAGCTCAGCTGTATTGTAGGAGTAAGAGCCACGGTAAGGTATACTTGTAATATAACTTGTATTTGTTTTGTTCCCAACCAACATTCTGGGGCGAGTTTCAGCACGCAAGGTATTTACAAAAGGGAGAAGCATTTTCCCTGAGTTGTTCCAAACGTGTCACGTTCTGACTGAGCTAAAGCTGCCGAATAGCCCTACAGCAGGGGTGCCAAACTCATTCGTGCCCGCGGGTCGCATTGAGCCATGGAGGAGCTACGCGGGCCACATAACACGGCTTTGGGGTAGTGTGTTTATGATATAGATGGCAAAACACAGAACTTGAAACGACATAAAACGTAATATATATTTGGGTTATGTAGCGCTGCTCAGTCACAGGGTCAGCAATCCTTTTTATTTGCTCTGTCATGCGGACACTTGTCACCTCTTGTTTGTAACTGTTGTGTCAACATCGTGTGAAAGTGATTGCGCAATTGCAACGTTGTGGTGTTGTTTGTTATAGTTCTGAGCGTAACTTTGACTTCTTCAGGTTCATCTCAGAAAACGCCTGCTCTCAGACATGTGTTGACACAGTTGTCTCGCGACGTTTAAAGCCACGAATTATTATTCTTAGACACAAGTTGCACCGAACATGGACAGGTTTCTCCGCGACAAGATACGTATTTTATATGTACTTTCGTCCAACATAAGAACAAAACGAAGCCGCCCCAACTTCACCGAGCTTGTTCTTATCGGTGCGTCGCACTGCAGGTCAATCAGTTCCATTTGTTAATAATCAGGAAGGTTGTGAAAAACTTGCGCGAAAGTCACGAAACACTTAGCGTGTACACCCTGTATATACACGGTGTCCACGCTAAGTGTGAACAGGTTTTTAAAAAATATATATAACACTTTTTCTAAGATGAAATCAATTGCAATATAGCATATGCTAAAGGGCACTCCCTAGCAGGGCATTAGCAAAGCCCAAAGGCAATGTCTTAATTAACTTTCATTAATTAACTTTTTAATTATAAAAGCTACAAAGTTGTCCCAATGAGAACATCTGTTCCTTTCGGTCACCTGATATCGTAGCCGTTTTCAGAACAAAAATTCGTTCGATAGATCGCCCGCAAAAAATTCGTGAAGGAACGCCATTTTTTCTTTATTTTGTTCATTGCGCTTCTTAGAAGACGTGTCTTTCTTTCACCCCGAATGTGAGAGGGAGAAAGAGCACACTATCGCCTCTCGCGTCCTGGAAAAAGATTAAAAGGAAACAGAAAATGCAACCCAAGATAAGGCCAGTTCCGATAGAGTCACCCGATACATTTGTTTTTGTTTTGTTTCCGCAAGTTAAACCTCATCTTCGACGCATGAGGCGGCACTGTGCTCCTTCCCCCTCTCCCGTTGGGGATGAAGGAAATACGCGTCTTCTAAGAAGCGCAATGAACAAAATAAAGAAAAAAATGGCGTTCCTTCACGAATTTTTTGCGGGCGATCTATCGAACGGATTTTTGTTCTGAAAACGGCTACGATATCAGGTGACCGAAAGGAACCGATGTTCTCATTGGGAAAACTTTGTAGCTTTTATAATTAAAAGTTAATTAATGAAAGTTAATTAAGACATTGCCTTTGGACTTTGCTAATGCCCTGCTAGGGAGTGCCCTTCAGCATATGCTATATTGCAATTGATTTCATCTTGGAAAAAGTGTTATATATTTTTAAACTAAACCTGTTCACACTTAGCGTGGACACCCTGTATATAAACTAAGTTGCAGAATTATTTCACAGCAAATGAGGCTTCACTAGACAAGCATCAAAACTGAAGATTTAGTACACATGCACGGCACAATTGCTCTGCACCTTCGTTCTCATCAAAGAAGTACATCAAAGTAAAAGACGGAAGCACAATCATGCAGTGGCTAATTTTAAGCACCGTGTGTCCGCAGCCGATGGAGGCCAAGGAAGGCCGCATCCGAAGTGCCAAGACTTCCCACCTTCCTCTACTTCCTGAACTGGATGAGCTTGCGGTAAAATCGAAAGCAGTTGGCACCTGCAGTAACCTAACTACGCTCTCACAAAGAAACCGGATAGTAAGGGTCAAAAATCGTCAAGTTTTTTTACCTATATTCTAAGGGTGAGTACCTTACGCATACAAGGATGATGGATAGTAAGCGTAAAAAATCGTCAAATTTTTTACCCCTATTTTAAGTGGTGTTCGATGCCGGTTATCCTATGGGCTGTTTGCGACTCTTATGTTCGCTTACTGCACCTAAAAATACCACATAGTATGCGTCAAACATGAGCACCGTAGACGTCACGTGACCTCACGGTCCTTGTACAGGCAACGGCAGCAATTCTGAAATGACCTGCAATGCGGTTTTCCGGCGGCTCTTCTGGAAAAAAGTATGTGGTTCGCGATTGCCAAAAGCATCAGAAAGAAGTTTCCAGAGCAGTAGCCGGAAAATAGGATTGCCTGTCAATTTTGCATTGCAGCTATTGCCTGCCCAAGGGACGCTGACGTCACGCGGTGCCTAAGGTTCCCAGATATGATGCGTACAGTGTGGCATTCTGGGGATGCAATTATCTCTGTAGAGACGGCATACCATGCGAAATCGTTTCATAGGAAAAACAGAACAGCTGCTACAACAGGATCTCGATGATGCGAACCTCACAGGCATGAAAAAACAGTTCGTATTATCCGAGACTAGTTAGCAGTACCACTACCACATAGGTGCACAAAGTAGTATACGCACCGAAGCCCGTTCACTTTTATATGCTATCGCTTAAAAAATATCCATGGCATAGGCATAGCTTGCTGCTCATACAAAAGACGTGGCACTTGTCTGTCACGTACGCCCAATAGCTAGGCGCACTGCAGTGCAAAATCGTATGACACAAACAAACGCATCCATCACGTGAAGAATATATACAATGCACGTTCTTGCGAAAGTCAAGCAATATAAAAGAGTTCTCGCGACGGTGAAAAGAAAATTAAGAATCACGGGCGCATCACTTGAACCAGGTTCATCCTCTCACTATAGCCCGCGTACGCCGCTATCTCATTTAAATCAGAACATCTGAATACATGGAAGCATTTCCCACAGCGTTAGTAGCACGCATCTAAACCGTAATGCAACAAAAATTCGCCAAATAATTCCACTTTATTGCAGGAAAGAGCCCAGAATAATAGATACTGCATGTGTCCATAGAATACTGCACCTATGAGTAGTATAAATATATGTCCTATAGCCAAGAGTTTTCTGTAATCCAATTCCAATCCAATTCTAAGCCAAAAATCCACTGCTAAGCCAACACAATCCAGTTCTAAGCCAACACAAGCCAATTCCAAAGCCATCTGATTGGCCGCCATTAGCTCCGCCCACTTCACGTTGATTGGCTCATGCCAGGCCTACTGATCGTTGATTGGTTGATCGTAGCTCCTAGAGTCACTATATAAGCTTACGCTACAGTATCGACACTGAACTACGTACAGGAGCACAGCTGCCATCTTGTTGCTCGAGGCTCAGCCACGTGACCCCGTATCGTTTCGTTTTCTCCCGAGCGAGCAGCCTGTGTTGTCGGCCCGGCGTCGCGGCCTCTGGATATGAAGCTCTCGTATACGCGTTAGTATTTCCTTGAGAAAAATGCGCCTTGCTTTTAATGAACCCTTATTTTCAAACAATTTACAAGAATGAAACATGAATTGAACAAGATTTCGTGCGCATGCTGCTGGAGTATAGCATCCACACAAAATCTTGTTCAAGTAAATTCGCGATGTTTCGTTCCGTGTACATTTTTTGCATCCGTTACGCATTAAAATCAGGAGTGCGCTTCATTTTTATTCTTTCGCTTATCTTTCCTTATTGTCAATGTAGAATACCTCAATGCAAGAGGCTGTAACAGCGAATATTGTACACGGCCGGCGCCGTGAAAGCACCTGCGACGAATCGAATTTCAGTGTAAACAGGCCTGCAGCAGAATAAACATTCCACTTCTCAAACAAGTAAACATAAACGTACGGAGAATGTGTGTGTGTGGGGGGGGGGAATATGTTTATTGAGAGAAACACAGGAGTCTGGGAGTGGGATTTTGTGTGTATTGTTTGCCCCCCACACCCTTATGTGTTCCAGACTCTGAACAACCATCACAAAGCTTTTGCACTTTTTTGTGTGTGCAAATTAGCATTACTTGTTTGTTTCAATATTGTGGTTTTAAGAAAGTGTTATTTCCTTTACTCAGATGCATGAGGGTTTTCAATCATTCGCAGTGCTGCCTCTTGTGTAAACAAGTGGGATGCCCTGAAAAGGGCCTTTTGTTTAGTTTGCGGTGGAACCATACTTCAGGATGATGACTTCATTTTATGTTGGCTGCGAGCACTCGCATTGCTACGCTCTTGCTGCCACCTTTTGATGATGTATTCTTCAGCTTGTTGTTGATCTTCCTGAGTGCAATCCGCATCCTCAGGATCAGAAATTTGTCCACAAGTTTCTTTCCGATATTGTGACACGTGGGATATTGTTGAAGCCCTGATTGCAAGACGGCCTGGGTGAGAGCTGGCACTGAAAGGCTCAATATCCTGTGTTCTTGCTGGCGGAATATCGTATCTGCATGTTGCAGCAAACTGAAGACTTTTTTGGATGGTCGACGGAGTGGATTTCGTTCACCGGGTCCGCAATAAGACTTGAATCCCAGAAGGTCGTCGTTGTCCACAACTAAATCTTCGTTTAAGAAGGTCTTGCATGCGTCGCACAGCTTATAGCAAGAAGCAACACTTCTTGAAACATACCCCGCCACATAGCATAGTGACTGAGCTTCTACGTCGTCCATCGGTGTCGGATCATCAAGTTCAGGGGTAATGAGCTGATCTTCTCCGTCCCTAGCGCTGTCACGAATGGTGTCCTGCGCTACACCTTTTCTGAGTTCCACGAATTCCAGCAAGTCTGCACAGTCGCTAATGTAGCTGCCTTTTCTACTCGGACGGAAATACTGTGAGAGCATGATCAGTCTCAAAGTGAGCTTGAACTCCAGTGGTCGAGGAACAGGGTTCTTCGCTCGAACACAAGAAAAGAGGTTTTCGAGGGCGTCCTGACTTAGCCTACCCAGCATTACAAATTTAAAGTTCTGCTGCTTGAGTAGGAAAGTTCTGCTGCTTGAGTAGGAAAGTTCTGCTGCTTGAGTAGGAAAGACTGTAGGGCAATTGCACTGTATGTTGACACCATTACACCAGCCTGCACTGGTTTAAAGCAGCTGCTCTGGTTTTCTTTCTGAATCGTGATGGTTGACATCAGTCCTGCAAATTTATCCAGGAAAAGGTGCTGTTGCCTGCCCAATGACGACTTTTTGCGTCGGGTCAAAATCAAGGCCTGGAGTTAGTTGCATCTCATGAAGGAGGACAGCACAACGTCGTTCCTGAGGATGCATTTGTTCCAGCTTGACCTTCAGAGCTGGTAGAAGCTCTTCCAGAATACCTAGGAGAAGCACGACAAAGACACCATCAAGAACAACTGTGATTTGCTGTTTTAGTCATGTACCTCGTCCAAACTTCACGTTTTTAATCTTCCTTTGCAATGTCCGTTCAGAAGGAAGCGGCATGAGGTGCTCCTTCACGAACTCATAGCCTCCACGGCCACACGCGAGTCGTGCCTTTAATGCCTTGAGCACTGTTGCCTCGTCCCAACTGTGAACAAAAATTGCAGCTTGAACCCTGGTTGTACACTTCTGAAACACTGAGGTGGAGAATGAGGATAAATGTTGTACCGATTAGCTCGTGAGTCTGTATTTTCAACATTTTCGAATCTGGTCTGAGGACAGGAATGTCCTTGGGTCCTCTGGAAAGGGACCAAGATAATGAAAATTGTTGTACCGCCACACGAACGGGTTAGCATAGGAAAGGTGGGAAGGTGCTCACTCTCCAGGGTTTCCATTTTCTTTTCCATTTGGCGGACTTTCTTTAGAGCACTATTGAGACGCCGTCGCAAGTCAACGATTTGAAGCTCATGCTCGCATGGTTTCCCACCACAGAATAGCCGTTCATGACTTGGGGGCACATAGCCATCTTCGACCAAAACTGTCGACGAGTTCAGTGACAATGATGCGTCATCTCTGTCGGCACTAGCGGATGTAGGGTCGATGAGCAGTATGTGCTCCACTTCCATTGAAGCAGCTGTAAAGCAAACTTTTGAATGGAAGAAAAGCAGAGAAGGAAATGTTCATTGCGGCTCATTCCATAATGATAACAATGTCTTACCGCTGGTGGAGGCAGTGGCTGCACAAACAGCTGGAAGCTTCTGAAGCTCGTCTTGTGCTGCAAAGAGATCCAATAGTCTTACATGCGGTTCATTCCATAATGATAATAATTTCTCACCGCTGGTGGAGACGGTGGCTGCACAAACAACAGGAAGCTGCTGAAGCAACTCGTCTTCCGCTGCAAAGAGATCCAAATAGTTTTACATGCGGTTCATTCCATAGGGATGATAATTTCTTACCACTGGTGGGGACGGTGACTTCCGTGACTTCTTGTAGTGTAATAGGCTCCTCAACCATTAAGGGACATGCTGTAAGACAGTATTGTTCACATTAAGATGTTGCGGTGTGACAGGTTGCATGCTTCTTACCATCATGTGATGATGAAACGTCGTCCAGAAACCTATTACAATGCATCAATGGCTCCCCCACCTCGTCATCATCAATGGTACCAGTCTGTGCAGTTCCGACAGCTGGTGACAGAGCTGCTGAGAGATATTGTTGAAAGTTTGTAGAACACATTTTTGATCATTTGACATTGATTTTATATTTGAAAGGTTTATGATAGCCGCACATAGCCATACCTGTTGGTCCTGTGAGTGGTGCCAGGGATGGGCTCCTTGGACGCTTATTACTGCACTTCCTTCCACTCATGTCTGTCCCGGGTATCGTGGGAATGGCATTCCAGAGAAGGAATAGCCTGCCGTCAGCTCTGCCTTTCTAGAATTGCTCCGGCTCGAAATGGTGCTACAAAAGGGAACCGTAAACGTTGTAGCAGATCTCATTCTTATCTAATAGGTGTGCAATGCTAGATGTTTGGTAACATGGTAACATGCAGGTGTCATTATGGAAGAGGCCCACTACCTACACCGTTAGGGTAGGATGTTACAGCGTACACAGAAGCACACACAGAAGCTGTTCTTGTGCATGTACACTCAAGACCGACGTGCAAGGCGCTTGCTTATACATAACAATTGCGATGGGACGACTGAGGCAGGACAGGTACCTACGTGGCATTTTACGTTTAGCACGCGCGGGGAAATGACAAAGTTGACCGCGGGCACGCTCTAATCACAGGGAAGTTTTCTGAAAACGACACAGAAAAAGAAGAAAATATGCTGCTACATGTTACGTTTCAAGAACGGCTGTCGTCCGACTACGCCCCGCTTCAAAAGGGAATTGATTTAAAGCAGTAGCTCGGTGGTTACAACGCGGGAGAACGTACTTAGGTTGAATTGGCAGTATACTGCTAATAAGATGAAATATACATACCTGACAAAGCCTCGAATGTCCTGTAACTTGGAAATCCTTCCTGTTCACGATTCGAAGCCACGCCTCGAGACATTGACCATCTCGCGTTCCTAGGGGAAACCTGAAGAGCGTATGGCCTTTCGCTGTGCTGTTTTTACAGTAAAGAGCCGCGCAACGCGGCATTTCGCGGACTACTAAGCCCTAAAAACGCATACAAAACGGCGAAATCACGGCAGCAGCTTCGAGCAACAAAAAGGCTGCGTCCACGGCTAAGCACACGGCACGCACCAGATCACGTGATCTCTCAGAGCGAATGGGCGCCCGGAGCGGGATCTTGAATAGGGGTAAAGCGTGTCGATACTGTAAGCGTAAGCTTATATAGTGACTGTACTTACCCCCTCTTTCCCACCTAGTGTCTATTTAAATGTTGTTGTGCAATAAACCTGTCAGCCGAGCTTGAGACCGTGTTTGTGTTTGCCTGTTATCGTCCCTACCTCGTCTCGGGTTTTCAAGTCATGGATCGTCACCACCAGCTCGCTTGCTACATAACTTTCCTTTCTAAAAGTAGCGCCCGTTTCTCTTTTATCTCTCGCTTTAAATAAAATTTCTGGACACGTTAGAGCAAACACCCTGTATAATGGAAAGGAACAGAAAGCCTGCTGTGCGTTTTGTTCCGAATTATTGAGAATGCGTCATTTTCAAATTTACCTTGTCCCCAGAGTGCTGCCGATACCTACCGCATTGCATGTGTGGCTACCTGAGCACAAATTCCATTCCGTTCCATTCAAGGAGGCAATATGAAGCTCTCTGTGTCAGCCCTGCTACTGTGCTTCGTCCTTTTGTGGAGTCAATATGAAGTCAACCAGGCATCGTAAGGAAAACACAACCATTTCATTTTCCATTATGTTTTTAACGCAGTCACAGCGGTCGAAAGTTTACCGGTACTTTCGCATTATTACCCGTTCGTTGCCGGTATGCAGGCGTGCTGCTTCGCTTCTATACCATTCGGTTTCATATATATCAACTTGTGAAAAGTCTCTTACGCGTATGCAGTCATTGTGTGTACCTTGCTGTGCTTCAGAGACGACATAGAAGACGCCGCCAATGCCGCCTTGCCTCAACAAAGTATATTCAGTGGAGCTGCGTAAGTATACATTGGTATCTGTTATCGGTCTGTGTTGTCTTTTGTGTGCTTTTAGTGCTTTCAGTGGTCCGCAGCACCAACAGGCGAAGTCGGATATTTTTTAGTCAATGAAAACGATTAAATACCGAGACAAGGCGTACAGAGATGATCACAACCACATTCTCGAATACAGCAACAGGTTTATTCCGAGCCAGGATTTTTCAAGCGAAGAGATTTTCACAGAAAGAGAGAGAGGGTGAGACGGAGGGATTGCTAACACAACTCCCTCTACTCCTGATCTCCACCAGTTCCAGGAGGAACCTTTTGGTTGAGTACCCATCATGGAAGAAGGAAACACAGGAGCAGCCCCTCCGACAGTTTTCCATCGGGACAAGCGCGTAACCGCATTCGCAAAGTATCCTGGGATGCTCCTGTCTACCACGTGAGCGCTCACGTGACCCTCCAGAGAGCACGGCGCCACCAAAGCAGACGACGCGAACTATAGTTGGTAGTTGTGTCACAGTTCAGATGGCAGTATTATGTTGAACGCGGGCTTGCACTATTCTTTCTGTATGTTCGGATGTTTTGTTTTCTATTACAAGACCAGTCACAGTGTGCAGAACGCAAAATGAGTAGGCGGGACATGAAAGATCATGTGTGGTAATGGTGATTTCCAACAATGTGGTAAAGAATGCTGTACCCAGAACACCATTAATCAGATTTGTACAACAACAGGGGATATGAAATGAATGTGCGGCACAGTGCCAGGTGCCAAACGAAGGATTCAAGATGACTCGAACACATACAGGCGACAAAAAAAAAGGAATACAGTCGACCCGCGTTTATCCGGACGGCTTCGTTTCCTATGAAAATGGCCGGATAGCGGGGGAACCGGATAAGTGAAACACGAAAATCCAGAGTGATCCTAAAACGACATCTTTATTGACCATCACACGGAAAACTATCCATTGTCATCTGTTTCATTCTAATACACGCATCCAGTTCTTGCAAACCTTTGTTATTGGCATTGACTTGCGAAATATTGTTCTGTTGCACGAAAAATAATAGCGCTGTTCTCAGTGCCGCCCACGCATTTTTAGCGTCACAGCTGGTGCATTCACGCTTTAATCATCAGATTCTTCTTGAACACTACCCGAAGCGATAACACTGACGATGTCGTCATTTGTGACTGCAGCGCAGGGGTCCTCGTTGCGGACCTTCTCAGTCTGAAATGACCAGATTGCTCAGTAGATATCTTTTGTGTAACGTGACGAAGTCGGCAAGGAGAAAATTCTTCCTAGCAACACCCTCTTTGTGTCAGTAAAAAGGAGGCCACGACCAGGCTTCTCGACCTCGACTGACTAGGTGTGGGCCAAGCGTCATTCCTGGACAATGACCGGTTAATTGAAGCCGATTGTTGGGTATTAGTCACTTCTGTTCCCCGGAATTCTCGTCCGAGTCCTGAATAAAGGAGGGCGAAATACATGGAGAGAAATCCGTCCCGATTATTTTTTGTCCGGATAGCGCAGGATCCGGATAAATAAAGTCCGGATAAACACGGGTCGACTGTAAAAAACACTGATCATGTACTTACGAATAAAACGTGTTCCCGGGACAGGAACACATTGCCATACGTCGTTTCTACGGTGGCGGTCACATTTTCACAATAAATGACTTTCGACAAGCAAAATCACATGGAGAGCAGCGCGAGAAACAAAGTCTTGCAAAACCGAAATTTTAGAGAGGATCACTTGGTGAGCAGTACGTAATGGCGATTTTGACTCGAGCGACCGCTAGAGGGTGGCTACGCTAGTCTGGAGGGAAGAGCCACTCGTTGTGTTTCCTTCCTCCGTGGTTCCTATCTTTCCTTAGCGCAGACGTCGGCTGGAAGTCAGCCTGCCAATTGTTACATTCGGCCAAATGTGTTTACACAGTTCGGAGTCCGTGTCGGTAGCTTTTGTGTTTCGGTTGGGCTCCGACAATCTTACGTTTAAACAGCGTCCAGTTTGGCACATATAGCAGAAACCGCACGCCGAGGGAATGGGGTAAACAATATTTTTCACACAATCCGCAAATATCTCCTTGTTGTTGATGCCACATTGCGCCAGGACATAATTAAAAAGTGTTAAGTGGGACGTGCCAGAAGCATTTGAGAAAACAACCTGCACGTTGTGGCAGATCATACCTTATCTGCTGGACGAATGTTTCATGAGGGCGTCCCGCGCGCAAATTGGGGGTGAGAGAGGGGTACCGGGAGTCGTGGCGACGTGACCGTTCCCTGGAGACACGGTGAATGGTGCGGAACGTCAAACCTTCGGGTCACCAATTGTTGGAATCAGAGGAGAGAGAAAGCAGTAGTCCCTTGGTGTCGGCTACCAGATTCCAACTGGCCCGAGGATGTTTATTTATTCGAGCCACGGAGCAGGTGCTGGATGTCAGGGGCTGGCGATGCGGCAGCTACAAACCTTTGAGAAAACAACCTGCACGTTGTGGCGGGTCATACCTTATCTGCTGGACGAATGTTTCATGGGGGCGTCCCGCGCGCAAAATGGGGGTGAGACTGTTTGCTACTTAAGGCAAGAAGCCTGGTTATTGCGGGCATTCCTCGCTGTGGCAGAACCGCTGTAGGAAAGGTTATTGAAACGTAATAAGCCCTTGTATGTTTGCTTGAGCTCTTGTGTGCTGCGTGTTCCTTGGCTCGCGAGACGGATGGGCTGAGGACCCGAGGTTGTGGGAAATAGGTTTACACAACGTTAAATTTCTTCGTAGCAGAGATAATATTGTGGGAAACAGCGTGGTAATAGGGTACAGCTGGTATACGGCAGAGCAGGCACAGGAGGCACAATAGGGTATTACTTCTATGGTAAGATTCATGTGGCATTTTGTGCGAAGTGATCGTAGTTCACTAGTAGCGCTGTGCGACGGTAGATTGCGCCACGGGTACAGTGCAGGAACAGCCTATGCGACGCACCTGCGACAGCCTATGCAACAGCCTATGCGACAGCGGGCAACAGCCTATGCGACGCACCAGAGAGCGGATGTCCGCGTGGCGCAGCATTTCCATCACAGCGTGCGCTGGATTTGCAGTTGGTTAATGATCTCAAAATGCTTCCTACCAGGAACGGCACAACGATCGATTCTGTCTTTGTTCGTGGTGTCAATACGTTGATTGATTGACAGGGTGAAGTGCAGGTAATGTAGCTTACTTTAGCACTCCATACTTGTCTCGTGACGCAAAGCCACGCTTTTTTAAATTTAGGGCTCATAAGCCTATACGTTATATTTGGAGAGCGGGTGCGGAACGTGAAGAAGCAACACATGATTTAAAGTTGACTAAGACATTTATTCTTCTCAAATTACAAACATGCACATAATTTTTTGGCTTGAAACGTAGTGATGGCTCAGTAAACTCTCTGCCAACAGAACGCAAAGCAACTCAATCCCGTTATCCTACATTTCTGTTTAGCTGCAAATCATTCCGTTGAATTTTAACTCATGCGATTAATTCTTAGCACTTCGGCGAGTGAGCAGCAATGCTGTCGCATTATGCCTCGTTAACGAAAAACTGGCGATAAATAAATAATGATATTAAATAAACGATAAATAAATGGCGGTCCCTGTGCGGATGCATTGCAGTGAGACCGCCAATTTATTTTATTTATTTTTTTGTAATAACATCGATCTTCGTTTATCGGTACAACACAAGGTAGAGCGTTGTCATCATGCCCCTATCACACAATGGAGCCAACAATGTTGTGGTGACGTGGTTACCAAGCTGTTTGCCACGTATCGTTCACATCCCAACATCCACACAATACATCAATCAACATCAAGAACGCATTCTACGTGACGGTGGTACCAAGCTGCATTAATTTTTTGCTTTCCTCTTCCAGCGCTGGTGAGACCGATAAAGCTCTCGAGACTGCCCTGTTTCCAAGTACATATATTGGGTTCTTCGGTGGACGTTGAACTTCCAAGTCAATAACTCTCGTTTTTCGAGTTTCATCTCAGAATAAAGTTGTCGTTGTTTCGTAAATTTCCCGAATTAAAGTTTAAAAAAAAACAACGACGTTGTTTTCAGTTTAGTGAAACAAATATCATCATTGCAAGTGCGTTTTCCCAGATGGTTGACTGGTGGTGCTTCCTCGCACACCACACAAGGCATCCAACCTCATTCGAGAAGTAAATATGATAGCAGCAGTAGTACGCAGCTTATGAAAATCGCGAACAACGAATGCAGTGGTGAGCGGTGTACCTCAAAATTATACTTCAAGTAAGATACCAAGTACCTGTGATCATTAGTACTACAAGTTCAGTGCAAAGTACCTAATCCCAAATGTACTTCAAGTGAACTACGCAGTACTAGGCAAAGTACTTCAAGTACGCGTCAAGTACACTGTCAATTTAATTGGTATCACTTTGCATTTCACCGTTTGAGCTATGTCTTTTGCCAGCTTTTAGCGAAACTTTAGCCGCTTAACTTCTTGGCAAATGCTTTGGAGCCATAAAGTCCTACTGGTTAAGTGCTAACCCGTGAATATGAACTGAATCAGATGGCATAATTTGTAGTTACGTGTACAGAGGCAATCAGTTATCTGTGCTGTGACTGTGCAAAATAGTATTATACCCTGACTGATCCAAGATCGTCCGCCCCCTAGTGGGGTGTTCCGGTAGTAATCTTCAGGCTAGGAAATTTCAGGGGGGAAAAGAGCACAGCCCAACAGCACTGTAAACTGAAAAACACCCATGGGTGTAAATGGGTTGTCCTATATCTCACACCACTTTTTACACCGTATGGTCTGGAACACCCTTTTTAGTGGGTGTATTCTGTGTAAAACACCCTTTGAAAGGGTGCTTTTCCTTGGAAATGCCTTTTTCTGCACCCTTTAAACACCCTTTTAGGAGGGTGTTTAACAATCTTACACCCTTTCGAAAGGATGTAATAAAATGCTAGGAAGTATTCCCGCACCATGCAGTTCCTGGTTTGTATGCCAGAGCTGCCAGAGCTATAAATGGGAAATGAGCCCACGTTCTCACAGCACCTTCACCAGCTAGCTAGCTAGCTTAGAACTAGCTTTGTCGACTTGGTTCCACACGGTAAATCCTCCCTAAAAGCTCCCGAGGCAGCATGCCGAGCCATGTAGTCCGACGTTTTTGCTTGTGTGGTAACAACCACCCTGGAGACGGCAAAGTTCCAACCGTGGTTCCAACGCACAACCTAAATCAGAGCGCAGCGCATAACAAGCACCCATCATCGTCCTAGCAACACTGTGACTGAGTGAGTGAGTGAGCAAAAAAAAAGTAAAGAAACGGAAGCAAAACTGTGGGACATGCGTAAGGGAAGAGGTGAAGATCGCAGCATCGTAACGCCGTCCGTGCTCGTGAAATGAGCGGCGTTACAATCGACGCAAAAATCGAGCGGCCGGCTGGCCATGGCACACACACACGCCAAAAGAATGAATGATACTAGCCCATCATCAACAACAGAATCACACAAAGGAAAACACACACACACACACATATATATATATATATATATATATATATATACAGGGTGTCCACGCTAAGTGTGAACAGATTTTTTTAAAATATATCAATCACTTTTTCCGAGATGAAATCAATTGCAATATAGCATATGCTGAAGGGCACTCCCTAGGGGGGCATTAACAGACTCCTAAGGCAATGTCTTAATTAACTTTCAATAATTAACTTTGTAATTATAAAAGCTACGAAGTTGCTCCAATGAGAACATCTGATCTCTTCAGTCACCAGATACCAAAACCGTTTTCAGAACAAAATCCGTTCGGTAGATCGTCCGCAAAAAATTCGTGAAGGAACGCCATTTTTTTCTTTATTTGGTTTATTGCGCATCTTCAAAGAAGCGGCTTTCCTTTACCCCCAGTGTGAGAGAGTGAAAGAGCACAGTGCCGCCTCATGCGTTAAAGATTAGCTTTAACTTGCGGAAACAAAACAAAAACACAAATCTATCGGGTGACTCTATCGCGACTGCCCTTATCTTGGGCTGCATTTTCTGTTTTCTTTTAATCTTTTTCCAGGACGCAAGAGGCGATAGTGTGCTCTTTCATCCTCTCGTATTGGGGGGAAGGAAAGACGCGTCTCTAGAGATGCGCAATGAATAAAATAAAGAAAAAAATGGCGTTCCTTCACGAATTTTTTGCGGACGATCTATCGAACGGATTTTTGTTCTGAAAACGGCTTTGGTATCTGGTGACCGAAGAGATCAGATGCTCTCATTGGAGCAACTTCGTAGCTTTTATAATTAAAAAGTGAATTATTGAAAGTTAATTAAGACATTGCCTTAGGAGTCTGTTAATGCCCCCTAGGGAGTGCCCTTCAGCATATGCTATATTGCAATTGATTTAATCTCGGAAAAAGTGATTGATATATTTTTAAAAAATCTGTTCACACTTAGCGTGGACACCCTGTATACAAAGGGTAAATAGCCGAAGCTCTGTAGCTGCACGTTGAGCATATGTTTACAATTTGATCGTGCACTCCCAGCCAAGTACAGCTGTTTCGTCCTACTTGGGACTCGTCAGCCTGGCGTAGGGAAGTGACACGATCTTGGGTCGGCGCTAACAGTGCGTCTCGGCGAGACGTCAGACGAAGAAAAACGTCTCAAGACGGCGCGGCGGCGCGGAGGTGGTAGAGTGGAGAGTACTTTGAGTAAAGTGAGGTGATGGTGGAGATTCGTTTCGGAGCGTAGATATATTGACGTTCTCCCGAAAAGATATTGCTACGCAACCTGTGATCCTCGTGCGTATAGTTGTGAAGATCCATGAGTAAATAAGCGTGGGGCGACGACATCGCTTGTTTATATGCGTCCAGAAAATACTCCAGTCTTTTTCTGTCAAATAGTTGCTGCCCGAAATGTTCCATCTGGTGCACGCTGCGCACGGTTCGCCACAGGACGACGTAACTGGCGTTGTAGGATATAGTTCTAAAATGGCTACTCTCAAAAAAAGATGTTTTGGACGAGTAAGAAGATCGACGCGTTGGCGTGGTGAGAACTCCGAATGAAAAGATCGGTCACCTCCTTCAAGGAACCAGCGTTGGTCATGTGATCGTCGACGACGATCAGCGTAGCGCGTGACCTGCCCCACTCTCGCGGTAGCTCCTTGGTAAATTTTACGGAGTCCCCAAATTCGTCCTGCATGCTCGGCGAAGCATATTTCTGTACGTAGAATATTGGTGACGGAAGTTTGTCCACCACGTCGTTCAGGTTCCTCAGCATGTTCGCAACGAAAGCAGATTTGCCGCACATGGAGGGACCGCTTAAGATACAGCGAAAAGGATGACGGAAACGAAAAGGTTCGTGGGAAGACATGTTGCGTGCGTACACGTTGCACGAAGAAAAAGAAGAGACTGAGACTCGAAGAGAAATGCATAGCTTTTATTTACACGACGTCGTCGTCCTCTAGATAGGAACTGTGTTTCCAATACAGATTATCCAGGCTAAAGTTGGACTTCTTTTTCGTCAGTCTGTCCGTCGCTAAGATGCGGTCGAGCGTCTTCATCTTGTCCTGACACATTTCTTGACGTGCTTGCAACCATTCCAGGCAGTGGACTTGAAAGGCTTCCCTCACAATGCTGCGAATAAATCCTTCTTATTCTTCTCAAGTTCTTCGTTTTTTGTCTTTTCCTGACGACGACGAGAAACGCAGGAGAATAAACCACACATGATGTTTTCCACGTAACGATCAGAATGATGACGCGAGCGCAGTGCTCGCTGCCTTTATACAGACAAACGCACACAAAGAAACGAGGGCGAGACCAAAACGAAGAAGCCACCCTTCGCCGCTAGGAGTCGGGCGGGGGGGCGGGCGGGCGGCGCAGAGGGCGCTAGAAGCGCACGCGCGCATGCGTAGCTGCCGTGGCACAGCGCCCCTGTCAGTTGCTTGGTGGCTGTCGTGGAGAGCAGACGTGCGCTCGGTTGCTCCGCAGCCCCCGCGCCCGCTCAGTTTCTGCCTGGCTCTCGGATGGAGCAGTCACACCGTCGCCGCGGGGGAAAAGGTGAGTGATTTGCCGACGTTCCTTTTCTCGCATGTTTGCCGTGCCCCGTGTTTAGACTTGTTTAGCTGTGACCAACGAGTGATTTGCTGATGTGTGTGCGTTGTTTGACCGCGCTCGTGTTAAGCCTTTTCTCGCATGTTTGCCGTACGTGCATGTTTAGACTTGTTTAGCAGTGAGCAAGCCTTTTGTTCATGTTGACGCATGTTTAGCGATGTGTGCCCAGTGGTTCCCGCCTTGTGTTAGCTGCATAGTGTTGTGACGCTGTGGTTAGGTTGATCGCCCCCCTAAGCCTTTTCCCCGATGTGTACTGTTTTCTCCGTGCTGTTTAGCAGTAGCGGTTAGACCTTTTCTCTCGGATGCCTAGACTTGTTTAGCAGTGTTGCCATTTGTACCTGCCGCTAGTATCTTGTTGTTCTCTGTCTTTCTCACATAGAGCTGTGATGGTGGCGCCATCTGGTGTGGCCACCTGTCGTCGATCTCTGCAACTGCCCTTCGCCAACTACCAACATGGCGGGCGCTGGTCACTCGGGCGTTTCAGAGCGGTTTCTTCGCCAAGGCGTTGATTTTCGAATAAATTGTTTCTCTCCACTCTATTTCTATCTATTCTCCTTTCTTTTTCTTTTTTATGGACACAGGTTGCCGCCAACTCACAGCTTGGTCTGGACACGAGATAGATGTTTCCCAATGAGTGTGGTGACACCCTGGAGGGTGCTGAGTAAAGTGGGGGGTCCCAATTAGCTCTAATTGCTAATTAAATCGTGTTTAGACGAAGTTGTGAGTTGGCGGTAGTCTGTGTCCACTCCATACCACTCATATGATGCTAAAAGAAAAACAACAATAATTTTTATAAGGGACCCATCTATACTACCGAACCGAACATCTTCCTAAGATCGGGAATGGATGCTGTATAGAGGCGCATGGTCACACCCTTTTCCAGAATCATGCAGGCCTCTCATGCAATGACTTCATGGGACTACTCGAGTTGTGCCTACAGTGTACGGTCGCAGAAATCAACGAAAACATCCTACAAGAAAAGTTCTGAGTTTGCACTGGTTCCTCCCAAGCACCCAGACTCAGCGAGATCTGTCTGTCTGGACAGGATCTTTGGATCGTAAACAGACTCACTTGAGCTAATATCGCCATAGCCAGATACGAAGATGACTACCTCATCATCCTCGAAGGGCACCATGAAGAAGCTATTCTGGCCCCGTTCAAACAAGCACCCTTTAAATTGAGTACCATTGAAGATCTCCCCGACACATTGGGTAGCATCCAGTTTCTGGATCTCATGATCAAAGGGGTCGACAAAGCCCTACGCTGGGGGATTGCCAACGAACGGCTAAGAACCTTCTTCCCTACGAGAGGGCACATTCCACACTGGTGAAAAACGGCATCGTAATTTCCGTCATCGGATCCGCGCTTCTTTAACCATGCCACCACTCCGTTACCCAGTCCCTTCAGTTTCAGCTGGATAGGGTGCATAATCCCGGTTTCTCTGAGGACACAATAAACGAAGGCATACAACGAATTTACCGGGAGATTAAGCAGGGGAAGAAGAGAGCAGGAAAGAATCAGCGTCCAACAAAGCCAGTTGTAATTCCCTATCACGTGTGGCACATAAGATTAGAAAAATCTGTGCCCAACACGGTGCTGAAGTCAAGCTCAACTGCGACAACAAACTCTCCGGCTTCCAAAAAGGGTGAATCGTTCCTCGGGTAGATGCAAGAAGCAGAACGGGAAAAGCTACGTGCGAAGAGTGCGGAGCCTGCAGAGCTTACGAGATTCCCCTCAGATGCAGAAACTCGCACAAGTAGCTGTCCAATGTAGCTGCATTTGCAGCTACATTGGACAAACGGGCCAGTGCGTTAACGACAGATTGCGTGACGAATTCAATCTCTCCCTATTATTTGTTTCGTCAGCATCAACATGACATTGCGTGAACACACCAACTCCACCAGAAAAAACCTACAGGCTCCTGTGAGCAGCCACGTTAAAGAATGCGGCTGCGAGGCTCTTTTTAACCAGAGAAAGTGTCTCGCCTTTTACAGGAACAAGAGAGGTCGAGATATCCTAGAAGCAACTCGAATCAGGGAAGTAGAGTCGCCATGTGTAAGCTCACCGTCGGTCGAGGTATCCAAGAGGGAAGTTGAGTTCTCGGGTCAAGGTCCAAGACACAACAATTGGTCCCCTCTAGAGCTACGCGCCACGTCGTTTGCGCTCTGCGCTCCACCCTCTCCTGCGGCGGCACCGCCGCCAGTTGTGCTGGCACTGCAACCTGGCGGCTTCACATAGCGTTACATCGATTTCGCAACTCAGTGAAATCGATGAATTTCCTGCAAAATTAGCAAAGGCTCATTCTTCATACTCCTCTACGAAGAGCTGTCTGACTTACGTGACAGTGTGAAGCGTGAAGTGGTGAACTGGCGAAACTCGACTCCTCACTGTGGCTCGGCTGGCGCCTGGAGCCCACCGGGGACCCTGCGCTGTAAGGTGATATGACAGAGCGGCGGCCAGGAGCTCTAAGTGCTCTAAAGTGTAAGGGAGGGTGATCTCTCACACAGTGCCGGATTTACAGTGGTGGGGGCCCCGGGGCACTGTGCTGTTGGGGCTCCCTCGTGTATTCTATGTCTATCCAATGTGTTATTCGGGGTCGATATGCGTTGACGGAGGACAATTTTTTTTACCAAGTTTCCATTTCAGGCATGCGTTTCAGGCATGCAAAACAGATTTCCCTTGGACAAGACCTTTATTTATGGGGGCCCCAGGGCAAGTGCCCCATCTGCCCTCCCCTAAATCTGGCACTGTTCTCACGAGCGTACATTCTGGACATCTGGATGCTCCTCGAATGGGACACGAAGCGCAGGGGAAGGGGGCCACATTGAAACAGTCAAGTTTTCTGGTGCTCTTCCTGCAAGCAGCTCCACATTTCGATGGTATAGCATCGTTCCACACTTGTTTTCTTTTATTTCGTGTTAGCGCCGCGAAGCAACTGTGGCTATGAGCGGTGTACAGACGTGAACAGATGGAGAGAGGACAGCAGGAAGGAGTGGGGGACATGGGGGGTTAGTATGAGTCCTGGGCCGACTTCAGGGGGAACTGGGCCGATATTCGCCAGTAAAGTCTTCGGAAAATGCAGGGAAAACCTCAGACAGCACAGTCGGTGACAGGATTCGAACCCGTGTCACCTCCCAGTCTCGGCGTGGAAAGCGATCATCCTAACCACTATGCCACGGGAGCTGGTTCTTTCTACACTTGTGCTCCATTCCGAACAGCGTCACGGTGCTGCATTCTCCGACTACACTGTGTGCTCGAGAATGCTTATACAAGAAGCAGGAAACTTAGGACGTACTTCTAGGTCCTTCGTTCGTCCTTCTTTTTGTAGGCCTTTTCTGTCAATTTAAACAAACAAAAGTCAGAGAATTTCACTTATACTGAAGGAAAAGTAACAATTGTGCGAATGTCTTTTACCGAAGGGCACTGAAAGATAGTTAAACCGCACTACAATGGTTATTGGAAATAGGAAATTTCGAAATCAAATCAAATCAAAATTGTCCCATATTTTCGTCGTCGTGGTGGAATACATTTGAGTTTTTCGGAGTACATCTGGCTGGTTGCAAGAATGGGAGGCTTATCCTTCGATTACCTTAACTGTGGTCATGCCGAGAAGCTTTCAGGGGAATCCGACCGATTCACTCGACGTGGAGGCTGTCCCTTACAAAAATAAGTTTAGCCAGTCTATTGACATCCTTTGGACGTCCTATTTCCTGAATAGACTTTCTTTGGGCTGTTGAGTATACAGCCTGTCTGTTTCAAGTCCATAGACATCTTTTTGACTATCGTGTATCCTTTCTTTGGGCTGTCAATGTGAGATTGGCACCAACAGTCTATAGACAACCTGCTATAGAAAGGAAACAGATATCTGCCATTGCCTGTCTACTGACTTTGTACAGACTGACGATAAACTGGCCACTGGTCGACATTCCCCTTCTACCATCATCATACGCCCCCTATTCGGATTCATGAACAGTGATCAGTTGAATCCGAACCTGGAATTCTGCTGAGATCCTGTTGTGTGAAAGTGATGTTTTTTACCTGTGTTGAGAAGCAGTACGACATGGTAGAAAGCGCACAAAAACGCGGACTGGAAGAAGACTACAACATCAGCGCTAGACGCAGTACGTGACCGTCATTGGCACAAGTCTAGGATCATTGAGGATAATCCTTAGTCCCATCTGCAATAGCTTAACCAGTGCGAGGACGTAGCAAGAACGTAGCATGTGCTGTTAGAAAGGCATATGGAGCACCGCCATCTCCTTCATAGCAGAAAAGCGATATCATATATTGCTTGACTTTCGAGCTTCTGCAAATTCGAGTGCCCTGCTTGCCTCTGACGAGTCAGAATGAAGGGTGAGGCGTTCCAGCTTAATTCGATTATGCATACATCTAACCCCGAAGTGAGGAATTTCTTGGAGTAGTAACTCTACACCAAGATAACGCTTGTGTTTCTAACTGCTTTCGGTCTGAGACACTGAGAAGGTCCATTGAAAGTCGAACTTGTGCAGTGCCTAATTTGCCATGCAGGTTCACATTGATGCAGGTAGCCATCTCACTGCACAAGTTTGACTTTCAATGGACCTACTGAATGTCTCAAACCGGAGGCAGTTACAAACACAGGGGTTATCTTGGTGGCGAATTAATACTCCAAACTATTCCTTACTTCGGTCTTGGATGGATGCCTAATTGAATTAAGCAGGGATACATCACCCTTCATTCTAACTCAGAGGCAAGCATGACACTGGAATTTGCGGAAGCTCGCAAGTCAAGCAATATATGGTATCTGTTTTCTCTTAGGAAGGAGACGCCAATGCTACGTGCTCGGAGATCGACGTCCTGAAAGCACTAGAATTAAGAAATTGCGAATGGCACTAATGATTTTCCACGGTGACCCTAGACGTGTGCCAATGATGGCCACGTATTGCTTGTCAGCATAGGTTAAACAACATCAATACACATTCACACAACAGGAACTCAACAGAATTCCAGAGATTCAGATTCAACATATTACAGTTCATGAATCCGAATTGTGTGAATATAATGATGATAGAAAGGTAATCGTGGATCAATGGCCAGTCTATTGTCAGTCTATGGAAAGTCAATAGACAGGCAATGGCAGTTGATCATTTCCTAGCCGCCTGGGCCGACTTCGTTCGCGAATTTTTTCCGCGCGCGGCGGCCGGCGCTTGGGTGAAGGGCTCTCCGTGCGCTTACCCGTGGGTGTTGCGTTTGCGGAGGGCTGCCCGAGCACTAACTGTCGCGCATTTTTCCGCCTGGGCCGAATATTCTGGAGTTTTCGTTTGCTGTCTTGAGTGATCAATTGAGAATGCATCATGTAGTAGTTGCTTATGATGAGCCGCTTGAATCCGGCCTTGATTAATGCAAATGATACGGTGTCACCGTATTTGTACCCGCTTCAGTAACTTGCATTCAGTTGCCACAGCTTGGGCAATCTCTTACTGATGTTTCCATTCTTTGTATGAAGATTCTTGAATGTTGTACAAGAGAGTATTAGGTGAAAATCATCCGGTGGACCACCGCAGTTGATATAGTCCTCGAGTTTCAGTAAGTGACGGTACATCACATGCTGTACAACAATATTGAATTTCTGCTCATTCAACATCATTGCAACAACTCGTAGATGGAAATAATTGCATAGCCGCGGTAGTGGAACATATCACCTGATAAGATTTTTATGTACTTTCCAATTTCGACAAATTCATAATCAATCGCGCGATATACACCACTTGTATATGATAATTTGATCGGACTGCTTGCTTGATGAATGCCTTTCCGTTTGCGATGATTATGATTAGATCTAGTGTCGAATACTTGAGTTCTTCATTCTTCTTCATTAGCCAATCTCAAAAACTACACCATGAATCCCAGTGGTCCTTCCAAACTTGATGTGCAGATATTTTTATAGCTATTGTATATGCGGCATACAAATTTTTGCACCTTCAGTTCTGTAATTTCTACCATACCTCCGAATACGACCATGTCTATGACATATCGAAATGTAGCAACAATGGAATCGTTTCGAGGCTCTCTTTTTTTTTATTCAAAGCAATTCTTTATCACATCTCCCATGACTTATGGTATCGAGTACAAAATCCGTCCATCTCTTCGATGTAGAGTAATTGTTTGTTCTCTTTTCCAGTGTGCTTTTACACTTAGTTAAAGCATACCTCTGCTCATTTTATTGGTTATGATTTTGGGATGCTATCAGGTTTAGCACGTAAAATCCCGCCCATGTCACCTTGGGAATTATACAAACTGAATTACAAAAAAAAAAGGTGATGTGTAAGAAAAACGCATGCTTTCTATGATTCTGTGTGGGAGACCCTGCGAGAATCCTCCCCTCCCTGCGGGCGCAACCCTGACAGGAGTGTGGGAAGTTTATGGTCGGCAGCTAGAAAGAATGTCCTCTCTCAGTTTCTTGTGTTTATGGAATCCCTCTACTAAGTCCTCGCTTGCTTAGAAGTGATTGCCTGAATTAATTATTGCCTTGTTTTCTGAGTTGCATTTCAGATGAATACTTGTGTCGTTGCTGTGTGGTTGATCTATGTAGAACTTTCTGTTCCAAAGTTATATTAAACAGCTGGAAGTTATTAAGTTTGTAATGTTTCTAATTTTGATTGAGTATTGCTTCACTCACGTTGGCATAATATTTCTTGACTGCTTAGAAAATGATTGCCTAAATTAATCATTGACTTCTCTTTGTTTCAGGTGTTCACTTGATTGATATTAATAAAGATAATGATCTTGAGTCGAATATTCTCTGTGTAGGGAAAGCCTCAACTAAGCCTCTATTATGTATTTATGAGTTGTGTGTGATGCTTTCCTTTGTACAAAACTTTTACATTAATTTCCATTTAAAATTAATACTTGTGTTGTGTGTTTGTCGTTGCTGCAATGTAGAACTTTCAGTTGCAATGTTATCGTAAAAAAATTTGATATAATTAAATTCGTAATGTTTATCGTTTTGATAGATTATCTGAGTATTGTTTCTATCATTGAATAATGTTGACTTTCTCTACATGTTCTTCAGAATTAAATAACGCTAGCATCTATTTGTGGTAATAAAAAATATCGCCTCTGTGCAAACTTGGTCGCCAAACAGCCTTGCCCCCGCTTTGTCCCTTCACACCCTGGATGAATAAGCAGGTGCACTTGCTTCGCTTTGGCTGTATAGAGAGAGGGACAGCGTCCTCGCCCATCTCAAAGCAAGAATGTGAAAGAGAGGGAGAGAGTGACCCTCACCCGGGCTCAAGGAGGAAAAAGCGGGAGATAGCTCACCTCAGTTCATTATCGTACCATGTCTATTTCCCGTGTGTTAGTGTGGATACCTCCAATGGATTCATAAAACAAAGTAAGGTTTGCAGTGTCTGTTAGAATGAAAATTGTATTTCATAGTGTTCGCCTAGCTTAAGTTGCAAGAGTGATTTTAAACTTAAATAATATTGTATGTCTGTTGTTTGTGTGTTGCTGAAAGTGCCGCACAGAAACCGGTTCACTCTGATATCGTTGTCTGTTCTTAGGTTTTTACTGTCTATTGATTGTTTTGATAGAATTCTCCAGAATTGAGTTATTTTTCTTAGATCTGCGCTGGTCACTTAATAAGAAATTAATTAATAGACCTCTCCGTGTTTACAAACAATTGACTTCAGATGGTACAACAGCGCCTTGGTAGACTGGAACTACCATAGCAAAAAATAAACAAGTCAGAAGAAGGCCATGTTTAAATATAGTTTTTCATATTGTAAGGTTTTTATGCAATTCCATGCATATTATTAGTTGTGTGGCCGCGTTCTGCTCAATTCTACCAGTAACCCCACCTCTTGGTGGCTCTTCTAAAGATGGCTACCGCGCTTTTCTATCTTCAGGAGCCTGAATGGCAAGAGGTTCTCTAGGAGTGCACATGGTGTCTCTATAGAAAGTACGCGCGAACTAAGTCGTAATAACAAACCACATTCCGCACAGAATTACGACGTCGACTTTCGAGACGATGCAGCCAACCCTTGACTGGAGACTTCTTTTCTTTCCGCGGTGGACTGGGAACGCGAATAAAGACACCAAAGCGGCTCAAAACAGACTCTCATTTGGGTGTACCGCTAATACAAAGAAGCGACCCGTGACCTTTGTGAAGGAATAAGGCTTTGTGACATGGGGGCGCTTTCAGTCCGCGCTGTTTCGATTTCACTATGTCTACCAACGTCATGATTACGTCACAGTGACGTTTCTTCAGTAGAGGTTTATTAAAAGTCACGTCCTGTGAAGACGCAGTTTCTTCGTTTTGGCTGTGTGTGTGTGTGTGTGTAGTCCAAAGTTTTTTACTGAAGGACTATTTAGACCAAAGAGTCATTTTGGCTGTATTGGGAGACAGAGTTAAAGAGCGAGAAATGAGCTGCGACGCGATAAACCGATTCGCTCTGTTATCATTAACTGTTCTCTATCAGTGCTACCTATTGATTGTTCTCCTATGTTGTTCAGAATCGAATTATTTTCTTACATTTACGCTAGTCACTTTGAATTTATTATATTTCTAATGCTTTGATTGATTGGTTGACTATTGTTTCAGTATTATTTCCATATATGCAACTGTTGTTTGCGTGATAGAGGAGGCGTCGGTACGGAAATCGGTCCCCTCTGATGTTCTTGACTGTTCTCTATTAGTGCTGACTATTGATCGTGTTGTGTTGTTTCTGAATCGAATTAGTTCCCTAAGTCTGCACTGGCTATTTAGTAGGAAACTAATTAATTAAAAGTTGTGTCACGTTGGAACAAAGCATATGCAAGTTTGCTTCTCTGTTGTGCTCGAGATTCCTTACAGCGTTTAATAAGAAAGTCCCCACTACATGATAATGTTGGTTGGGAGAAATTGTCAGTGTCGCAATAATAGTGGTCAAGTATAGGAGTCTCCGACTTTTTAATTTTGACAATATAATAATAATTCAGATAACAACAATAATAATTCAGACAGTAATTTTGACTGTAATATATTGGTGAAGAATATCCTCTTTGACTAAATCTGGTGTCATCTGATAGAGATTTTATTTCTTCTTGTGATTGTGTTATCCCTCTGTGTGCCCATAGTCTTTGAGTGTCTGTGTTGTGCACAATTAATTACTTACATCAATTACCATTTGTAATTTTAACTGAAATTAAAAAAAAGGCTATTGCTAGTGTTGTAATGATGGTGGTCACGTATGGGAATATCAAACTTTTTATAATAAAAGTTGGAATTTTGATTGTAATCGTAATGATTAAGAATTGACTAATAGTCGTGTCCTCTTTTAATTCCAATTCATTGAAAACTTGTGTGTATGACATGATGATTTCCAATAATAAAAAAATATTGCATGTGTTAGGTTTGATTCTTTCTGTGTGTGATGTCTCTTTAATGCTACTCCATCATACCAGTAATGAATAAGTATATTCTTTTTTAAACGTACTGTCTTGTTTCTTTTTCAGGTTTTCGGGTGGGTTTTTCTCCTTCACACAGATTGGCAACGTAATTGGCGCAATTTCCAACACCATTGGTATTTAATAAACATACTGACAATATATTTGGCTTTAATAAATATATTTCCACTTGTACTTTTTGTGTATGGCTCTTCTTTGTATGTCTATTCTTGTATGCTGGCACCCCTCTCTCCACACGTGCCACCCAGCGCGCGCGGAAAAAACATCCAAGAAAAGTCGGCTGAGGCAGAAAAATGCACGACGGTAAGCGCACGGACAGCCATCCGCGCACGCACCGCTCACCGCGCGCGGAAAAAAAAAATTCGCGAGCCAAGTCGACCCAGGCGGCTAAGGGGAAGTAACTCTCGTAAGTCCTATACTACTCTCGTAATTACAAGAGGACAGAGACGAAAGACAGCACGTCCTTCGTAATGACGTCTCTATCGAACTGGTAGTGGTGGCGAAAGGGCTCGCTGTTGTCGGCCTCACAGAGGTGGACAACGTCTTGAATAACGCCCTTGGGCAATCTGCGTCCTGGGCCGACTTCTAATGTAACTGTGACAACATATGTCTGAAAGTGTTTGTGGGAAAACCCCGGAAAGACCACCAGCACACGCTGCATGCGGGATTCGAACCCGTTTGCCTCTCAGTCTCGACGCGACACGGCCAGCGCGCTAACCACTGAGCCACGTGAGCTGCTGAAAACGTTACAGCAATGTATGCTCTCCTGCATTATGGCTTTTCAACTGAAGACCATATCCCACATTTTGAGCTTGGTCTGTGGGATTTTACAGCAAGTAAGTGTACAGGGTGTTTCACCTAAAGTGATAAAAAAATTCTAGCTGGTGACCTACACGCCGGAGGATTGTGGGACTTTCGGCAATTACCTTCTGGGAGCTTTTGCCGCCATTTAGGAAGGCTTGGGACAATTTTTAATTGAGGGAAATTTATTTTTGCCAATCGAACTTTGAAAATTGCCAAGCGAACCGCATATTTCTTTTACAGAAATATGCAGTCATCCACGGATAACCACAGACCCAACAAAAGCTATGCACAGTATTGCAACAGAAATGGTCGAAAAAATAGTAAACGTTACGCATTAGCCCCGCCTGCTTGATTTTCGCAAAGAAGTGCGCGCCAAATGTGCGGCTAGAGGAGGAAGTGTCCCCGCCTTTTGCCTTCATTGCAATAAGACGGTTGTTTCGTTTTCTTTGTGATAAGACAGTTGTCACCAGCACCAAGGTCAAAGCGGGGGAAAGGTAAAACAAGAGGCGGGAACACTTCCTCCTCTCCTTCCTCGCTTGGCAATTTTCGAAGTTCAATTGCAAAGTTCAATTGTTCAAGCCTGCCTTAATGGTGAAAAAAAAAGTTTCCAGAAGGTAATTGCCGAAAGTCCCACAATCTTCCGGCGAGTACGTCGCCAGTTAGAATTTCGCATCACGTTAGGTGAAACACCCTGTATTTAAGTGTGGGGACATACCTGGACACATAAGTTGCAATTTGTAAATCATATAAAATTCTCTGATCTGAGAAACCTTGCAGAAACCTTGCGGCTTCTGTCCTGAGGCAACTCCCTTCCTACACCTCTAATGGTTCGCTGGATTTCTAGCCATCTACTTGCAGAAAAGAGAACGGTGTTAATTGCTGCCACTAAGTAGTAAACTTGCCAGTCACTGCACTAAGCCGTTTATGCATTATTCTGTGTGTCTATTTCTCTCCTGTACTGAGCACACTCCTGCAGTGTAACGAGGCAATGTTCCCAAAACTACCAATCGTAAAAAAAGCATTCTGCTTTCAGAATTGTTTATTACATATTTCTCTGCATTCCATCACCGAATTGGAACCGAAGGACAGGCTCAATCACATGAAGAAGAAGACGAGCAACCGCTCATAGTCGAATATATCAGCTTCGTGGCCCACTCCCAGTGGTCTATGCGCCACCTTTGAGAAGTACAAAAAGAAGGAACCATATCCAATACCACAGCCCAGTGTCACGGGGCACGGTGTCATTGGAACCGTCCGACAGCGTTCATGAAGGTAAGTGTGAGAGCATCCGCACATCGTACAATACTACACAGGCTCGGCCTTACGCTAAAGACCTTGCCCAGCGGGTAAAGCGCTGTTCTTGCCGTGCTAGAGTCTGGTTTGACACTGCAGGCGCCGGCCGGCCCTGAACCTCACTCCGGAATGCACTATTCATCTGTTACTTTGGCTGGAGTATCTGTCGTATCGGTCGATGAAGGGTGATTGATCCTTCCTCCGGGAAGAAAATTAGTAATAATTTCCTTGTGTTCAGAGCATATTTGATCAAATTAAACGCTACGAACTAATCGGGTAAAATCCTTAATTCGCCCACATACTTATAGAATAATATTCTGTTATGGATTGCGTGCTTTTATGAAGAACGATGCGTAATCATCTGAATGGCTGGGTGTAGTTCCATATCGGGACAACTCGTTTTTAAAAATTAGTAAAACGGTTAGGAAAGTAAATACTGAATTTAAAAATGTAAGAATTATAAAATTCTGTGGACTAGAAATTTTTTATATGCATTTAAACAACCCCATCTGATTCACTTTTAGCGCAGGAGAAACACGGGAATACTAAGCCGAACGAAGCGGATTCGAAACTTGCCGTCTTGCGAAAGGTAGGGTCGTTGAAATGGGCTAAGTCACCTCACTATAGTGAGGTTAAGTTAGGTTGGACAGATTGGGGAAGCCTAGGGCCCCCCCCCCCCTCCCCCAGGCACGCACTAGGCGGTGCGGGCGTCTAGACTGTGCCTCGGGTTAGGTCAGTAAGGTCCTCAGCCAAGATGGCGGATCGCCATCAAGAAACCGGCGATATAATTAAATTTTTATACGTTTTACGCAATATACGAGGGTCATTCCTGTTTAATTTCGTTACTAATTACTTCCTCTTTCACGTAAAAGCGTTTGATTTTTGTTTTTATTCGTTTTTCTTTAAAAAAAGCCAGTGGTCCCGATACGGAACTACATCCGAATGGCTGGCATGGCCTCTTAAAATTGTTACACTGGCCTATTCAGCAGCTGGATTGATCACTATTAGCTTCGGTGCCGAGCCCGGGATTAGTCTTCGTAGTTTCCCAGGCTCGCGTGGTGTCACTGCCACGCATAGAGCTATTTGGTCGGACTAAGGCAGGTAACTCAAAGAAATGTCGCACATGGGCCAAATAATACGATCTATGCGTAATGACCGATATCGGCTTCTCTTACATCAAAAAGTCTTTAATAGCGCTGAAAATTTGGTTAAGTGCCGGAGTACCTTTCTCAAGTGATCATAATAGAACGCACATAAAACAGACTGACACGGACAGCGCTTATGTATGTTCTACCGTGATCAGCTTGATTTGTTTTTATTCCGTGCTAGCAACTATGGCTATGAGCAACACAAAGACATGGACAGATGGAGAGAGGATAACAGGAAGGAGAGGGAGGCGGTGGGGGTTAGTAATTCAGACTTGTACGTGTTTAGAGTATTGTATTTAAGATACTGTATTTTAAATACTATTTATTGTGTCTTGGTATCTTGCCCAATATTTTTTTTCGGCGGAGTATTTGTACTCTATTTCAAATACATTTTGTGGTATCTTCTACTCAATACTAGTACTACAGTGAAATCCGTGTATAACGATATTGACGGTAATCGCGAATTCCATCGTTATACGGGGTACATCGTTAAACGAGGGCTGACCTAAACAGCGTCCCCGAAAAGTCGCGCGCCACCCCGCGTGTAGCAAAAGAAAAAGAAACAGATGCTAAAAAAACGCGAAGCTGTGTGACATCGCACTGGCTTGGGAAAACAGCGATCAGAACTCGTGGAGGGAACCAGAGAACATAGCAGGACAGCCTCTGGCAACACTACATGTCACCATTCCGCAAGCCGCCTCACCTAATGCATGCGTGCTTTAGGAGAAGCTCGCTTTAGAACACTGTCGCGCGACTCGCGGGTGGAAAGCACGTGCTACGCCTTTTGAATCATCTCGCGAATTTGAGCAGCATTGGCCAAATACGGAGTCACAAAAGCGTTACCACCTACCTCTTTCACTGACAGCATTGGAAAATGAACACTCGCTGTCTATTTTCTTGCCTCAACTTTTATTTTGGTTTAATTCTTTTGATGTGAATTTCGGATGATACGAATTTTTTCCGCTACCCCGTGAGATTCGTAGCATCGAGATTCTACTGTATCTTATCACTGCGAAAATCACCGCGAGGTTACGCGCACGGGACAGCGTCCAACATCGTTATCCGAGTACTCGGAACCGCGGTCTCCATCGCTATACGCGGGTCGTTTCCCCATAGAAACAATGTATATTTTGACAGTAAAATCATGAACCATCGTTTTACAAGGGATATCGTTATACGCGATATCGCTATCCGCGAGTTTTGCTACTTTTTTGTCGCCTCTCAGTTTTCCATTTTCTCTCTCTTTCTCTCTCATTTACATTGGCATGCTTCCTCTCCAGGAGTTTCCATTTCCCCAAGCAGCACAATGTACTGAAAGTCGAATGCAATAGGGGTGGACGGGTAGGTAGAAGGCGTTGAACAGGCTCGTGCAACTAGAGAACATTGATAAGATACATACCGTCCACCCCTATTGCACTCGACTTTCAGTACATCATGCTGCTTGGGTCCGCGTCCATTCGACCTTGTAGGTTGACCTTTCTGGAAATCCAAATTCAAGAGCAAGGGCTTTATGATGTGTGCCCCGGAGCTACAACATAGTTGTGACCTAAATATCTCCTCTGGCCCTGTTCTAGCCTCCAAGGACACCCCTACTTGGCAAGATTCTTATCTTTCTCTTTATAATGTAGGACAGATCGGTCACTGACCCCCGGAGTCCCTGTTGGGGTTTTTGTATTTAGGGACATAAAGAAGTCATTCTGCACGAGTTCCCACTTTGCAGAATAGAGCCAAAGAAAGATGCGCGTTCACTGCCCTGGCCAAAACGTTTTTCGAATATGTTTCGGAAACCGATAGTGATATTTCAGTCAAATGCTAGCTTTGCTTGCTCAAGAAGATGCTTTCGATCGGGAAGACATCAAACTCAGATGTTTCAAACGCATACTTATGGGAAATCACGTGCTTTTCCACGACGCATACCGAAGTATCTTAAGTGCACCTTAAATACTTTCGGAAGTACGACGGGTGTTCAAGTCAAACAGGGACTTTTCATTTTTCGCAAAAGTAAAATGAACTTACAGGCGAGAGATTAGTTTTTGATAGAAATATATATAGATTTTATATAGATAATATTAGTTTTTAGATAGAAATTCATAGTAGAAGACGTAGGCCCCGGAGACACATGCGGTCAAGGGATTTTTTTCTGCCAATAACTTTTGCCACGTGTTGGTAACATTTTTATTTCGTTTCAATTGACGGAAAGTTAATTTCTCGAACTGAACTCCGAAATTTCCCAAGGCAACCTAACGTTTGATTTGCGGAAATGGGTTCCTCGTGGTCATTTTACTCAGTATAGCACATAATCCCACTCGTAATGCAACGGCAATTGCCGAAATAAATTCGCCGAAAATCCGTGGAAATGGGCCCTTGGCTCCGCCTCTTTTTTGACGGCTCGTAGTTTGAGCTCAGAGCTGCGAAGAAAGGAGGTTACATTGACACACCACACGATGGGGGAAAGGGTTAGAAGCCGTTGGGTGAACTCATGTTTGATAAGATAGCTCTGATTCCGGCACTCACCGCGCGTGTTTGTTCCATGGGTAAGGCTTGCAACCCTTTCCCCCCTGCTGTGGCGTGTCAATGCAACCTCCTTCCTATGCAGCTTTGCGCTCAAACTACGAGCCGTCAAAAAAGAGGCAGAGCCAAGGGCTCATTTCCACGGATTTTCGGCGTATTTATTTCGGCAATTGCCATTGCATTACGAGAGGGATTATGTCTATACTGAGTAAAGTGACCACGGGGAACCCATTTCCGCTAAGAAAATGTTTGGTTGCCTTGGGAAATTTCGGAGTTCAATTCAAGAAATTAACTTTCCGTCAATTGAAATGAAATAAAAATGTTACCAATATGTGGCAAAAGTTATTGGCAGAAGAAAATCCCTGACCGCATGTCTCTCCGGGGCCTACGTTTTTTACAATGAATTTCTATCATGGTTGGTGGACCACCCTGTATAAGGAGACCTGGGTTGCGGAATCGGCGCTTCCATTCCATTCAAATTTCATTCCAATGAAGATAGATGGCTGCTAATCCCACTCCTTTCAATTCCAAGGAACCGAGTGGTGTGGTCAATTCCCACTCTCGGGATGGTTTGCCAAACGCATTCTTTAAATTCGAAAAAAAAAAAAAATAGAAAACTGTGATTTTTGAAAGAATTCTAACGAATAAATGAAACAAATAATCAACGATTTCGAAGTATAATAAAATAACAATGTATTTCGGAGTAAAAGCAATATAGAAGCATCTCTGGATTACGCAACGCGGGAGAGACTGTCCAAAGCTGTTCATGCGGAGCAGATCCCAGTTAGCATATCCAGGAACATGAAATTGACATACTTTAATAGATTGAGGCACTGTTCTCCGTAGTCCGTGAACTAGAACTGGCGATCAGTCCTGTACAGCCTTGTGGTCTCGTCAGCGGCACCTTCTGCATGTGCCCATTTTTCTATGAATGACACTTCGTCACCCGGCAAACTGCACGCCTGCTTCCCACTTGCCCGCTTCTGCATTTTTCGTCGTTCCATGTATTCTCGCACTAGGTTTTGAGTGACCGCGGAGAGCTTCTTTTGCTTGAAGTGCTGAGCGATACAGGAAACATTCGACAACACTGTTTCCCACTTTATCGTAGGTTCAATAGGCGCAAGCGCAAAAACCATTGGCTTGAAACCGGAACTACCATTGGGACAACCCAGGCCATTCAATTCCGGTTAAAACTGGTCTCATTGCATTCCTATTCGATCCGTAAGCAGGTTGCTGTCATTCCATTCCCATTCCTTTCCCGGTCCCGAAAAAGTGAAATGATTCCGGAATCATTCCAACTCCGGAGTGGAAACTCCACAACCCTCGTAGCGACACCCATGATGTTCAATCCTTCAGTGTATGGTCAGGAATACGTGTGAAACAACCCCTACAGTAGTCACGTCAGTGACTCTTATTTGCTTTATGCTAATATGCACACGTTTTATGCACACATATAGGCGTTGTCGAGAATGATGGCGCTATACGAATATCCGTTCGGAGGAGAGGCCGCGCCAATTGGGTCTCAGTCGACACATTGCATCAGAATTCTGGGAAGGTCTAGTGCAACATTTCCTGATCTTGGGCATGTACTGCTTGCGACATACTTGTCGGAAATCTCCAGCCCGAGGCCTAGCTGTTCCCTATCGGCGATGTTGCGCGCGAATAAGCTGTACCATTATCGCGTCCAAGGGGGAGTGGGTGCGAGACGTTGAATGCATACCTGCAGCAAAGACGCCCTGTATAGCACTCCACATTGGCTCGACACCAGCAATTGGGAAACCGGCACTTTCCTACCGGCTTGTGAATGTGTGAAAAAGCGGCCATACGAGACGTCTGCTTACAACTGCAACAGATATGAAAGACAATCATGATGAGCCACTCCTAAACTGTACCCATACCTTTGAGAAGTTTTCAGAGACCTTTTCTACTTAAACTCAACGTGACAAAAAAAAAAAAAAAAAAGAGACGTTTCGAATCGCCTTCAGTAGCGCACATAACACTTCGGGCACTTAACTACGATGCACAACCTGCGTACAGTGTGGCCGAGTGCGGTGCCACCCTGGACAATGCGCAGCACTCTCCGCCTGCTCCACTAAGTCCACTGTAATCGTGTCGCGGATAGTATTTACTTCGGGTATCTCTCTAACAACGGGACCCTACCGAAGAAAATAAAAAGCCTGGAAAGTAGGAAAGCTCGGAAGAAAGGAAGGGTAAACGGTGCATGCCGACCAGGTGCGCCCACATTCGGGTGCACAATATAAATATATAAAAAAGAATCGACACAACAGTGCGACAACTGTTGTAACAGCCCCTCAGGGCACCTTGACGTACGTGTAACAAATAATTAAATAGTCTGCGATGCATCCATCGTTTCTCCTTGTGGTTTTGGGAATCCCGCAATGTAGATAGGACAATCTAACTAAAATTCATCGAACCTCGAATCTTATGTTTCTTTTCTTTTTTGTCCTTTGCTCTAGCGCGAAAGAATATTGCTGTCACCAGGCAGACCACTGGACCATTTGGGGAGGAAACCCTCTTGCACGGGAGCTATGCTGTCACCACCATTTTCCACGGACGAGAGACATACAGGCGCGCTGAAGTGGAAACTTGCCTCCATAGCAACTCCCACGGTATTTGCCTTGTTACTCCTCGCTGCTATCACCGTCGCCATGTCTCGATCCTCTAGTCGCAAGAAAAGAGAATACCACCTCTGCGACACGAAAGGATGTAAGGAATTTGCTAGGATGCTTACGAACAGCCTGAGCACGAAACAGAACCCGTGCAATAACTTTTACAAGTACGTTTGCGACGGCTGGCTTCGAGAACAGTCCGAGTCCGTTTATGAGCGGCACATCAATTACTTCCTCGACCTTTTGGCATACACACTTTCCATCTCCGTTCCACAGCGTGGGCAGACTGCAGGTGATAAAGCAGCTCGGTTCTTCCAGACCTGCAGAAAGGTGTCCACATCACCGAGGGGAGAATTGATAGAGTTTCGGAAGATCCTGGAAGGGTGCAGCGTTTACTGGCCGAAGGTAGTAGACGAGGCAGACGTTCTCAAATCTTTGGTGTGTCTCACCAAACGACTAATGCTGGAAAATTTACTTACGATTAGGAAGATCTTTCAGGACGGAAGCCCAGCCATATATATATCTTCAGGGCAAGCTTTGACAACTTTCTACAAGAGGTCGACAGTCATTCAGTCACTTAAGAAATATCGACAGTACTACGAAAGTTTACAGAACGCTGCACGAGCTCCGGGAACGGAAGACAAGCATCTCCTAGACTACACTCAGTTTGTTTCTTATGAATCCAGGATATTCCAGAGCCTAATGACCTTCGCTACACACGCCAACACAGAGGTTCGAACAGATGTTGCGACTCTAGCGAAATTAACCCCGGAAATTTCAAGCGGTCGTTGGTCCTCTCTGTTTAAACTCGAACTCGATGTTAGTGAAAATACGACCGTCATAATGAATGAAGAAGACTCCAACTACATGCGAGCCTTCAGCAATCTCACTACGACCGTCGGTGAGGAGTATCTTCATCACGAGGTGGGATGGATCGCATTTCAAGTATTATCGCCCTTTATAAGTAAAGACCTCCTAGAAATCTACTCCGGCGTAAGACATACCGACTCTTTGACCCCAGATCTTGATTTGCAAAGCACGACGAATTGTCTTACTCTTACTGAGTACTTCATGGGATGGGCGACGTATACAAAACTGCTGGGACGCGAAGATGCACGCACAATATGGCAGGACATCAACCACATAGTGGACGACGTTGGCGCCGCTACATTTAGGAGAATCAACAGCAGCGATATGGCGAATGGCTACACTTACGAAGGATCTGAGCTGTGGAAATTATTGAACCGCATGCTAAGGAGCGAAGTGTTATTCGCGAGACCACTGCTTTTGGAAAATACGTTGTCGGACCTCAAATACATGGGACCTGTACTCTCGGAAAATTGGCTCAGAGTCGTCAATGCCTCTGCATGGATGAACAATGCAACAATAGCTGATATAGTGCGTACAAGCTTTATTTCCCACATCGTTTGGAACGACCAGCTGACGTATGATTTCTATAATGTTCAGCGCGGTGAATACCTGTTCCCGCCGTACGCGTTGGTTCTGCCTTTATACGCGCACAGCGTGACGCAGGCCGTGAAATACGCAGCCCTCGGATCGATCGTTGGTGCGGCAGCTCTTCACTTGGCGAACTATTCTTCTCTGAACAGGGACGCCGTGTCTTGTGTAAACGGAACGCTAAAGGGTGAGCAAGACGAATGGCATCTGTGGACAATTGCAGCTTCAGTGCGCGTCGCTTGGGACGCGTTTCACGCAGCTAATGAACGACGCCGGGACTCCAGGCTTGAAGGCTTGTCACAGTACAGCCCGGAGGAAATATTTTTCATGTCCACGTGCTATATCCATTGTGGCCAGCCTGAACAACCCGGATCGGACAGCAGATGCAATGAGCCTTTAAAGCACAACCCAGACTTCTCCAAAGTGTTTGACTGTCGTGTAGGAAGCCTCATGAACCCTGCGAAAAAGTGCCCGTTGTTCCTGGACGAATAGCATGTCCGACACAACAATAGTTTGCAATCTGTTTTCAGCTAAAAAATTGTTCAAGCTGCTCATCACTGGAATACACTGATTTCGTTAACTGATGCTGGTGTTTCTGGTTGTCTGACATGCTCCCTTATCGTGAATAGAACTTCGCAACGAAAATACGCTCGAAGAAACGTCCGCAGCAGGACCATTTGGAAGGGGCAGACCCCGTCAGTCCCGGTGGCGTCTTTCTGTTCTGTTGGTTGGGCGAGTGTGGGTGTGCGGGTCACATTTGGCTGGAAGCTGATAGTACCACTGCACGAGCTTCCTACAGCATATTGCTTAGGAATCAGCGCAGACCCTCGTTATGACTTTCGGTTTCCATCGCCAGCAATCTTGCTGTCATTTCCCTCAATCTGCCCTCGACAGGAGAGGGCATTCGAAATCTTGTTAATACGCAGACAGTCAGATATTCGCGAAATATATCCTTTAGAGCTGCGTGACCAATTATGCTTTGACGTCTCTATCAAAACCGCGACGCACAAGCTGTTAGCGGTGTATTCCCCTCCCACACACCACCTGGTTATAAAACATTGCTCCTGTTGCGTTGCTGTTACCTCCGGGTGGTACACGAAGTGCACATGGGGGTTTTGCGCATTTTCTGACTTACAGTATATCGAATTGAAGTACTCTACGACAAAATGGGTAAGTTATACCTGTTTCTTACTAGTACTTGGATTAACAATCTATGAATAGTTACATAAAAAGATGGAAAGTCAAGCGGTCAGGTGAAGGTAGATCGAAGCATAGGCCTCGCGTCGTGAACCGATAATTTCGAATCCGGAATACTGTTCTCACGGCCAGTTGTGCTGTTCCTGTATAGCCCGGAAACGCACCTGAACGGGACAGGACCTCAACGAGACAGTTGTACAAGCTCACCGTAATGACACTCTTATCCGAGAGGTGCCGCGACAGGGCGGTTCCAATGCTCGATACTCCTCAAAACCTGCCAGTGACGACTTGCATTTATAATCATCCCGATCACGTCGGGGTGAAGGATTATGTCTCAGTAGATGAGAGGGGGGGGGGGGGGGTGAAGTTGTTGCCTTGAATAGCTATCTCTCAACGAGTAGGCGCATACGCTAATTTAAAACCGGAACATCTTGACCGATCAGTCTATCATGTCGCTAACGTGGTGTACAATACTATGGAAAGTGACGAATAGCATAGAGGGGGGACGCCTACAAGCTTTCAATCGCAGTATCTTCAGTGATCGTGCGGCATAGAACGGTGAGTCCGCGCAGCGAATCCGAGACACCAAATAGCCTCTAACTTTAGTAGCATGAAATCGCAGTAGAAGTATTTGCTGTGATTATTCTACTGCAAAATAACGACAGCAGAAATACAATGAACTACGGCAAATGTAATCGTTTTTTTTTTTCTCTGTCCCACGATACCACTGAGACAACGGAGGCCAAAATCAAATGTAGCAATATTGGGTGTGAATGTTCTTCGCTGATAAAACAGTTATTGATAATTACTTTTTCACGCGTTTCTTTTGTGTATCAAGATTGTGACGATGATATGCGTACACGTCTGTCAACCATGCTGCATACTTCCGGCTCATACAATTTCAATATCACCTATTCTTTCCAGGCTTGGCTGTTCCTCTAACCGTCACTACACTCTTCGCTTTTGCCATTTTGCACGTAGGTACCAGCGATCAAACTACAGTACCGGAGCCAGAGGACAGCACTTCAGAACCGGATGCCGAAGACACAGAATCTGAAAAGTAAGTAGATAAACCCTTGTGAGATCATTTGCTCCATTGGGAACAGCAAATAGCAATGATACCTATGAAAAGGCGTCCGAAAGTCAAGTTCAGTACACGCTGTCAACGCTCCTTCGGATCCCTGTGTTCTGCTATCTACCATATGCGCCATATCACTTATCTAGAAAAAAAAAAAAAAACTACGTCAAGTGAGCTCGCTTGTCGTATCTATCTACTATGGTGCCCAGGATATAGCCGCTTGGATCATGTGAGTGGAATCGCGGACGCTCGTGTTCCGGTTTCGTCGTGTGCTAACCCATGTTAACCCCAACGTGCAGACCCTATATCGCGGTGCGGATGCGACGACACCGAATGTAGTTGGGCTACCCGCTGCCCGCATGCATCGAGGCCGGGCAAAAAAGTACTAGCTGGAGAACCCCTGGCGCTGAGAGAACACGCGCGATAGTCACGTTTTGACCAAGAGAACGCCACTGCTCAGCGAAGAAAGCTGCCAGGAAGTGACAATGCCAGTTCGCCACAAACCTGAGTGTATCACAGTACGGCACATTGAGCCGCTCCGCTTAATAAGGAGTTTTGAAATGGATGGCCGCATAAATTTAGCGCACCCAATAACCGAGGCGTACTGCAGACGCAAACACAGGCTCCGAAAGATAGTTTAGTATAGTTTTGGAATATGGATTCCCCATCGGAAACCCAAAGCACAAGCACTTGTCGTTGAATTCATGTTAGACTGAAACGTGCGTGCAGTGCAAACCATACGATCCCCAATTTCATTTGGGCCCCATAGCACTTGGGCTTCTTATTCTAGAACAGTGCAGTGACTTACATTCAAAATGAAGAGCATGGACGCACAATACAAAACGGGCGAACAGAAACTTCCAACTCACAGAGAGCACGAGGAACAATTGAGAGAGAGGTCAAGGAGAGAGAACACGCTTACGTGGCAGGCAAGGTCACGGTCGCCAAGGGATGCTTCCTCTTGTGCTCAATCGCGATAATCAAGAAGTAAAGCGAACGCATGATGAGGAGGTGCAAACAGGAGATTAGATATGGTGGTCCACACTCCACAGGAAAGTTAGTACTGATTGACGACGACGCCACCGCCCACGGAGCATATACTTAAATTTGCCCTCGGCTTTGCAAGATGAGAGTTCCTCTGTAGCTGCGTGTACATGAATGCGACAAAAACGTATCCAATTATCGCAATAAATCCTCTCCGACTGAGCCACGTTGTCAACCAATCACCTGGTCGGGATAGGTAAGGGGAAGTGCGATAACTCGATGCAATGCGCTTTTGTCGCATTCATGTAACTGTGGCTTATGAACAACACGTCTTCCCATGTTATATTATATTGTGTGACCCCAAGCAGCACAATGTAGTGAAAGTCAAGTGCAATAGGGGTGGACGGTATGTGTCTTATCAAAGTTCTTTAGTTTCACGAGTCTGTTCAAGGCCTTCCACCTACCCGTCCACCCCTATTGCACTCGACTTTCAGTACATTGTGCTGCTTGGGACTTGCCCACACATGATTCATTCGTGAACAGTAATGGCTTGTTTCCGCATTTTGGAATATGATAAAGGATTGAACTATCTGACGCACCTGAGAGTATTATAAAGAGGTTGCACGACTGAATTTCACCCTTAGAAAATCACCCTTGCTGGAAAGCTATTGGAAAAAAATTCACCGTCTGGAGCACTGCCAAACGCGTACGAAATGCGACAGCATTGAAACAGACGAAGGACGGTGCCTGTGCAGTGACAGTACGTGCTTTGCGTGCGCACAACGAGCAACAGTGGTGCAACGGCAACGCCGGCAACGGCAAACCCGACCACAGATTGCCATGGACCCTGTGCATAAACACGCCTATCGCATGCAAACGTGTTCACTTCCTATTACAGTCACATCTGGTCGAGTGTGATGGCGGCAGCTCTGTCGCACGCCGCTGACGTTCCTCATTTTCGGCCATCGTGTCTGCATTTCCCGCACCAATGGCGGCATATCTGCGCGCGAACGCTCCGAAGCACTTTACATACGCTGTGACACCGCGATATCCGTGTACCGCGCGATATTACGGACTGGAGAGTTTAGCTCATGGGAAGCGCTCCACAAAAATTATATACGCAACAAAAGAAGTTGCCAAGTCAAAGATCAGCAAAGTGATGCCAGCCACTTCAAAGGACTTAGCTGCTTGGCTTATGCTTTCGGAACCGTTCTTCCGTACACCTTCCATATCGGGACCGTACACCTTCCAATCTGCTAAATCCCTGCACTGAGCCAAGGTGTTCTCCGAAACGTTTCCTCTCAGCCAAGTCGGTGCGATGGAGAAACTTACGAGGGGGAGAGTGTATCGCGACAATGAGGCGTCTCCAGTCCAGGCTGTCCATCTCAAACCAGCGTCACACGACGCGGCGACACCGATGCCTCAAAAAGTGCGTTAAAGGAGCTATCGCGCTCGTCCCGATCGATTCCGAAACTATACTGTCGTTTTACTCCGCGTTCATCACTGACAATAACGCCGAAAATCCGATGCGAACTGGTGGCGTTTTCCCTGTGCAGTTTGATTTATCACCTGCGAAGAGCAGACGACGCGTGTTAAGAGTATTCCTGAATCCCCTCTCTGGGAACGTCACCCCGACAAGACCAATCAGTGAGCGCTCTCAGTGGCACGGACGAGACCAATCAGGGTACTCCTGGAGGGACCTTGGCGTCCTTGGCGACCGGCAGGTGGGCGACCGAGCCGGAATACTACGAGACGTCGCCTGCTCAGTGATCGGCTTGCGGTATGTTCTCAGGCAGCACAATGTACTGAAAGTCGAGTGCAATAGGGGTGTACGGGCAGGTGGAAGGCCTTGAACAGACTTGTGAAACTAAAGAGCTTTGATAAGACACATACCTTCCACCCCTACTGCACTCGACTTTCAGTACATTGTGCTGCCTGGGAACATACCGCAAGCCGATCACTGAGCAGGCGACGTCTCGTAGTATTCCGGCGGTATTCGTACAGCCAGGAGCGTACCACATGTTCCACGCGACATGGTCACGTCAGAATTCACACTGGTAAGCGAAAGTCGGCGTATTTACAGAGGGCTTTTCACTTATAGTATGTTGCGATGCCACCGGGAAGCTATCGGCCTCGGAGACAATCACCTGCGCTGCGTTTCGATTCGTGTGCCTCGCTTACGTCAACATGTTAGCTGAAAAGAGAGTGCGAATCTTTAGAACTCGTTTATCTAATACTTAGGTAACGCGAGGAACATTACCGTATCGTCTCATACATACGCTCCCGGATGCTATGGTACCTTTAATGGGTGGTCGTCTACCCCTCGCACGTATTGAAACTATATATATTTTTCTGCACTCATGTTCAAGGCCATGTTACGTCATACTTGTCTCAACTTGCTGTCACACTTCTTCTGTGTTCCTTCAACATTATTTGTATGCTGTGCAGATTCCGTAGAGTACCAGCACGGTCTTGAATCGCACACACGTGTAATACGGTATACTTCGATGGCTTCCTATAAGGATCAGTAGTGTGGAGTGAGATCATTAGTTGCTAAAATGGGCCAATCAAAAATAAAAGTATACAAACTGCACACACATGGACCGTGGCGACCGCCGACAGGCCGGGCCACACTATACGTTCGTGGAGCGTTAGTGATATCAAATAAGAACAGTCGCCACTCTTGTTCATAAAATAAACTGATGCACAGGGACGACGAAGCACATGAGAGCGCTAGTGCGGTTGAGATGCAACCCGGAATAATAGCGCCGTCATGGAAGTCCTTGCGGGAAATGCGGCGGATGAAGTTCCTGGAACGACTGAACGAGTATGTCTTATTTCTCGTCTTTGCAGAATAAAAACGTTTAATGAAGCAGTGATTATGTTCGTCACGGCCTTTTATATGCGCAGGCTAATCTCTTTCTACGATGCATGCTTTTTTTCTGCTTTCGTTTCGTTTTGCAAAAAAAAAAAAAAAAGTGTTGATCGTATTCCTGTCGCTCCCACACTTACACCGTACGCACAAGTGTTAAAGGACTTGTATTGGCTGCACACAGTTACAGTTGCTTCGTTGTACTGATACGGAAAGAAGACACGTTCAAAAACTTTCGTTGACAATGTCGATCAAAAACGTCGGTACAAGCTCCTATACCCAAAATAGCTGTCTGGATACGTCGCCTGGACAACCGATGGGGGATTCAGGAATTTCCTATAGTCATGTTCAACCTGAAAACTGCATTGAGGGTGCCTCTTTTACTCCCTATGTTTAGCCTTCGACACAACGTGCCGGAATCATTCATGTATAATTTATTCCTGCCATACTTTACAGTTGACCAAAGCGTAGATGGGTGTGTTGTTGTGTGTGCCCACATTTTAATACTGCTAGTTGTTCTTCAGCTTGACGAAAGTTATTTTCGTAACTAAACGTAATAAGAAGCTCACTATAAAGCTCTCCTTCAGCACGCGAGAATCTGTTCTTAGTTTCAACACCACTATACAGGTAGTTTTCGTAAGTGCTTCCGTTGAATAGGGGATATCGTGACAGTAATAGAAATTTCTGAGAAATGTACTGTAAAAGATAGTAGAGGTAGACAGTATAGAGATAGTAAAAAAATAGACTGCATCTTTGGGCATTGTACAAAACGCGCTCAAATGCGGTGGCTTGATGGGGCCATCGGTGGTGGCAAATTTTCAGCCACGTGGTCAGTGTCACGCAGAGTTCGAGGTAACTCGTTACAAGTAACTAAGTTCCTTTTTTTGATAACTTGCTACTTAACTCTGGACTTTTGCGCCGTGGTAACTTTCAGAAGAACTCGTTCCTTTTTCAGGTAACTTTGTCAAAGTAACTTAAGTTCCAAGTTACTTTTAACTCGCTTTTCGCTCAGGTCCACATATTTCCTTGCTTTCTCTCCGATTCCTTCATGGCATGTTTTGCCATAAAACGTGATATTCAATCAATGACAATATTTTATTCAGGAAGTAAGAACCGCTGCCATTGGAATGAAGCTGAACCATTGTGCGCCCACAGGGAGTAAGATGCAAAGCGTTCGAATAGACCCCTACTAGAGAAACGTCATCATGACATTGGTAGACAGACAGAAACCGAAACAAATCGGAAGGAGAGGGCCGAGTTCCACGAACGGGCATTTGTTCGCTGCCTCCCATTGAAAGAAAAGTAGGACCAAGGGTCGCGTCCCTTTAAGGGACCATATCGTAATCCCCTCAAAACCGTGGCTTTCGGGCGCGCCCTTGTTCACATCGAGCTTCGAGCGTAGTTCAATTCTACCAAATTTTGGCGCTGTCGAACACTATGACGTCATTTGTTTACAAACAGGGAGAGGTCTATTGTGGGGCATAAACGGAAACGATCTAAGCGTGTTGCACTCCTCCGCAGGCAACTCAAGGTCTAACTCAACTGCTCACGCGGGCATGCACCAGCGTAATACTATTTTGTGTCCGAAGTAACTTGGAAGCAACTCGTTCTTTTTTTAAGTAACTCTGTAACTGCGAGTTACATTTCAGGCTGAAGAACTTCGTTATTAACTTAGTTACATTTTGTACGCGGTAACTTAACTTGTAAAGAGTTCTTTTTGACGGGTAACTTCTCAATCTATGGTGTCACGTGACCCTCAATGCTACGGACGGACATACACGGTGGGTCGCACTATAAAGCTATCCCATTAATATGCAATGAACGTGCCTAATTAGAAGGAAAACGTACAGGCAAGGATTGCATGTCGTTATTTGAAATTGAACGGGTCTGAAGAAATAAGCTATTCAGAGGAGCACAGTATGTGCTTCCTAAGTGCTATTACACCCAGTCCTATTACACACAGTATGACTGAAGCACTTTTGAATGAAAAAGAAATGCATGCCTTTTCGCAGCCACGTGCGAAGAAGTGACAGCGACAGCTGTATCCAGTGATTTATCCAGCCCCCTACTGCCTCCCTACCCCCCCCCCTCAAACTATGGGAGACACCCCTCAAAATATTTTAGGTTACGCTATATGTCGTCGAAGAGCATAGAAGTACATAGGAGTATCCTGCATGTTGTGACGTCACCCCCCCCCCCCCCCTTGCGGATATTGGCACACCCCAAGGGCCGAAATTCTGATTGTGGGTAAACCACTGACTGCATCTATCGTCCACGCGTAATATATATATATTTTTCATGTGCTGTCCGATTTGATGCTTCGCCAACCATTGGTGCGCCGAATAAGGCCTCAGGAACGACGCCGACCTTGAGAAAAAGTTCCCTCATACAGCTGTCGCTGTAATGCCCTCTTGCTGCCCTCTCTTATGTTGCATACTAGTGCGATTTCACCACTTCAAAAAAATTGAGATCAAATATCCTGAAATTTATACCCATTTATATCAATTTGTCGGAGTCACCATGCTTGGGAGAGCATCATTCGTGGAGTATCATTTTTCCATGAAATTACTGTTATTTTTAATGTGCCCCTTCATTATTTTTCATTACAGAAGTACAGCAGCTTTGTAAGTTTGCTCTTTATTTGACCTTTTCGAACAGCCCTGTTTCAATTTATGCAACTTCAGAGCAGTTATGAATAAATAATGAAATTCTTTATTTCCCCTTTTCAGGTGCAAAAGGCTACAAAGCAGATTTGACAGAATTCATTCTATTCTTCTTGCGAAGTCTGCCCGTGAGAGAGATGTTGTCGTTGCTTGAGTATAGTGTCCATTTCCCGTTAGGTTAATGCTCTCTTACCTACATGTGAAAAATAAAGCGGTAATGAGCTAAGTTTGCTAGTCCGTGCCTCTTTTGCCAGTACGTATTAACTCGTAGCCGAATACATGCCTTTCTGCTGCCACGCAACGTCGTGTTTCAAATTGCTCAGTGTATATTTCAGAATGTCCCGTCTTTTCGCAACGTCTAAACATGCCATGTGGTAGCAGGAAACGCGATTCCGTGACGGAGCTAAGCAAATAGAGGAGCCTGTGGCAGAGATGGAGCTTAGATGACTAGATCGCGTCAAAAGCTATGAGGCTAATTCCGTAATACGAAGCCCATTGTCCACAAGAGCAGCTTGCCTTTAATACTTAGTCCAAATGCTCCGAAGGAACGTAGGGATGTATTTCAACCAATGCGTCATTGCTGTAAACTCAGCCACAATAGGAGGGAGAGTACTTAGTAGGCTTAGCAGAAAAACACTAAAAAAAATTCTCTCACCGTTGGACAGTAGCGCGAGGTCTCGAGCGTAGAATTTACTTTCGTGACTTTGTAAATTTCTATGAACTAAATTAAGTAAACAACATTGGTGCATGGATTAATTAATGTAACTGTTGTAACTGTTATATAAACCGTAGCACCAAAAACCCCCACATCTTTCTTTTTTTTTTTTTTTTTTTTTTTTTTGCTGGAAACTCTTCTTCCCGCCGAGAAACTAACATGCCTGAGATTTTTCCTTGCGAAATCGCTCCACTCTGTGAGAAGTGCGCGCCCGAAGTGTCTCTTCCGCAATCCTCCTCTCCCGCGCGCCTTCTCCTGTATATTTGAGCAACTGTACGGACTGTTTTCGAACCCGCGTTACAATGGAAACTAATGCTCGCCGTAGGCAGCTGAGCCGCTGAGCCCGCTGCTGGCTCTTGCCAGTCTCATCCAGAAGGTCACAAGGTCTCTGGTGGCGTCTGAGGGCTAAAGCATTACATTTTTCTCGGTCGCAGGCGTTCTGACGTTCGGATAACACGCTATAATGAACAGCTTTTTGTGTGTGAATCGTTTGCTGCACTTGCGCTTGCAGGTATGACATGTGAGCTGCACTTTTTCATCGAATGTAATCGTCTTCTGCTCGGCTGCCGTTCACAACAAGGAAGCCAAGCATCTCCGTGGCTACGAGGTTTCTGCTGTGGGCCTCTAGCGATTCACCGCAACGTTGTATTGGTTGTATCGCCGTCACCAATGGAGAGTGTCTGGTGGATGCCTGGCGTTGCAATTATATTTACGTCAGTTGCAGTTATATTACGTGTTGCCAATCTGACAGCAAAGCAAGTGCGTTGTGGCTTGCGACTGTGGTATTTGGAAAGTACCCCCCTTTGTTGCTCGATTTGGTTGCACGGATTATCGTATAAGACTGGGTAGTATACTGTTTTGTTGTACTGTGTTTCAACTCGAGTTCTTCGTTATCATTACTATTATTATTCAAAGCAGCTTCGCGCTTTCAATCGATTCTGAATTACTATGGATTTCGTGGTCTACAGACGGGACGGGCTGGCTGTATTTTCTTCCGTCGAAGGACTTGTTGTTTGCCTAAGAATATGTTTCACACAAGAACTTGTGTTTTATGAGGTATTCAATGTTGAGCACGTCGTAAATCTGAACAGTTAGCATTAACAAGAACCATGCCTACAGAAACTCAACTGCAGCGTATTCTGCACATCGTATTTATTTCCGAGAACTGTTTGTTGTTTAGCAAATTTATTGTTCAACCAGGTTTCCAATACTATTAATACGTCCATAACCCCGAGACTGAGGAACACAAACTAACGACACCAGCTCGCCTGCTTCATTGCCACTTTATACTATTGTGTTACATAAGCTTGAAGTCACCAGTTGAGGTACCTGGAAAGAAGCAAAAAGCCCCAGTAGTCACGTAACATGCCGTATATTTTGTACTTAAAAAAAACGAGAAGTAATTGGTACTATTTCAAATAAACTGCTTTTTTGGTCTTCTGGCAGAAATCTGCCTTCTTTGTAAAAGAACTGTTCAATTTGCCACCTGGACAGAGTCCTCTGCTGTGCAGGCTCCACCGAGGATGTGGACCCAATTGTATATATGTCAAGGATGAGGGCACCAGGCTCAAAGAGCTGAAATGCCGGCATTTAGTTCAAATACTACCATAACTAAAATGCATAAGATCTAATAACTGAAACATTTACATATACACATTATATGCTACACATGAGAGAACTGATGTTCTGAGGCTGGAACAACATAGAAAGGACACACACATACAAAGCCTCAATTTGCCTAAGAAATTATTTCTTATTTCTTAGGCAAAAAATTACCGTTACCGTTAAATTACCTGGTAAGAGCCCTGGACCGGTAATCCAGAAGATGTGGGTTCGAGTCCTACACCTGGCTAACCTTTTCAGTGACTTCGCCCTTTCATCATTCTTCCACCTTTCATGCTACACATGCATAATTCGCATGCATATGCAAACACAGGATGTATTCTATTTTACGCTATCACACAGCTGTATTGGCACCAGTGTTACCAGCAAATAAGGGCTGAAGTAATTGCACAGGCTTTGCAGGATGCCCAGAGCATGTTGAACTGGTTGAACACAGCAGAGCACCACTGGTATGGTAACGGTTGGTCAGGTTATCTTTGGTGATGTAAAACAAACTAGAGTTGTAGCAGGAACAAAATCTCCTGAGGACATCAGTGCATCAAACGTCGGTTTATTTGTTTTAGAGGTGAACTGCAGAGCGCTTGCTGGAGTTCTAGCATGCTACCATGGTGAAAGACATCAGCTGAAGAACACATGGGCCGCCCTGGTTTGAGAAGAACCTCTCACCTCTTAAAAGCATCCTAGCTTATTCAGGTGTAAACAAGAAAATGCCATCCTCAATATCATATTTGTGCATATGATGAAGCAAACTGAAATCAAATAATAAAAAACGAACTTATGAACAACACACAGAGCCCGAATGGTAGGCAAGACAATGCTGCAAATAGGAATCTGGAAGGACTTTGCAGAACATTGGTCTGCTCTCAATAGTGTGTTGCAGTGATCATGCTGTCTCACTTCGGGGGTTTCAGGCTCCGTTGAGGAAGTAACCTGTAAACATGAACATGAAAGCAGATGACTGAAGAGAAAAGAACCGATACATATGTTCAATATATGTGTGCCTTGTGAATGAAAGCCAGGTATTCTGGCCTTAGTCCACACTGGAAATGCCGAGGAGAAATGGTCGATAGAAAAAAAAATATTGTAACAAAACAGATGTTAAGGTACGAACGGACACAGGGTAAATAAAGATAAAGTTTCCACCAAGATTCGAGCACTGATTGCTGCATTCAGAGTGCTGAGCATTATAGCATGGGACCAAGCTTTCAATGGCGAGAATCTATCATGGGCCTCCTGAATGAAAACCAGGTATTCTAGCCTCTACACCACACCAGAGATGCCGAAGAGAAATGGTCGATAGAAAAAAAAGTTATTCCAACCAGGCAGATGTCAAGGTACGAACAGGCACAAAGTAAATGAAGAGAAAGGTTCCACTGAGATTCGAGCACTGATTACTGGAGTCAGAGTACTGACAATTATAGCCTGGGACCAAAGTTTCGATGGCGAGAATCTATCCTGGGCCTCTTGAATGAAAGCTAGGTATCATAAAATCTAGACCACACCCGAAATGCCGAGGAGAGATCAGCGGTTAAAAAATGTTATGTTACCAGAGACACATTTCAGGGTACAAGCGGACACAAGGTAAATCAAGAGAACGGTTCCACGGATATTCGAGCACTGAATGCTGGATTCAGAGTGCTGCTCATTATAGTATGGAACCAAAGTTTCGATGGCGAGAATCTATTCTGGGCCTCCTGAAAGAAAGCCATGTATGCTAGCCTCTAGAACACACCGCAGGTGCCGAAGTAGTCGATAAAAAAAGTTATTTCAACCAGACAGATGTTAAGCGCCAACACCATAATCGCTAGCATTTATTTGCCGAACCTGGACAAACAGTTTGTTGTGCAAACAGATGCTAACGATTATGGTTTTGGCGCAGCTCTCTTGCAGGAGCATGACGCTCTTCTTTGTCCAGTGGCTTTTGCAAGTCGCACACGGAATCCGGCTGAACGGAATTATTCCGTTACGAAAAAGGAGTGCTTTGCGATCGTCTTGGCTTTCAGAAAGTTTGATCTCCACCTGGATGGCACTACCTTCACCATCCAGACTGACCACCAAGCACTTTCGTGGCTGCAGCAGCTCCACAATCCATCTGCACGTCTCGCGAGGTGGGCCCTAATGCACAAGGCTACTCCTTCAACGTGGAGTACAGGCGGGGCTGGATGAACGTGGTAACAGACGCGCTATCTCGTGCGCCTTTACCGGAGGGAGAAGAGGAAGGCACCGAGGCGCCTTCTCAAATTCTGGCAGCAGCACAAATGGCACGAGACGTATCTTCGTCTGGGGGCACGGTCGTGAGCAGAGAGCAACTTCTAGACGCTCAGAGGGCAGACGTCCTTTGTCAGCGGGTGTCTCAATGGTTAGCTGAGCAGGATTCGGCAGGCACCGAAACGACTGACGGACGGCACGGCTCCTACCTGCTGGGCGAGGATGGCATCCTGTTCAGATACATACCCCAGGCGGACGACATTGACAGCTCATCCCCATTCACAGTCGTGGTGCCACGCAGGTTGCGTAAGTCTTTCATACGTTACTTTCATGACTCGTCCTTGGCAGGTCACAGCAGTGGCAGGAAAACTGATGAAAAGTTATGTCGTGTTGTGACATGGCCAGGAATGAGGCAGGATGTAACTAGTTATGTTCGTACTTGTCCCATATGCCAGAGAGCAAAACCTTGTGGTGGTTTACCCCCTGGGCGCTTACAGCCTATTCACAGCAGTAGGCCCCGGCAGATAGTTGCTTGTGATGTGATGGGAACATTTCCCCGTAGTCCTAGTGGTAACCAGCATTTGTTTGTGGTTACCGATCACAGCACGAAATGGGTTGAGCTGTTTCCTCTCAGGACGCTGACTTTTCAGAGAGAGTGGGAAAGACTACTCGACACCTCTTGCTGGTCGGCAGCAGCCGGCCTTCTTGTTGAAGGTTTGCTGCAGACCTCCTGAGTCGACTGGACGATGCAGCTCGGACGACTCGGCAAAATCTGGACGTCGCAAGGTTGGATCAGGCTCGCCAGTACAACCGTGGACGTCGAAACCTCACCTACAGCAATGGTGACCTTGTCCTTCGACGGACTCACCCGCTTAGTGATGCGGTACCGCGGCTTTGCAGCTTCGCTCGTAGATAGGTGGGATGGCCCCTTCGAAGTGAGTGCGTGCTTCTCCGGCCTCACTTACAGGCTTCGCCGCTGCGACGTGGTCGAAGAAACTGGGCCAGTACACATCTCTGACCTGAAAGATTACCACCTCCGCGACCCCGAGGGCGGAGAATCTGACCTTCCTCCTCCTCAACACGTGGACCAGGATCCCGCTACTGGACCAACTTCCAGTCATTACAACTTGCGTCCCCGCAGGCGGCGCACGTAGCAGCCACTCTGTCACTAGGACCTAGTGCTCACTATTTATGTGATATTAGTGTGATTTCTGTTTCGCAGTTTTCCACAAAGCTTTTTTAGGGGAGAGCCCTTTCGAGCTCTCACGATGTGGGGATAACCTCTCACCATATTCCCTTTTTCTCCTCTCGGCAGATACCATGCCTCGACCCTCCCGTCAAAGGACCGGCCTGCCCCCATCGCGCCGCCAGGAGACTGGAAGACGCTCCCGACCCAGGTCGTCCCCGGAGAGGACGTATACACCCTCCGCAGTGACGATCAGCAGCGTGAACGGTCGTCCACGAATGGCGATCAGGTGGCTAGGCCTCGCAGAGCCGGTGGGCCACCCAAGCTCGCCTCCTCCGAGGATCTGACCCTTTGAGGACCTCCCCTCCCTTCCGTGGACTAACACTGTCAGGCCGGCACCCCCAGACCCACCGTTGCCACTGACGGTGGAAGAGCGGAGGAACCTCCGCCCGGTCTGCAGGGTACCGGAGAACCACTGGGCCACACACCAACGAGGCGCCCTCCACCGCTCCATGATCGCGGCAACACGACCCTCGGGCATCGATGTGGCCACGGCACTGGCTACCCTCAGGCAGTTGTGCCCAGAACTCCTGAGACAGGACCTCCCACCGCCTGCTGCCCAGCACGCCCCGGCTAGCTCAGTCCGTAGAGCACGAGACCCTTATGCTCGTTGTCGTGGGTTCGGGCCCTATGTTGGGCGCCAATTGTGGAAACCAAGGTTTCCACTCTCAGCAACAAGGGAAAACGCAGCACAGCAAATGAAGAAACAAGAAGGTTTATTACCAAGAAGGAAGTCAATAGCACCGGTTCTGGCACGCACACAACAAGCCCCTGTAGAGCCTCCCGCCACCCTTAAGAAACCCCGTCACTTCATGCTCCAGCGCCCCCGCTCGTTAGCACGTGTCCCGCGTGTATGGATGATGCATGAGAAACTTGGGTGGTGATAACATATCAACCACAGAATGAACGGACACAGGGTAAATGAACAGAAAGGTTCCACCAAGATTCGAGCACTGATTACTGGCGTCAGAGTGCTGCCTATTATAGCATGGGCTCAAAGTTTCGATGGCGAAAATCTATCCTCTGCCTCCTGAATGAAAGCCAGGTATCCTAGGCTCTAGACCACACCGGGGATGCCGGAGAGGAATCGTCGATAGGAAAAAAGAAAACGTTATTCTAACAGATGTCAAAGTACAAGGATACACAAGGTACATAAGTCCCACCGCAAATCGAGCACTGACTGTTGGGTTCAGGTTGCTGACCATTACACCATGGGACCAAAGTTCCGATGGCGATGATACCGTCGTCGTCGTCGTCAACATTTAATGTGACCATGTAAGGCTTACCGTTGCAGCGCGAGGGAGGGTTCCAAGCCTTGTCTTTCATCTTTCACATATTGCTAACATGTTGCTCCGCTTCTTGTTTGGCTTCAGAGTGCCGCCCACTATAGCATCGGCTATAAGTTGCGATGGCGAGAATTTATCCTAGGCCTCCTGAATGCAAGCCAGGTATCCTAGCATCTAGACCACACCACAGATGCTGAAGAAATCGATAAAAAAATTATTTCAACCACACAGATGTCAAGGTACGAGCGGACACAAGGTAAATGGAGAGAAAGGCTCGACCGACATTCGAGCACTGATTACTGGTGTCACAGTGCTGACCACTAGTAGTACGGAATGGACACTGGCTGCCGGCAACACACAACTGGTCTGGACACCATTAAATTAGCAATTACAGCTAATTAGGAACCCCACAGTAATCACCACCCTCCAGGGTGCCACCACACTAATTGGGGAGCAACCATATTCATAAAAAAGAAAGAAAACAGATAGAAATAGAGTGGAGAGAAACAATTTATTCGAAAATCATTGTTGTTGTGTCGAAGAAACCGCTCCGGAACGCCCGAGTGACCAGCGACTGACGGCCGGTAGTTGCAGAGATCGACGACAGGTGGCCACCTAGTTGCAAGGCCGACACCAGATGGTACCACCGTCATAGCTCTATGCGTGAAAGACAGAAAAACGACAAAACACTATCGGCACGTAAAAATTTCAACAAGTAAGACACTGCTCAACAAGTTTAAGCCTGCGAGAGCGCGGGGGGAAAGGCCTAACTGCTATGGCAAACATGCGACAGCACGGAGGCTTAAGACGAGCGCTTATCTCTAACGGCAGCGTCTCCGCACAACAGCTAACGCAAGATGAAAAAAGCAACAAAATACTAGGAAGGCACTGCTAAACAAGTCCAGGCATGCGACAGTACGGAGAAAACACTACACACCGGGGAAATGTCTTAAGATGATCGATTAGGCTTAAACACGGCGTCACCGCACAAGGCTATGAGATTCAACGACTAACACAAGACGACAACCACAAAATGCTAGGCGCACAACGTTAAACATGCGACAACACGGAGAAAAGGCTTCGGTCGCTACGAAACTCAACGGCTTGGAAGTCACCGCTAAACAAGTTGAAACATGCGCGTACAAAACACAGGGTATAAGGTCAAACCGCTACGGCAGATGCTAAACATGCGAGAAAAGGCTTAACACCAGCGTGGTAAAAAAACGCTAAAACATCGGGAAAAATCGCTACGGCAAATCGCTCACCTTCCCACCTGCGGCGACGGAGCGTCCACTCCCGACGGCAGCCAAGCCTCAACTGATGCGGTGGAGCGACTGACCGCATGTCCTCACTGCACGAGAGTCAGCGCATGAGTGACAGGAGTACCTCTCCGCGGCCGCTATGAATATGCACGCACTCCCAGCGCCCTTTGCGCTGCCGCAGCGGCCGGCAGTCAGTGGTCATCTCCTCGTGGGCACTCCCCGTTTCGGTTTCGCTCTCTCCTTTCACTGCGCGCGTACTCCTAGCGGCAATGGGTTGCTTCTCCGTTTTGGTTTCGCTCTCATTTCTTTGCGCGTGTTTATTTGAAAATGCTCTATAAAGGCAGCGCACACTGCGCTCGCGTGACCTGTACGTGAAAATGTTCAGTTACAACGCTTTAAAAAATTGTCCCTGTATCCACGCTTCTTGGGAAGAAGTGAAGAATGAATGTTTCAACAGGGAGAGTTCCCATACCAAACTCGTCATCACTGCTTTTCGCTACGTGATAGACATGGTGGGCTTTGGCAATATAGGACAGATCTCTCAGGGACCGCTGCAGGAGACGGTGTGTCGGATATACACCCGTGAGATGAACGTGTGCATTACTTCCCACAAATGCTCTGCTCACTGTCTATCATGCTCTTATTCACTCTCACATCAGCTATGCTCTAGAAGTTTTCAGCCTCACCTATCCAGGTCATCTACTTCCACTTTTGCTGGATCAGAAACGAGCCTTGAAGATTATCGTTCACCACGGTACTCGTGATGCCATATCATATGCATTCCCTCTCTTGTCCATACACAACGACTACTACCTTTTGAAGTATAAAGGTGCTGTTGTTATGCATTATATTTTTTTACACCCCATCTACTAGACTTGATCTCTCGTTGCAAAATGTTGTCACTGACTACTCTAGTCCACACTGCATGGCGATTTCTCACTACTCCGAGGCATAGCACGCCATCGGGACTTCTGTTGTTGTTCTGTCCATCCCCTCTTCGCCTGCTAGCGCAAACGTTCGCAGAAACATTTCCATATCCAAATGGGGCACATCGTCCCAGAAGTGAGTATAAGTTGATAGAAAAGTTGGACGATGTGCGTCACGGTGAAACCTGCAGAAAATCGTGTGGTATTAGAAAGGAACTATTTCTAAACAAGAAGAAATACAGAAACACTTACCAAAGGGGGGGCGAATATGGACCAGAAGATCTAAAATTCTTTCGAACGTGTGCATTATTGCGCAACAGGATTGATTCTGGAGATAGTGGACGAGGTGGTACAGGGGTATGAGCATCTTATAGTACAGGGTTCTCACGCTTGTATTAGTCCATTTATGTCACATCCATCAATTACGTAAATCCATCACTTTGCTTCTGTGGCAAAACGCCGCCTTTTGTTTCTCCAATATCGTGCGATGAGAAGAAGACACCTTCTTTCTTTCATATCAGGGGGTTCGAGACCAGACACATTCAAGGACTACAAAGAGTGAGAAGAACTGCTGCTACATCCTGTGTAGACGTCCCAGACAAGAAGGCACAGAGTGGGATTAAAACCTCCTACACTGGACGTGATACATTAACCACTAGTCTAATTCGTGCTGCATGACGTTTTCATATTGTGCGGTATGGCACCAAAGGTGTGCCTTTTTTCCCCTCCTTTTTTATCCGTTCCATAACCGATCACTTTTTTCAGAGCAAAAGCATTGGACGGACCAATTGATACGGCCATTTCTCGGCTGTCAGACGGTACCGTTCGACGTGTGTTGCGAAGGACTTCGACTATTAAAGAAAGATAGAGAAGATGGACCATCAGTGTCACTCTGTGACTGAAGAAGACTGTACGTGTGTGTCTGTGTTTTAAAAAGACGTGCTTCTCACGCTCCTTTCATGCAGATTACGGATGGCTACTGATGGGAGATCTACCCCTTGTTCTAACCTTCAAGCCTCCTCCGAAGACCTTCTTTTTGCGGATCGGCAATCAGCTGAGCACCTGTCGTCGCAGTGGACTCTGGTCGAGGAACCCCAGCCATTGGCTAGACCCAAGCGTTTGTCCATATTTGGGCTGTCTTCCGGGCTATGAAACCAAAGCTGGAGGCTAACTCATGTAACCTCTCACGATAAACAAAAAAGGTTGTGTACTCTCATTCCGTCTCAGTCATGACGCCCGAGCAGAGGTTTGCAACCTGTGTGCAAACACAAATGTATCGGGACTTGCTGCGATTACGCAATTATATTCACGGCGATGGCTGCGAAGGTGACTTTCGCTCAATTCTCAAGACGATACCCTTACGTCTGTTCACCACCGGCGGGAAGATTACAAAGAAAATGAAGCGTTTCGTCGATTACAAGCTCGACCTGTTGGACGAGTACAGACGAGGAGAGGCAGTTGACCAATGTTTCATCAATGCGGGTTTCAACCGACCCGTTGTCCACTGCTACTGGCTTCTCCACACTTCTCTGGATGTCATGGTGACCCGCGAAGAGCGTCGGGTCAGCATGTCGGAAGATCGTCTCGCAACCGTCACATGTATGTCGTGAAAAAATGAATGGACAAATTTACAAAGCAAGTTCGCTCACAAGAATACGTTTTATTGTTTCGTCTTTCTCTTCGAGGTTACAGGAAAAACGTGGACACACCAGTTTTCAAGCTGTAGCGTTTCGACATGCGCATAGATACAAAAAAGGCCAGAGTAAGGCGAAAAAGGGGATTGAATACACTTGTCGTTATACTTGTCCTCTAGTAAAGTCCTTTGAAAGTCCTTTGCTTCGATGGGAAGTCCGTAACTGTCGAAAAACACGGTAGTCCAGTCGTAGTTTTTCAGGTAGAGCACCCAGTGCTGGCCTCTTTGCTCGCCTTTTCGCTGGCTTTCTTCGCTCTTCCGTATTGATGATTAAATAGCCGGGCTTGCGTAAAATGAGGGCCTCGTTGGAAGCGCAAATGCCTCTCAGAATGGAGGAAAAGACGGCTTCAGGGACACAAGTTCCAAGATGTCGCTCTCGTGCATTTTTTTCTATGGGAAGGTGACCGTACGGCTCTTGTCGATGCACATTAGCTTGGGACACTCGGAAATCAAGAGGACGGTGACCGCGTGTGGCAGGGCTTTGACGAAGCGTAATTGCAGACGCACGTTGCCTTTTCGCCACTCATTCAAATGCGGAGGAGGAGAACACTTGTCCACGTCCAAGTTGAAGTAGAGAAGGAATCCGTTGTTTTAAATCGATCGTAGCTGTACTTGAAATGTTTTTCACCCAGTTCTTGCAAGAAGTTAAAGTAGAAAATTTTGACGAGGTCGTTCATAAGGTCGTACTCGGCTCGCACTTGCTGGCCGTCCATGGAGAGCATCGGATGAGACAGATCGTAATCACGGAATTTGTAGGGGTTCGACTGGATGTCGCCGAGAAAGTCGGACGTGGAGAGCGGGGCGACGCATAATTTGGAAGGCACCCTTTCAGGGTAAACGTTTTCAAAGTGAGCGTCCAATCTCCCGGCAATCAAACTTCGCAGTTTTGTTTCCAATCCACGTAAGACGTAGATGGCCGGTATGGTCTGAAGCCGCCACTCATATTACAAAAACAAGGACTGTGCCAGCGTCACCTTTTTCAAGGGCAACGCCATCTCTTTAATGTCCACCTTTTCTTGTCATTGGGGGCCAATATGAGTTTAAATTCGTCATTGTTTAAACAGGAAGCGCGAACATCAGGCGCGGCTGTTGGAACAGATCAGTATTGATCTGTCCGACCAGGTTAAAGTATCTTCCACCCTTCGAGATGGGACACCCTTCCACCCTGCGAGATGGGACATCGTAATCGTGTTTTAAATGTTCGTCGTCCTCGACAAAGAGTCCAGCCGCGTGCACAGTCTCTTGAGCCAGGGACGTGGAGTGAAGCACGACGTCCAAAATATTCTTGTAGGCGTACAAGTCGCTGGAACTGACGAGCTGCTTGTTCACATAAACGGTGACAGTCTTACACATACCACTCAACGGATGGTTTATTGGAAAAAGTAAGTCTTTCTCGTCCATTTCGTCTCCGTCGTCGCAAACGATGCGCGCGGTCAAAGAAACGAAGGTGCCGTAGAGATCCAAGTACCATATTACCAAGTAAATTGCCTATATCTTCAACCTCGTTGAACTAACGACGAAGTGAAGTGAGTTTCTCTATACGGGACAGGGACAAAAGTAACACTAGGAAACTCGCCACTCGCCTCTCAGAGATCCTTAGAATTCTACGCTCGCCTGTTATCTTGCTGATTCACTCTTCATACCCTTGAGAGGACTAACTCTCCCTCAAGCGCATCAACTTCAATCGGATTCTCAATATTTCCATCCAACGTCTGAAGTGTTCTTCCTTGAGCACCAAAAGTTCCGGCCCAGGAAAAAATGGTCTCCGAAACAACCACTAGAGCTGGTCCAGGTGAAAAGATTGTATGCACCGAAACAGTTTTTATGCCCGATGTTTAATGTATTTCTTTCACGAAAAAAAGGGCGGGAAGGGAGAGGCTTACAGGACAAAATGATGCGCGCGCGCAAGTATACAAAGAAGATGAACGTGGCAGAGAAAAGAAACGTGATCTTTATTAACACATATCAAACTCAAAAGCGAACTGTATGCGCAATCCCAGTCAAAAAGTCTTCCATTGTCCACGTGCCACTTGCATACTCGGAGCACAAGTTTCTTAACATAACCTTGCCATACCATCACGTTTCAGAGCCAGGACGACAGGAAACGCCCAAGGGCTCTGGGATCTCTGAACTGCACCGGTTTGGAGCATTTCTTCTAGAGCAGCGTCTAACAAAGCACGCTTATGTACGCTCAAAGGTCTTGGATTACAACGCCAGGGCCTAGCGTTACCCGTGTCTATGCTATGCTGTAACAGAGACATCTTACCGGGGTTTTCCGTAAAGATACCGTCGTACTGCCACAATACTTGCTGAAGCTGACGGCGCTCCTCCTTAGGACCATGGAATGACCCCAAGACAGTCCGGAGTGCAGACGGTTCGGTGGAGACTGCTGCAGCTTGCTGTGCCGTGCAATCGTCCGCTGCCGTGGCGAAGGGGAAGAACCCTGTCGAGCCGTGGTATACGTATCCTCCATTGGGCAGGTCCAGCGCCAACTTGTGCCGGATGATGAAATCCCTGCCGAGGATAACGGACACTGCCAGGAAGGTGAACGAAGCGCTGCTTTCGCCGTCTCCCATCGAAACGGAGCCAGAGCACAACTGCAGATTGTGCTGGAATGACGTCATTGGAAGCAAGATGAAGGGTGACCTCAGTAGTCTGTAGAACTACTTGTCTTTGCAGGCAGTGCTCGTAAACGCAGTCGCCGATGAGAGAGAGTGTAGCTCTCGTGTCGATAAGGGCGATGTAATTTCTGCCCAAAATGGGAACTGCGATATTTGGTTCTCTGTCCTGAATGCCATTCCGAACAGAGAGAGCAAAAGGAGCTAATGCGTCTTCTTTAGTTGTCTTGCTGCTTGCAGAGCCAGTTTTTGCATGATCAAGGCCGCTGCTAGCGACCGTTCGTTCGCTCTTTCGGCAGATAGCCGACGTCGTTAAGCGAGCGTTCATGAACGTCGGCTGCGGCCGTTTCCCGTTGGCACATTACGGGTATTCGGCCCTCGGTGCGAACAGTGTCGACGGAAATGTTCGGGGCTGCCGCAACTCCAACAGCCACGCACAGCGTGGTTCTAACGCCCATTCAGGCGGCGGCGGGGGCCGATATTCGAGTTCAGCTAGGAGGTCGCCCTGTATGGTACGAGCCTCCTGCACCAACGCTTAAAGACTATCAAAGCGATGGGCTCGAAGGTAGGGCCGGAAGCGTGGGTGGCACTGACGGATAGCCCGTGCTACTCACTGCTGCTCTGTTGCAGTTGGTTCTGCTCTGCTGTACAGCACTTGCAGGGCCCGTACGAATTCTGCCAACGTCTCATCTGGATGCTGAGTAGGTTTGTGCAGCTCCTCCAGGATACGATATTCGTAATCCGGGGAAAGCAATACGTTTTTAAACCGCTCCTTGAAGTCCTGAAAGGACGTGAACCTCGACTGCAGTCGAAGTCAGCGGGCGGCGTCTCCTACCAAAGCAACCTGCAGGATGCGTAGGATCAAGACCTCGTCTGAGATTCCCATACCAGCCTGATAGGCGGTAAGGTCATCCAAGAAGTCTGCGACTGACTTTCTATCGGTGTACCCTGAGAACGTAGGGACAGGGATTGTCAGTCGGACGGGCACTTGTGCCTGCGGCGGCGAAACCAACCCGGCATCAAGGCGTCGCTTCATCAACGAGCACAGCTCTGCCATACGTGATAGAAGCTCTGCCGTTGCTGTGGTGTCTGACTGCGGCACTGCAGATACCGCAGTCGACGTACCTTGGGGTGGAGGCACGGCAGGTGCCTTCTCATCGTCGGGCGGTCCTCTCGGCTCCGTAGGTGCCGGGCCGACGTGTGCCGGTCGCTCCTCCGAGTGAGACCGCTGAGGTACTGGAGCTTGTGCTCCACTCCGGACGTTGCACCCGCGAGGCGGCGTACGGTCCATCAGCTCCACGGGTCAGGCACCGGGCGGGAGCTATAACACTCAATGAAAACGAGCAGCAAAAATGCTGCCCCAACAAAGAGAGATACAAAGAAAAAAATGAAAGAACACGAAGTAATTGAAGTACCACAATCAGGCGGTATCACACTGAAATAAAACTTGACACACTAAAATAGAACGAAAAAAATAGAACGTGCCACGTCTTCCACGTCGTCGAACGAACGAGCTCGTGTCCCACGTCTGGGCGCCATTTTTGGGAGCCTATTCCCACTCTCCGGGCAAAGCCCGTCCATTCGGTCCCCGTGGAAGGCGAAACACAAATGCAAACACAAGATGTGCCAAGAAACTCTTTACTTTAACAACTCACATCTTACAGTCTGTTCCTGTGCGCTTCCACGTCCGCAATCTTAAGGTCCGTTACCATGCGCTTCCACGTCCACACTCCGTCAAAACCCTGCGTCGTCCTCCTTTTTACCACCTGTCTTTCACATCCTCGTGGTCTTCCAACCTCCCAACTTCTTCGTCCTCTTTTCCCCACAAGGTTCATTAAGTCTTTTACGAATGAGTTGGACAAATAGCGTCCTTAAGCTGCTTTCTTTGAGAGTGGAAGGGGATGACGTGATCGAGCCGGTTAAAAAACCTTCCTTCAGAAATTCAAAAAGAGGTCCATGAAAATGGTTCCACACAAACCAGAATTTTAAAAAGCAGTTACTTGGAGGTTGAAATTGTTTCATAAACCACTTGCAAGGGATTCGAAGTGATCATGCAACTTGCCTTTTCAAATATATCTGGTATACCAAATAAATATTTGATAGAAATCAATTCCACCATTACCATACACTGTGTCTTATCAATTCACAACCCAGTTCGAAAGTTATTTACGATTACGAATAGCGTTTGAAACAGTTTCTACTCGCGATGATTTCTAGATGATTTCAATAGGAAATTGTTTCCGAAGTTCTTGCGACAGCAAACATTTTTCATTTGGAAAAGCGAAAACAAAGCTGTACTTCAGGCGCTGTCGTTTATTGGTAATCACAAAACATAACCTGTGCACTAACGAAGAAGCGTTTTGTCCAATGTACGCAGGACGACAGGTACAAATGTAGTTCGTAGTCACACAATGTCGTCGTAGAATTACGCTGCGTACCTTCTTCTACATCATCCAAAGCGAGCTCACCTGCCTAGCGGGGATGTCGATATTTAACGAACGTAACAGTCGACAGACACCACTGAATACAACACCACAGGATCGTACTTTCGCAGTGACTGGAAATACCGTGAGCAAACCGGACACGCCAGTTTAGGAGAGACCGCAGCCATAACTCACGCTGGATTGGATACGGATGCAAGTGGCTATTCTGAGGAACAGAACGCTCGGTGCACATTGTTCGCAAAACATTTATGCTTAGGTAAAAATCGAGGTGGCAGATTTTGCAATATTGGCAACGACCGTCGAATAAGACGCGACCCTCGTTGTTTTACGCGGCAAACAGGCTGAAATATATGGTAAGATGGCAACTTTCACCCATCTGTTCGAAAAAAGGGGCATCCCACGTGATTCTCCCCATGCTGCGCTATTGGCTGAGAGCGCGGCGTCTCGTTCCCAGACGTCTTAAGGCCCGTTCCGACATACAGCGCTTTGCTCCAGAGCACTGGAAAACAGCGCTGTTTTTCCCTCCTCTCCCGGCTGCGACTCGAACAACAACAACTTTATTTTCGACCTTGGAGAGTGGGGAGTTTCATCGCCACAGGCGATACTCTACCCCATTGCTGGATGGAATGGGGGGAATAAAGTAACGAGCCCCTTCACAATAACGATCGAAGTCCGATGGTGTCCAGAAATGTCAGAAGAGCTTTGAGCGCAGAGCGTTGCTGGGCTGGATTGGGCCCGGGACCAAGCAATTTCGATAGGGAGAAAGGGCGAGAGTCCAGCTGACGAAGAGACTCGGAGAGTGTGGTTCGGGAAGGTTCGTAGTGAGGGCAATGAAGAAGAATGTGCTCCAGATCCTCAAGAGCACCACAGTGGCAGCAGGTGGGAGAGTCAACTTGTCTCAAGCGGTAACGCCACTGAGCTGTAAAGGCCACATCGAGGCGCATTCGACTCGATGGCAAACAGCGCTTGGCGAAGTTGAGCTTCGGTGAACTTTCCCATCGGTGCCTCCCAGCGATAGGCTCCCTGAACCAATGAGAACGCGGCACCGCGTTCACGTGACGGTATGATCACGTACGATCACGTGAGATCACCAAGTACAGCGCTGGGACAAGCGCTGCAAGCGCGAACCCCACAGTGGAAATACAGCGCTGTTTTGCAGTGCTGTGGTGCAGCGCTGTGGAGCGCTGTATGTCGGACGACCTGCACCCCTACGTCATTGAATACGTAACGCCACCGCGCAAAGCATGCTGGTGGGCACTATCAGCTTCATAAGCGTATCAATCGACGCGTTTTTGCCACTTCTTGCCCACCACAGCAAAGTATAACCTCGAACCCGTCCTCTCGTGACATCAAACGTTTATAAACAGAGGGTCGTCTATAGGATACTGTCACGCTTCATGTGTCCTTTTTCTCTTTTTCCGTTATCGTCACAACGTCGTTTTTCTTACTGTGTCCATGGCACACTCAGTGTAGCATACACATATTTACACACATTCAAATGTTCCAACAATCTCAAAGCAAATGTTGTCGGGTTCATATCTGCCTTCGTGGCCAGCACAATAGAAATGAATTTCCCATTGAGGCCTCAGAGATGCCGGACAATTGCAGCGACGTCATGGAAGTCCCAAATGGCGTTTTAGCCTCCAGATTTCGATTGAACGGAATGCTTGTTGTTGACGTTTCCGTTTCCGACACCAACTGCGAAGACTTCATCGGAATACGCATAGAAGGGGACTTCTACTGGAAAGTTGTCACAGGAGTGACGAAGCACATCAGCGAGAGCCTTGTTAGCAGTGAATACAGGGTTTGGTTGGACATTCCTAGGACCTTCTCATGACAGCTCAGCAACGATATGCTCAAACGTCGGAGTGATGCCGTTAGCAGTAGAAATGCAAAATACCGATCTGTCAAAGGAATTTTGGGAGCTAGAACATCTCGGCATTCAGCATTATGACATCACAGCCGACGATGACGTAATCCTCGAGGAGTGCACATCGACTGTGAAAGATGTGAACGGAAGATGTGAAGTCAGGCTACCGTGGAAGGTCTCCAGATCTAGTTTACCTTCGAACGTGGGCGTCGCGATAAACTCAATTCTTTAACGAAGAAACTCCTAAAGAACGATCAGATCATGTCCCAGTATGACAAAGAGATCGGACAGTACATGAGAGATGGACACGCCGAGCAAGTCGAGCTACCAAGATCATGTCATTTATTATATGCTGCACCAAGCAGTCTTGAAGCAAAAGGGAGAGCACGAAGGTAAGGATCGCCTTTGATGCGTCTTCACGCGCAACGGCTTTCCCTTCTTAACGTCGTACTCTACAAGGGTCTAAATTTTAACCCTGAATTGCTGGCTATGCTTATAGGACTCGCTACTGACATCGGGACAGCATTTCTTGAAATTTGTTTCGACGAAACTGAGAGTGATGCGTTCATATTGCTGTGGTATGATGCATGGCCCAAACGCGATGAACCTCTGCCAGGAATCGAAGTTTGACGGCTGACTAGAATCCGGGAATAGAATGGCAACCGAGCCATCAAGGTAAAAACAGCCGAAAAGTCGAAAATGAAGAATATAAGCGGCGTGTAGACGTGCGACGAAGCGTGCCGCGAGTGCACTCCGCCAGATGTTCAGAAATGCGCACCATAGAGTACAGTGACTTTAGCAGGAAGTGAACGCGTTTACAGGCGGCACCCGTTTTTTCTGCACGAGGCCCATGATAACGTACGATCAGGTTTGCCGTTGCGCCGCACGCAAATAATGCACGGTCACAGCGCGCCGTCAACTGTAATGCAATCGGATTTCCTAAGCGTTTGGCAGCGCGCCAAAGAGCACAATGATATTTTTCTTGTTGTTAGGTTGATATTCGTTTAGTATAGTATTTATACATCTGCTGTTTTTCTTTTCGCGTATTCGTCTATGGCCCGGGACTTTATGCAAATGCATATTTTTTGTAGGCGTCTTTGCGAGTACCCTGATGCTTCGCCACACGTAACCAAGCGCGGAGAGCACGAAAAAAAAATGTGTTTCGTTACGCATACATTCGCATATTTTTTTGCCGAATTCGTAAAAGTTAATATCACAGCATATATTTGCATGTCTTCGTGCATATTTGCATGTTTCTACTGCATATTTTTTGCTGCGGTGTGTCTACCCATGTTTCCTGCCAGATTGAGCCCTGACGCAAAGGTTGCTAACGCTTCGCCACAACGCTTTCTTTAACTGCGGCTCGCTGCTTGCCTCTGAGCTGTTATGTTGAATTGCGCAACGGCAGGCAACAATACGACGTCACTTCGGGGGTCGGACACTGCAGCCGCCGGGCAGAGATGCTCCCTTTCCCATTCACACTTTATGGTTCGTTGCACAGAGCTTAGACGCATGCACCCAGAATACGCATGAGTCCTCTTGTCTTGGGTTGTGCTGCCTGTATAAGGTGCGGCAATGCAGAAAACAGCGGCTTCACGTCTGAGGCAGTTGACAGCTGAGTTCAAAGGCACATTCAAGACTGACGGATCCGTCTTGTGTTGCCTGGACTGCGAGAAAGCTACAAATACTGACAGACGTTTTCTCCTTCATCAGCACTTGAAGACAGCGAAGCACCAAGAGGCCAGTCGACGAAAGTCAGGTTGCATGCAGCAGCTCATGGACCAGTGTGCCGATTCTACGTTCACATGTTCTGATTTTGTGATGGACCTTTGTAGGGCATTGTGTGCTCAAATATTCCCTTTTGGAGGCTGAAAAATGCTGAGCTACCGGTACTCCTTGAGAAGCAGACCGGTCGGCAAATCCTTCACAAGTCGACAATACGAAAAGGCTACCTGCATCGTTGCTATCAGGCTACCCTACAAAACATCCTTCATAATCTGAAGTCACGAAAAGTGTTGTGTCCAGAGACAGAGCTTCAGGACGCTGCGCAGCCTTCTGTTGTCGTCGGACCACTCGGGCTGTACACATGTGGAAAGAGCTACCTACTGATAGCCGAGGAGCTTCCAAAAGTCAACCATTCGACAACTGCACAGCTCTTCGTAAACTGTGTTCAGATGCTCAACGGATATGTGGATGCAAATGACGTGCTGCTCTTTGTTACGAACGCAGCTCCTTAAATGGTGAAAGCTGGTGCTGCTCTTCGTGTCATATACCCCAAAATGTTCACGTCACCTGCGCAGCTCACGCGCTGCACATAGTTGCAGAGCAAGTTCGCCTCTGTTTCCAAAAATGTTGACGACCTCATATCAAACACGAAGAAGTGTTTGCAATGAGTCCTATGCGCGTGCAGCTCTTCAAGGATTGGCGCCAGATGTGGCTTTCCCTCATTTATTACTCATTTATTACTTTTTAATTATATGTTATGGGAGAATGCGAGACAGCAGAGTTGGATTCAATCATTATTTGAATCTTCCTTTCTTATAAAGAAATCATGAAACGAGCGCATGTTTTGAGATGTAAGTCGCCAAACTATGGTATAAGGCGAAACCACAACGACGCACTTCTCGAGCGCAGAGACGACAACTCTTCGACTTATCTCGGTCGGAAAGCGCTATATATGGCTATCACATCAGCGCCTACTCCAATCAGCTCCGTCGCTAGAAAACACGTGACCGTCCGACACGAACGCCCTTCTCTCTCAAGGTAGTGGTTTCGGTTTCGGCTCATTTGCATGCCAAAGTTTGGCAATCTATATCTCAAAGCACGTTGCTAGTTTCACAATATTTAATAAAGTGGATGGATTCAAAGAACCACTGGCTATAATTCTGCTATCTCCGACAGGGATTGCACTGCAACTCTTTTAACATATGTTATATTATTATTTATTTTTTATATTTATTGATTTATTGTATTTTATTATATTTGTTTTATATTATTTATATTATTATTTATGTACTTATTATTATATATGTTACCTTATTATGTGCACTAAATGCTGTGTTCAGTATATCGGAGAAACCTCGAACACCATGAGGGAAAGGTTTTACGGCCATAAATCCGATATTGTGAATAACCATCCTACACCCATTTCTACACATTTTAACCTTCATGGACACGCTTTGGGTACAGACCTCAAAATCGTTATCCTTGAATCGAGTTATAACAGTGACATGAAGCGCAAAAATCGCGAATCCTTTTCAATCGCAAAATTCCAGTCTCTCAGGCCTCACGATTTGAACATCCACACATGCCCACAACAATTATTTAACCTGTAAACATCATTTCTCCCAAAAAATAAAATAAAATAATGATAAACACACACACACACTCTAAAACAACTCTCCATTTTTCTTTCCATATTCTCTTCGTTTGACTCTCTCCTGAGACCCCCCCCCCCTCTCTTCACGCTCTCACGGGCCACTGGTCACCTTTGTACTCCCCAGCTGTGTCCTCATTCCGTCGCCATGACCCGTTTTTATCCTAAATTCCTGGAACGTCACCTACATGCGTTCTCGTTTCCTGTGTAATCCCTTGGTCAAGAGATAAACTGATGTTCTGAGGCTGGAACAACACACAAGGGACAGATACAAACAAAGCCTCAAATTGCCTAAGAAATCAACGATGAAAGATGAAAGTCACTGAAAAGGTTAGCCAGCTGTAGGGATCGAACCCACATCTACTGGATTGCCGGTCCAGGGCCCTGGTAGAGCCCTGGACCGGCAATCCAGTAGATGTGGGTTCGATCCCTACAGCTGGCTAACCTTTTCAGTGACTTTCATCTTTCATCCCTTGGTCTCCCGTTATGTTGCGCCTCTGATACCCCTGCGTTTGTATTTACGTTCTTTTCATTTTTACCTGTATTTGCATCCTTTCCATCACCCAAAACTCCCCCGTCAACTGTATATATGTTCATGTACCATGTTCATGTTTTTGTAACCTGAAGAAGTGCAGTCTCGTGCACGGAAGTCTCGTTACCATATGTAAATAACTAAGTTGCTGCCACCGTTTAATATCACTCTTTGATTTACTCACCACCGGCAACATGACATCGCCTATTTTTTCTGCCTTCGTATCTTCTTGACAAATATTTAATTCGTAGTGGACCTTTAAACCACTGCAAAAAGTAACTATCCCTTGAGTAAGTAAGGGGATAAGGCGGGGTGGTTGATGACAATTACTATGAAGCTCTTTTGAAGGCGGTTGTCCTTGTCATTACGTCTCCTATCTCGGGGCTGCCACAAGCGCTTCAAATGTGTCCCTTGAGTCGAAAGTACAGGCAAAATGCAATTAAATTACGGCACAATGCTTGCCTGGTGTACAGCCAGTCCACCAACGCTCTGCCATCATAGCTCTTCTGACCTTTCTGGACGCCATAAGACTTGCGTCCTCATTGTGAGGCGACTCATTGTTCCATTTCCCACGTCACCAGCAGCAATGGGGTAGGGTATCGAACCCTACTCGCAGTCCCATCCCAGATCATAGGCATCAAGGTTTCCGTGGGAATTTCTCTCATCAGCCGACCTCTCCACGGTGCTTTGATTCCATCTCCATCATCATCTCTGATTCGCTACACAACTGGAACTGTGGCAGCGCCCAGTCTGCTGGCCGGCACAAGTAAAACACCACAGTAAGCACCACACTACATCTCATCATCGTTTGTTTCGTTGTTGTCCTTTAAATTAGTTTTGTGTGTGTGGTGTTGTCAGCGAATGATCAATACCTTCTTGCTCCAGCTCATACAATATTCACCTCTACAGCTTAGCTTCATCATTGAAGATCCTTCTAACGGTCATATGCAGTTCCTGGACCTTTTGATAATTCACAGTGCTACGCATGCATGCTGGCGGTACCAGATAGATCTCAGAAGCCTATGTTCTCTGTCCAGTCCACACATGCACTTCCAGCTTCTATCACAAAAGCATATGGAGTCCCACCTTCCCTTTTGTCCCTGAACATACACTCTTAGGCTATTAACAAGCCCTATACAAATTAAAGTGAGCCGTATAACCACAGCATCTTACGAAGTCCCAGATATTCTCCTGTCCATCTTTGACATTGTACTTCTGTTCACGTAATGTATGTCATATCATCTGACCCACATTCAATCTCCCACAGGCAGTGGCGTAGCTACAAGGGGGGTTCAGGAGTTCACCTTTCCGAAACCTTACCTGTGGTAATGCATTCGGGAGGGTATAACGAGTACGAAATCCTCCTCGCCCCTGTAAAGTCCCTGTAGAACCCCTCCGAAAAAATATTTTTCTGACTACGCCACTGCCCACAGGTCAAAGGTGAGCCACACGTACTCTCTTTGACGCAATTTGTGAACGCTTCTTTATGTGTAATGAACCTATCGGTTTTGCTAATAACGATAGTAACATTAGTAGATTATAGTAACATTAGATAGTAACAACAGACCCACGTTTACGTATTACCACCGAGCACTACCGGAACGTCAAACTTCCCGGGATTTCTTTATCCTGTGGGAGACGCTATGGGTATAAGGAACAACTGCGGCACCTTTGAACCGGTTCCGCGGGAAGCGCGGCACCGGAAGCGCGGGTTGAAGCATACTGGTCCACGTGGGGACCAGTACGTTTTCCCATGTGCTTGGAAAGGGACTCAAGGACCATGAAAACGACATGGTCTGGAAATTCAGACACTCTGAACCTAGACAACTGTAGCAACACGCATCTCATGCTTGCAAGGCCGTGAAACAGTCAGCCCTAAAGGCAGATTTTATTGCCTGCATAAATGAAACTGCTTGTCCGAATACACCATTGTTGGAAGTGCGCTGCGTGTGTGTGGTTGTTACTTTTTGCCGTTAAGTCTTTTTTGTTTCTTTGTTTTTAGTTAATCACATCATAAATCCACATGCATGTCATGGGGATATAAATTCAGATTGATGTCAAACCAACGACTTGAAATCCACAGAACGGCTGTCTACAAGTACACACCTCACTCAAACTACTTCTTACTCACTAATTTTTGCTCGTGAATAATTAAATGCATTATTAGACTGGAATATTAATTTGGTTATCATTTAGTAGCCGCACTGGCTCCATCATAAAAGGTCTCACATTTACAAATTTGTAAAAAAAAATTGTTGTTAGTACCAAATCAATAAATAACGAACGCCCTTAGCCGTTTCGAAAAAATACAGCGGTGAATAAAACAATGATATCCAAGAAATGCTGGAGTGATGCAGTAGAGTGATATCGTGCTGGTGTCGCCCCGTGCACGTCGTATTTTCCATCAACATCCAGAACTCATGACCTCAATGTGGGTCACAATGTGTTTTATACCGTACACTGACCCGCTACATCAAAACGTGACGCAGTCCTTGATGCCGCTATCAGAATGTGGAAGAACTGTACCCATAGCAAACGCGAATGGGAACTCGAAACACAGATGTGGTAAACAGGAAATTAGTTGCGATCTGGGTTGTGTGCTGTTTACCTGTCGTTGACCTCAAGCTAAAGCCGCGTGCCTCGCCATAATATAAAATACGGCTACATAACTGCTGTTCAGCCGCTTTGTAGGACTAAGAGCCACGGTAAGGTCTACTTGTAATATAACTTGCATTTGTTTTGTTAGCCAACCAACATTCTAGGGCGAGTTTCAACACGCAAGATATTTACAAAGAAGAGAATCGCTTTTCCTGAGTTGTTCCAAACGTGTCACGTTCTGACTGCGCGAAAGATGTCGAATTGCCCTATACAGGAATGTTATGCGGATTCCTTCTTGATGAAGTAAACTTAGAGAAAAACACTCCACAAGAAGATGCACTCTTATACTAGCAGGTAACTGCATTGCATTATTAGGTCTCTTGCGTGTATGAAAAACAGGAACTACTTTATCTGACTGGTACATCGAAATCAACTGTAATACGTGTCAATGACACGGCATCGGTCAGGACAAGGTTCAACGGAGCCACGCCAACTAGCTTATAGTTGACGAGTAGAAGTAGAGTTGGCGAGACAATAGAGAGTTTTGGTAGATCTGAAGATGTCCTCGATAACTTCCCGAAAATAAAATTTGAAGGACGATTAATGTAACTACGCATCACGTTAGCATTAGACGTATTCTCTTATGTACTTGCTTGCGTTTTTTTTTTGCGTTTTATACGTTCTTTTGCGTTTTATAGTTTTTGTTATCATATGTTTCCGTTATGTGTTCTCTTATCACCTCTACCCCACCACCACTACATTACCACACCGCTCGTAGAAGGGACCAGGCCTCCACAGCTTCCCGCTCTAAAAAAATGTTCCCAAGTCATAGCCACGTGGTATTACTGCGTCAGGCATCATAGTAGATGCCCATTGGCCGAAGGACAGTGCGCGCTTCGCGAATGGTTGGCAAAGTTTAAAATAGCATTCTTTCGCGGGCAGCCGGTCTGGCGGCCTGTTACCAGTTACAAGCAGAGTCGCACCGTCTTGACGATGTCGGTTCGCAGCACAGTGTGACCGTATTGTTATTGTGTTCAAAGGGAAGTGTGTTCGCGGATTTGTTCGTGCGTAAAACTGACTCTGCGCGTGTTGAGATGTTTCCCGACACATGTATCAACCTACGAACAGTCTCTCCAGTTAAGAACTGGAATTCAGTCGTGAGCTGACGTCTGAGGAACACTTTTGAGCGCGCTCGCATTTTCAAATGCAGTCAAAACGGAGACCAGATTCGGTTTCTGTGCCACACAAGCATTTCCCGTTTCATTGTAACATTTGTTGCACTGAAGATGCTGACCGTGAAATCGCGGCACTTATGTGAGCGCCCGCTTCTAGGAGTAGACTGTGTGTGTGTGTGTTTTGCGAGTTGGAACTTGGTTTAGTTGCAGTCTGTCAACGGACGCAACGCTTTGGGCTCTGTACGCACGGTGAATATTTGTGTCACGCTTTTGAGTCAATCCGATGCACCAAATAAATGTGCCCTAGTTGTTTTCGAATACGGAACAACGAGCGTCAGCCATGAAAACCAGTAAAAATCTATGGTAGCCAGAACCGGCCGAAAGGCGAGCCAAACTGTGAGACCCCTGATTGGCTTAATGGTAGGCACCATAGTTCATTTTCAATCAATTTATCAATCAATTTATTGAGCTCCCAAAACTTCCATACGGACGTTACATGGGAGGAGTGGGTTGCAGGAAGCGAGGAAAAATATAATACATAGAAAAAAAAAGGCAGTAAAACAGCAACAACAAATGGAAACAACAACGTTATACAGGTAGGTTACACAAGGTATCATAAATGATGCAAGATTTATTCACTGGAAATAGGATTACGAAATTGAGACGGGTCAGTTATGGCAACGATGTGGGGATGGAGGTTATTCCAATCAATGGCAGTTTTGGGGGGAAAAGGAATTTGAAAATGATTGAATGTTACATTTTAAGCGAGCGACTTTGAGTTCGTGGTCGATGCGAGATGATATTCTGTGAGGAGGATTGATGTAGGATGACCTGATGGCAGGAGAATGGTAGAACTTGTGAAACAGTGATAAGCGTGCGGCCCTCCTACGGACGTGCAGTTCGGCCAGGTTGATGTGTTTTTTTAATGAAGATATACTTGCATATGGTGAGTAGTTACTAGGGATGAACCTAGTTGCGCGGTTTTGAACGGCTTCGAGGTCGCGCACAAGGTAAGCAGTAGATGGACCCCATACGGCAAAGGCATACTCCAACTGAGGCCGGACTAATGTGATGCAAGCCAGGTGCTTAATATTAGGGGGAGCAGACGAGAGATGCCATTTCAAATGTCCTAAGGTGCGTTTAGCTTTGTTAACGATGGAGCTTACGTGGACGTTCCAAGAAAGATCGTTTTGCAGATTAACACCCAGATACTTACATGATGTAGCGGACGAAATTACAGAACCATTGAGGGAGTAAGAGTGGTTGAATTTTTTAGTTTTCCTACAAAATGGGACGTGGCAACATTTATGAATATTGAGTGACATAAGCCACTTACTGCACCAGTGATCGATGAGGGTGAGGTCATCTTGAAGGATGAGATGGTCGTCGGGAGAGGACATGCAGCGATAACGAACACAGCCATCGGCAAAGAGACGTATGTTTGACTGCATGGACAAAGGCAGGTCATTAATGAACAGGAGAAACAGGAGAGGTCCTAACACTGTACCGTGCAGTACACCGGAAGGGACTGGGTGGGCATCTGAGAGTACCTTATTGGCGAAGACAGACTGCAAACTGGAACGCAGCAATGCAGAAATCCAAGATTTCATTGGTTGCATGCCCAGTGTTGCCTGAAATATCTCAAACAATGGGCTCTGTGGGGAGCTGTGAGGGCTTGGAAAGGACCACATCTATTTTAGAAACCACGCACGCACGCACTGACGTAGCTACGCGTGTTCGAACGTGCTCAAGATCAAACGCCCACTACAAAGCGAATTTTGGCCTCACGCGAAGCTCTCGAGCTCCTCCGCGTGACGCCCTTTCCGCTCCTCTGTACACCGACGGACGACACCGGGAATTCGTTCGCATGACCGTTCTAATGGTAACGCATTAGAACAAAGCGCTATCTGCGAAATTTCGTCGCACGCGCTTTTATATTGACTAAAACATAGCCTCTACGAAAGCTTGGGAGGTACGAGGATGCGGAGCGTTTAGACAAAATTCACTGGACAAAGACAACATAACCATAACAATGTCACACTGAGGCTCCTCTGTACTAGGTACAAGTTTTCATGCAGTGGACCGCATTTCGTCAGGTAATAGAGACAACGTTGCAGTCACACATATACAGATACTCTCAGAATAGACACCTGAACACCGAAAAGACAGAAGATAATTAATGAAAACGGAGAGGAAGGAGGAGGGGGGGGGGGGGCAACCACATTCCATTGTCTGTAACAGGGTGGTTACACACCCACAGGCGGAATATAAAAGGAAGGTATGGGAAGCTTGCTGTACGTTTTGTTGATAATGCTTGGGAATGCATCATTTTTAAATATAGCTTGTCCGCAGAATGCTGGCGATACATGTATAGCTACCTCACAACAAATTCTATAAATCCAGTATTCTTCTCTCTCTCGCTCTTTTTTTTTTTTTTTTTCGTTCAAGGAGGAAATATGAAGCTCTCTTTATCTGCCCTGCTACTGTGCTTCGTCCTTGTGCTGCATGAAGTCAACCAGGCATCGTAAGAAAAACACAGCAATTTCATTTTCTTTCGTTTTTAGCAAGATCACAGCGGTCGTAAGTTTCGCCCCTTTACTAGTACTTTCGCATTCTACCTGTTCGTTGTTCACTTCTACCATTCGGTTTTAGAGATATCAAACTTGAGAAATGTTGATTACATACATACAATGATTGCGTGTACCTTGCTGTGCCCTCTGGGCCCTCTGCAACGCCCCATTCAGTGGCGCGTCGGAAGGGAACTCGTACGCTTCCTTACCGACACAGGGCTCGCGCTGAGCCTGTGACTACGCCTCTTCTTTCGCTCTTTCCGATTTGTCTTGCTTTTTTCTTCTTTCTCTTTATTTTTCCTTTTCTCCCTTTTCCTTTTTGTAAGCGGGAATAGCAAGTCGGCTGCTGGAGCCAGGCTAACCTTTCCCCTCTTTCGTGTTTTTTGTTTTGTTTTGCAATAAACCTATAACCCCCCCCCCCCCCCTTGCTGTGCTTCAGAGCCCGTGCGTTAAGCGACGTCCAAGACAATTTCGCCGCCGTGCATGAGAGGCAAAAGAGGAGTCCACTTTCGTAAGTATATATACTGGTATATGTTATCGGTGTGCGTGCTTCTAGCGCTTTCAGTGGTATGTGGTACCAACAGGCCCAGTCGGACATTATTTATTCGATGAAAACGATTAAACCCCCGAGACAAGGAGTGCAGAGACGATGACAAATACATTCTCGAACACAGTAACATATTCCCAGCCTCCAGAGTCCTGTAAGCTCAGCCACCAGAATCCGGCGAGTCCTCACCAGAACTGTGCTTCTCTTCAGAATATGTGGCTGAGAGCATGATCCAGTTTTTGGATTTAAGGGGGAATCACTTCTTCAGAAATCTATGGGCGGTTTTCATTCGCACAAGACACATGAACGCTCTAAACCACCATCTTCACCAGATTGGTACTGGCGCGTTCTCTTAGCTTTTCTCTGGTCAATGACGTATTTTTTTAGAGGACAAGGTTGAGTGAAGAAAAAACGGGTAGGAACACTTTATTACAATTAAGATGAACAAGGCTTTCGTGCAGAGTCTGCACTTCATCAGGTTAAAGAGTAGCCGTACAACCGGACGTATATATACCAGTAGAAAGGGAGGGAGAAAGGGAAATAGACAAGCAAAAACACAACCGAAGACACTTATCTAGCTGAGGGAGTTGAAAAAACAATAAGTAAAATAAGTAGCAGACCGGACAAGACCAAAAAATATAGCCCAGGGTCATGTGTCACAGACACATAACAGGGGAAAGTTCACAGCGCGGACAGCCGAAAAACGCAAGGCGACCCTTCCGATGTTCCCTGTAACAAGGAGTTTCGAGGAAGGCTCAAGGTCGCTCCGCGGTCCCCAGCCGGCCGCGCTGCCACCCCGCCGGCGAACACATCCACCCCCAACAACCACACTTCCTGGATAACGGAAGGACGACACACTTGAAGCATAATTAAAAGTTGAACAACTGTAACGGGCCAGCGTATATGTTTAACCCGTGTGGCTGAAGGGAGCAAAATTTAGAGATCAGGTAGGATTCGCGATTTTTTCGTTTTATGTCATTTGTATATCCGGATTCAAGGAGTACAATTGATAGATGAGTATTAAAGTCATGTCCCGATGCATTAAAGTGCACAGAGACAGGGGTGGGGCGATTATTAATTATGTCAGATTTGTGGCCATAAAATCTTTCTCCTTCATTCAATCTTCCTTGCAATAAAACACGTTGTCAAACATGTCATTTCATAAACCCATGTACATCTATCTCTAGTAACGCTAATTCCTTCACATTCAAGATACGACACTCTTTACATTGCAATTCATTTAATTTATGCTATTTGATTATGTGCAAAAAATGCAACGTCCAATATATTGGTGAAACATCAAATTCCATGCGAGAAAGATTTTATGGCCACAAATCTGACATAATTAATAATCGCCCCACCCCTGTCTCTGTACACTTTAATGCATCGGGACATGACTTTAATACTCATCTATCAATTGTACTCCCTGAATCCGGATATACAAATGACATAAAACGAAAAAATCGCGAATCCTACCTGATCTCTAAATTTTGCTCCCTTCAGCCACACGGGTTAAACATATACGCTGGCCCGTTACAGTTGTTCAACTTTTAATTATGCTTCAAGTGTGTCGTCCTTCCGTTATCCAGGAAGTGTGGTTGTTGGGGGTGGATGTGTTCGCCGGCGGGGTGGCAGCGCGGCCGGCTGGGGACCGCGGAGCGACCTTGAGCCTTCCTCGAAACTCCTTGTTACAGGGAACATCGGAAGGGTCGCCTTGCGTTTTTCGGCTGTCCGCGCTGTGAACTTTCCCCTGTTATGTGTCTGTGACACATGACCCTGGGCTATATTTTTTGGTCTTGTCCGGTCTGCTACTTATTTTACTTATTGTTTTTTCAACTCCCTCAGCTAGATAAGTGTCTTCGGTTGTGTTTTTGCTTGTCTATTTCCCTTTCTCCCTCCCTTTCTACTGGTATATATACGTCCGGTTGTACGGCTACTCTTTAACCTGATGAAGTGCAGACTCTGCACGAAAGCCTTGTTCATCTTAATTGTAATAAAGTGTTCCTACCCGTTTTTTCTTCACTCAGTGTAATCACAGTTAATTGGACTTTGGCGTTGCTTTTTACTTTGTACTATATTGACAAGGTTGAGCCGTTGATTTTTAATAAATTAAAGTTTGGTGGTTAAAGGCTCCTCCTTGAATTGATGGATATCAGGAGTAGAGGGAATTGTGTTGGCGATCCCTCCGTCTTACCCCCCTCTCTCTCTGTCAAACTTTCTCCGGTTCTAAGATCGTGGCTGGGAATAAACATGTTACGGTGTTCAAGAACGTGTTTGTGACCGTCTCTGTAATTCTTGTGCAAGGGTTTAATCGTCTTCATCGTGTATCACCAGCTACCTTCGTTTTGACTCTTCTTCGCATATTTTAAACATTGTATCGTAGTCTTGATTGGTAGGTGTCGAATTAATTGAAGTCAGTGTTTTGTTGTAAAAACCGTTTATTACACAAACTGTTAAGCAGTGGTCGGTGGTAAGATCAGTAATAAGTGTAAGGCAGATATTCAGCCGTTGCCGGTCTTTTTCTTTTGTCTTTTTTGTCAGGCATTGAGTCTTCTTTGCGTAATGTCAACCTTATAGTCTCTGCACGACTGATTCCGCGGTTAATCTTGTAAGAGATTTGGTAGAGTGGTTGCGTATGGTCTGAGTGATTGGAAGAGGAAGCGTTGAGTATCTCGCTGCATGTGTATGTACGTTGAGCAAGGAGGAACACACTGGGTGCCAAGAATAAATTTAATTCCGGAGTACGCAGAAACTTCGATGATGCAAACGTCGGCAACTGTATCGTTGACACGTGGGAGATGATTGCCGACAGTGACAACTACGGGCCGAAAAAGCAGTTGCATTCTACGGGTTTTGCTATATTGCTCCCCCACCGGCAGAATTATCGGTGTCTCCTCGACCTTTTCGTCCGGGAACACACTCGCAGGCGTTAATGAGCATGCAGAATAGGCGCTTTGTCGCCAATCGAAGTCTTAACAGTCTTAAGCAGGTAGTGACAATGTTGGAGAACTGTGTCGGTCTCGATGCCTGGCACGTGTGCATTTAAGCTCAGCACGTTAGAGTTGACGATGTACAAATGGTCCGCTACGCGCAGAATGTTCATAATCGTGCAGTTACTAGTATTGTGAACAGTTGATGTTGTTGCAAGAGCTGCTACTCTCTTCAGATGTCGTTCAGTTGTGGTGTCATCACAGCCGCCTACATCGTAGAACTTCGTAGAAGTCGTTTCCTTCGTTGATCATGTACAATCCATCGATTGCTGTGACTCGACTCAACGCCACGTACTAGCTGTTGTTGCTTACCCGATCGTGCTTCAAGACAATCTGGCCCAATGCACCTGCCTGATACTCCACTATTGGAAAATTTTCGGATGGTCCTTCAATCTACTGGTTCTGACCTATTACGGGACCGATCGACCGAATCAGGACCATCAACTTCATCAGGTCTATTAAGCCCTGAACGGGTAGGATGCCTATCTGAAAGGCATTGGGAATATGCTTGCGGCTAATGCGTGGTGGCCATGCAACCGCATATACAAACACACAGAATGGTCACGCTACTTAACCACCTTTTGGTGAACACTGCGACCTGATATTGTTGTATCCCAGGTGTTGCTTAGGTCGGTTGCAACTCGTTCAACACTAGAAACTCTCCTCCTGTCTCCCAAAAGGCCAAGAACGATGGATGTCTCTTACAAAACGAGATATGGCCATGCGCATGTTGGCAGACCTTACGAAGGCAAAAATCATCAAACCATCGCGTAGCCCATGGGCGTAATCTTTCGTTGTTGGACAAGGAAAAAGACGGGTCCACAAGAAGTGGACAGTCTACACCACCTCGACAGTCTACAAACGTAGACTGTCGAGGTTGAATTCAGTGACGGAGGACGATGTCTACACTCTCCTCCTGGTTGACGAGGCTATAACGGGGTAGATATTTTTCCATAGTGGATCCTCCACCCGGACTCCACCAAATGGAAATGGATCCCCAGGGCGCCTCAAGGACTGGCTGAAAGAAGATCCAGCGACCTGCCTGCGCGTTGTTGACATCGTCATTGCCGGTATAAGCTACGGAAACGCACTCGTATGCATGGATGATTATGCAAGCTGGAATAAAAGTTTTCAGCACTATATATGAGACCTGCAAGATGTGTTGACCTGGAAGCTAACTTGGAGTTCTAGCCCAGAAACATGTTTCTCTACTGTGGTATCACCTTGGTCATACCGTCAAAAAGGAACGTATATCCGCGGATCCAGGGCAGGTGGAAGCGTTTTCAAGGTTTGCAGCTCCGCGTAACCTGGCTTTGAGCGTTAGTGGGGTTCACGCCATATTTCCGAAAGTTTATTCCAAACAACAGCAAGATTTCTGCACCGCTCCGCATGCTGTTGAGGCATTTCAAGCTCTAAAGGCAGCACCATAAAAACCCTCCCATGCTGAAATATTTTTCCGAGGACGACAAGTATCGCATTCGCGACACACAGATATGCCTCGCGATTTGGACTTGGAGGAACCCAGGTCCAATAAAACTGCTAAACAAGGCATCATCTCCAGTGCAGCCTAGTTGCTCCCTTCGGTTGGCGGTGGAGAATTACATATCCACTGTGTTGGAGACACTAGCAGTCAAATGGGCCCTAGAAAAGCAATGATCAGTGGGGACGAACTTTGAAGCTGTAACGGACCTGTAACGGATGATACGATCAAAGAACGGCTGTCCTTCAGTGTCAAAACGGTACCTTAGCTCTTGGGAGATTTCCAGTCTTCTCTGGCAGTCAAACACGGAGAGCTGCCTCGGGACCCATCGGGCACTAACTTTCCGGAACTGGAGGTGTTCATGAATGATAGTGTTTAACGTTCCCACAGAAAGGTCTGTCTTTCGAGCCAGTTCGAGACATGTTATACGTCGGTCCTTGAGGATCAGGTGCTCCACAAGTTGGATGTTCTCAGGAACTCTGACACGGGGCTCTGAGCCGCCCCGGCCGGGATCGTCCTGCACTGATGTACGGCCGTCTCGGAACCGTTTGCACCACACAAACGCTTTGCTACGGCTAAGTGTATCGTGGCCATACTGAGCCTGAAGTCTTCTGTGAACTTCAGATGACTTTACGCCATCATTCACGAGAAACTCCATGACAATTCGCTGTTCGATGTGCGCGCTCACCTCGTTGTCGGCTATCTTGTCCAGAACGTGTCTTCTGTTTTGCACAAACTTTGGACCACCACGTGGTGAACGCGGAGGCCTGTCGCGTGTGAAAATGACGAAAAAGAAGTAGCGCGAGCAATTTGCACACTAAGGAGACAGAAAGTCCCGGTTTGACTTGAACACCTCTCGTATAAGAGAGAATGCAAGATTGCGCAAGGACGTTTCCTTCTGTGTTTGCCGAAGAAACAACACCGCGCGGTACTTCACGAGTAATACGCAGGGATACTTGCCTGACACAAGGGTACTCGTTGAACATTTGAAAGAATATGCAAGAGGTACTTCCTGCCAAATATGTATTTTCACATCAAACGGTAAGTCAAGGAATCTCTGCCAGCGAATGAAGTCCGAGAGAGGTCCTTACGATTTGTATGGAGGAGTACCATCTCCTCTCCATTTCGACGGAGGGCCGGAGCTTCTCAACCTGTGCCCTCACTCAAGAGCTGCGTCTATGGTTGCAACCGATCGAACTCAATACCTCGTCTCACGCAGTAGGACCTCGATATAATCGAACCATTCCCATCTTCACGGAGACATCTCATTCGTGCACGTGCAATATTATAAAACCGTTTTAACGTTGAGTTAATGTCCGTTAACGCCACATGTAACTAGATCAAGGAAGAGAAACAAGACTGTCCCGTTGACGGGCGCGTGTAAAAGGAGAAAGTTTGATTTCGCGGAGCATGGACGTATGATATGTCCCTCGTCTATAATTCATCTGACAGTCGACGACCCCACAATTGTGCTTAATAATTACGGCTACAGGTATTGTTCTGGAACAAGTAAGTGGTATTACTCAGTAAATGACAACTATTTCATACATTCACTAACTAGTACTCAATTCTTGGGCGCGTGTTACAAAGTGAGAGAAAGAAACAGTCTTGGAGATGTGTGTACTAATTGAGGCATCTTTGTTTGCGAAAGCATTCCTGCAGAAAGAAACCTATAGAGCACCCCTCTTCGGTATTAGACGAACTTTTGACAAATAGACACTCCAGCGAGACAAAAGAACACAACAATAGCAACAACTTTATTTTGCGATGATGAATGAAGAGTTCCTTCACCAGGGCCGATCGATACACAATTTATTATACAAATCGCTGTTGAACAGTCAGGCAGAATGGAGTGATGTGGATTTGATCGAGATACTTAGGAAGTGTTGTGATGAATGATTGCCGGAAGCGAAAGGACCGCCGGCTTGTAGTGCCAAAGTCTTCACCTATTCAGCGCAAATGCCCAACATTGTTATCTCTTTTTCGCCCTCGTGATAAATCCGCGTACAAGTCGTGTCCCTCATGGTACATACGTTTCGTATTTTACGTTTTTGTTACATTTCATAGTGCTATTACTTCAATATGCATTTGACATAGTTCTGCCTATTCTCTGCTTTCAGACGCAATGCAATATCAAAGGTGAGTATTCGAATAGAGTTCGCGTTCCTTCTTTTCAATGTTTCTTCAATTGATTGTAGTTTGTGGTATATTTAATCAACATAGTGGTATATTTCAATGATTCTTCCCTTCTATGTGTGTTCTGCGGCGACTCTTCGAAACACTAACCACTCAGTCTGTACTACGGCAGAAATCAACTCCCAGAAGACAAATAACCCGACATGTCTAGAGACATGTCTGATCGGCTTACGCGGGCGCATGACTCCGAGTCAGAAAGTAGTGCCCCTGCGTGCTTTAATCGCTGTTCTTCGTACAGTGAGATGACCTTCGTACACCTCGGAGATGACGTTCGGAGCTCGGATGTACTTAGAGCACGTTTGCATGAGTTTAAAACAAACACGTAACACATTTTCCACATTGCTCCCTGTACTGAACAAGGCGCTCTACTGACGCAAACGCATGCTCTACAGAAACGACAGAGTTTAGTGTTAACAACAAAAACAACTTTTGTTTAAGATGATGAATGGGGAGTTTTATCGCAAGAGGCGATCATCAGCACCCCATTGGTGCTGATGATGTGGAGAATGTTGGGATGTTCTCCTGATCGTTGCTTTAACCTCATAAAGAGTTGTTAATATTTTACGTGCCCTCTCTCGTTACGGTTTTCGGCACGCGTCGCCTAACCTGTCTAATAAAGGCCCAGATGGTTTACCTGCACTGGGTAAACCCTTCAGGATAACACATCTCCCCATATATGCTCCCGAACCCGAGGCGCTGCAACGTACTCCTTCCGAAGGGGTACGTGGATGTCCCGGATATCTCGCACGATAAACTATATGTACAGCACAAAGCGCCATTGCCAAAAGAGCATATTTCGCTCTACGCTCTGTATCACGCAGAGAGAAATAGCTCCAAACTTCGACAAAATGAGTAGTAGTTATTGAAGAAAGTATTTAAATTCGATTGCGAAATGCCTTTCAAAGTATTTGTAAGATACCAAGTTACTCACAAAAGTATTGAAGATACGTAGCTTAAATACTGTACTCAAGTTACGGTACAAGTCCTACCGATTAAAACTGTGTTCTTTCACCCCGGGACAATGGGTAATGGCAGAGGAGCAGACGACGCGGAGAGAGACAGAGAGAAATGCCAACAGATGGCGCACATCGCGCAGATATTTTGACGGATCACAGCAGTTTAAACCCACCTGATAAGGTATATTAAACCATGGTGCTTATATTTCACTTCACACACCCCGTAGCATTTTCGTACCAGTTCGCAGGATTTTCTACCCTCCTGTGCTCGTTTCAATACAATAAAAAATAGCACGCAAAAATAGAACGGCTTTAACGAGTATTGCCTCCCAGACTGTTATACCACTTTTGGCAAAAGCTTGTAATACGCTTACGTCTCCGCACATGAGAGAAAGAAAAGGTTGGAGAAAGCGCTTGACAAAGCGTCTGTCCGCTGAGAAAGCAGGAATGGGAGTTTTAGCAAGTCGTTTGTGCCCGAAACAAACGACCGATTCTGCCGATAGCGCATTGAAAAGCGAATGGGAAACGAACTATACAGGGGCTTTTAGCAAATCGGAAGAATCGTTCATTTCCAAATGTATTACAGAACGATTTGTGTAACAACTGGATCATTCGCATATTTTCTTGTAGTAAATATGACATATGTCAAGCACACCCTGGCACAGCTGGGAGACTCGATCTCACGTTGATGAATCACGATTATCTTAGAGGCAGTTTTGCATTGAAAAGGGTTAATCACCCGTGTGCGAGCTTCTCTGGATAGTTAGACGAAACAGGGAACGACACGGGGACGAGCACTTTGCATAGCTTTAATGCGCGTTGTAGATACACACAAATTTTCTCACACGGACTACGTGTTCAGACGCCACAACCGGTCGCCGATGCGTGTGAAACGCTCTAATACGTCGTTACATCCAACAACTTACCGCAGAGTATATACGCTAGTACATCGTCGGCACCGGTAGACATCTCGCAGACCAACTGCAGCTCCGCTACTGTAAAGAGCAGCCGCCATCTTGCTTCACGATGTCAGTCGGTCGTGCTCACCGAGTAAAACGAAACGACTCAGCGCGAAAGGGTCGTTCGTACGAAACCGCGCTCCCCACGACTCGTGCACCTATTCGTAATGCGCATGCGCGACACCCGAATCGGTCGTTTCGTTCATACGAAAACGGCTCACTAAAACTCCCTAACTCACCTCTTAAGAAAGTCTATAGGGAATTTTTGTTCGCAGGTTTCTGATGTCATTCCTTAGAGTAGCAGTCGGGGAATTGATTGCAATCAACAAACTTGACAAGGTTACTGCAGTTTTCCAGATCCGTGCGAATGAAAATAATGGCTTTGTCGTTTGCTAGCATGTTCTTCGTAAACGGCGCCGATTACATTACTTCCTTAAAGCGCGGTAGGAAAGCAAAGCAAGTAAAACAATTTTGCGACGGTGCAGCCAACTCTCTTCGGACACGAACGTTAAGTAGACCGCATGAGCCCGCCATAAGGGGGCATTCTCAGACGGGCCACATCGCTATGGTGACAAAGATGAAGAAACGAGGTGGTGGTGCTTCTGAAAGCACTCGCCGTTGTCGGCCTCACAGATGTGGGCAACGTCACAACTAGCGGGAAAGTGCGTCCTGGGTCGACTTCTAAGGGAACTGTGCCGATATATGTCTGAGAGCATTTGAGGAACCCCCCCCCCAAAAAAAAAAGAAGAAGAAACAGACAGCACAGTCGGCACCGGAATTCGAACACGGGTACCTCTCTTTCTTGACAAGACATGGCAAGCACGCTAACCACTTAGCCATGCGAGCTGACAGGCAGCGTGGAACTCAAGTGTGCTTCTTCTGGTACCTTATTTGAGAGCGATCCAATGAGGCCGTTCTACGAACACGAAGGGAAAGGGAGAAGTAGAGGGGGCTGCGCGAAGGGCTGACCTACTTGCATAGCATATTGAAGAGTTAATGAGTTTTATGTAATTAGTCTTCGAGTAGTTATATATTATCTTAGGATGTCCGCCGCGCCATACAACCCAGCTGCAAAAACGATATCTACGCTGCTCTCATAGCTTTTTTTTAAATCTGGTGCTACTGCAAGAAACACCCTGTATAATTGAACATGATGGTGTGCGAAGGGCGTGCGTCAGGACCGGAGCCGCCGATATTTCGAACAGAGACCGAAGAAGAACAGTCTCTGTTCGAAATATCGGCGGCTCTCGTCCTGAGGCACTCACTTCATACTTCCGTATCGGTTCGCATCTATGAAGATGGTGAAGGACGCACGGGGACAAGGACGACATACACGTCCGAGCTTAGAAGGGTGTTTGTGTTAAAAGTCACCAAGCCAGCTATCCATTCCATAGCATCGTGTCCGAAAGATCGTCATGGCAGAACCCCTTGGATGTTTTATTCAGAAACACCTGCAAAATGTGCTGTTCAACCAACCCTTTCGCATAAGGAATTCTAATGAGTGCATCGCAGTCTTCAACCAACTTCACGACGAACACCGGCGAGCCTTCTCCCTTGATGTCGCCGATCTCTATTATTCACTACAGCCCAAAACATTATTGAATAATCCGGAGAATATGATCCTGGAACATGGAGCCGTGAAGTTCCAAAGTGACCGTGGTTTGACCGTGCACACATTCCTACGTCTTTTAAAGGTGCACCTCAGCTCTCTTCTTGTTGAGTTTAAAGACCACATCTTCACCCAAAAGGCCGGGGCGTGCGTTGGGACTTGTCTAGCTGCCGTGTTGAGCGAAATCGCTATTGCTGACAATGTTTATCGTGCTATTGCTGACAACCTTGGAAGTCCTCTAGACGACAGCTTCATTCATATCTTTTATTACGTTGACGACTACCTTGTCAACCATGATAGATCTATTAAGAGAACAAAAATTTGCTGTAATGTCAAACAACATAGCATGGGCTTGCAGTTCACTCAGGAGCTTCCCGACAAGGACAAGCTGCAGTTTCTTTCACTCCCATTGTCCCAAACTGGTACCTGCTGGTCCTACCAGCACAGAAGCAAAAAGTCGTTACTCCTATCCTCCAGCTCTCATTCCAAGGCTGTAAAAGATTTAAGCCGCTCTCAATAAGTCATGTGCTCATCTCTGCCAGAGTAGCCTAAAGTTTCAGATTGAGAGATTGTATTCGGCTGGGTACCCGCCATCAAATTCAGACGTTAGCCAAAAGCGTTCTTCTTTCAGTGGCTAGGGCCTTGCTCTCTCCTGAGGAGAAGAAGCGTGCAGCGACCATTCCTTACTCCCATAGGTTTGCTTAGCGGCCTACTTTCCTGTTCAAATAATTTTTCGCTGTGCCTTTATACTGTCTGGAATGATCCCTGCCGTAAATAGACCAATAACCAATCAATAATGCAAAGTTAATCACCGAAGCAGGTTTGTTCCATGCAAAAGGGTGCCATATACTCCCTCCTGTTATCCTGAGGTGAATAATATATTGGCCGGACGTCACAATGGTTAAATATTCGGCTTCTCCAACACAGGGCAAAAATTCGAGCTCACCACCTACGCGCCTGCCCTGCATGCCCTCCTCGCTATCACCATGCATCTGTTCCACACAAACACCCTTTCAGGCTTGGACGCGATGTTGTAGAAGTGACCTTCATACATTTTTCCTCCAACAACGCGAGTCAGAGGTCAGTCAACCTGTCACCGCTAGGGACCGCCTTTGTTGTCCGGGACTTTCAGTTGCTAGTTGAACACTTCCGTGTGTGTCGTGTTTGTCCCTGTGCGTTCTCCACCATGTTCAGTTCCGACCAACATGCCCTACACATTCTCGCACCCTGTACAACTATACGCCTCGTACTTGCTTCGTTCTAGAATGACTATTCCCGCAACCCTAGTTTTCATGCGATTACAAATAGGGAAAAACTTGCCTGCAGTTTAAAAGAATCCGTGACAATTACTTGCCTGATGTCTTTGAGTGCTATTTTCTGTAATTTCAGGAAATAGGAGAATCAGTAATTAGACAACTAAATGGAGGCATGCATGGTGCATCGATGGCTGCGATGCCTGGTGCATCGATGGCTGCGATGCCTGGTGCGTCGATAGCTGCGATGCCTGCCGCGGCGATGCCTGCTGTTGCGATCCCGTACGCTGGAAAATGAGGAACCTGGGGCAGGCGACACATCTCAGTTGAGCCTGGAAAATAAATTATGCTGCTCCTTTCGTCTGCCTTTTTCTTTTTTGCGCCAACGAAATAATCCCAAGTGGAAATTGCCAACGTCGGTCTCATGTCGCTCGCAGTGGTGGTTGACAAACGACGTTGGGCCGAGAACGTTGTGCGACGTTTTTCTTGCGTGCTATTTAGAGTTTGTCATAATAAAGGTGGGCCAATGTCGGCCCTGCACTGCAATCAAACTCGAAAACAGCGCAGCTGCTACTCAAAACTCCTCCTCAGAAAATCCTCACCCTCCCAAATGACGTCCTCTTTCTTGGAAACCAAGCTCTAACCCGCTCCTCATGTGTTCGCTTTTTGGGAGTTACTCTGCAAGAAAACCTTAATTGGCAGCCACACAGTCACTCTGTTAGAAGCAAAATTACCCCAGGACTCTACGCCCTTGCTCGTATCAAAAACCTGGTTCCCATTCACATCTTGCGTGCTGTATACCACGCCCTCATTCATTCTCATCTTACCTACGCCCTCGAGGTATACGGGCTCACATATCCCAGTAACTTGCATCCGTTGCTCATAGCACAGAAACGGGCACTTCGGTTAATCTTCTCGCTGGGGCCTCGTGACTCTGTTTGTTTTGCCTTCCCCTACATGCGGGTACTCAACATCTACAAACTTCTCAGATGTAAACTAGCAAGCATCATGCACAACTTATTCTACTCACCCTCTAATAGGCACCAAATCCCCGTACAGAACTACAACACCCCTTACCCACTTAGGCATACAAAGTACACTCTACAATACCCTACTGGTCGTACCAACTACGGCTTCTTCTCTATTTTTTTCCTTCGGTAGTCAACTGTGGAACGAGCTGCCACTTCAATTACGCTCCACTTCAAACCCCGGGAAGTTCAAACACACCGTTAGGAACCATTTTCTTCATATTATATAAACCGTGTTTTGTTTGACAGTTTGTTTCTCGGCTACAAATGCTTTGTTCCTGTTTGTTTGTTTGTTTTCTCACATGTATGAACTTTCTTTTATCATTTGATTTTTTGCACTTGAGATTTTGTGCATTTCATACTGTGTCACCTTGTTTATTTTCTTTTTGGCTACAAATAGCTTATTTTATAGGTATTAACTCTCTTTTGCTGAATGACATATGTACTTACTGTTTGCTTTCAGTTTGACTACTGTGTTATTACCACAATAACACGAATTTCCATTTTTCGTCTGCTGCTCAACCTCCACCTCCATCCTTTTTTTTTTCTGAAAAATCCTCACAAGACTCATGTAACATTATCGATAAAAGAGATATCGCGCAGACTAACTGGTGCATGATGATGAAGGAACGAATAACCGAGAGACACGGGACACGAAGACAAGTGCTTGTCTTCGTGTCCCGTGTCTCTCGGTTATTCGTTCCTTCATCATCATGTAACATTGTTATATACCCATGTTTCTTCCTGGGCTGTTCGACAGGGCTTGCCCTCTCAGCCCAATTTTCTATGTACTTGTACCGTACCATTTCTAAGCAATAATAATAAAAAAAAATCTATCCAGATGAAGTTTATTCATTGGGAGAGAAGAAGGAATTTCCCCAAAACTCTAAGATCGCCAATTTGCAATCGTTTCTGGATGCAACTGGAATTATCTGGCTTGAAGGTCGACTTCACTATGCGGATCAAGAACAAGTCAAGCATCCCATCATTTCGAAGGATCGCCGCCCGGCACACCTTATCGCGTGTGCTTCACACCACCGCACACTACACGGAGGACTCCAGGACACCATGAACGACCTTAGGCAGAAATGGTGGATTCCCCAAGTTAGGCAGTTTGTGAAGACTGTGATCTTCCGCTGGCCAACATGCAAACGTTTCCGACCAGGTCCCCCAAACTCACCTCGGAAAAACGTGCAACGAAGAAGGCCGCCACTAGATACCCCACTGTTGCCGTTCCGGGTCACTTCAGCGCGCTAAGTTTAGCGACAAAATGTTTTTGTTGTTTCTGCGAATGAAGCTAGTCTTTATATGTCCAAATAAAACGCGTATAACAACTTTCTCTGTCGTGTTTCACTTTTTGGTCCCGTTTTTAAACGTGTTGAGCGATCGGAAGGATCTAGTGCACGGCTGCGTGCATCACATAGCGTACCTGTCGTACCAGGCGCCGCAGGCGCTGCAGTCGTCCATTTCTCCTTCGGTGACTTGGCCTGGCTTGGATTGTGCTTCAACTGGATCTTTAGCGCGCTACAATCCACGCAAGCCAACGTCTGGTAACAATGGGGTATCTAAGGGCGGCCTCCGGCATTGCACGCATCGGGATAGGAACAAATACATGGGAAAATGGCGACCTTGGGGGAGCTGTTTCCGACTTCAGCCAGCGCGTACTGCTCCGCTACCTGCAGAGCCAGTAAATGCGCATTCTTCCGTTTGAAGTGACAGGAGTACACATTGTCAGCCCAATTTTTGCCAAAACCGATGACGGATCAAAGAGATGTTATATCTCATTGTCTACTTGTGCCATTACAAGGGAGGTACATGTCGAACTAATGACCAACCTCGGAGCCAACGCATTTCTTCTTGCGTTCAGGAGATTTGTGTCCCGTTGTGGAACACCCTCGATGTTGTGCTCCGATAACGCCTTATCATTTAAAGTGACAGTCGCACGGGTCTATCAAATTTATATCATAGTGTTCGGCATCGCTCGTTGGTCTATTTGGCCACTTTTCATGACTGGAGACTGCTTAGATGTTAAATAAATGAATTTTTAACATCAGAGCCGCCTCCGCAGCAGCGGAGGCTCCGGCGGCAGCGACATCAACGTGACGTATTTATCTAAGCGAACCAGAGGGCTGCATTGGCTGTGAGAAGTCGACCGTGTTGTTATTGTCTCCAGGTTCCTTATGCTCTGTTTTCGCCACTTGTGAATAATGGGAAATTCGCTTACGTTTCTTTAACTTCTGGAAGCTCCGAAGGGATCATGTCGGGCGGTGCACGTTGGTACGTTCCTGGCTGTATGAAGACGTCCATAGCCCAGAGGTGTTTCAAGAGCCGAGGGACCGCGAGGCGAAGCGAAAGCGGGAGGATGCAATTTCCTGTGCAAACACTGACCTACCAGAAAAACTTCGCGTCTGTTCTCCGCATTTTTCGGACGACGTCTACAGTTTCACTGATATTAAGCGAATGCGCGTAGGGATCCAGTAAAAAGAAAGCGTTTGAGTTGACGCCGTACCGACAATATTCACTGAACACAGGTAACTACTCAACATGCCATTGCCCGAGGTAAGTGACATTTGTTTCGCAGCCTTCATGCGCTAATGATTTGAAGATATATGCTGTACGACGGCGCTTTCACAGAGCTCGTGTGTGCCAGGTAGGATGTACGTCCCGTCGTAAAACAATAAAATGAGCAGGGGCTCAGCCACACACCATGCGAGAAAGATACATAGCGGTTCCAACCTGCGCACTCAGTAGGACTGCATGACGTTATGCTTTTTTCAGTTAAAATTTGCGTGAAATGTAAAATGTTGTATGCGTACACTTGGAACACACCCACAGGTTCAGATCGGTGCAGAATAAGTTTCATAATTTCTGCTGGGGCATTTGATCTTAATTATCGAATAAAATCAGTTAACCAGATTAGAGGGAACTTTTTCCCGAAAATTAAAAGTGCTTCAAATTCAGTGGGGATCCATATAGAGGGTGGTCCACCAACCGTGATAGAAATTCATAGTAAAAAACGTAGGCCCCAGAGAGACATGCGGTGAATTTGATTTTTTTCTGCCAATAACTTTTGCCACATATTGGTAACTCTTTTATTTAATTTCAATTGACGGAAAGTTAATTTCTTGAATTGAACTCCGAAATTTCCCCAGGCAACCTAACGTTGTCGTTGCGGAAACGGGTTCCCCGTGGTCATTTTACTCAGTATAGCACATAACCCCACTCGTAATGCAATGGCAATTGCCGAAATAAATTCGCCGAAAATCCGTGGAAACGAGCCCTGGCTCCCCCTCTGTTTTGACGGCTGGTAGTTGGAGCGCAAAGCTGTGAAGAAAGGTTACATTGACACGCCACACGAGGGGGGAAAGGGTTACAAGACGTCGGGTGACCTCATTTTTGATAAGATAGCTCTGATTCCAGCACTCACCGCCCATGTTTGTTCCGTGGGTAAGGCTTGTAACCCTTTCCCCTCTCGTGTGGTGTGTCAATGTAACCTCTTTTCTTCGCAGTTTTGCGCTCAAACTACGAGCCGTCAAAACAGAGGCGGAGCCAAGGGCTCATTTCCACGGATTTTCGGCGACTTTATTTCGGCAATTGCCATTGCATTACGAGTGGGATTATGGGCTATACTGAGTAAAATGACCACGGGGAACCCATTTCCGCAAAGAAAACGTTAGGTTGCCTTGAGAAATTTCGAAGTTCAATTCAAGAAATTAACTTTCCGTCAACTGAAATGAAATAAAAATGTTACCAATATATGGCAAAAGTTAATGGAAGAAAAAAATCCCTTGACCCCATGTCTCCCCGGGGCCTACGTTTTTCACTACGAATTTCTATCATGGTTGGTGGACCACCCTGTATATGGACCAGCTGCACATGTACCGTCTGAGCAAACGTGCAACATGCGCGATTAAGCTAACATGACAACACGTGATTTCAAAATACCGGTTTATTCATGTACTCGCGCGACGTAGGTCCCTCAGAAAGCTTGGCAAATGCTTTTTGATGAGTTTTTTTTTCGTTTCAATATAGGCACCTCTGACGTCGATGGTTTAGCTTCTACATATTTTACGAAGGTCTCTGTCGAAAAAGAAACAAAATTAGAACTGCCTTAAATTTCTGCGTCGAGAAGTATTCCTGTTCCCAACACTTATACAGCCGTATGGGTTCATGCTGAAATGGATGGACATGATTAGGACTCCTTTATCCTAACGCATAGATCGCACCTTCAAAGCATTGCGTTGTGTTTTGTCAGTCAGAATAGCGCACAAGGTCATTTTGCCGATTAAAATTGAAAGTAACCTTCCTCCAATTCTGGTGACGTCCAATGAACCCGGTTCTGGAAGATCTCAGTATGTTTGCGCAGTGCTTGCAGAACTGAGTGCCTACACTTGTTCGCTGGCCACTACAGCAACAGGTTAGTCCGGGGCATCCATACACACTGCAATGCAAGTGCCGTGCCCTCTCCGGATTTCACCGTCAGCTCTTGCTAGCAACCAGGCCTTTGCAGGTGGAGTTGATAGGCACTGGGAGTGATTTACCTGCAAAACAGGGCTGTATTGTTGTTCCATCGCAACAGACAGAGGGAAGGAAAAATTAGTCAACCTCTCGGGGTTGGTCAGTCTTACTTAGATAAGAATGATAGATTGTTGGCAAGAAGATGATTGATAAAAATGACCTGTGCGCAGCTAAATTGCTCAATTAAATAATTTTACTGCAACAATTCCATTACCTCAGTGTAAACGATGATTTGGTCGCCCGACAGTGCTCTGACGTGCGGTTTCATGACCCATCCGCTCGTCACCTAGTTGTGGGCCTCAAGGCTTTTGTATGCGTTCATCTCCTTCCTTGTCAGGTAGCTTGTCGTCCTCACCAGGTACTCGTGAATATCTGACGCATCCACTTGAGGCCATAGGCCATAGGCCATGATTCTTAACGCACTCTCTCTGCGGCAGCGCGAACGGATCAATGCCATCGCACATATCAATCTTGGCGGCGTAGCGTCTGTGTTTTTCTCCACGTAGTCCGCTAAAATAGCTGCTTCTGAGTCCTCTGACGTCGGCAGACGTCATCCGGCCGGAGTTCAACAGTTATATCAGACGGAGAACCAAGCACAACGCCTCAACACAACATGGGGCAGAGTAAGCTATGCAGGCGGTCCGGTGGTTTCGGATTGCAGAGTACAACAACGTGGCGCCCAGCTCGATCGTGACGTCACGCGAAAAGAGCCTATACACACATGTAAAGGGTATAAGCGAAAGTTTTGCACAACGAGTCACAAAAAAGCGCGAATATGGCAGTTGCAGACAGCTAACCCGACTGACATAACGAACGATAACGGAAAAACGGGACTGCAACCTACCTGTAATGCGTACACGGCTCCCACGGCTTCCGTAGGTTGATTCCAAGGTACACACACAAAGCACCTTCAGTGATCACTGAAATGGCACAAAAACACTGTCACAGCATGGAGACGGCGACGAAAATGTGAGTCCCGCGCAGAGCGGAGCAACATACGTCCTGACCGCTCCGAGAAACAGGATAGAATGAGCAAGGAAGCGCCGAAGCACTGAGACGGCATTCGCAACGGCTTGGATTAGAATCCGGGAACCAATTAGAATGTTGTTGGGCACGGAGCGGGCAACGTGTACCTAAAATTTGAACATAATCGGACGAAGGGGAATGGAGTTGCGGTCGTTACGGCCCGCCGATAGTGACGAGCGTCTCCTGAAAGACCATCACCAGACGCTGTGGGCGACCACAGCTATGATCAAATGGAGGTTCATACCGGAAAGAGCAGCGTGGTGGGGCGGGTTTTGGGACAGACGCGTTCGGACCATTAAAGATGCTCTACGACGAGTCATCGGAAGGCAGTCACCGACGATCGGAGAAATGGAGACTGTGCTAGCCGAAGCCGAAGCATTAGTAAACTCACGGCCCATCACGTACTTGCATTCTTCTCCCAACGAGCTTCCTGCTCTGACAGCAGCGCACCTCCTAGTTGGAAAACGCTTAATTGCGTTGCCAACTTCGGACCGACCAGACCAAACCAGATCAACCACAGAAGTACTTTTGCGAAGGTGGCTGCACCAGCAAAGGATAGCTGACCATTTTTGGAAACGTTGGCACAAGGACTATCTGTGGGAGTTGCGATCAGCCCAGGCATCACGTACCACGCCGTCTCACTCCATGAAAGAAGGCGATCTTTTACTCGTTCATGAAGAACGAACACCGAGACAAGTTTGGAAAACAGCACGGATTGTGACGTTTCATCGAGGAAGAGACGGGGAGAACAGGTCATGTTCCATCAAGCTGCCACCAGGTAACATCACAGGACGACCTGTACAACAGCTGTACCCATTCGAGGATCATCTAACGTGCTAGTGACGCCCATTCCGCTTGGCCCCGACTACCTGAAGAGCAGACGACGCAGCGCGTGCTTGGGGCGCTAGCCGCGGCGATCACAAGGACAACTGCGCTTCAACGCGTTAAAAAGACGCTGAAAGTATACTTACTATACGTCCTCGCTTGAGTGCTAGGTGAATTTTTTTGAAATCGACGATATGGAAACCAATGTGTCCTCGTTCATGGATTGAGAGGCACTTGAACACTTATGCTGACTTCTTTTATGTCCGAACCGTTTTGTAGCGAACCGGTTACCGCTATTTTTTTTTTTTTTTTTTCAGTTCTGCTGTGGATCGGGTTCAACAGTGTCATGAAAATTTTTGTTCGAGTTGGGTTCCGGCAGAAATAACGGTTAGAGTACGGTTTTCGATTCGGGTTCGGGTTCAGTTCGACACCCTGGTTCAGTGTAAGGGAGACGTTGCCGATGCACGTTTTTGCTGCGATATACCGAACCTTTGAAACAAAAACGCAGTGAAAACCCGCAGTAGACAGAGCTTTTTAGTATTAAACGTTCGCTGGAAAAGTGTCAATGCTTCGGTGTACGTGATATGAAAAACACTAAAGCACTCGTACAACCCCCTGTACGCCCACTGACTTGCTGGCACTGTGCTTGTGAAAAAGGAAATTTTAGGAACAGAAAGTAGCAGGACAACAGCGCTTCCTCAACGTGGACGCTATTTGCAAGTGCTCATCCATTTCTCCTTTCTCACGCTAAAGGGAGTACCTGACCGCTAAAAACGACAATGCAGACAGCACCAGTAAGCTATTATAGCCACGCATTTACTGACAAGAGCAGTTTTATGGAAATATAAAATGGAAGCGTTGAACAGGTTCGTTAACCAGTTCGGGTCTTCGAACCGGTTTGCGAACCGGTTCAATTTTTGTCGAGGCCGAACCCGAACGAAATCCAAGCAACGTGAACCCGGACCCGAACCGAACACTTATTTTTGAGGTTCGACACCCTGCACTGAACACACCTTCGTGTCAGAAAGTACAACTTCGTATACTTGTCAGAAGAATTAAATATGCTGAATCAATTTCTGTTTTCTATTTGACGAGTGTTGTTCTGCATCTATACCACACCCTTACAGATGAACTTCACCGCATATTGCGCTCCTAGCCAATCATCATCACGAATAATATCATCTGTCCTCATTTGTTGAAAACGGGAGGCGCTCGCTTTTTTTGTGACTATTATAAACAGCATAAGAGTCACAAGAAAGGCGTACGCCTCCCGTTTCCAAGAAATCATATCATTCGAGATGATTGTTTGCTTTGGAGCGTGCTATGCGATGAAGTTCGTTTTTAAGAGTGTACGAAAAAGAAAAGAAGAAAAAAAACTGTACCTAATGCGAAGCACGTGTTGGCGTATGGCTACCATCTGCTGCGGTTGTTCACTTCATCACACAAGCCAATTGTGGTATGATCTGCAAACCGACGCGGTGAACGCCCACCTGGCGGCGAGCATGCAACCAGGTAAATATTCACCGTGTCATACCGTATTCTGTATGCACTCTTCTCCGTTGCGTGCAGTACATCATCGTGCAGGGTGTTCACGTAAGTTTGTTGGTAACCATTGAATGCGTCGTATCTGACGTAGGGTGCAATGCCGTTCATGCTGCGTTCGCATGTGTGTAGTTAATTTATACCATGCCAAAGGATACACTCATGGTCTCTAAAACGCTTTCCAGGCAATCAAGCCCTGTCCCTGGATAAATTTATGCAGCTTTACTCAGTGAAAATAGTAGTTCATATGGCTCTTGTTAGACAGAAGTTTGAAAACTTGATTATGCGCACCTATATCTGGAACCAATCAATTATAATCTTTGGAAATCTACCGAGGGTAGTCAGAGCCGCGTCGTGCGTTTTATCCCAAAGGGCTGTCACCTGTAGCAGTGTCTAGAGCAATGAAGCAAGCACTATCTCTACCTCTGCGTCGCAGACCCACTGGTCTGCGTTTTTTTTTTTTTTTTATATTTCACAACAAAACTGGGTGCCGCTGCTGCTGATGACGATTCCACTTTCTCTGGCGCATCGACAACAAAGCTCAACAAAACTGGGCGCTCTTGAGCGCTTTTGCGCTCCATCAAATCTCTCCAAACGCCTCGATAACCAATTTAAAGGGTCTATCGCATCCGGAAAGGTGTGCATTAGACCCATACGGTAATGCTCGGCATGGTTTTACAGTGTACATGGCCAAGTTTCTCTTCCGTAAACAGCGTGCTTATTAAATAAAGGAGCTTTAAAGACTCTCGCTTGAAAGAGATTCGCTCTCTCCCTGCAGCTAAGCCAGAATGACGTAAGCCAAGCACACGAATGGGAGCGCAGCGCAGGTGACTGTCTCCGAGGTCGTCTGCTTCGCGTTCGCACCGCAACATACTATAAGTGAAAAAACCTCGGTAAATACGCCGACCTTCGCTTACCAGTCTGGGTGCTGACATGACCATCTTCCGTAGAACACGATGTTGCGCTCCTGGATGTACGAACACGTACGATGCTAACCAGCATTCCACGAGCCAATCTCGTACCTCTCCGCGACCTGCGGATGCAATCACTCTCGCCCGCCGGTCGGACGCCCAGGTCTCTCTGTCGCTCATTGTTTGGCCTTGTCCAATTGACGCTTGCAGAGAGGGACTTCCGGAATGCTCTCAACATCCGTCGTCTGCTGTTGCCATGCATTATATGGCGTTGTAGAGGAGGTGGTGTCCCTCTACATGAGCCCCGACCGGCGCGGTTCTCCAGGCGCGTGGCCATCGTCTTCATTGTCCACGGCACGCTACAGTCCCCCCATACGCGGAGCCACGTCTACACCGGAGGAGGAGGAGAGCAAGAGCGACCGTGGACGACGCACACTGCCAAACATGTTCATGGCACGGCACAGCACATGTTGGGGGAAACGGTCAATGAGCAGGGCGGAAGCGGCCGAGGGGATGCGGGGCGGGAGCGGCGGAGATGAGGCTTGCTCGAGACGAGCGGTGAAGTCGTCGGTCGTGGTCGGAGTCGTGTGTCGGAGTCGTGGCCTGGGTGCGGCAACCTGCATGGGAGCGAGAGCCCGTAGGGTCGATCCCAGGAAGAGCGAGGCTGCGTTAGACGTGATGGCTGCCGAGACGCCGGCTGAAACGTGCCGTGGCATCGGCTGCCGCGACGGCCGAAACCAGCAGTCGCGCACGTGCCTCTGGTGTCGCGGCCGGCAGCGGATGAGCGTCGAGGTAGCGTGGACGGAAGCAGGACGGGAGCGGTCGGCGTGTCGGTCGAGAGGTGAAGAGCGGTAGTGATGCGGTGGTGATTCGGTTGTGATGCGTCGAGTAATGGTGGTGGCCTCCAGGGATAGCTTGCCTTGGTCGATGGTGTTACCAGAAATTTGGGATAGCGAAGGGCCGAACTGCGCCGAACTTGACTTTGATCGTTCGGGTCACCAATGTAGAGGGTGTGGTGTTTCTCTACATGAGCCTCGACAGGCGATGATGGTATGTTACGGAGAGGTGATGACTGCGGCTTATCACCATGGCCGCGCAGGTGGAACTAAAGCTGGTGTACCAGGCGCGTGACCATCGTCTGTAGCTAATCCCACACGTAATTGCCTAACAATTTTTGCACCAGTCATTGTTAACTTTATCACTGTACCTAATCCCATGTATTAAACGGCATTTCAAATTGTAGTCGCATTCTGCAATCATTGGGCAGCATATTTCGGTTCACTATACAGCATTATACAGCAGCGTATGTCACTTCTCGCAGTGCATTTACATTTAGTGTATCGTAGTGTAGTTAACTGTTACAATATTATTACCTTTTGTATATTTGTAATTAGGCGTTACTATCTAGTTACAATCATTCGTTATTTATCGCGTTCGTGCCTTTGAGATACTTACAATACATAGGGGAGACCGCGGAGAGTTGTCACAGTTTTTGCTTCGGACTTTGCGGTGACGAGAGTACGTTCGTCAGGCTGATGAAACCACCGCTGGATTCTAGTGCCATCTTTTGGCTACCAAACGCACATGTTAAACTAAAGCTGGCTTCCAAAAACAGTTTATAACAGAGATTTGCAAGTTTAAGAATACGCCCCACAAGTGGGGCAGGTTGTCACACGGGCTGGGGCAGGTTGTCTCAGCTCCATTTTCTCGTAATCTCTATCGTGAAGGTGTACCGAATGAAATACCATTGGAAGAAGACATGGAAAGCAAACTAACCGAGCAAAGGGGAACCTATTATCTTAAGTACTACATTTTATATTTCCACGCCTGTCCTAGCTGTAGTGGATTCGTGCAAGCAAGACATTAATGGCTGGTTGGCCTGCATTGTAAATTTAAAAAAAAGCGGCACTAAATTATTACACGATCTCTAAAATGTACTAAAAAGCTACTGAAGCACTTTCTCGCGGATGTAGTCTGCGCTGTCAGTTGCTATACCAGTTTAAGCACGTGACAACTTACCCCGCCACGTATGGGACAACTGACCCCTATATGACACCCGCAAAGGCTTTACCTCAGCAGTGGACTGAACTGTGGAGCGTATTCCGCTGAAAATCTGCAAAAAGATGTCCGAAAGTTGAACAATCTTTACGAACTCGCGCATTCTTTAGAGCTTTAGTGAGTGTCGTGCAAAATTTGAAAATTGCAAGAACGGAAAATTTTACTTGCTCGTGACAGAAGCAAGTCTTGTGCTGTGCGCACCTTGCCATACTTCACATGACAATCGAGGTTTCTCCAGTTAGTGGTTGCTCGTGCCGCTAACGAACAGCTGGAAAATGTGGCAGCTTCTCTGCTTCGCTTTCTTTAACTAGCGAGTGTGACAACTGACCCGTGTGACAACTCCCCCCGGTCTCCCCTACATCAGTAAATAATTATGACATCAGAGTAATGCCAACCTCGACCGGAAACAGCACGTCCTATACTTCCATGAAGCACTCTTGGAATAGCTTCACTGACCCCCCCCCCTGCACCATTCATGCGCCCCATATTATATTATTGGTTCACTTGTTTAAGCAGCATACTTACTTACCTTAAGTTTCCTTTAGTTTAAGCATACCCTCACACAAGCTAGAATTGGGCTTTCTTCGTACCTTAAAATTGGTAATGCAATTTACTGTCAGAGTAAGAGGTGAGCAAAAAAAAAAAAAGAAGAAGCAAGGACCAAATTGTTGCCAGTGAGATTACTAGCTTCCTGTTTCCCAAAGCTGCATCGTTTATCTTTCAGAATAAGCTACGATGCGAGAATTCTACGTCCTCGCCGTGTGTGTCCTCATTATGATGGCAGAATTTCAGCCAGCGACGTAAGTATACCTGGTTGAAGCGTGACATTAATTTAAGTAACCATAAGAAACGATAAATGTTCAAGCATTTGAACTCAGCAGAGCACTCAACATTGTAGTGCAGAGCATGTCTGTAAAAGATGGAAGCCACAGGAAACGGAGTCATGCTCTATTTAGAGCATGTTTCAGAAACCTATGTAGGCTGAGCTATTGACTGCGTGGCTACGGAATCCTGTGGAAAACTCAGCAGGGACCACTGTATAATATCATACGTATGAGCTCAGGCTGTAATCGGCGTTCTGAAATGTATTCCCATATTGACGGCTTTGGGAGCAAAATGCATCAGGAATGTTTTTTGAGCAGTCTCGGCACTGCTCCTCAGTGCTCTGACCGTGGCCGTTTGATGGTAGAGAGTTTTAATGCATTGTACGCTATCACTTTTGCGTACGTAAGGGATAGCGTTGCTGGTCCTCCGCACGCGCAAAACATAAAGAGAGCTTAGCGCAGTGCGCAGAACGCACCACGCTATTAAGCGACAGGTAGCAGGATACTTCTATGAAGCCCAGCAGGAAATGTGTAGCTGTATTGCTGTGACATAAGGCTATATTCTAAAACTGAAGTGTCGACATACGCCTTGCGGTGCAGCACAAGTATACCGAATGTAGCGATCAATATTACACAGAGTATCGAACCGAAACCGAATATGAAACAAAAACCGTTATTAGCCGTTATTTTCATCCGAACCGGAACTGAACCGCTAAAAAATCGGTAACGGGTTGAGGTAACGGTTCGCACCTATATCCAAACTACCGACTGTTCACATTCTTAGAACTTCACCCCACAGCACGCAGACAGCCACCCTTCTTCCCGAACGACATCGTCCCTGGTCCTGATTTGTTGAAAACAGTGGGCGTACGCCATTTTGTGACACTTTTGCAGTTGTGTTAACTGTCACAAAAAGGCGTACGCGTCACGGTTTCCACGAATCAAGAGTGACAACAGTATCACTCTGGTGGTATGGGTAGGTTGGGTTTACCTTAATTCTGGTACATGGTGAAGTTCTGTTTTAAGAATGCACATAGAGCAGTGTTACTACGCGTAGAGCAGTAGGTTACTACGAAAAAGTAACCAAGTAGCAGTTAGCCTGCAAAAATAGTAACTGAGTTACAATTACAGTTACTCATCTTGCATTGTAACTAGTTACAGCTACAGCTACCACGTTAAAGTAACTTAGTTACATTAGTTACCTTCTAAAAAAAGTCGAATAAATGTAACCCTCGAAAACTTTGTTTTTGCATTTGTACTGGTCTATTGCATACTTATACCGCGTTATAAACAGATGATTTCCCATAGACCCTAGTCCATGGGAAATGGTCCCTAGTCCTAGGACCATATGAGTTAGTCCAAGTCCATCGTGAATGCGTATGAGGTCACAAAATTCGTGGAATTCCTGGCTGACAAAAACGACAGCGTATACTTGAAGCCTCAGCAAAACGCGACCGCGTGGTAAATATTGCCATACCTGAGTAACTTAGTTACACGAGAGCTATGAGCTATTCCTTCTTTCGGTTTAGCGCAGATCCACCGTCCTTGCCATATTACTTAGAGTACATGTTAGACATGTGGCTAAGGAGGGCATGCACTTTAGCAAACTGGAGGGAGAGAACGGAGCCATCGAGTGAACATAAAAAAAAAACATAGATAAATGGTCTCCATCGACATGAGTTCCAGCTACTCAAGATTGCCGAGTTAGCAAAACTCGGTAACATAACAAGAAAATTCAATGAAAAGCAAGATACTGCGACGTCGGTGACGCTCAGCTGGGTAGGGTGACCAGATTGCATTCGCCCGTATAGTGAAGCTATGGTGGCGTAGTTAGGTTTTTCGTAAATTTCAATGTCGCTTCAGCGAGTTGATAATCTTCAACTCACTTGCCTTTAAAGTGCCACTCCGGACTCAGAAAACAGCGTTTATTTTATTTAGTCCACGAAAACAAGGTGTCTCAAGTGTTCTATTCGCGAAATTTCAATCCTGTTTACGAACGCTGTGCATTTCCGTCAGTTTTTGGAGATCTACTGAGCTTCCACAGGTTTCGATGACGCAACGACCGAATGACGTATTCATAAGCCCACAAATTGCAATGATGTCATGTCCTGGAGAGGGCACTCGTCTCCTAGCAACGACGCCGGCGTCCGGGGAGGGTCACGTGGTGGAGAAGTCATGCGAGGCAGATCGAAAGAGGGGAAATTGGGAGAGATGTCTTCTCCCTCCTTTGTGTGTTCTCCAAAGTCGGAGCGGTCGGGTGGTATGTCACGTGGGGCTCCGCTAACGGAGTGCAAAAAGTGAGCTCCCCGGAAGACGCGAAGGGCAACAACGTTGCCAGATGAGAGCCGGGCGCTCCGTCGGAGCATAACATGACGACACAATGCTCAAAAATAAAAATTAATTTTCTCTAGCTTTCGCGCCACGTTGAGCCAAAATATTTTGCAAGAATGTAAACTGAGACAAGAGGATTTCAGTAACATAACTTTGGTGGGATTATGAAGACACGAGATTTAGTCCGTAGTAGCACCTTAACCCAACTTTTGTATCAAAACAACGTCTGAAGTTTGGCACTGACATGATAAGATGCTATTGCAGGACGCATGCACTAGGTTCCAGCGAGACGGAAGGGGCATTTGATCCGCAACAGCTTCTACAAGGGGGTCTCCCAGGTCTTCAACAAGGTCCTCTAGGGGGGGTTCAACAGGGTTTAGGGCAATTCATAGGAGGAATGTAAGTAGCCTCTCTCTAGTGCTATGAAGGTCAAGCAGCATAGTATTCTGGAGTGTGATGTCAACCGAGCATGTGCATGTGTCTGTATGCGTCTTCGTAAGCCATACAGTGAAAATGCATGACTGTATGCATTGCGTGATGGAATACACCTAACGTAGGGCTTCCACATATTCCCCGCCCCTTTTTCTTGCACGCGTATGCATCGAACTAAACAAGTAACCTGGACTGATCGCATTGGCTAAAATGCCTGTACAGTGTAAACTGAAAGACAGCCTTATGGGTGTAAATGGCTTGTCCTATAACTCACACCACTTTTTACACCTTATGGTCTGGAACACCCTTTTTAGAGGGTGTATTCTGTGTAAAACACCCTTTGAAAGGGTGCTTTTCCTTGAAAATGTCTTCTTTTGCACCGTTTTAGGAGGGTGTAAGATTGTTAAACACCCTCCATAAAGGGTGTATAAAGGGTGCAAAAGAAGGCATTTTCAAGGAAAAACACCCTTTCAAAGGGCGTCTTACACAGAATACACCCTCTAAAAAGAATGTTCCAGACCATACGGTGCAAAAAGTGGTGTGAGTTACAGGACAAGCAATTTACACCCATAAGGGTGTCTTTCAGTTTACAGTGTACGATACTATTTCAACTCGCGTTTACTCCGAACAAACGAAGAACCCCGAACCTAAACACGCATCCTGATACACGTTGTGCTTTGAAGCTCACGCATAGGTCGCTAGGTGACGAGTGAACATTGGAGCGAGAAGGAGTCCAGTACTCAGCTGCTTCAGAAAGCTTGTTCGCATGATGCGCATTTATAACAGAACATCTTGGAACGTTCACGTCTAATTCCATTCCAATTCCCTCCTTGTGCTTGATTGTTTTTTTTTTCTCTCTCTTTTATGTATTTATTTTTGCGCATGCTTCACAACGTATTTCAACAGCATATTTCCTACATGGTCATCTGCACCAGACGTTATTCGGCGGATATACACACACCTCTCAAATGCGCTACACTTCTTATTTGTGTAGCGCCAAGTAAACCTTTAGAACACTAGATGCTGCGATAGTCAAGAAAAGAAAAGCTGGGACGTCAGTGACTCTACGGAAACTTATCCAATGCAGCATTTGTCGCGCTATAGCTGTCATAGCTGTGATAGCGCAGTAAGCTATAGTTTTGGCGTGGACTCCAACTCGGATACTTCGAACACCGTGCAGTATATTTGCAATATTTTCGGTTGGGAGGCACAAGTATGCGCATTTGGTGTCTGGACGAGTCACGAGGATATCAGTTAAAAGAACTATAACGCATCTCAAAATAGGATAAGTGTGAGGAAATTGTTGCGAATGGTACTGGCTTGACTCTTACGTTATCTAAAAGTATTTCGTTCATGCATTTCAGAATTCCAACAATCCAACAGGTATTTGGAGTAAGTACATCGGTATTTTCTCTCTCACTATCAGTGACAAACATGAAATCAGTTAGGAAAACACAAATGGCTATCTACAATAAAACCAATGAGTGACAAAGAATGCGGCCCGTGCAATCCTCAATAGCATAACCTGAGTGTGTGTGAGTGACTAACGGTATACTATTGAGCATGGCACGGGCCGCATTCTTAGGCTCAGGCAAAGCCCAACAGTGCCAGACATCATGCACAAAACTGCGCGTTTCACTGCGAGATTATAGGTTAAAAATAATTACCCTGGTGAAAAGACGTCCGACACGGCGCACTGAAACAGCAGACACGTTTGTTTAGAAACGGTTTGGACGCCGAACACAGGCGCGGCCATCTTAAAGGTCGCGTGTGCGTTGACGTCTGCTGTGACGTGTGACCACGACCTGTCCAGAATACATTGCGCTCGCTCAGCACGCATTCGTCTATGGAGCAATACAATGGAGGGCTCCCCTCTGCCGTGGAGCATCATCTTAAAGCTGACTTTCGTATCCTGTGTCGCTCATTAAATCTGTACAGTCTCTAGCATAGGATATATATATATAGCAACATATATTGTTAAGTACGCATGGTGATTAAGTATGACAGCAGGACAGATGTAGCAAAAGATGCTTTTTATCCGCAGTCCTATCCTACGGCGCGTGCAACATGCCGCCACACTAGGCAGACAAACTTTGCGTGTAACATGACGGCGCAGGTATTATTATTATTGGGAGAAAAAGATTGTGAACGAAGTGCTCGCGGTCCGAAGCTCATGGTACACACCGTGATGAGGAGGATGCTGATCCTGTCTCACAATATATATGTATTTTTCGTAGCACGTTCTCGGGGCGGTGGGAGTCGCCAAACAGGCCCTTGCAAGACCTGCTACGACCTCAGCTGATGGAATTTCGCCGTGACTAACATTTAAATGCACGCTTTCTTCATTGTGTAAAATATGAGCAATAAAAAAAGAAGTATGAAATCCAAAGTAAGAATCCGATCCGTGTTGTATGTCGCATATGCATATGATCGTGAGGGACTGATCCACCATATCGGCTGACCTCTCCGGTCTGAGGGAGTGAACAGGTGCACGGTTATGATTAGGTTACATTACCCACCTGTGTATCACTTGTCCAACCTGTTTAACGCTGTGGGCAATGTATCAAAAATAACGACAACGATCTGCATCCCAAACAGCACAGCCGATTTGGGGAAGCTCGGGGTCGCAACGAGATCGTTGGCTCAGAACTGGCCGATATCGAAAACATTTTTCCAACTGCTTCCCAATAGCTTGAGGGAGGATAAATATGATTCTCTCCCGACCAACTCCCGTCCGCGAGACAGTATGCATGGACAACTCGCAAACGCCCAGCCGAAGACGGTTCCGCGCCCTTCTGGGCCCGGTTATTGGCGACTTGCCATTTCGCGGCTGTTCCATGCACTGCGGTGAAGTTCTGGCATAGGAAGAGTGAACCCGTGGACCCAAGGATCTGGATCCAAGTGACAAAATATTTCAGGTGGCCTATACAGCTAGTCATTGGTCTGCATCCTTATAGTGGTCATTCTTAAAACATAATTTTGTGTTCCTGTGTGACGGCATATTGCCCTATGAAGTTACCGTACTTTCTGAGCAGACACCTCTCCTCTTGTAATATGAGTGTTCGTTAGGCTGCCTGTCCTACTCCTTGTTCTGACAGTATAAAGATTCTAAATTTCTATTATGCACTTGTGATATATTTTCCGAAATGTTCAGAGGTAACATCCTCTTACTGGAGATGGCAGTTTAGGAATGATATCTGTTTGTTTTTGTTTTTTTTACCAATAAATCAACCGTTCTCAGAAATTGACCTCTTATTTTCTCCTCAACTGTGTGTTTTTCTTTCCCTCTGTCGTGTATATATTTGTGTCCTGTGGTGTAAAGTTTTCATCAGTGTTTGAGATTTCGCGTTGTGTCTGTCCCTTCGTGTTCCCTAGTCTCAGGGTTTTACATTATGCATCGACTTCACCAGCTCTCTTGCTTCTTAGCCATCTGCACATCTTTGTTGTTAGAGTTTATAATTTATTTTACAATCTGTGTTGCCTCACATGATTTAATAAAACGTTCTTCAGACTAATTGCGCTTATCGTTCATCAAAACCTATGGTTAAAAAAAAAAGCTTCAGCGGAACGCATGGAGGGCAGGGTAATGGGACGCTGTCGGGAAAGAACCCTCAGCAGATATCGGGAATCCTGGATGGGCGTACGTCTTCCGTGCGTTGTAAAACATACTGCTGTGGGAATGCAATGCGCGACCGATTTGACAAGATCTTCCCCCGTCGTCCGTCCGCGCAGCTGTCAACGGCCTGTGGTGCTAAGCGAAACGGCGGTATTATAAACTGCACCACGCATCGCAAATCGGGAGAAACCAACTCCGAGGATCTGTTGATAGCGTGGCCCCCTAGTGATCCCGCTGCGGTTGCAATTCCGATCTTAGCTGAGGACCCTAGCACCTTGACGACAGGGCACAAGTTGCTCAGGTATGCCGCTTCCACGAGGGAGCTACTGTGTGTCGTTTGGTGAGATTCGGGGGCACGCTAAAGAACACTCAGGTTGGCATATCAAGTCCACGACCACAGCGGCGTCGCACACGATCATGTTCTCTCGCGATGTAAAACGACGAAGTATATCAATGGTAGAACTGTGAATAGAACTGTGGTAGAACAAGGAATGGTAGAACTGTGTGTTAGGTGATGATGTCTCACTGCTTGCATTCTGCAAGATTGGCCCGATACACTGCAAGTTGGATCACATAAGAGAGAGAGAGAGCACGTGTGGAACGTGTTAGGCCTTTCCAAACCATTGTGGGGAACTCAAGAGGATATAGAAGAGGAGATATAGTCTTCGAGCTTTTGCGACCATCTCCAAACTGTTTCCTGCCACGGCATATATTGACTGTCAATGTGTTGCTGTCAAAACGTAGGCAACCACAAGGCGTGCCAAGTGCGCAACACATGTGACCACAGTAAGTATCGTACTGAAACTAATTCGCAGGTCCAATATGATCCAAGTGATTTGAGCTTCAGTAACGGATAAGATGCTGTAGTAGCATAAGGCATGAGGAGAACGCCTCCAATCACCACTTGGGAATGATATATTTGAAGGCGTGAAGATGATATCGCCAGAGTCGTACGACCAGTTGGCCACGCAAAGGTGTGTAACACTCTAGGAAAAAGGGGAGTTAAAGCGAGTCATCTGCGCTTTTGACACCCTTTTCGCCAATGAACCTCACACCCATTCAAAGTTGAAAGATGGAAGTCACTGAAAAGGTGGGCCAGCTTTAGGACTCGAACCCACATCTTCTGGATTCCCGTGTGGGATGGAATGGATCTTCTGGATCAATTGGTCCCATGCCCATACCCATTCCTGTCCTCTCTTTTTCATTTGACCCCCCCGTTGCCCATTCTGGAGGAGGAATGTCCACAACAGGCATAGGTTTTCCGCCAGCCGCGGAAAACACAGACAGACAGAAGAAACAAAGACAGAATTCAACGACCCCTAACGTAATTTCATCACAGTATCGTTACCGCTGCAGCGGAGCGTTTGAAAGCAACCCCAAGGCGGGAACTGCATGGAGCGTATTTCACGACCGAAAAGCGCAACTTGAGCAGAATAGAGCCGAAGTTCTTCTAACCACATGAGACGGATTCATGGCGCTGAGGTTGGCATATAGACATATCGAGCTAGGCCTGGTTGTGCTCAATCACTGTAACTAAAAGCGTGAAAACCACAACGAAAGACGACACACACATACACGAAGCGCACTGTCAACAAAGGTGTCGGATTATACGGTCTATAAAACGGACGTTGGGGCAGTACCTTTGCGCTGCTTTCCGGGGCAGGCATTTTACTAAAAACAAAGGTTTATTCACTCAGACACAGATGGCTTAAAAGCCCGGAAAGACTCCCTTTCTTTGCTGGAAGGGCCAATTGACGAACTCTAACCCTCCGATAAATATAAATACTTTTCTAAACCGCGAAAGCACATTCCTAGAGCGTTCGGGCTCACAAGGTGGTTCCGAGCAGAAAAATTCAGTGTCGATTTAGCGGTAAATGCGCGAGAAATGCGTTAGCTTTAAACGCCTTTTCCGGTCCATACTTGAATTCCGGGTATCCAAATCCAATCCAAACTCAACTTCCGGTTGTTCACTTCCACTCTAAACCCGACTTCCGGTTGTCTGGTTCCCGCTTATACTTGACTTCCGGTATCCACTTCCGGTCCAACTCGTCTTCCGGTTCTCCACTTCCAGTCTAACCTGACTTCCGACTGTCCGCATCTGGTCTATACTTGACTACCGATTCGACAACTGCAATTACAATATGTTACTTCATTTAATTAACCTTTAATAAGCCTCAGTCACTTCCAGTTACCTTATATCACCCTTTAATTACCTCAGGTAACTTACGGTTACCTGGGGTAATCATCACTACTTCAAGAGAGCCATGAAGTCACACATGGTTCCACATCATTTGCATTCGTCAAGCTGTCCATCGGAGTGGCCATGCAAAATAGCTTCGCTGTGCTGTGAATTGTCCTGAATTTTAATTGAGGAAGGCTCTTGAACAGATATAGACTTTTTTTCTCGAACACTTTCGTTTATTGAAAGGTCTAACCCTTACACATACACATACTTAAATGAGAAATGCTTCATGGAAGCTTTAGCACAGAGATGTACGAAGACAAGAAGTGAGCTAGTCTTCATCAGTCTCGGGTGTGGACTACTAGCCGCTTTTCGCTAATTGAAGCTTGTCGTTCTTACTGCGTTAGCATTAGGAGTGTCAAAATGGAAAAACCTGTATGTACGTATGTGTGTGTGTGCGTGTGTGTGTGTGTGTCCGTGTATGAGACGGTGAAGCCTCACCGAGGCCGAAGTATAAGTGGACATGCAGAGGGGATATAAGATGGTAAATGTAAATGGAGGCAAATGATTTGAAATTGAAGTAGTCGAAAGTAGATAAGCGTAAGAGGTAAGAGTAATTGAAAGTAATTAAAGGCAATTACAGCAAGAAAGTTGAGTTTAAAGGTAATGAATGCAAGATACGTGTAACTAAGACAAAGACTAAATGAAATTAGAATTCCCGAAGGTAACCGCTGGCTACCGGAGTTCATTAAATGTACTTCACGTCAATTAAAGGAGAATTGAGGGTAATTAATGCAAGTAAACGTACTTAAAGAGAATTTAATGAAATTCATGGTGTGATCGCGATTCGTGTAGATGGTTGCCGTGCTCCTTCGAAACATTAACCAACGCCAATAATACGCCGTCGAGCCTCAGCAGTCGTAAAACGTAGGTCTTTGAAAAGGACAATTAATTAAATAGGAAAGTCACGAAGCTCCATTAATAACACGGGTCCAACTTACCCATCTGCAGTGAAAAGTGGTCAAAAATCACGATAAACACAAACAAAAAACCTGTAATCATGTGGTCATAAGGCGCCGCCAGGCGTAAACCAGCTCCACTGCTCCCAGAGTGTAAAGCAATTGCCCCAGGGAAGGGGACCACTTGAATACGGAAGTGGGGTTATGGTATACGTGTCATGATTTGACTCCCCAAGGGGAAATCACGTATGTTACTCTCTTATATTGCACAACACAGGGTGACTTAAGTTCTGTAGACTGTGTGTGAGACGAACCGTCTGGAAGGAAGACTAATTACTTAAATTAGAGGTCATGCAGATGCATTGGAACTATATACGTGCCTAAGTTAGCCCATCTACAGTAAAAAAATGGACGGAAGCCACGGTACCTTGGAGGTTACATGCCTCCACGAGGCGCCACTGCTTCACACCTTGCAGAGAGTAACACTACTTCAAAAAAAAAAAGGGGTCCTGGGCTGATGTATGTGTCAGTGTATAACGTCTCCTGCCCTCTTTATGGGAGTCACCTGTCACTTTCCTTTCTTTATCCGAACGAAGCTCACGATAATTTAGAATTTACGGATATTGTCACATATCCAAGAGTTTTGCGGGAAATGATAGCCGTAGTTGTTTATTCAGTGCAGGGCACGAGAGATGATCTCCCTTGTCGTCGTTGTCCCCTGTACGTTACAATATTTCACAAGGAGGATTGCCGCTATGTTATGTATATCAGAAACTGCAACGTGACGTTCCCTACAGTTTTCTATATGCGCACTTACTCCGATACGAAGCAGAATTAATACAGTTGTCTGTCGTCCACCGGATGCACGTGGGTTAGCACCATCTGTGGATGTCATTCTCACGGGACTTTGGCCTCTAATTGTTCGATCTCATACGAATGCGCGGTGAATGCCCTGCAATTATTTAAGCTACCTCCCCTCTTGCGCGCACCGCATAGTAGTTGGGAAATCGCCCTGTTGTTAACCTGTGCCTTACACTTGACGTATTGCGACAAGGTGAGAAAATTACTCTTCATATATGGTATTTATTGTATACACTGTTACATATTTTTCGCTGTTTGTTAGCTGTCACGTGATTGCATGCCTAGAACACGTAACGTATCACTTTGTTCCGGCTATTCTGAGTTTCTCTTACTTTCGTATGGTGCCTAAGGCCATAAGTCGAAAGAAGAAAATTTATCCCAACTTTTAAAAAGAACATAATGATGTGACGTGGAGCACGAAAGCAACATTAAAGGGGGTGATCAAAGGTGTGATATTTTCGCGGATTACGTCAAAGGATGTTGATGGAGAGTATTATTTAGCAGCAGAAATATTATGAACCTTTTCCAAGGTTAACATCATGCTACTGCAGCATCTTAAGCTTGCCGATAGGCGCGCTTCTGCCTCACCGGTGACAAGATACGAGGTTAGGATGACCTCCCAATAGTCGGAATGGTGGGAGGGGAAATGACAACGCGTGGCATTAATATTACACGACCATTGAAGAACAACATTGACCTCAAAATCTCAAAATATGGATGCTGGTGGGTTCTACAAATTATCAAAATATGTCCTGGAGAGTGGACGAGAGCTGTCATTTTGTTGCTGTCCTCGGCCGTTTCGCCACATTCAAGTACAAACAAAATCGCTGTCGATGTTTTTAATTTTTAAGTGTCAAGATATCACCTTGCCTTCTATCTTGTCACTGATGAGACACTGCGGAAATTCACCACAAACTTCACCAGCTGCGTCAGAACGGGACTCCGATGAACGACACAACTGACTTTTTTTTTTTCTAGCCGAAGACATGAAGACCGACAGCTGTGTCCTCATACTTTCTGCTCTTCTCATAATGCTCCAGCTCCAGCTAGTACTGTGAGTTAACCGTGTGAATTTGAAAAAGTAGTATTGTTATTTAGTATGCTGATGAATCCTTAAGAGATAACGAGCTTCACCAGTGAAGATGTCTGCGAAGTTATTTTTAAACTCGTCAGAACAAAGTGCCGCAGCATCAATAACTAAGAGAACAACGTTTTTACGGTACAAGTCACGAACTTTGCCTGTCGTACGCTCGCTAATCTGAAGAATTATTTCTCATTTGAACAACCTTGCAGCTCACGGCCAATGGAGTACAAGGTGCCTGAATCCCTCTATCGGCATGAACGTGCGGTTAAACCGAAAGGTACAGGAGACAGGTACGTGTTCATTCATCACGAACGCGACACTAGTTTCCACCTCAAGGACTGTCTTAAAACAGTTGGGAATGCTTGGGTACCGTTAACCAACCTGTATCGAGGAAGTATTAGAGCAAAGTACCTCAACATTGAACTCGAAGTAAGGTACATGAACTAAGGTACATCAAGTAAGGTACATCATATACGATAAAGAAGTAAGGTACATGAAGTAAGGTACGCCTCACGCTTCCTCGAGCATAGTGAGCCTACTGTACCGCGCATCTAAGAAACTACAATATCCGCACTAAAATGCCTATACCAGAAACTTCGTCGTTTAGTGGTGGAAGTAAAGAGACTCGTGCCAGACACCTAGTGAATACACTAGCTCTACAAACGCGTCACCGAAATTTGTCAAGAGCCTACATGTGTCCTGCCATTAACAAGCGGAAAGGTGTGACGCGAAAGGAGGTCGGATGTGTACCAAGATAATATTGCTGTAGTATTGCTCGGAGAGTTTATCTATCGAAATTTAATTGATGGAAAGTCACTTCATTACGACTTATGAAGCAAACGTTTCTCTCTTTACGTGCACGCTACGTAGGTACACGTTCTTTATAAATAGATAAGTTCCCAATGTGCCGGGAAAGAAGTCCAGGTAACTCGTATTGCCCTCGTGATTTGTATATGGAGCACACACAAGGGCGTATATGTTTATTTGAAGGGGGGGGGGGGGAAACAGAGGACTAAGACACATGGTTCAACGTTTCTACTTGACTGTTCATGCGACTCGACGGTACAAGATAGTAGTTTTTGTGTCTAGTTGAGCTCGCGGAAGGTATAGTTGCTTCAAAATGATAACATCTAAGTATCACGTGCAAGGTCACAATGCTTCATCGCAATCTTCTCCCATGTGCTTATTTTTTTTTCTTTTTCAGCCTTGGAAGAGTTTCAGGTGTTGCGGATGTAAGTAGTACAGCGTTGCTCATTCTTTCGCGCATACACTTCTTGCTGTTTTCCCGCTCAGCACGTAACTTAAGCACTGCAAGATTCATCACAAAATCAGTTTCTTTCTCTTGCATTTCATTATGAGCTACCCTCAATTTACTTCGTAATTACAGTTGGCTTGGTACGTAAAGCATCACATCATTTCGTATATACTTCCAGTAAATCATTATTTCATTCCCCACATCACAATCAGTAATGATATAGAGTATCGGCTCTGGCGAAGTAGTTCCCCATTCACCATCATTAATAAAGTTGTTGTTGTTGCTGTGGTTGTACTTTCATTAAGTCCTGTAACTTACACTCTCATACTTACGCCGGCTTTATGCTGAGGAGACTGCTACAAAATTGGAATGTGAAATAATTTAGCTTCCCATAATCAAGAAGGATGATGAAAATGTGTACAACAGATTGAGCCTTCGTTGAATTTTACACCCAGCTAAGAGAACTGAAACAGGAGGCTGCAGCAATACAAGCGGGTTCTACACGTATACACTTTGCTATTGTACGCCTCACCGTCCATTAGCGTGACGTATTCATTACAAGAGTAGAAGCACAGCCATGCCTTATGCGGCCGCTGGCCTTCGAAATGACCCATCACTGGCCGCACGTACCGAGTACTCCTTCGTAACTACTGCCTAGGTTGTGAAGAAATGAGGACGCCATTCAGAAGTCCTCCCTTAGTTTAAAGGGTATTTGACTTTCCCGAGCGAGACAGACTGACCGTTAACGTTTGAGTCTTGCATTTCAGTTTTTCTTCCTTTTTGTATGATGTCATTTGTCAAAGAAACTCTACACAAATGTAACTTATTTATTTCCATGTAAAATAGTTAAGAGCGTCTCAGAAAACTTTTGTGCAAGAGTACTGCATCGCTACGGTGTGGCCACAGCATGGCCAAGTAGATACAAGCATACCATGATTAACCTTTTTGAGAACGCTTCTGCGCTTGCTCTGTGACCCTAACGGCGCCGAAGAAGGTTCCCTACATATTCAATAGATGACGCCAATGTGGCGCCGGCTGTCTTTTGGCGCCACTGTTAGCTACTGTTGCTTCGCGCAATTAACACAAAATAAAAAGTGTACATGAAGTTACCTCACCCAACACGGACCAGGCAAATATATGAACCCAAACAAGTGCATGGAATCGTTACTGAAGCAACGCCAGTAAATATATGATGTTCCGAATAACAGTATCACCTTGTTACATTTCAGGGCGTCATGAATGGCATCAAAGCCGTCATGGACATGGTCAGTGGATAGTCTGGATGATCTTGTCTTCTTCTGCTGGGTATTTTCGGAATACATAGTGGCCAAAACTGCGAAAGTGTCAAAAATATAAATAAGAAAGCGAAAAATAAAAACGTTGTCCCTGTGACACCAATGTTTGTGTTTATATACTTATTCGTTCCCTTCACGGAGAGATCCTACAGCTTTATGTCATGTACCAACCTGGCCAGCTTTTACGAATGCGGAACATTGTTCACCACTGTGAAATTTGGTGAGCACCGATATTTGAGGCAGACAGAAATAGAGGTCCTCGCAAAAAAATCGATTTTATTCCTGTTTTTTCTTTTTTTTTAGGGGGACACTTTTCTTTGCAGCAGAACACGTACCTTACCCTTGCCCTAAAGCAGGGGTTCCGAACTCATTCGTGTCCGCGGGCCGCACCGAGTCATGGAGGAACTACGCGGGCCGAATACCCCCACGGGTTAAGGGTACCCTGTTTATGATATATAGGGTGTTACACCTAAAGTGATAAAAAATGCTAAGCCGCGACGTACTCGGCGTAGGATTGTGGGACCTGCCGCAATTACCTTCTGGAATCTTTTGCCGACATATAGGAAGGCATTGGACAATTTTCAATTCACGGACATTTATATTTTCAATCGAACTTTGAAAACTGCCACGCGAACCTCACTTTTTTTTTAAGAAACAGAAATAGTCATCCACGGACAACCGCAGACCGAACAAAAACTATGCACACTATAGCAACAGAAAAAGACGGCAAAATTTCCAAGCATGCTGCTTTAGCCCCGCCTGCTTCATTATCGCAACAAGGCGCGCGCGGAAGGTGCGTCTAGAGGAAAAAGTGTTCCCGCCTCCTGTATTACCTTTATTTCCCCCGCTTTGACCTTGATGCTGGTGACGACCGTCTTATCACAAAGAAAGGAAAACAAATGACGGCGGGGACACTTCCTAATCTAGCCGCGCATTTCGGGCGCGCGACGACAAAGCTGGCAACAATAAAACAGGCACGGCTCGCGACTTGGAGCCACGAGCTATTATTATTAGACGTATGTTGTACCGAACACGGACAGGTTTCCCTCCGACAACGTACATATATCCGCATATAAACGACGAGAATTGGCCCAGGGTGATACTTTCGTTCAACGTAGGAATAAAACAAAGCCACACTAACTTCAGCGAACTTGTTCGTATCGACGCATACTTTGCATATACTGCAGGTCAATCAGTTCCATTTGTAACTCATCAGGAACGTTGTCCCAAATGCAGAAAACGGCGAGCCTAAAAGATCCGTTTCAAATCTCCTGAACTCGAATAATCTTTGCTCTAATTCGCTCGGGAGATCACCAAGCCTAGCTGCGATTGAATCTGTCCGTTTCTTGTGGCATTGAAGGCACCAAGTATTGCAAATCGGCCATCTGGGGTGTGCTTAGAAATTTTGTTAGGAATGTACTAATGATATCAATCAAATAAAAATCAGACCATGGGGCAGCTGGGCAGGTTTATAGAGTCATCAGCGAAGACGACGAAGGTAACAGTGGTGGTGTTGGAACTGCTTGCTGCATAGTCGACGGCCCGCGCTCAAGCGGGCAACGGCATGACTCGCGTTAAAGGCTGAAAGTTCGACGTTCCCTGTCTGTCTCACTGTTCGTCGTCTTCGCTCTTGTCAAGCGCCAACCGGCCCCGTTCGTCTCTTGTTTAGAGAGTCATCGGCTGTTACAGGTCAATGGCAACAGTTTGCTATCGCTAACCAACGCAAGCTAAACTACACGAGTACATATATTTATTTATTTTTAATTCCATGTTTAGCGCCGCGAAGCAACTGTGGCTTACACGAGTACAGATCCCAATCATAACGCCACGAGCGTTCATGAAGCTCGGGCCGAATACTTTTGTTTTTTGCTCAGTTGCCACGCGGCCCGGCTTCGGCACCCCTGCGCTATAGATTACTAACGGCGAATTCATCTGGTCGTTTGAGTGCAGGCCAATGTAGTACGCAGGTTTAGGACCCGTGCAGGAAAACTGCGCCAGTGCTGCTTACACCGATCCGCCCAGCAGATCATGCTAGATAGTGCCAGTGTTGATCAAAAACACATGAAACTGATGTACAAGATGGAGTCCCGGCCGCAGGACAACCACTTTATAAACCACTTTGAACATAAAAGACATGGCAATGCCAGAATCCATATTCACAACCCACATTCATACCATCCGAGCTCGAGTCCACCGTCGTCCGAGTAGCGCGAAACAGTGTCCACGACGTATAGCTCTCCACCTTCGGACACTTCGCCCGTGGACAAGAAAATCTGGCGAACGCCTCAGCATAAAGCGAGGTGTAACTGCTGCTACTGCTTAAGCTGTCTGAACTCGACGAACTTGACTCATCCACAGCATCCAACAGCTGTAGTAAGTCTGTCGGTTCCATGGCGGCCATGTTGGGCGAGTGTAAACCATGGAAAAGGGGTGAGAAGGAGCGGAAAGCGGAACTTGAGAGCTCGTGGTCGGGTCCACAACGCCGATATTCGCGGTGTGGTCTAACCTGCACGGATTCAATGCTCGCGAGCGACCAGCGGCACATGTTGCCCTGAAACACGCAGCAGAACATGCATGCTCGAGCCAGTGCAACTTTTTTCTGCACGAAAACGACCACCTGAATTCGCTATAAGTACAGGCCAGTAGGCCCATCGTAGCGCACTAGTGGGGGTGGGTGCTGCGAAAATCCCTGCCTGTCTTCAACATGATATAAGTGATGCAGCCCACCGGCGACCTTCACGCTGGCGCTAGCGCTGGTGCGCCAGAGTACAGTGATTTTTAATGCGTTAGCATTGAGTGTGTTCAGTAGGCGCCCCTGAGCGCGTGTGTTTCCGACTCCACTGACTTAATGCGACACAAGCGCCCCTCGCGCACACGAGAGTGTGGGACTCCGTGCCGCTTTTCGAGCTCCCGTTTCAGATGAGTGCATGGAAGCAGACGACAAACGCCAAGTTGCTAGAGATTTTCCGTGACGTACTTCTTGTTTCGCGTCGGCTGACGATCTTCGAAGTGTGGGCTCGAAAGCAAAATACGGAGTTGTTATGTTGCCAAATGCTCCCATTTGGGGACACTAATATTTCTACAATTGTTATCATGCCCTGTTATTAGTGGATCACCTCCACACGGACATCAGCGGTTATTCGCGGGAAATGGGGTCCTTTAATGCAGACATCTTCACGCCATGCAGCCATCTTCACAGTAAACAGCTCCTTCACTGAGCTTCCCTCACAGGCTTTTAGACAAATGTTGGCACAGTTCCATTTGAAGTCGGACCAGGGCGCACGACGCACACTGCGATAGTTCTGATGTTGCCCGCCTGAGCGATCACCACCACTTATTTCGCGGGCAAGACGCGTTTTTCATGAATACGCGTCAGTTAGCCTTCATCCTCCTGTCACTTATTATCCCGTCATGACTATCTCGTTGCCCACAGTACCATGACCCTTGCTTAGCGACAAGGTACCCATTGCAAACACGAAACCGTCCAAACGGATTACTTAGGGGAAACAGATGACTTACTGACAAAAATGACATTCAAAGTGTGCTACATGCCTTGCGCTCGTTTGGAGTATCCGGTCGGCTCTTCATCTGGCTCCAAGACTTCCTTACGGACCGAACTGTCGCTGTCCGTACGTCCCAAGGCCAAAGCCCTCAGCATCCTGTTCCCCAAGGAGTCCCCCAAGGAAGCATTCTCAGCCCGACACTGTTTAACGTGGTGATGGCCGGCCTACAATCAGTAATTCCTCGCAAAGTGTCGTTCTCCGTGTATGCAGATGACGTCGCCCTTTGGACAGTAGGAAAATCACGCCCGGCTCTCCAGCGCCGCCTGCAGCTCGCTTTAAACAATATCCATACGTACCTGACGCACCTCGGGATGGACCTTTCACCCGAAAAGTGTGTCGAGCTCCCTTTCACGCGTAAAGCTATGGCCAATTTCCCACTTTGGCTTGGCTCAAAGAAGCTAGAACCAGTACGCTTTCACCGCTTCCTTGGCGTGGTAATCGACTCGGACTTGCGCTGGGCTCGGCACATTAAACACCTTGAAACTAAAGTGCAGCGATGGCTCCCCGCAATCCAACATCTTTCTGGCCCAGGATGGGGCTGTGATCAGCGTTCCCTGCTCGCGGTTCACGCGGCATTGGTGAGGGCAACTGTGCTTTACAGCCTTCCTATTCTGCACAGGATATCAACAACTTCATTAAATACGCTTCTGGTCCCTGTTTGCTCGAAGCCTTCGTCGATGCCTCGGAGTTCCCAGAATGGCTGAAACACGACAAGTACTGGCTGAAGCTGGTGAGCTCCCGCTTGAAGTTCTCCGTGAACGGGAAACGGCTCGGCACTACCTCCGTTTGCGTGCTCACATTCCCCGCCACCCGCTACTCAGGAAAATTCGATACCGCCCTGGAAGCGACTTCTATCGAGTAGCGCAGAGGACACGCCAGACTCTCACTGGCTTCATAACTAAGGACACTATACCGCCGGAAGCCCCCTGGTCTCTCCCGGTACCGCCCACGTTTGTACGCCTCCCAAACCTTCTGCAAAGAAGAGATCAGGTCCCCCCTCAAGTCCTCCGAGCCCATTTTCATGCTCTGGTAGACGAGAAGTTTTCTACGTTTACGGCAGCATATACTGATGGCGCATCCCGAAACAACAAGTCCGCCTCAGCCTTCGTCATTCCATCCGAAGGCGTCGTGCACGGAAGACGCCTTTCACATCCAACCTCCTCCACAGCTGCGGAACTCTATGCCATCCTTTTCTTTCTACAACACATCGCTGATTTTCCACCCCGGGAATGGGCAGTCTTTACAGACTCCAAATCTGCACTTCAAGCAATTGAAACTTCCGGCATACGAGGCCCATCCGCACCCCTAGTCACCGACGTGTTAATGGCTTACCACACTATCTACGCCGCAGGCCACAGGCTAGTTCTCCAGTGGGTTCCAGCCCATTGTGGTGTCGTGGGGAACGAGCAGGCCGACAGCGCCGCAGAAGCAGCACTCTCGTCTCGGAACCGGACCCGTATTGTTCTGCTCAGAGGAGACCGCCGTTCAATTCTGCGACGTCTAGTGACACCCCTGGCTTCCCGCCAACGGACAACCGACATTCTTCCCCCCTCTATGTTGAACAGAGTTGATCCCATGCTCGCTTTCCGCATGCCACGAAACACATCTCGTCAGGATGCTGCATTAATCCACCGCATGCGCCTCGATGTGGCCTTTACAGCTCAGTGGCGTTACCGCTTGAGACAAATTGATTCTCCCACCTGTTGCCACTGTGGTGCTCTTGAGGATCTGGAGCACATTCTTCTTCATTGCCCTCACTACGAACCTTCCCGAATGACACTCTCCGAGTCTCTTCGTCAGCTGGACTCTCGCCCTTTCTCCCTACCGAAATTGCTTGGTCCCTGGCCCAATCCAGCCCAGCAACGCTCTGCGCTCAAAGCTCTTCTGACATTTCTGGACACCATCGGACTTCGATCGTTATTGTAAAGGGGCTCGTTATTTTATTCCCCCCATTCCACCAAGCACTGGGGTAGAGTATCGCCTGTTGCGATGAAACTCCCCACTCTCCAAGGCCGAAAATAAAGTTGTTGTTGTTTGACATTCAAATAACTCGGGGTAATGATGAAATGGTTGCTACTCTTTCCTTGCTGGGTTCTTTCTCACAGCACGCTGATCTCTCTGTATTTCACAAACGCTCATAGGCGCCGACTGCAGGGGGGGGGGGGGGGCGCGGGGGCCCTTGACCCCCCGGAACATGGACTAGGGGGGGCGCTGCCTCCCCCGGGAAGTCCCGCTATGAGACTGACACCAACCTTCGGGGCTCGGCGCGCCCGGGTCAAAAGAGCGAAGAGGCACCAACCCAGAAATACATCTTGCAATTTGTAAAATATGTATCCGCCCACCATACCCATTATCACAGTAGGTGGTGAGGCGAAGAAACACAGAGGATGACACAACACATAGCATGAATTTCGCCCAAAGCAATCAGATCAATGAAACGAAGCAGTCGAAAAGGTACCAGCAGCTGCCAGTGAGGTGTAACGGTAGGATCTTCGGAACGCATATTCGTTGGGAGCGGGTTCAATTTCCGCTGCTCCATTTCATTGACCATATTCATTTTATTGCGCGCATTTCGGGTCAAACATCGAGGATCCAATACATTTTGTTCTTTTTGCACTCAGTTTTCAAAGGCATAATGCCTTCAGTTCTGCACATGTTCACTGTTTACATTCTCTGTTTTTTTTCTTTTGTTCTGTTTTTTCTGTTCCACTTTCCTCTTATTTCTATACCAGTTCTGCATACATCATAGGATCCCGCCAGAGTGTGTGATTCTTCAGCTTTAATTTTGTGTTCTTCATTTTTCTTTTCCTTTTCTTTCCTTCTTTTTGTTTTCTTATTATCTTTGCCTTTCACTTTTTTTAATAACAAGCCGACATCCATCTGGCTTACCTTTCCCTTCTTTCTTTTTTCTTAATTAACATATCCCCCCACCCCACCCCACCCCCCGCCAGAGTACTTACTTCGCGGTGCGCCCTTGCCCCCTGCGGGAAAATGAAAACTCTCCGCCTCTGCAAACGCTGAACGTAATCCGTCAACAATAACAGAGTTACTGCGTCTGTGAAATTGTGCTGCAACACAACCAAGTGCAGCCTGTGGGGTACTATAGCTTCGGGATCGGCGCACCACTTGTCGCAACGTATATGGTGATGCGGCTAGCTATTGCAGCGAATGGGAACAAGTGCAGGGAGGGTCTCTAACGTGCCCTTCTTCGGTTGAGCTACACAATGTTGCTTCTAAATTATTCAAAACTAGTGCGCCTCGTTGGAAAAAAATACGAAATGCTCTTCGGGACATTTGCATACAAGCAACCTTTACTGTTCTCAGAGTTAACAAACAGGGAATATGGGTACATCAGTACTTTAAAAAAAGCTAATGTGCCGCGGTGAATACGAGATCACCTTTTTCACTACTTTGTGATATATCCCTATCGTTGTTTTTATCTTTGTGGGCGTAAAGGGTGTTGGTTCCGTAATAAGATAGGGGACTGTTTCTAATCGCTATCCGCTAGTATATAGCACTCAACAAACAGCGAAGGTAATATCCCGTCGCATGCGCTGTAATGAATTTCACAACAAAGCGGTAAAGCAAGCCAGGACCGGATACATTGAACTCGAGGTTGCAATTAACCACACGTGGTGGAAACGCAGGCCGTGTGCTGGTCGAAAAGTCAACGCTCTTGTCTCACACAAGCGGCCTGTCAGTCGCTTTGGTTGGTAGGGATACACAGCTTGCTGCAGTACTTTCGAAGCCTTCGTTCGTCGAATTGCACCTGTTTCAGGTTAGTGAACTTCCGTTGTGATAAGTTCAACCATCATGCTTACAACGACACGTGTGTACCTTGAAACGAGATGAGACGCCTAGCTATAGGCCTTCTCCCGAGGCTTGCGAATTAGCAGCAAATGTTCACGCTTCATCGGTGGAATATTATTTTAAAATTCCTACGTATGTTCCGCGATTACACGCTAGCTGGGAGTCCTTATGCGTTCTCAAACAGATGGATATATTCAGGTATGTATCTATCTATTTTACGTATATTGCTGAATTTTCTTCTTATCTTTTTCCAGCGTTGCGTGTGCGTGTGTATTTCACTGGAAAGCCATTAAACTGGTGTTTGTACGCCCAGTACAAATATGGACCATAGTACTTGTTCCTCAGCTTCCCAGTACTTGTTCCCAGGAGGCCTAATCGCTTCGCAAGTTTAACTTGACGGCGCGCGACAGCTAAACGATTCGTTCAGGCTAACGAAACGAGCAACTTTATCTATGCTTTGCTGGGGTCACAATCTGTGTTCCTCGTGGAGCTTCTTCTTTGTGGCTATTGTACACGTTACGAACGCTCACGTGTTGCGATGTTACCGCCCTGAGCGAAACGCAGGTGGTGGTGGTGGTGGGTGGTGGAAGGGCATGCCGTTGTCGGCCTCACGTAGGGAGCGAAACGCAGGCTGCTAGTGAGGCTGCGTTTTCTCTGACCAATATAGGACTGTTTTATTTGTTCCGATGGCTCGCATTCTCGTGCTCTCATACATGCTCGTTCCCTTTCAATGTTCTTTCCGATGCTGGTTCATCATCTTCTTTTTCTTCCCGTCTCAATATATGGCTCGCTAGTCGTGTAAAAATAATGAACAAAAAGTATGTCACTGTAAGTATAATCGTCGAGCAATACGCAAAAATTGTAAATCATATTCCTGCTCTGACGATGGTGTCGGGTGAGTGTCGGGTGGTGTCGGGTGAAGTATGACACGATAAGTAGTGTGTGCTGAGTTCTATAGGGCACATGGGAGTCCGAGGCCAGAAAGGGAAGCCGTAGTGATATCAGAAGTATCAGAAGAAGAAAGAGGAGGAGTCTGCCCTTTCTCCTCAGCGAGAACACTTATTTGATTACCTTTATCTAAATTTTTCCTTCATGGAAGTACAACGCGCAGCTTTACTGTCATGCTTCATAAACAGTTGACTTCAAATAAATTCGCAGTGCAATAAAATGTTTTTCTAGTGAGCTTGAACAGAACGTTAGTGAACTTTGAACAGCGTTTTCAGCGGAACAGGGGAACAACTCCACAAAATCTGTCTCGTCCAGTTGAAAGGCATCCTGATGCCATCGCATCATGGGACACGGTTAGCCACATGTGTTATCGCACAAGCGAAGAATCCTTTCGCCATCTTTCTTTGGCAGCTTCAACGTCAGCGAGTCATTAAGAATAACGAAACGAGGAACCTCATCGACGCTTTGCTGTGGTCACAATTTCTGCTCCCCGTTTAGCTTCCTCGTTGAGGCTACCTTGCTCGTTACCAGCCATTACGTGCTGTGGTGTCCCCACCCTGAACGAACTACAGGTGGTGGTGGTGGTGGTGGTGGTGATAGGGCTTGCCGTTGTCGGCCTCACGTATGTGGGCAACGTCACGACTCACGCCCTGGGGAAATGTGCGTCCTGGGCCGACTTACTACTGCCAACGAACTACAGCTGCCAACGACGCTGCAATCTTTTCGACCAATGGGGTTGTTTATTTGTTTGGATAGCTCGCATGGTTTGTCTACGGCTTGTCGTTTTCACTTCATCTTTTTTCTCGTCTTGATCTGCATCTTCTCGTAAATATCTCACAGCCCTCATATAACCACTGGTGTGAATACCATGAAAGGGAAAGGATGTCGTTTTGTACACAGTCGTGGAGAAATACATGTTCGTTTCTATAGAAATTCTGTTTCTGGAAATCTCCAAACGAAGATGTTTAACACTCTAACGAGTGGTTAGACCCACTCGTAAGGCAAACGATCTCGTTCGATCGTTACTGGACCGAGAGAAATCGTCCCTGTCACGTTAACGAAAAGAGCGCGTCATACACCACATGCTGGAGTTCACGAGTGCCTCGTGCTTCGTTAGGTCATGAGTCATGTAGGCGATGAAGCTTATGAGCACGTGAACACATTCGTTAGGAAGACACCCGTGTGCCACCGACCTTCGCACGTCTTCCTGACACCCAGGTCCGCAGAGCTCAGGTTCCCCCAAAAGTCCCTCGAGCCCATTTTTATGCTCTTGTAGACGCAAAGTTTTCCACCTCCACCGCCGCTTAAACCTATGGCGCATCTCGAAATGGCAAGTCCGCGTCGGCGTTTGTCATCCCCGACGAAGGCGTAGTTCAAGGACGTCGCCTTTGGCATTGTACATCATCCACAGCTACGCCATACTTTTCTTTTTGCAGCACATCGTTCCTCCCCCCCCCCCCCCCGGAATTGGGTGGTCTTGGCTGATTCAGCATCTGTGCTGCAAGCCATTGAAAATTCTGGCATACGAGTCTCCTCCGTACCGTTGGTTATGGATCTGTTAACCGCTTAAAAACTTGTCTATGAAGCAGGACATCCGCTCGCTCTCCAGTGGGTTCCCGCCCATTGCGGTGTCGAAGGCAATGAACTGGCGGACAGCGCCGCCGAAGCAGCTCTCTCGTCCCGGACACGGACGCGTATTGCACTGCTTAGAGGCTATCGGCGGTCCATACTTCGAAGCCTTGTGACTCTTCTGGCTAAACCCCGCCATGCTGAGCAGAGTTGACCCTGCGCTCGCTTTCCGCACGCCAGCACATATCTCTCGTCAAGACGCCGCATTAGTTCATCGAATACGCCTCGACGTGGCCTTCACAGCACAGTAGCGCTACCGCTTGAGACAAGTAAACTCTCCCCACTGCAGTCACTGCGGTGCTGTTGAAGATCTCGAGCAGATTCTTCTCCATTGCCTACCACCCGTCCCGCTTCGTACTTTCCGCCTCCCTCAACGAGCTAGACTCCCGCCCCCTCTCCCTCACAAAATTGCTTGGCCCCTGGCCGCATCCACCTCACCAACGCTCTGCCCTCAAGGCTCTCTTCGCCTTTTTGGACGCCACACGGTTTCGAATCTCATTGTAACGGGACCCATTACTTCATTCCCCGCTTCTCCGCCAGCACTGGGGTAGAGTACCTGAAAAAAGCGCGTCACGTGAAGCGTGTCACGTGTTCCTGTGAGCGAGAGCCCCACCCCTCGTTAGCTCGCTAGCGATGGAAGCGATTGAGCCCCTGGTTTGGCTATTTCGTACAGCGTGTTAACTGCTTATGTAACACCTACCTACGAATCTTTGAAATATGACTATTTATTAAGTCGTCTTATTCTTTGCAGTGACTATCATGAGGATATATTACTCCACGTTTCTTCTCTGCGCATTGTTGCTGTTCCATATCCAGATATCCATGTAAGTTTCCATTACACAATGTACGCTAGCAACCGCACATTATTCGCCCAGCGCCCTTCCAGTTGTTAGCCACTGGTTGCAGTGGCCTCTTGGCCCGGTGCACATTCCCATTATGACATTACATAATACGAACGATAGGTCCGTTTGGAACAGTCAAACAGGTTGTTATTCGTTCTGTATATCGTTTCCCGTGGTGTCCTCGTCAAGTCAATGGGTTACTTCACTGAATGGCGAGGTTCATTCCTGAGTGAGAACGCCTGCAACTACGTGTACGGTGAGCTATTTACCGCGAGGGCCGGTAAACAGGCGCTGCCGTATGCTGAGATCTTGCCTTCCTCTAAAGGAGCAAGGTCACGACACTGAGCATTTCTCGAAGACATTTGCAGGGTCGAAGCCATTTGCAAAAGTTCCAGGGAGCAGCGCGTGCCCTGGGAGGGCATTCCGGGAAATGCTGTAAAAAACCACAGCGACGGTGCATACACCAGTACGACGACGACGACGACGACGACGATCGGAGACGCTAGCAAAGCGCTGCCGTTTTGCACGTTATTTCCCGGCACGCTTTGCCAGGGCGCGCGCTGCTCCTTGGAACGTTTTCAAATGGCATAATAGGCTATGAAGAGCATCGGTCTATCAAGCCCAACCATACAAACTTCTTTCGCTGAGCATTTTCTTATCACTGCGGAACTCAATTACAAAAACATTCTGCAAAGTCAGTTTTGCGGGTAGCGACGTGACCTTGGGGGCACGGCCCGATCCGCTGCCGTGACGCAGCAGGACCCCAAGAACACACGCGGTCCTCAGGATGTCCTCAAAGTGTCATCACGTCCTCGTCCGTGATGGGATGAACGGAGGAGGTCCACAGGCTGTCATCATAGGAGCTTCCAGTGATTGTCATTTGCGTACATCCTGCGGTCGTCAACCGGAGGACAAGCACAGGAGAAGTAAATTATTTTAATACTGCGTTGTGCATTTTAATACCTGCTAGCCAGTAATCAACTTTCCGATTTATTTCTCATTACCCAATACAATCAAAGAAGGAGTGCTCATGCATCAATTTAAAAAAAAACGAACAAAAATATAAAATAAAAAGAGATATAGGGGCGCAAATACTGATCGTCGGATTTTAAAGGAATCCGTCCATGTGCAGCGTTTGACGTGCACTAAAATACAGTTTGCTAGACCTTTCACTGTGGTCTTGTTCCATGAGTGTCCGCAAAGGGTCCCTGGCAGGAGGTTGCGCGGAGCCTTTTATTTCCGAAGAGACAAAAAATAATAGCGTTTCACTGCTCAAGCTTCACTTACTATGCATGCATCAAACCAAAGCAGTAAGAAACACGGACACTACCTTGCTAGCGATTTAATACTCCAAGGAATTTCTCACTTCATTGTTGGCTACGTGCGAAATCAAGTTAAACTTAGATACCTCACCCTTTGTTTTGACTGAGATGCGAAGAGGACTCCCGAATCTGCTGAAGTTCGGAAGACAAGCAATAACTTGTATCTGTTCTGTCTTGGAAAGGAAATGCTGCTGCATCATATGCCTTTCTAAGTGGTTTCGCAGGTTTTAGTGACCTAGGGGCCTCTTATATATATCTCTTTTTTTTTCCTTTTAAACTGTGACACTCATTGTTTGTGATGAGAAATACGCTGAACGAAATACAGATGAGAAACCACGAATGGTAGCTGGTGACCGAGGTTGAAAATATATAAAAAACACACACACGCTGACCGGGTGCTGCAAATGTGCCCTCACTTCCCAAAATAAAAAAATTCACTAAGGTATCTGCTTGCTCCCAGAACTGTACTAGCCGCGTCATTTGGTAGCTCCCATAGGAGGTCCTGAGGATATGACGGGGAGTCTCACTTTGTCACATTTCTAACAAATTGAGGACCTGGTAGGGAACTCCTGGGGATGTTATCCCTGTCCGCTGATGACTTTCCTCGGACGTACCTAGGAGGTCATTGTGTTCTTGGGGGAGTGCAGCGAGAGCCATGCATGGGCAAATCATCCGATTGGCATTTCTGTCTGGTCCTGTGTCCTGCTGGGCCACAAGGTGACGTCAACCCTTCTGATTACCGTGCGGGATCGCGGATGGAGGGCGCTAGGTTTTAGAGTGCGCGCAAGTTATGTACCTCTGTCGCGTACACTATGAGTCAGTCAGCTGATCGAGATGAGGGTCCTGGGGCCCGAATCTTGAAATCTCACACAGCAAGCGTTATCGTTATAATATCAGTTGGTACACTTTAAAACATCACGCGACGGCACGTGAAAAGTGTTTTGGTAGACAGGGATTTCAAACGAATATCGCGACTGGCCTTCACGTGAGAGCTCGTGGCGAATCAGGGACGACGTGATGGACGAAGTGAGTATAAATAGGGATGGCATTTAACGCGAATTATGGAATATATTGCAAAGTTGTAGGCCTGGGCCCTGGTGCAAGAACCCGCGGTATTTGCAACACGGCGTAGCGAAGGGCGAAACATTTATGGACTTTCCTTCCTTTAAAGAACCCCACATGGAATTGTGCAACTGAGCGAAACTCAATCCACAGAACGAGCACTCTTGCAGCGTGAAAGAGCCGCTGCGGCTTTGAGAGGGTCCCCAATGTGTCCTCTAAGCAAACACCCCTCCTCGGGACAGTGGCAGATCCCGGGGGGGGGGGGGGGGGGAGATTGCCCCCAAAACGGCCATTTATACATTGGGTTTCCCTCTCTGCACCCGCCCCCTAAACCGAGGGTCTTCATCCGCCCCTTCCTCAGGGTGTGCGTGCCCACCCTCGCCCCTGTTTCTCTTGATGATTGTAATATACTCTCTTCTGTCATATAAATTATGGAGGCGGGATGAGGAGGGGGTGCATCAGGGATACATGATTAATACCCCTGTCACGTGGGCAGTCTTCAATTATTGTTGGAACCAAGGGCCAATGAACAGGTGCGTGGCGCCACGAAGCGTGTAACATGTCAACCCGTCAGGAAGCACGGGATGTAATGCTCTTTGGCATGTTACACGCATTGTGGCGCTACGGGCATTGATTTCAATGAACACTGATGCCTGCCCGTGTGACAGGGGCATAAGAGCGATGAAAAACACAAGCTGCTCCGTCTCAGTTTTGTCGTTCCATGTTCTTCGTGCCTCGCAAGGCATGACTTCGTCAGTTTGTATGTTCTATTTAATATGATTCATGCGTCGATGAAGTGTTTTAGTATCTAATGCGCGTTCAAGTGCTACCAGAAGTACCCACATTTGATCAGTCGTATTATACTAAACTCCTTTCGTCAACATTTCAGGTCAGAACCCAGTGAACCCTTGGAAACCTTGCATAGATATCAACGCGCCTACTCACCTGGGTAAATCATATTTGCGTATGTGCACCTCAGAGAACGTTATGAAGTTATCGTCATTCGCTCGGTAATTTTTCTCTGGGTTCGTTTTGCATACATACTGGACATCAAGTTACGATTTTATGTTACACTGGTATGATTTAGATAGTGACCGGACTGGCTGAACGGTTACAGACACTTGATTATCGGGCCTATCAGCAAAGCACTAGATCTCGCTCTATCACAATCACAGAACTGTCACAGAGGATGTTGTCTGAGGTGGATGGTCGAACGTTACGGGATTACGGACAATGCCTCACACTATTATCTCACCGAAGAGCTCCCCAAAAAAGGCACGCATAATCTTCGAGACATTTCATGACCGCCACTCGCTGTAGCGCTCCGTCGTGGACATATTGGGGTGCCGGAATATCGCATCTTGGGAAGAAATCAGTGCTATACAACTGTGTTCGACCTACGAACGTTTAAAGTGTCACAGAAGTGCAAAACGGTGCGAAAATTTCTTCTCGCGCATTGAAACACGTCGTTACCTTGACGGAAATACAGAAGGAACGGAATTCATCGGTTGCGTCGTTCGTTATTTAAGCGCAAATGAAACCATAATTAGCTCTGTCTCTCTTTTCTTCTCAGAAGTCGCCACGTGCGGAGTGGCCTCCCATTGGTCTCCGCAAGCTCTATCTGTACCGCAGTGTCGCGTATCTTCAGAAGGAAAGAAGCTCGAAAATGTGAACCGCGCTTTCTTTCGCGCATAAATGACGCGATGGATGGCACCCCTGCCTTCTGTATTGCTCTCTCAAGGGGACGACATCTTTCATTGAGCGAGGAGAGAGCTCTTCACTTTACTGCCCCTTTAATTTCAGCCCAACGCTTGTTCTTATTGGTAGCGATAGCTAGTTGCATGACCCTACGTCAGTGCGCAGACATCAAAGCCATAAGAGCCAATAGACGGCACCCAGTATAATTCCTCCCAGAGTCATTCATTGGAGAATTTAACCATTGGGAGGCGCCTGTTTTAAAATGTGTCCTTTAGACGTCACACGGAGGGCGGCGCAAAGGCCAGTGGCGCCATTTTGTGGCCGAGCTACCGCCTTGGAATTTCCTCGTGCCGCCGCGTCTCGTACTCCATTGCGACCAAGTTAGCGAAGCCATGATGGGTCAGACATCACGGCGTGCCTACGTCTCCGCGTGGTTTCGCTTTCGGTTCATCTGCATATCAAAATTCGTCGGTCGATATTTCAGCGCACGTGCTCGTTTCCAGATTTTTCAAAAATAGAAGTGTTTACAACGAGGATTATCTCCCATTCTGTTGCCTGTAAAGAATAAAAAGAAACACCCTGTATACTTATTCATTTATTTATTCACACACCCCAAAGGCCCTCACGGGGCATTACATGGGGGGGGGGGGGTCACATAGAGGCTGGTAGGTACGGTACAACTTTAATTGTAAATACACGGCTAAACAGAAACAGAGAAATGATTAGATACAGCGGTGCTAAACTGATGAGGGTCAGTAAGTTCGACTATGTGATCAGGGAGGCTATTTCACGATTATATGTATTGTACATGTAGTAGATGTGCTAGATAACTGCCGATAGACTTGCTAGTCCATCACTTGATAGCTAGATAACTTGAAATTCCCAATTTTTGTGTTAATTACAATTGTTTTGCGTTTTTTTTTTCTCTCCCGTTATTTCAGGTTTCTGAGCGTAAGTACCGGACATTTCTTGAAATAAACTTGTCGACTCTGGTTAACAACACAGTTTGATGCAATTTGTAGTTGACACAAGTTCAGTTACACAAGTTGACATTAATGTTGAATATGAGTAGTGACCTGAATGTTTCTTATTACTTTCCAGAGCGTCTTGAACGCAATCAGGAACGGCAACATTAACAGACCATTAGCCGGAAAATAAAGCGATCTTTATCTCTGTTACTCTGGCTGCAATTTCATCCACAATTTTATCATCACAACCCCTGGTATGAAAGCCTCTTCCGATATCAACAGTGATCACGACCATTGTTAACCAGGAGAAATTTACCACTGCTTTCCCTCAAGAGACTCTCAGTGCTGTGTTTCCCTGTTGCTTCCGAAGCCTTGCGAGACATCGTTAGAGCTAGCGCAGCGTAAGCGTACTTGGTTCTGTCTCCGTCCCCCAGACGCCCCTTGACAAGGAGGTATGCAGGCATAAGCCGCGCTGTGGTAATTCACGTTTTCAAAACGGAAAACGTGCGTCGCAGGGCAATAAACTTAAGCCTGATTCGCACTCCTGCGTTTACGCACTCTAAGAAAAAAAGGAGTAAAACGGGGAGTAATTGCAGCTTCTACTCCCCTAGTCTGCAATTACTCCCCATTTTAGTCCCCTAACCCAACATTTAGTCCCGACGTTTACTCCCCAGGACTGCAAATTGTCACTAAACTTCGCGAATGGTCTCCTGAATGCAAAAGTCTACGTAAATATGTGCCCTTGGTCAATTTGAACGACATAAGGCTGTATAACTCACACAACGTAGCAATTTTCCAGCCACACAGAGTAAGAAACAGTTAGCGCATCCTTCACACACGCACATCCTTCACACAAGCGCACAGTCACACAGCCTTCGTCTGCCCATCCTGTGGTAGGCACAACGGAATGGATGAGCCTCTACAGCTACAGCACTCTCTCCACGCTGCTGCGTGTGACGGCTTGGATCATTCGATTTTGTAACAATTGCCGCCGCCGCCTAGCGTACACATCGGGGCCACTAACGGGTGCAGAAATCACTCGTGCCGAGCGGGTCTGGTTGCATCGCACACAGCAGGAAGCCTTCCCGAGCGAAATCTCTTGCCTTAGCAACGGCAAGAGGCTCTCCCCTGCCTCGTCCGTACGGGATCTCAGGCCCTTCCTCGATGATTTCGGCATCATGCGCGTCGGCGGACGTCTCCATCAACTCCCCGACTGCGAACAAGTGAAGCACCCTGTCTTGCTACCAGCGAAGCATCGTTTTACAGACCTCGTCGTAGTGGACGCCCACCATCGCGTTCTTCACGCGGGCGTGCAGGACACCCTGAGCCAAGTCCGGAGCAAGTTTTGGATACTGCGCGGCCGTCAAGCAACACGACGTGTGCTTCACACCTGCCTCACCTGCCGCAAACATCATCCACAACTTGGGACTGCTCCCACCGCTCCGCTACCACGCGAGAGAATCACGGAGTCGGAGCCGTTCGGTGTGGTCGGCGTGGACTTCGCGGGACCTCTGTACCTCAGAGGCTCGTCTTCAAGCTCTAAGGCCTACATCGTCCTTTTCTCGTGTGGCGTGACCAGAGCTGTGCATTTGGAGCTCTCATCGTCCATGAACGTGCCCGACTTTCTACTCGCCTTTCGGCGGTTCATTTCTCGACGAGGAATGCCTTCGTGCGTCTACTCCGACAACGCAAGGACCTTCCACAAATGCTCCGCCGTTCTCTCGTTGGTCGCTGCCGCCGACGTTCAGGACTTCGCCGCCCAACGTCGGATAGAGTGGCGCTTCATCATCGAGCGTGCTCCGTGGTGGGGCGGATGGTGGGAGCGCCTGATAAGAACGGTGAAGGAGGCTCTGAGGCGATCTCTGGGGCGAGGCTGTTTAACCTTTGAAGAGCTGACCACAACCTTGTGCGAAGTGGAAGCCGTCGTTAATTCCCGGCCACTCACGCACGTGGGCACCGACGCCGGGGACCCGGAGCCTCTCACGCCCTCACATTTTTTGCTGGGTAAACGTTCCACGAAACACATCTCGTCAGGATGCTGCATTAATCCACCGCATGCGCCTCGATGTGGCCTTTACAGCTCAGTGGCGTTACCGCTTGAGACAAATTGATTCTCCCACCTGTTGCCACTGTGGTGCTCTTGAGGATCTGGAGCACATTCTTCTTCATTGCCCTCACTACGAACCTTCCCGAATGACACTCTCCGAGTCTCTTCGTCAGCTGGACTCTCGCCCTTTCTCCCTACCGAAATTGCTTGGTCCCTGGCCCAATCCAGCCCAGCAACGCTCTGCGCTCAAAGCTCTTCTGACATTTCTGGACACCATCGGACTTCGATCGTTATTGTAAAGGGGCTCGTTATTTTATTCCCCCCATTCCACCAAGCACTGGGGTAGAGTATCGCCTGTTGCGATGAAACTCCCCACTCTCCAAGGCCGAAAATAAAGTTGTTGTTGTTGTGCCCTAGTATGGCGCAAGATTTTATATCACTCGATATATCACGTTTGACGGTTTGCTTCAAAGTATCTTCATGCATGCGCACCAATTATGTACCTGGGACTCTTACAACAGCGCGTGATATGCGGTCTTCACTCTGTGACATTCATTTACTCCCGTGCATTTACTCCCGAAAGGGACTATTTTTTGTGGCAATGCAATTACTCCCCAAAAGGAGTAAAACTACTCCTTTTTTTTTTCTTAGAGTGCGGTTGCGCCTGCTTGTTACGTCCGCTGACAGCGAATCTGATAATTAGTATTTTTATGGTGGAGCATCGAGTAAGGCTATAGCCTTCAGTATGGAAGGAAGGTACACGTAAGACGCCGTACGCTGCCGTAAACACGGTAATGTGAATCTGCCTTTAGGGTCGATTCACACGATGCAACATTTGCTGGTACTTCGTTCCAACAATGGTTGCACGCAATTCATTGAAGTTTCACAGAGTAGGCCCTCTGTCACACGGTGAGCAACTCGCCGCATCGTAGTGTGAGTACTCGTGAGATGGCGTGACAAAATGTTATCATCATCATCTTCGTCCTATCGCACAAGAGCGAGAACTGAAAATGCGGTTGACAGTTTGCAATGGCGTATTTAAGAACACATTCTAGGGAAATATTTTACTTGAACCGCCGGGAAGGACGGAGGGGTGGGGGGGGGGGGGGGGATTTTCCATGCTGCTAGCGTCGTCTTCGTAGCCCGCGCCGGCTAGGCTGCGGAATTTACGTCTCGGAAGTGACGCCATGACAGACAGCCATTGGGATTGGACGTTTTCGGAGGAGCAGTCAAGTAATGGACAGGTTGCGTCTGAAGGTTGCGAGAAGAATCACTCGTGGGGCGATCCGTGTTGCAACTCTCTCCGCCGGATTGCACAACACATTCACACAGCGCAACCTAGCTGCGCATCCTATAGTTGCGCGCCATTAAGGTGGCGTTGTGTGAATAGACCCTTAGCGTCGCTCTTCCTTCTGTGTTAGCGCCGTGAAACAAGTGCGGCTATGAACAGCGTCCAATTGTGGATAGATGGAGACAGAGAGAGAGGGCAGGAGGAGGGGATGGGAGAGAGTGGGGGTTGCAGTATGCGTCTTGGGTAGGCTTTAGGGAAAACTGCGCCGACAACCGTCTAGAACGTCTACCGGAAGTCCCAGGGAAAACTTAAGAGAGTCGGTGGTAGGATTCGAACCCAGCACCTCCAAGTCTTCAGCATGACCTCAGAGCTGCCACCAACGCGCAAATGCCGCTCGTGTGAGTATCACGTGTTGACGGAAGAAAGAGAGAGACGGTATGGGTACTACTACGGGGTTGGCCCACACCCACATTTTGTAAGTCCATCATGAGGTCGCTTGTGGCAATATCACTATCTTGTCCTGGTCATACGCCTCAGGTAACGTCATCTTAAAGTTACGTGACATTGTTTTTTGGTATGCCGACATTTGCCTGGCTACACAAAACGCTTAGATGAGCGTATTTTGGTGGTCTATATAATACGGAGGCTTGTTACGTGGCAGCTTATTCCCCCGAACCCTGAGTGCATCACATCGGCTGAGTGAGTGAAAGCACCGGTGCCGTTATCGCATCACTGGGAGTGGCCAGCGCCACCTCATTAGCAAATTTGTTTTGCTGCTACAATAGAGAATGAAACTAGTTACTGAGGTCTAGAAACGTTACGAAACGACGCACGTAAGCAGCAACCGCGTTGTTTACATACAGTTGGGTCATTCGATCATTAAAAATGGTTTAGCCATTTGTTCGCTGATATCCGCAATAACATGCCATTAGGAGCTGTCCGGAATGCATAGCGTTGAACCTACGAAGACGAGAGGGGAGCTGGGAAAGGAGGAAAGGCATTTACATCGCGAAAAAGGACAAACGATTATCCGCTAGAAAGTGAGTACCGATAAGCAGGGTTGTGAAAATTGGCTGGGATGTTTCACCTAAGAATACAAGGAAATTGCAAGGTAGAATTAGCCAGGTAGCGAAGCCAGGAAAAAAAACAAATCTGTCCCGGCAACACTGTCATCTCCGTGACGCGAGCCATCCTTGGTGTTGGTAGTAGAGGTACGATCGTAGAGAAAAGTATTTACGACGTGCGCATGGTTTGTGTGTGTAGCTTATCCATAACTTTAATATAGGAAAAAGTATCCGCTGCCCCACTCGTGCACGTAAACAAAATGATCCACCACCCGAGTACGTTTCCGTATCCGTATGTGTAACAGTAGGTTGTTTATCCGTGAATCCCTGTATCCGTGTCGTGTGCCCGTGCATTGTAATACAGAGTTCGTACACTTTTTGGGTAAAAAAAAAGTGACGTTCACATCTCGAAGCTGTAGACCAAGATGTGAACAGATGAATGCATGCATCCCCTGTTGCCGGCCTCGCGAAAGAAAAGTTTCATCGTGGCGAGACCGGCCATGAAGGCGTCAGCGCTAGCAGGAATCAGCTGTGCACCAACAATGTCACGTTTCTTCGCAACGAACCCATTATGACCACTCACTGAAGAAATGTAAACATAGTCACTGCGCGTACATCTAGCTCTAGGTGAGACATGGACCTTAAAAAGGAGACTGGGACAATCTGAAACAAGTATAATGGCTGTGTAAATAAGTTCGATGCATTTTCCGAAATGAGAAATAAAGTGGGTTTGACAGACGGGCACTCGTTAGTTGCCAAAAAAGCTGGGAAGCTCAAAACGAAACTGAAACTTCTGAAGGTTCCCTCTCCTACCTACTGTACCATGTGTGACGTCACCGGTACTCTCGTCTGGGCCACCGGCTGTTTCTCGGGCACGAGCTTTGTAACTTCTTCGTAGCCACATGGATGGCCAATCATCTGCTTCCTCGATTTCGTTCTAAAATATTAGCCAGCGGCAAAAGCAAAGTGGTAGCCAGGAATACCGGTGAGGCGAAACACAGTGTTGCTGGACTGCTTCTCCGTGGAGGAGTGCCTAATCACTCCAAGGAATGTAATCCTTTTCTAACTATCTGTGCCACTTGGGGATAAGAAATTGCATTCACTGAAATACCATACGTGTCTGTTCTCCTGCGGTATTGTTGCCTGTGTGATTAGTACGGCGTTCGGTCAGGAAAAGGAAACGGAATACAACGCAAACGAAGTTCACCAATCTAAACTTGCCATGGCTAATTATTCACTGCGTATTATTTGTACTGCTGCGTAAGGGTTTTGGACGTCATCTTTGGCGTCATTTATTTATAATCGTAGTAGTCCTCAAACCGGATGGATGGCGCTGAGGGCCTCTATCATGGCGTCATTCTGAAGACGCATGGGCCTGTGGGAGTTACGCTACCTGTCTATATATACCTTGGAAATCGAAATGGCCACGTTGCACCAAGGTGTCCCATGCTTAACGCGAAAAACCGTCAAGATGATGGAAGCCCCCATATTGTGTCCTAGCATTGCCTATAAGCATATAACTAGAACTAGAACTAACCCATAACCAGACCTAGAGCATATAAACATAAGTAGAGTTGCCTACTAATATATAAATGTTTCTAAAACGAGTGAATCAAACGATTTAAGACGATGTTCATTCATATGGCGTGCGTTCACTGTTCCTGTGACACGTTTAAATCGTTTATTACCGGTTTAAACCGATTGGAAAACGTTCTGACCGTTCTGGTTACTGCGGTTGCGGTTCAGATTAAACTTGGATTGGATTTGTAGCACACTACAATACTCTATGTGCCAGCTTTGTCGCACAATGCGTGCACATATGGTCTACTTCGACCCAGATTTGGGTGCGGTGTTTTTTTATGCTGATAACAATTGGGCAGCAATGGCTGCCGCCAGAGTTTAACATTTAGCTCCCCATGAACGCGCCCCATGGATGCAACGAATATGAAGAAATACATGTGAAAATGTGACTGAGGCGCAATGGCCTCCACCCAAGTCTAGCTGGAAGTTACTTCTCTAATCCCCACAAACGAGAAATATGAATTCGGCAAGGCAAAATCCTCAGTTCACGTCCAGAAAAGTTGTTGTACAAAAAGTAACGTATATTATATTACCGCGTCACCGAAATAATAATAGAACAAAATAATAAATTAATGATACATGAATGTACATTCACACTCTTTTGTTGTCGATATTTAACGCTTGAGAGGAAATACCTTGCGTGCACCATACAGAAACTTGTGTCGTTTTCCCTCACCAAGTATTGGCCACTGTGGTGCCCTAAAGGATCTGGAGCACATCCTTCCCCCCACTACCACCCTTCCCGAACCCGAACCGCACTCACCGAGTCTCTTGGTCAGCTGGCCTCTCGCCCCTTCTCCCTATCGAAATTGCTTGGACCCTGGCATAATCCAGCCCAGCAACGATCTTCGCTCAAAGCTCTTTTGATATTTCTGGACACCATCGGACTTCGATCGTTATTGTGAAGGGGCTCATTATTTCATTCCCCACATCCCCACCAGCAATAGGGTAGAGTATCGCCCCTGTCGATGAACCTCCTCGCTCTCCATCTCAAAATAAAGTTGTTGTTGTTGAATGAAATTCGTTGTGATATAGATAAGAATAAGAAGAAAAGCGGTGCTTTCTGAGTAGTGGATTGCACGAGCCCCCCTGTGAAAGTAGAAACGTAAGGCGGTGTAGGAACCATGTCCTTAAAGCTTGTCTGGCCTGTTCTTAAGCAGTTACGCTTGTAAAAAGCGAAAAAAACTAACGTGACCGAATCCAGTTTGCTTCGCTTCGCGACGTTTCCCAGCGCCCTGATAAAGCTGTTTTTAATGCTAAACGATGTAAATCAAGCCAAGAAATAGCCTTGTGAATTATGTAATACCTGCAACAAATATTGCAGTCGATAGAAAACGCTAACGTTTTTACCAAAACTTCAACATGAAACACCAGGTGCAGAGCGTCAGCACCACCTGCACGCTACCGAACTCTCTACGTGACTTTCCAGCCCAGCAAAATGTAGAAATACGATTTTAAGCCCGTTATCCTAAGCGCGCACCTAACCGGTTTCTTTTGTTCATGGTACAGTTCTGTTCTGAGCTTCACTTCTCACTCAGCTTCATTCTCGCAGTTCCTCGGTTCATGTAATATTCCGTAATAACCTTCCGTTTTTTGTCGGGTGAGTACAGCCAATTTGGGATGTTACTGATTAGTGTTGATGACAGTATTAACATTGGTAAGCTATATGTGGAAAGTTCTGTTGTGGTCTCTGCTGTCTAAACCCCACGATTTGCATAAAGTTATCTAATTTCGCCTTCTGGTTCCACTTGAAGCGGCGGTGCTGAATGGCAATTTCAAGTGTTGTTAATAATAATAATTGGGTGTTTACGTCGCGAGACAACTGAGATCTTCAAGTGTTGTTCACAAGTGTTTCTCTCTGCAGGATTACGGCATAGGTTTCATGACTGTGCGCCGAAAACTGAGGTCAAAGCTCACCGGAAGTTCCCGAAAGAAACGCTCAGAATGACTGTTCTGGCTTTGCGCGCGGCCACAATGTTGTCTTCAGCTGTTAAAGCGAACCAATGATTCCCGTGGTTGTCCTAAGCACTTCACTGATTTTCTATTTGTACGCTAGTTTTAATAGCCCGTGTCCACGTGTTTCTACCGTATCTTTTGGCGACCTGCAAACCATTGCAATGACTTTTTTTTTTGTCTATGATTGCATTATCATCAATTCAAGGAGTAGCGCCACGGTTCTCGCTGGTTTCCCGTTTACGCTTTCACGCACATTTCACAGAAATATTTGCACCGCTCCTCCTAAAGTCGACCAAGTACTCGAGGACGTTCCGAGGCCCCACGAATCCACAGGCCCAGATAGCTCCAAAATGAAAAAAAAAAAAAAAAAAACTCATAGCACTGCCACGGTACCGGCTCTGCCCAGTGTTATAACCAGTATGGTACCGTCACGGTCGTACGCCAAAAAGGGACAAGTGAATAGCATTGTTAAGCTGAACGACAAGAAATGGTATTTGCAGCTGTACTGTCGGCTCTGATACAGGCGCGTGTCAAAGTAACTATATACTTTTGCCACACGACTTCACCCGATCGCGTATATTATTGTTTGTCCATACTTCAATAACACCACACACACCTGTATATCTCTAGCAAACCCGGGAATACTGAAGGAGCATCGACAGCATTAAATGCTTCTCTTCGGCACCTCTACGATTAACTCAAAATTTCCACAGGCAATATATTCCAAACACTTGTCGCACCACAGCACGAACCTTTACTTAATTTAAGTGCGCATTCATTAGAAATGAGGACTACCAAATGCTGCTACGTCGGTATATGTTACCCAAGAAAAATTTACTGGGTGTAAGATTCGCTTACGATCTGATCTTCTCTTTCCAGATGTCATGAAGGCCTTAAATTGCGCTATCCTTTGCAGCACAATCGTCGTGTCCATCCTTCTACTTGCACTGTAAGGCTCAATGACATGATAACTTTTACGCTCTAGAGATATTCAGGAACGCTGGTTCTTCAAACAATAATTGAGTTACGAATGTGCCACGAACTCGAGTAAGTTGATAGCCTTTACTTATGAAAGTAGGACCTTGAAGTCGGTCCACAACAATTTTGCCAGCGAGTCCACGTAAGTCTGGGCAAACGCAAGTGGTCTACGCTGGCACTTGGACGAATTGCCCGTATACTGGTAAAGTTAGAAGGACCATTTGGTAAATTTAGGAATGGCCTTATTATTTCATCCCTCACGTCACCACCATCCATCTCACAAAAATGTTGTTTTTTTCTTGTGTTTTTTTGAGGATTAGAAAATTCAAAATGAAAATCAACGTGGAACGCCAAATCAAATCACTTTGTGTGATTTTGTGAGTTACGATGAGGGAAGAAGGGCGAGGCTGGTCAAGATGTTCTCACAGCTTATTCGCCCCCTCCATTCCCTCTCTTTTGTTATTTGTAGCTTTTGTATCTATGTGCATGTGTGCGCGAATGAATATCAATAGACTCAATATGTAGATTTTGGGTTGAGATGTAACGGGTAGCCGCAGTAACCTTTCCGCATTATAGAGTTTCGTTGAATAAAGCTCTTTCCAGGGTCAGTTATACACCAATCAATACAAAACGATGCGCCGCGTAGATTTTGTTATGAAGGTGATTATAGTAAAATTTGTAGGGTTTGACATTGCTTTACCAGTATACAAGAGTGTGACATGTCTAACATGGCCATGTACCGTTACATCAAAACTACATTGCACTTGTAGGTGTGACGCCGCCAGCATTGACTTCGTTGTGCGGAGTCTCCAACGGTCAGCAAGGGATGCTGCAGACAATTGGAGGTAAAGGCATTATTTACTAACTCGCCCTCTCGCTTGCACCTAGAATGGAAGTCACGAAGGAAGAGAGGCAGTAAGAGCGCAACGCGGCCGTGTAATGTCTTCGCGAGTGCAAGAATCGAGGCGAGCGGCATAATCTGGAACATGCGCGCAAACACCTCGGTAACGAAGGGACTCTACCACAGCGTAGAACATGAAATCCCTATCTTTAGTTGGAAGGGAGTTGCCTCAGGACAGAAGCCGCCGATATTTCGAACAGAGACTGTTCTTCTTCTGGCACAGAAGAAGAACAGTCTCTGTTCGAAATATCGGCGGCTTCTGTTCTGAGGCAACTCCCTTCCTACATTCTACCGGTTCGCTGGATTTCTACCCATCTGCTATCTTTAGTTGGTTTTTGATATACCCGGTGGTAAAGGTATAGCACTGGCGAACGTAAAGCTAAATGCTTGGTAAGCTTCAGGTCTCCACGTGGTGGACTACATGGTTAGTAATCGCTAAAAAGAATCACTACAGTTTTCTCAGCGAGCGAAATTGTCACCTGCTATATTCTTGCGGCTACACGTGCTGTGTCCGTGTGGAGAGGTAAGATTGCTCCATGTGCGATGGTGCTGCATGTACGCTAACGCTATAGCAAGCTCATCCGGTTGCTACCACTGTCACTCTTCATCCGTTGATGGTACATAGAGCAATTAAGGAAAAGCCTTAGAAAGAAATTAAGGAAAAGGAAAGCCCCCCCGCCCCCGCCGTCAAAAACAAGAAGAAAAGCAGAAACGAAATATTATGGGTGCAATACTTTTGGAGCTTTCGTCAAATGAATACCGGCGGAGGAGTCTAACCTCAGACACACAGACACACACACATAAAAAAAGAGAAATCAGTCAAACACACATATATGTATATTGTGGTTGAGGTTACACGATTTAAAATAGTTAGAAAACTGCGTATGAACGAGGCCACATTTGTTTCTAACATCCTACGTGTTTTGCTTGTTATTTCAGACCCAGCGTAAGTATTACTCTTTATACACATTTTAAATGTATCCCTGTCAATATTGCTTAGGACATCTAGGACATCAGTCTGTTCTTTCCCAGACAGTTAAAACGTCTCCCTATCCTGACGTAATATAATTTAGTTTTGGAAGCAAAACGAACGGGAACTATGCGTGAATCAATTACCATATGGCGGAGCTTTCGTAGGACGCAGCTGAACAGTCGTGGAAATGGGGTGAACGTGTGGTATTATGATTCTGAAGCCTGAGAGCTAGCTGACAATATCAAAAGGGGATCATAGAGAACAAGCTACGGGATCAGCTCAATACCTACGTTCTGGTGTAGAAGTCAGAACCTGAGCAGGAATTTTTTGGCTATCATTTTTTTCTTTTTTTTATCAAAGCGATAAGCAACACAGAAACCGCACATAGGGAAGCGACCGGTTTAAAGGAGTGCTTCCAGGTGTGATAAACAAAACCTAATACAGCGGTGAGGGAACATAAAGTGCTGAGGAAAACGTCAAGCAGACATTATTGCATTATGCACGCATTATATAAACACAAACGTGCCTAATTTCATTCTTTGAAGTTGTAACATGTACTCACCGGGACAGTGTGGAGTAAAACTGTGTCTCACTTATATCTTTCGACATATGACATCAACCTAGCACTTGATTTCCTGAGCAGGCACCAATGCTCTGTTAAGCTAAACATTTTGGTGCGGCGCCTATACAACACTTACTCCAAAACAACATCATGTGCGGCATCCAAAGGTGGAATGATGTGTCTGTCTTTCTTTTTGTCACACAGCAAAGGGGCATTTGGAGGTCCATCGTACCCGGTAACAAAGGCTCATGTGGAAAATGATGGTATCACACTCTCTGGATGTGACGCGAAATTTCAACTGTAATAAAAGTTTATCACATTGAAACTACGTGTAGGATTGTCTGTCACCATACACAAGACCCATTCCTTCTGAAAACAAATGAATAGTGCATTAAATGATATCCTAATACATATGACGGTACTAAATATATATGGTTACATTTTCTAGCCATTTTTTCCCACGTGTACCTACAAACATACCTTACACAGCACCCCCCATACATAGATACATAACATACCTCTAAACAAGGTATGTCATTACGGCAGGCAGAGTCGTAGCGAGGCAAGTTTTGCGCCCAGGGCAAAGTAAATCTGAAGCGCCCCCCCCCCCCCCCTCACCCACTGCCGTCAGAAGCCCCGTAAACAAAGAAATGAATGAAAAAATGACAATGATAAAATGGCTAGGAAGCAGGCGAGCTGGTAAGGATGATGCATAATGTAAAAAACCCCGAGACTAGGGAACACGAAGGGACAGACACAACACGAAGTCTCAAAAATGAAAGAAAGAAAGAAAATGAAAGAAATGAAAACACTTATTTGCACAGCGTTCATGCGCGCTTTCGTTCCTGCTTTATCCTGTCCAACCACCCTGCCAGAAAGGAAACAACTTCAATTTCTGGGCGTTTGAGGCTTACTTGTCTGTGTCGTCCCTAATTGTTGGTCTGCCTCGGCCAAATCTCGTTGTTCACCCTGCCAGGGCCTGCCGTTCGGCGCCCTCGCGACATTTTCCTTGATCACGGAAACCAGTTTGCCAGTTTTGCAGGATTAATGTATCCGAGACGTGAAATAGAGGTTACAGATTACATTGGCGAAGCAACTATTCCAGATAGTGAAACATTTATTTCTTAATACTGCGGGACTTCCGGCGGTGGGCATAGGTCGGCAAATTCAATGTCCTCAGAGTTGTGCCTAACTCGTTATAAGTAACTCGTTACTTGGTAACGGTTACTTTTTTGGTAACGAAGTAACGATTCAGTTACTTTTTTAAAAATTGTAATAGTAACGGAATCAGTTACAAAAATTTGTAACTCGTTACTGACGTTACTCGTTCTTTTTCTTCAGCGCGGGGGAGCACATTTCGGCACTCCGCGTGGCGCAATGCGTGCAGATTTGACCTGCGTGACCCACGACAACGTGTGACTCAAAGTCCCTCGCTGAATGTGTTGTTGTCTTTTCTCTTGTTTCCGTAATCTCCGACCATCACTCCTTCACAAGAATGGACACGTATTGTGCTATGGCAACAAAAAACGCGTTTCGACTTCTAGACTTTTCTTGTCTTTGCTAAGCTTCTGAGCGCCCTAAATTATGACGCAGCCCCTCGTCTGCTTTTGGGAATCGCTGGTGATTGGTGGCACGAAAAGTGTTTTTTCTTGTGTTTTCATAATCCCCCATCACCCCGACTTCGGAAAGGAGGGAGAAGGTCCAGGCCATAGGTGGGGAGTAACGCGTTACAAAGTAGTGCGTTACCGGTAACGCGTTACATTCGAGTAGTGAAATATGGTAACGCATTACATTTGGTAGAAAAGTAATGAGTAACGTAACGTCATTACATTTTTAACAACTAACGCGTAACGGCGTTATGCGTTACTGCGTGTTCGGGAACTTGAAAGATTGAGCGAGGACCGTGCCTGCAGAATCCTGGAAAATCCCCGATTTTTTCTATTCATCTTCAACAATGACAAGGTCACATCGACACCCACGAAGAACGCAAAAGAAGGGTTGTTGACCTACCCTGGTTGAGGTGTCACCTTTGTTTACCACCTCTGTTTTTCACTCCCTCTGGTATTTTTCGGACGAATCGGGCAAAAGCGGCAGAAAAATAGCCTCTACCCTCTGAATAAGTAATAAATAGGGTTCGTGGTTTTCGGCATTTTCCGAAAAATGCCGGAAAACACCCCCCGGATGATTTTTTTTCAGATTCGGAATATTCCGAAAAAATACGAATTTCCCGTACCCTGATAGCTGCCATACCTGGAACCGCAAAGGGAAATCCTCTTGGAATCTCCCTTTGTCGACTATTTCTCGAGCGTGGCATTATCTTCGGGCTGTGCCCTTGTTTCGTTGTGCGTAAGCGCTTATAGGAGGATGACCTCAGCTCTGTTGATGAATCTCGTATGGATGATATAAAGCGGGAGTTTTTCGAATATGCTGCATGCCCTGCCCCTCAGGTGGATATATCTCCTATTCAGTTTTGGACGACCCGTTCCAGCATATGGCCTTTGTTATCGCAGTGCGCCTTAAGCATACTGGCTATTCCTGTTTCTAACGCTAATGTTGAGCGCGCGTTCTCTAAACTGCGTGTTATTAATCGCAAGGAGCGAGCCGCTATGAGAGATGCGAGCATGATGATGTACGCTTGCATCTATTGCAACAAGAGGTAGTCTCATTGTTTGCTGGTTTGGCACAGGCAATAAAAGACATTGTTAATGAAACGATGAATCAATTCACTTCTTTTCCGTTCGTTGTTACTTCGCCCGCAAAATAGGCTCTCCTCATGCGAAATAAATAGGTGCCCGTATTCGGGCATTTATTTTTTGGGCGGAATATAGATGCCGAAAAAATCCGATTTATAGTCCCCAATATAAATGCCGATAAACACCCCCGAATTGGGTTGAAAATAAATGCCGAAAACCACAAACCCTAGTAATAAAGTACCAAGGAATTGGCTGTTTGGATTTGTACTGTATGAGATAAAAGGTCACCGTCTCTATCAACCTTGACAAGGAGCACTCACTGGTCATTAGGCGTCCTCTCAGCCCAACGGTCGATGCTCACCGATGAAAATTTTGAACATCAACTGCTTCTGCGTTGCAATAAATCGTACATGTAAGTTGTGTTCATGCGTGACCCTTGCTTGTGCCCAACATTGCTTGTATTGATTTGCGGAATGCACTTATGTGACTCAACCAAAAATGGCACATATTATAAGGACAACTGGTGAAGTAATGCAAAAGTAACGGCATTACTTATCAGGAATAACTGCGTTAGTAACGCGTTACCTACTACCGCAACAGTAACGAATAACGTAACGCGTTACTTTTCGAAAAAGTAGTGAGTAACGGTAGTGCACTACAAAATAAAAGTAACTTCCCCACCTATGGTCCAGGCAAGCTCATATAGAGTCATGGTAAGGGGCCGAGAGACACGGAACACGAAGCACGGACGACAAATTTCGAGTATCAGCTTCTTCTGAAGTGTAATTCCTCATTAATAAAGGGTTGAAGGCAAATGACGGCATGTTTGTTGGCTCCTTTAACTATGCGGCGGTAACGTAAAAGTAACTCGTTACCTGTGAGTAACGAGAACTCGTTACTTTTGTATGTTGGTAACGAGTAACGTATTTAGTTACTTTTTTCTGAAGTAACGGGTAACGGTATTTAGTTCCTTTTTTTTGGTAACGGGCACAAGTCTGAATGTCCTTCACCGACCTCATTCACCATCACATCATGGGGAATGATGTGAGGCTGAATAGGTGAGGTGAGCTATGAGGTGAGGTGAGGTGAGGTTGAGTTAAATAAAGGCCTGTGAAGTGAGGGGAGGTTGAAGCTGAATGAAGTGCTATGAGGTGAGGTGAGGTGAGGTGAGGCGAGGTTGAAGTTGAACTAAGGGCTATGATATGATGTGATGTTGAAGTTGAATGAAGGGCTATGATCTGATGTGATGTGATGTTGAGGTTGAATGAAGGGCTATGATGTGATGTGATGAGTTTTGAGGTTGAAATCAGTGTGATGGGCTTTGAAGGTGAAGTGATCGTGAACTTTGCTGCCTCCGCTGCTGCAATCCCTGTGAGGTTTAAGACGTCTTCTTTTCTCTTTTTTTTATCATGATGACTATGGCACCAGCTATGAGAGCACTCGTTCATATTAAAGAGGCCTGGTATTGGTCTCTTGCGAAATTCGCGGCCTCCACTGCTGCAATTCCTGTGAACTTTAAAGCTTTTTTTATCATTATGACGTTGGCATCAGCGATATGAGAGCACTGATTCATAATAAAGGAGCCCGGTGCTGCTTTTTCAGAATTTTGGGGCTACCCGTGTCAAAATCCCTGCGAATTTTAGAGCATTATTTGTTATCATTATGGCTCTATAACCAGCGGTACGAGGGATTGGTTTTTAGTTGCTTATATCAGTGAATGGATATATAACACCTAAAGCATGGCGCAGGACCCGTTTAAAATGCACGAGACCAACATGTCGACCACCAGCACCAAAGTGGTAAATGATAAGCAGCGAATTTTACGTGGTTCACAACACCTGCAATGACAATAAGAAGGTCACGAAAAGGGAGTGAGGGTGGCCTTTAAAGTGCGCTGCTCCCCTCGTTGTAAGTCTACCAAAAGTGACAACCAAAGGATTTAATCTTGCTTCGCTGCGATCGTAGCGAATGGGATATAAAACCCTAAAGCACGGCACATCACCCCTTAAAATAGACAATACGAACATGTAGACCATCAGTACCAAAATGGTAAATGGTATGAAACGACTTCTAGATGATTCACAGCACCCGCAATAGCAATAACAAAGTCAAGAAAAGCGAGTGCGGGTGCCCTTTAAAGGGTGCTACTCCCCTTGTTGTACGTCTTTCAAGGACGACAACCAACGGATTTAATCTAGCTTCGCTCATATTGAAGTGAATGCGCTGAAGTGAATCCGGTGGCTCGGATGGCTCTGAAAATAACTCTGATGCGAGCTGCACATCCGCTGAGCGTCTTAAGCTGGGGAAGTCGAAAGGTAGGCTGGTTTCCGTTCCCCATATTCACAGGCTTGCCCACAATATATAAAAAAGTAGGTGACAGACACAGGGTCCCTCTGGTCATTTCGGCCCCTTGCAAATTGTATGGTCTTTGTTCCAAAGTGAACAAGCGCCTCAAAAAACAGGGGTGTAACATCAAACACAAAAACAGTTGGGTTGAGTGCCGACAAGATGTGGTTCATTGTATTCCTCTGCCCTGTGAGAGGGTTTACGTTGGCCATAGAGGCAGGTGTGTTAATACTAGATTACGTGAACACGCGGCGTTAATGAAGGGCACCCCCCGTCCAGTCACCTTGCATTGCATTGCAGAAAGTGTGGCTGTTCGCCCTCCTTTGACAAGACTTCTATTGAAGCTTACCTCCGATTGCAGCGCGGGATCGAGAGGTGTATGAGGCCTTAATGATTCACGAGCGGGGGGAAAATGTGTCAGCACACCTTCTATCAACCTGATTCAGGAGGAAGACGGGTAGAAATCCAGCGAACCGGTACGGAAGTATGAAGAGAGGTGCCTCAGGACGAGAGCCGACGATATTTCGAACACAGTCTGTTCTTCCTCTGGGCACCGTCCTTATCATTGGCACATTTAAAGGGTTAGGTATGACGTGTTAAAGGTTCATGGGAATTGTGGGTCAACGGCCCGGGGAGAAGAACGGGTCCGTACAGGCTTTTACGGCCGGAGTGAATGGCCGCTTTGTTAGAGTGTGGATGGAATTATGTGAATGAAGCGATCTTGGTTCCAGACCGGTTATAGAAATAGGAGGCTCACGAACAAGGGGGCGAAACGGGACAACCGACAGGAATTAACGAGCATTCCGAAAGATCAGGAGGTTAGTGGTTACATAGGGAAATTTTCAGAGCAAGCAGTTTTTTTCCCCTTTTCTTTTTGTAAGATATATGTTTTGTAATATAATACACAGTTATGGCATGCAATAAAGATAGTAAAAGGTAGTTGCCATGCCGAACATAACAGATGATAAATGGGATAGAATAGAAGGAAAAAGGTCTGGGCGTATTTTATTTCTGAATTGTTTCTAGGGTGCCTTGTGACTTGTTGATACCGAACGGGAGAGAAGTCCCTTACCTAAAGAAGCAGCTTATACTTGTTTGTTGCACTTGTTGCTCTTGTATTTAACTGCGTGTGTACAAAAATAAAGTTCTCAGTTCGTCCTCTTTCTGTGCGTGCCTCTTTTGATCGTGTTTTTGGCTGCGGTTTTTAAACTGTCACTGAAAGGGGTAACACTTCATATTTCCAATATGAACAAACGCTAATCGCAAGTGCCATGCTAGAAGGCAACGAACCCTTCTGCCCTGCTTTCTTATATAGCCACTACTACTCTGCACGAACACAGTGGTAACTAAGCTTTCGCTTCATTTTTCTTTCGTACTTTTATAGCGGTGAACGTCACATGCTTCGTAAACACTATACACGCGTGACATTTGCGCTTCGTTCATATTTTCCCCCTTACTTTTATTATTCAACCACTGCGTGAAAAGTGATAACTAGAGAGCGCATTTCCAGCGCCATTTCGTTGGGAGACGTATCTATGCTCCCTTTCAATGTCCTAAGCACGAATCAGGTCGAAGGGGACCCATTGGTACCCTGATGTTTGTGCCTTCTTTGCCTTCGTTTCTCTTTCTTTTTTAGTGCCTGTTTTGATAATTAGCGCCGGTAATTCCTAGACGGGTACTTCACTTCCTGCTTGGTGTTTATTTTGTCCGCAAAAAAACAAACAAAAAAACACATCCTAAATGCCGAAGATGTACTACATCACAGAACGCAAGTGTCTCCCTCTGTGACAGAAAGTGTTGATTTCATTTGATTTGTCAGAAAAAAAAATGAGGTGTTAGTCCCGAGCCACTAGGGACTGGCTGCTGGGCGACGCGTTATTCAGAAAGTGTTCTTTTTCGCCTGTATTCTTTGCACCGAGTGCAAGACCATGTCTGCCCTTGCAGCTGTGCTTATAGTAGCGACCAAGAGCTGTATAAGTTACTCACAACGTGTAATTAAGTTTCAGTTGCATGACTTTAAAAGTAACTAAGTTGCAGGAAAAGTTACTGTGTCTGAAATGTACCTCTGTTACAGTTAGTTCTGAAATCTCATTGTGTTATTTCTCTATTACTTGCGGTTACTCATGTTCAAGATGCCAACATGTAAAACTTTGGAACACAGTCTATTATACGTTACGCTTGTTGTGGAAAACAAACTTCTGAAACAACTGATGCTGATGAATACTGATAATGCTGATAAATTTGTTCTTAACAGTGGACATTTTTTTAAAGTTCCCGTTAGAATCACTCTGTAACGTTCCACAGCAGTGCCTATCATCCCGCATGGAAATTCGATTGAAGGAGTAACTTTGCTCGGAGTACAAGTTACCCAAAAAGAGTAATTAAATTACAGTTACAGATAGACGCTTTAGAAAGGAGGCACAGGATGTATGGTTTTCGGAAGTACTTGGTTGCAGTAATTAGTTACAATAACTCAATTACTTGTAATTAGTTACTTTACAGCTCTGGTGATGACGATATCCCTCGCGAACCCGCGTTCGTACGGGCACGCACTATCAACTCGGTCGACGTCGTGAGGTCGTCCTCGGCACGTACGACAATTCGTAGCGACAGGCGACAGAATTTCACGCCAGAAAACATAGAAAGGATGACTGTTTTCTACTGTATTCATGCTCTCAAAAAGAAGACATCTCGTACTGTAGTTCAATTCCAAAATAAAGTTTGCAATGCGGTCAGAGTGGTTTTGTGGACGCCAACATCTCCAGACGATTTTTCTTCCAATTTCGCCCTCTCGCTGGCTGTGCGAAATCTTTTCAGTGCAACAGAAGGATGACTTCAGAATCTATAATACAACTGTAATATTTCTGAGCAGCAATTGTCACAGCAGTGCATGCGATGGGGAGGGGGGTAATGACTGAATCGGCTCGCCGTTGCTGGTTACTCAGCAATGGGCATCGTCACGCCTTTAGCAATAAAAGAAAACGGATGGAGGATGGAGGGTGGACACGACACAATGGTATGTTACTGTAAAGCAACGAATGCTGACGGCATCGCTAGTAGTGCCGGTAGTGCAATACTGATCGTGCCTACTACGAGAAAATTAATGACCCTTTGGACCTTTTTGAGTTTTATTAGAATTGAGAATTGAGTTTTATTTATTTAGAAACGCGTTTTAGGCACTAAGGGAGGGAGGCACTTAGGAGACTGAGGTTACTTGAGGTCTCCTCAAGTAACGGACACTATATCAAACGTGATGGGATTTAAAAAAAAGTAGAGATACGCCGACCTCGTCATACAGCAAAAGCCTGCTACCCCGATGCCATTACCTACCACAGCTCATCAAAAGAGGGAGGCAGACAGGTTAGAAAACGAAAAAAATTAGGATGTCACCTAAACGCTCCCCCTCCTAGATAGTCAATCGTTTGTAACAGCAAACTGCTTTCACAGTTACGTAACTGAACTACATATTAAACAATTATGTGGTCATTCACATTGTTAGTGCAGAGCCTGTTCCATAACGTGAAAAGTTTCCACCGGATTGTCTCGAGACTGAAAGCCACGAATTATCACTATTAATTTCCACCGGGACGTTAACCTAAACAGCACCGTTGTTAAACGAACGGAAACGCACCACCTGCCTCTCTGAATCGGTTACGGATCATTCGCACGAACTTGGTATATTTTTCGTGGTACTTCAACTATCGCATCTGCTCGTGTGAAAGGTGTGTCTACGTAGGCGGGGTTATTGTACGGATATTATTTCCGATACCCTGTTCGCACGCACAAGACGGGCTCATATTGTAGATTCACGTGACTTGCAGAGGAAATCGACCAGCGAAAGAACAAATCTAAAAGGTTAGTGATCTGACTTTTCCTGCTGCGTTTGGTATAAAAGTGGCAGCGCATAACGCAGCGCATCATACACATTTCCAAAGGGTGTAGATCTATACTGTGAGTACAGATATATGCTTCTCTATCCATTGTAGATACAACACATGTGATGTCCGTCCTTTATGTTGTTATTGATTGATTAGATGAGAGTATACACCAAACAAACGCCGAGTTTTATGCATGTTTTATAAGCGTATGTTTTGTAACCAATTAGCGTTTGTGTCTACAGTAATTAAAGAAACTTTTTATACTATAACACCCCGCACTTGCATAATAAGCCAGCCGACAGTCATTCTCTGTGAAAATGTACCGTACAACTCTAAGAAAGAGCAATAGAGTAGAATAAAGATCATCACTTTCTTTTCACGTTGTGATTGTCATTAAATTGTAAATACTGCATCATTATTTGTCGCAGTGCCAAACATCATGAAGACCTTCTTCTGCATCCTCATGGTCGCGATGGTTCTTGTCCAACTTGCGCAGCCGGCTTTGTAAGTATTCTGCATCACGTTTTCCATTTGTTCCATAGCAGTGTGTGGTGAGGTTGCGGGTTTTCTCATTTTTTCGTGATCCTGATTATCGGTTGATTTCTGCAGATCAAACCGCGAAGCTGGTGTGGACGGGATTGAATCGGTAGTAAGGAACCGCCGAGATTATGGGTACGTCTCGTGTTTTTTTAGTTTAAACATAAGCCCAGCTCTTAAGCTGTTTGGGTCTCCAACTCGGGTGCCGCAGATTTGAAACACTGCAAAGCGAATGTATGGCTTGACTTTCCCATGGAGTCTATCAATAGCTACTTCCAGATAGGGCATCATTAGTACACTGTACATAATTTTTGGGAGCTACTTCCGCCGTTTCGCTGTTTACGAGTATCACGGTTTTGTGGTCAACCTACTCGTTGACTAGCAAGTACCGAACTATTACCTAATCGCTAGGGTCTCTAACAAACATGGCATAGTAAACACTATGACTGTATGGAGTAATAGTACTTCCTTGTAGAAAAATCATTTTTCTAAAATGAGTTACTCTCTTCAGTGCTCTAGTAATCCAGTGGCGCCATCATATAGCGACACAGCAGTCGAGCCAATGGAGCTTACTAACACACCGTTGCCAACAAGTGCTATTATTCAACTGACGTCAGACCGATTTGGAAGATAATAGGGTACATTGCCCCGCAAACAGAAACATACAGACTGATACATCCATGCACTGAAATGGCAGAAAAATGAAATAAATACATAAAACAGGATATGTTGTAGTGGATTATGTGGAACTACAAGCCATTCATGCAGCAGCTTTCGTCTATTTCTCATAATCTCTCTGTTATGTTCTTGCAGGCGTGGGAACGGCCGTGTAAGTACAATTCTCTTTTTTTGTTTTTGTTTTTCAGATTCTTTCTGTAAAGATTGTTAGAAACTGCTGCACCTTGAATATATGTAAATCACTAACCGTGTTTTACGGTTGACTTTCCGTAATTTTTTTCAGGGATCGTCGATGAACGGTGGCTCAGAAGGATCGCGAGGCTCAGGATCCAGCAATTCGAATGATTAGAAATAATCGTTGCCACGAAGCAATACAGGATAACAATCATCATGTAACGCACCACAAGGTTGCTGTCATTATCAATAAATCACATACCAAAGCTTCTCAAGTTCTTTACTTATTGAAAGGAAGTGTAAAGTGAATGAGAAACCTATACCACCGGTGTGCTTTTCTGTAAGCGTGTGATGTTCACAGCGAACCGGATATAGATATTCTTAACCCGGGCTAATCGAATTAAAACCTAATAGTGATTAGTAAACCTGTCTCAAATGTGTTACATAGTACTTCAATATCACGTGATACCGGTCCGCCAATTTGGAGCGGCCTCCAATGTTTCCCGTGGCGGACGCCTGTGGACGCTGCGATCCCGGAATTATCAGTCTTTGAAATTCGGCATCGTGTGAAAAATATGAATGATTGAGACGTGATCTATTCTGTGTGTCATTACGAAGCTAAGTTCTAACTAGCGGTACATAAAAATATGGTAGCTCTCTTCGCGGAATGAAATGTACCATCACCATGAGAGTAATACGAAAGGAACGCCGTTTATCCATTGCGCCGCTTGTAATTATTCGCCAACCGTCGAACTTGCGGGAACGTCCCCTTGACGCATTTCTTTTTCAAATCAACGCCATAGGAGGTGAGCTCCGACTTGGCTGCGGCGCGTAGAGATATGCCTCGCCGAGACGTATATTCTGAAGTATAGAGGCAGCCAAAGCTATGACGAAGTGCAAGCAAACCGGTACAGGTGATATCGCAGATGTGTGCGCAGCAGAAGCTAGTGCAGTGTTGGGACTGTTATCATAGCGGTGTTGTGTGCTTTGTGTATGCTCTACAACGCTATTCGTGACAAAAATACCATTTCAACTGGAACACTCCTTGCTAAGTATCCATACGTCATCTTCATTGGCAGATGAGATATTTCGTCATTCTGATGTATTCATTCGTCATTTTGACGTGCAACTTCTCTCTACACACACCTCACAGTAGGCGCCCATCGCAAAATAGCGTGAAATTCCTTCCTTCCCGCATGTTACGAGTGTATTCGAACTAATGAACATTGAGTACAGAGTGTACCTTCGCCCAGTCGCCTACGAGACCCACAAACATCTACCCCTTTTGAGCCCATTGAAGCAACTGCTCTTAGGCAGTTGTTGAGTACACCACTCATAGGCGCCGACTGCGGGGGGGCGCGGGGGCCCTTGCCCCCCCGGAACATGAACTAGGGGGGGCGCCGCCTCCCCCGGGAAGTCCCGCTAAGAGACTGACACCAACCTTTGGGGCTCGGAGCGCCCGGGTCAAAAGAGCGAAGAGGCACCAACCCCAAAAATGCATCTTGCAATTTGTAAAATATGTATCCGCCCACCATACTCATTATCACAGTAGAAGGTGAGGCGAAGAAACACAGAGGATGACATAACACATTGACTGAATTTCGCCCAAAGCAGTCAGATCAATGAAACGAAAGCAGTCGAAGAGGTACCTGCAGCTGCCAGTGAGGTGCAACGGTAGAATCTTCGGAACGCATATCCGTTGGGAGCCGGTTCAACTCCCGCTGATCCATTTCATTGACCATATTCATTATATTGCGCGCATTTCGGGTCAAACACAAGAGGATTCAATGCATTTTGTTCCTTTCACTCAGTTTTCAAAGGCGTAATGCCTTCAGTTGTGCACATGTTCACTGTTTACGTTCTCTCTGTTTTTCTTTTTTTCTGTTCTTCCTTCCTCTTATTTCTATACCAGTTCTGCATACATCATAAGATCCCGCCAGAGTGTGTGATTAGTTTTGTGTTCTTCATTTTTCTTTCCTTTCCTTCTTTTTGTTTTTCTTTTGCTTTTTTCTTTTCCTTTTTTGTCTTCCCCTTTCACATTTTTTGGAATAACACGCCGACATCCATCTGGCTTACCTTTCTTTTTTTTTCTTAATAAACATATCCCCCACCCCACCCCCGCCAGGGTAGTTGTTTCGCGGTGCGCCCTTGCCCCCCCTGGGAAAATGAAAACTCTCCGCCTCTGACACCACTCTTATTTTTGTACGTTCGTGTTGACATTGTCAGTGTGGGGAAGATCGTTGAGCTCCCAGCACTGGAAGTTCTTGACACCTATTTGGAATTGTGTGGATTATGTTTCGATCCATTTCCCAACTCCAACCTAATCACACATGGTTACAACAGCCGAGCAAGAGCACGGTAGTGAGATATGTGTAGCCTCGTTGCTTCTCCTGCTTACATAACTCCAGTGAAGTGAAAGCACGCTTTACGGAAAACAGACACGAACTTCCAGACTGATACAACTCCTGTTTGATCTCCAACGAATGGTTCTCAGTCTCACTCTTCACGAAGTATAAGCAACGACAGCGCAATAATGATACCTGCTTTATGCCACGCTAGTATCGTGCTACCTTCGAGTGCACTAGCGGGCAGCTGTACTTCGCTACTTCAAAGAAGGAAGTCACTGAAAAAGTTTGCCAGCTGCAAGACTCGAACCCACATCTTCTGGATTACCGGTCCAGTGCTCTTACCAATTGAGTTACGCTAACACACTTCCCCAGCGACTTCCAAGGGTGCGTCACCTGAAGGGACAAACAAACCACTCCCTTTCTCATCCCACTTTCACTCTTGAAATAGAAATAGTGAAAGTGGGATGAGGAGGAGAGTGGGAGAGAGCGAGAAAAGTTTTGCGTACAGCTCTCTCAATGTTATGCGGTCTCAATATTATGGTCATCTGTGAATGAAGTAGATTGAGATAGACTGTGACTGAGATAGATTGATATAGCACTCGCTTATCCTCTAGTCATCATTTCAGATGGTAAAAACAGGTTCATTCCCAAGTCTGAAATCAAGAGAGTATCCTTGCGGGTTTTCCTGCGAACATTCCTCATATCTAAAAGCTTCGCTTTCATCATATATATATATAACAACTGGTGAATCATGTTGTTAGTTTAAGTTTTCCATTCTCCCGAGACGAAGAGGACATACAGTCGGGGGGCGTGGGGATATATTTATTAAAACAAAGAAAAAAGAGGGAGAGGAAAGGTCAGCCAAACGACATGTCGGCTTACTATTCCGCGAAAAAAAAAAGTCAATCGAACCATTTCTGCATGGGAATCCCAAACTATTTTAGAAATACGTTAAAGGTAAGGCTTTCCCTGATCCCAGTTTCGTAGGTGTGTCCGCTGATGACGACTCGGTTAGTGATCCTCTTGAAGTAGCCAATATTTTCGCCAGATATTTCGCCGACGTCACAAACTAGAGACGCAATCCAACGCTTCAATGAATGAACACGAATGCCTTTATCGCTATTAGTGAACTTAGAGCAAGTAAAGCCTGCGGGTTCGACAGACTTCCCAGTTACTCACTCGTGTCTTTGCTATACAATACTTCTTCGCGTCTTGCTTCTTCTTTGCTTCAATACTTCTCCGAAGTGCGGCACTTTCCCTCGTCAGCCTCTAAGTACAGGCCGACATCCCTTCTGCCGCGTTTCTCGAAGGTCTTTGAAAAAATAATGCGTACTCGTCTTTCCTCCTTCTTTACACCCCTTTTGGAACGAAGTCAGCACGGTTGGTTGGATGGTTGGTTGGTTTTAAGAAAAAAATAAAATGGAGCCTTTGGCTTCACTACAGCATGACTTTACTGCTAGATCAGTCGAGACCAATCTAGTTACCTATCAGAATTAGTTACCTATTAGGCCAACGATCACCGAGGCATTCACTGCAGTCATCACGTCCATCCATACTTTGATTTTTCGAAGGTCTTTGATTCTAACGATGATTCACTGGTCCTTTCACTGGTCTTGAAAAAAATTATCTGTGATGATATCTGTTTGTGGATTGCGCAGGAATGACTGTCATGATATCCTTTACGCAAAGAGTATTGTCCTATTCGACGAGTAAGTATCATTCGTGGTTTCAGATTTTACATAGACTTACTTTTTTCTTCTAGTGCAGATGTAGAAAAGGCAACTTTCACTGTCGCGAGGACACTTAGCCACATTGCGCGCATTACGAGCCCTTCTAACCGAACACTATTCATTGTTTGCTTCGCTTATACTACAGCCTGGGTGTACCACACTCTGAATTCGCTTCTACATTATGGAATTCGCTCAGTGTGACACGGCAGGTAATGAACGAAAATGTTCACAAGTTCTTCACCAGGGAATTTTACGGTATGTACATTGGCATTGCTACATATACTACGACTATTACCACTTGCATAACAAGCTGAAACTCACTTCGTCGGGGATATCATGACTACATTTTCTGCACAATGTATTTCATTCTAGGTTTCACTGTCGCGATCTTCTTTAATCCATGCCGTTCAATGTCCCAGCCAAAGTGTTAAGATACTCCAATATTTTTTATGACTGCGTAATGACAAAAGTCTCGAGGTGGCCCGAAAATAATGTGAGGGACTGCACAGGGCCCCAGTACTATACAGAAGCACGACAGCGCTGTCTGAGGATCTACTTGAGATACCCCAGTCCTATTGAAAATGGGTTCCTGGGGTTACCCAGGTATTATGAGGCGACTGGGGTAACCCAAGGATCTCGGGTAGCCCCAAACGTCCCATAATACCTGGACACTTCAGGCTCTGGGGCAACCCCAGGAATAAATTACCAATAGGGTCGTCAGTGTTACGTCGTGACATCAAAATTATTTGATCAAACGCGGTCACATGGGCTCAGGAGCGTTTAATTAAGACAATTTACGAACAATCATAATGCAGATGAATAACGTGGTACTAAGAAAGCTGCAAGGATGCATACGTGGAAAATAACCCATTTCTTTGGGTTTGAGGAAGAGCAAGATGACGGTAAAACACAAGGAAGAGAACGGAACAACGTTGTATCTATCCTGTCCACCCCGTTGTGTTTACTTCCCTGCGTGCTTTCTCAAACTAAAGCAAATAGCCCTTTTTACACTGTATGGCGGCAACCGCATAGAGCACTTTCGCCAACTGAATGGCAGCAGAACTTGAAAAGAACGGTGACCTACTAAGCGAACAATACACGACGGACCGATGAGCCGGTTTCTGCCAAAGATAGATATTTAGTCTGAGGAGAGGAAGTGACACTACCCGACGGAACCGTGTGCGCCAATGAAAACACGCTTCACAGGAAATGCCACAAGCACGTGACAGTCACCTGTGACCATGCCTTCTTCTTTCTTTCGGGCTTTGGTCTCTTCGCCCTGCCTCCTAGAAGGACACGCAGATGGCCCGTCGCGCGGGCTTCGACGTGGATATATTAATATCGGAGGTTTCAAGGAGGCCACCTCTTTGGAACGTCAAACTTGTTCAGTATAAGGACATCAACTTAAAATATATCCTTTGGCAGGAGGGTGCAAAGGTGTGTAAGGCGAAGGTTGACTTAATGAAACATCAAAATATTATTCATGGCGCATGGCTAATCGGAAATGTGTGAGGAGATAACGGTAACAAAAATGCACTCTGATATTCCTTTAGTGAGCTTTGCTATAGAAACAGTCATAAGCCAACATTCTCTTCGTATCTCACAATTTATTGTAAACACCTGATTTCTAGATGTAATTAGCACGTACTTTTTCAAGAACCGCTATGTTATGTTACTAAACAATGCGTACAGCTGTTTACTACAACAAGCGCTGGTAAACGCTCGGCCGACGCTTCACCATGACAACCTCAACGTGGACATTCTGCTACATGCGGTTGCATAGCTTCGATACCGTTCCGTTCACGCTGAGTTGGCGCTCCGTTGGCCCGATTCAGTTGGCAAAAGTTGCTCCACGCGGTTGCCGCCTAAGTGTCACTGCATCAACCGTGCACAAATAACGTAAGTGGCCTCTGTGAAAGACGGAAACAAAAACCCACACGTCACATGACCATAATTGCCGATTTATTCAGAGAAACTCTGCGGAACATTACAGCCGATCTTTGACCTATACACTTATGCGATGGAGGGGGCCTGCTTTGTGTCCTATGCACGTACGGCTATACATAGATACTACAGCTGTCATTACTAATTCGACGAAGCAATTACAACGCTCAGAAACAAATGGGGGGATGTGACAGATGTTGTTACCTGCTAACATGTGCAGTGGGCAACGGAGTGCGTTGAACCTGTTCAATGTGGTCATACAAAGAGTTCAGTATAAAAGCACACCCATGTAACATGTTTAGGCATGTTGCAGAGGTTACCTGTTCGACGATCCACTGTGGGTGTGTCTTACTTTTTTTTTTTTTTTAGTGTGTTCACATCCTTAACATGGCAAAGTTTCACCTCCCTGACGCTTCGGGCTCCTCAGGTTCCCCGAGCGAAAATCTCACCAAAGTGGCGCGAGATTCTTATTTATGTATTCGGCCGTTATTCCGGCACTTATGCTAACCGTTTTCTTATCATAAAGCAACGACAACAGACTCCGACGATTGCCCTCTTAGCTCAGATACCATTCCAATTCACCAAAATCGGATCTAAGCGTGCATCGCAGCGCAGTGTCCACCAGCCCAACAGAAACAACACACGAATCGCAAGGGTACATACCATGAAAAGGGCACTCGGGGTCTCAGGGTGTTTCTACTTAGGAGATTCAGTATCCACAATCGTCGAACCAGTACCGTGTTGGCAAAGGAAACTGCTTTAAAGTGGACTTATTGGTATGATTAGTTCACATGGCATGTTGAAGCAATCCATTACAGCGAGACACAGTGCATGTAAAAGCGCAACAGGCTGTCGCAGTACATCTGGAGCGCACTACGAAAATGATACGATAAAGGGAGCTGTCGAATCATAGATAAGCAACACGGTGTTATCCACTTTAAGGGAATCAGGCTATCGGTTTATCGTGTGTGCCAAACCGTTACCGCGAGCACTTTCTTATCTACTGAAACTCGCTGTTGACTGCTTCACACTAAGTTATAGCGACATGGATTATGATATGGTTGCGCTTGCGCATATCTTTTTAGGCAACTACTACCGGACTCACATCAAACCATTCCAGACCTGTAAAAAATTTTAATGAGAAAGGCGGGCTGCGAAAAAAATACACGAACAACAGTATTTTACATGTATTGGATTTTTACCACGTCCTGCAAGCAACCTGATCACATTACAATTAAGTAAATTTAATTGCCTGCATTAAACTCCGAAACCTGCCTAGTCAGCGTGACGTTCTTTTTTTTTTTTTTGTCATAAAGAGAAAGCGCCATGTTTGATTTACCAACTTTACTACAAAATGCATTCCTATTGCAACGGTAATACTTAAAAGCGTAATAATTAAAAAAAAAGTATCGAAAACCGTCGTTCCCGGATGCGGGAATTCTCGGCGGCGCTCAGTTCCCTGTAAACAAGCTAAAGGAAGAAGGCGAGGAGGACAAGAGCCTTCCCCTTCTGAATTCAGGGATCGGAACCGGTATTTTTTTCGGTCCGGTTCGGGTTCGAGTTCAGGCGTATTGGTTCGGTTCGGGTTTAGCTCCGCTGAACCGAAATTATCAGCTTGAACCGGTTCGGGTATACTGGTTCGGTTCGGCTCAGGGAGAACACCCCGCGCATACAGACAAGAAAATCGACGGGACTTTTACAGGGATTGGAACCGTTACTTTTTCGGTCCCGGTTTAACCGGTTCATGGGCAGTAATTTTGCTACATGAACCTCTGAATCGTTTCCCAAACCGGTAACCGTATGATTTTCTTTGGTTCAGTTCCGGTTTCGTTCAAGACAAGCAAAAAAACTGTTCTGGTTCGGTTCGGGTTCGTCAGAGAATAACTTTTTTTTTCGGTATCAGTTCTGGTTCCAATCCCTGCTTGCCTGCCCATTCCTGCCCATGCCTTTTCAATGCTTCTCCTGCTAACAAATTTCAGGGTTCAATTCAAGAAGTTAAATTTCCCTCAGTCATCGTAATCAATAATAAAGCTGTTCTTGTTCTTAAATTTTTCAATTATACTTTGGTAAAGTTACTTGCAGTATGTGACAAAAGTTCCCCACAGATAAATAGCGTGTATATGGTTCGTGGACAATAACTTTTTCGTTGTGTTTCTCTTCAATCCCGCTCACCTACGTTTTTGACGTTCTTCAAAAGCTCATGTGGATGATTACATTTCAGTTCAAAAGAATCATGAATGCCGTCTTTGGTGTCCTCATCGCTTGCATGCTCATGATGCAGTTCCTAGAATCGTCAGTGATATTCGTTTCACTTCACTCAGCGAGGACAAAATCACCTGTACATGCTAAACATTCCAAGAGATGTCACATTATTATAACTAAATACACGCTCCATCATCCAGTCTTAAAGAAGTTTTGACTGATCGGTAAAAGAAAAAGTCGAGATGTTCATAAGGTGTCTGGAAGTACTGTTTACATTATTGCTCACCCTGCCATACAAAGTATCATCCGAACGATTGTCTGTTCCTCGTCTGAGCAGCGCAGACCGGTCACAGTCAACTCTGAAAAAAAGAAAAGAAAATATATGCATCGATAACCGCGGGTTCAAGATAAACAGAAATTACCTATACGGCATAAAATCATTCAGTCGCATTGCGTTGAGATGCATATTAACAAAATACGCTCACAGGCATTCAAAAGAATAATAGGGGGTTACCTTCGAAAATGTAGCTTCTCTCGATGTTTTTTTTTGTTTCCACCTCGAAGATTGGAAAATGAAGCCTTACTGGCTCTATTGAACTTCACGATAAAGTCGGGTCGTAAGACTTAGAGTAGCATGCCACATTAGTCTTAAGCGGACATTTTCAAAATTTTCAGCGGATATTCAGTACGTGAGGACGTATAATACGGTGTGAGTAAACGAGCGGATGTGAAGCGTCTTTGTGGTAATACGTTTTATGAAACAAAAAAAAAAAAAAAAGCATTATCCGGGACATCTTGCGGCGACCTGATGTAAAAGAGGGTGTTCAATCGACTTTCTTAAGGAAGCTATGCTAGATGAACGTGAGTAATCGCAACAGGAGAAGCAAATTGCTTTGTTCTGCTGGGCTTCAAGGGACGCAGAAAGAGATAACTGTGGTGTCCGAGAAAAAGACGGGGAGGATGCTTTTCTACAGGTACATTACGCGTAGTGTCATGCAATCGATTTCTTGACGCAATTTCAGAGCACGCGAAAAAAAAAAAAAGCGAAATAAGCAAACGCTGTACACAATGAATGAGGTGCCGAGCATTTAGAATTATGGTAGGATCTACGCTAATCGAATCTGTTTGCGTGGCGTAGGGGATGGAGCATGCATAATTGTGGTTCCCATTGCTACAAGTCCTATTTATTTTGGATTTCTTTCGCTATTAGGATGGGTTCGGACGGACCGATGCATGGAGTGGATTCTGTAAACCGTGTTCATCGTGAGCCTAAGTGAGTATCTTCGACGCAACTTGCATCGCTAGCGATTCGTGGAATTGCGCAAAGCGGGAATACGAGACTAATTAACAATAATGCGCAGCACCAAGGCTTAACCAACTTTACAATTAACAACAAGTACAGAACGAAGCATATAAATGTGAGTTTCAAAACAGTTTTCTTTTTTTATATATAGCAAGAAGTAAACAAAGAAAACCCATGCATGTGTGCAGCGTACGATTTTTCTGGAGTTTGATTTCCACAGATATGATCAGCAACTTGGCTAGGCATGGTTGCTGCCTCGTTCCTGTTAGACAACAACAGGATTCATACTCTCAGATCCTCTGAAATTTCTTTAAATCGTTGTTGGCTTCATTTCCGAGTAATTATTGCATCGAGATGAATCTCCGGATGGATGGTATGTTACGAGTGCCAACTTCAGCGATGAAGACCACTTTACATTGCAAATGTAAGGCGTCGACCAAGGCGTGACCAAGGCGTGACCAAGGCGTCGAGAACGAAAGGTTTGCAATTATTACGCTCGGATAACGCCCATGTGGACGTGGCAATGTTATGCTAACTACAACTACAGGGATACCCTCACGTGCATGAACTGTTTTATCAACTTACTAAGCTTATTTGCCGGCCTCGGTGTCTCAGTCGGCAGAGTGTTCGCCTTCTGATCCCGAGATTGCGTGTTCGAACCCGGCCGAGGACACCAACAACTTGGTGGCAGGGTACAAGTTGCTTAAGCACGCCGTGCTCCGAGAGGGACGTGAAATACTGGGTGCCGTGCGGTGAGCTTTCATCCCACATTAAAGAACCCTCGGATGGGCAAAAGCAATCCACAGGCCGACCGCTGCGGTGTCGCTTATGATCTCAGTTGTCTCGCAACGTAAACCCCAAATTATTATTACTAACCTTATTTGAACATCAATTATGGACAATACAGTACAAATACCGGTTACAGTATCAACAATCTTCATTTCGAAATTCAGGACCGTGCAAAGTTGCGTATCAAGAAACTAATCGCAATTATGTAGACTGTACAAACGTCCAGGTATTATGTCTAGCGTTACAGATATTTGAATATTGTTTTGGAAATTCTTTAAAAAAGACATGTAACTGCGTCAACACCTGTCCATTTTGAGTCGCAAAAGTATTTCATTCGCACATGAAATCGCAACAGTTTGCAGTGTCTCGAACTGTGTGATGTTCTGTATATGCTATTCTTAGACAATTGTTACTGTATTCTGTCGAATAGTTGCGTTGCAAATGAAGTGCATCAAGGTGCTCTCTTTCTTCTCTTTTCTCTCGTTTTTCTCTCTTTCTTTTTCTTCTTTTTGTCTATCACGTATAGAAGCTCCCAACGCTGGCCTATTTAAGACTATACCTTGCAATTTCTTTCCAACACTGCAAAACAGATAACGCGTTCAGGGCTACAGTTTGCAATGAGCAAACATTACGCTGCAGCAAAGCAGAGGGTCACACACGCAAACCAGTTCCACCAAGTGATTTTCTTGTGCTTCGTACACTTCATTTGGAATTCCAGGACTATCACTGTAATTTTACACTACGGTGCTATCATGCCTTTTGACTACTTTTGAATTCTACTATAAGGCATCTGTAATACTGCAGGTGTTGGCCTATACGAAGTGCAATGAAAGGCAGAAGCCCGTATTTCACGGATGCACCTTGTCCAACTATACCTAGTCTTTCTTTTTTCCATCACGAACACCTCGTTTGCGTCTTATCTAATCCATCGCCGGCGCCGGTCACAGAATGAACAAGACCAACATTAACTAGTAACGAATAGCTTGACTATATAGCCTCGTAAAGTCAATTTTCATTTTTACAGGTTGGTTCCAAGCTTGGCCAACAATCTCCTGGCAGTCAATTTAGCGGCAAATGAGGCACCTACTGCATCGGCCTTCACATGCCATCACTTCCCATCAATAAAACTTGCCATAACCACTTTCAATCTTGCAGTTTTTTTGTTTTGTTTTTTGCGCAATGAGTCGAAAGGAAATGGTGTGTTGGAGAAGATGATGCATGCCACACAGCAGTTACACGAAAGATTACTCAAAAGTTTTCCACGTGACCAAAATGTTCACTTTGCACATAACAACTAAGTATTCCTATCAGACGAAGGAATGTCTTACAGGAAGATAGCGTGCCGGAATGCATCTCCCTCCCTCTGCCACCCCTTGCAGCAGGGATCTTGCACAGTCGAACACGAGAGAACTGATTTTCTGAGGCTGGAACAACATACAAAGGACGAATACATACAACAACATATATATTTTGATGATGAAGTGGGGAGGTTTTCTACTCTAAGAGTGGAACGCTACCCCGTAGCTAGGGGGTCTAATATGAGCTGTGACAATGATGAGTGATGACGGTAAGAAATGACAGGAATGATCGGAGCGGCGATGGTGACGCTGAACGTGATCGCGATGGTGGGAATGTCCGAGAGCACTGCTGGGGTCATAATGAGTCCTTTAGGCCTGTCGCCTGAAACAGGTCAACCACATGACGTAAGGCCGCCCTGGTTTGGGCCGCGGTGTCCCAAGGGCCGAGATTGGTCGACAAGTTGAAGGGGCGGCAGCAAAGGATGGCAAGCTGTGACTGCAGTGTAAGTAGTATAGAAATGAGTCCTATAGCCAAGAGTTTTCTCTAATCCAATTCCAAGCCAATTCCAATCCAATTGTAAGCCAAAATCCACTGCTAATCCAACACAATACAGTTCTAAGCCAACACAAGCCAATTCCAAAGCCATCTGATTGGCCGTCATTAGCTCCGCCCACTTCACGTTGATTGGCCCATGCTAAGCCTACTGATCTTTGATTGGCTGATCGTAGCTCCGCTCCTTTATGCTAATTAATTGGCTTGGCTCCACCCAGTTCATGCAGAATGGCCCGTGCTTAGCCTACTGATCATTGATTGGTTGACTGTAGCTCCGGCCCTTTATGCTAATTACTCGGCTCCGCCCACTTCACGCTGATTGGTGCATGCGTATCGCTGAGCACAGCTCCGCCCCTTTATGCTAATTAACCGGCTCCGCTGATTGGTCCATTCTAGGCCTACTGATCACTCTCCCAGACTTTGTAAGCCCTCTGATTGGCCGTCCCCAATTTAAGCCTACCGATTTGCCCGTTCTAAGCCCACCGATTGGCCCGCTGAACATAGCCTTCAGTAGCGCCCGCAAGATGACAGCGGCCCCGCTGCGGCTTTATCTCAGATGTTCAAACTTACCTATTTACTGCCTCCACCCACTTCATGTTGATTGGTCCATTCTAAATCTACTGACTTCTAAGCCGGTCCACACGAAGCCTACTGATTGGTCCCTTCACACACACACTTTTGGACTTTTGAACGTCTAAGGGACTTCACATACATGTGGAAGTACATGTTAGTACATGGAAGTGCACATAATAATAACGCAGTCAGGGAAGGGTAACGGACGTATTTTCGTTACCGCTTCCATTTTCGTTACTACTATATTTTGTTTTCCGTCATCCATTTCTGTTACAAGCTTCTCAATTTCATTTCAGTTATGTTTGCGTTACTGTTTCCGGTAATGGAACGGCTTTACAGAGCTGCGGGAGGACAGCCCGTCTGGCTCTGTCAGCACCCTGTTTTCCCCAAGTGCTGCCTTTGGTGTGACGCGTACATACTACACAAGTAATGTCACGTCAATTTAAATTTCAATTTTTCAATTTTATTAGTAGTATTTGCAATACATAGTACACAGTGGGGGCCCCGTAGCATAGCTAGAGGTGGGGCCTCCCGGAAACAATCTGAATATCATATCATATGTGGCGACAACATCAGAACAAGGTATTCAATATAACGATGTACTGTCACAGTATGGGACAAAGTACAATAAGCAGAAAAGAAAAAGAAGAACAAACATATTAAATAAATATAAGAAATAAAAACAACTGAGAGAGTGACTGACGTCGTTCTTGGGATGTGCACAACCTGCAGGATTTTTTTTTTTTAAAGTTTAGGAACACGTCTTCGGTGAGTCTTCTGCCTTCAGTCACTCTGAGTCTTGCGACTCAACGTGAGCGTGACCTTCATCCAATGTCGCATTCGCAAGACAGACTCTCACAGCAGTAAACAATACTGCCATAGCCACGGTAAAAAAAAAATTAAAAAATGAATAAATAAATAACATAGGCTTTCATCCTCGCGCTAGGTTGGAGTAGAGTGCATGGACTCTATGCCGTGGAAGTCACATCTATTGATATCATGGAGTTAGGAGGACAGGGACGAGTAGCTAAGCGTGGGACGCACCCCGACGTTCCAATGTTGTGTTTTGTTTGCACGCTCTCGTGTAGCATTTAGAACATTACTGAGAATGGAGTCATCTAGATACAAAAATACTATGAAAAGTCACTCAAATGCCATCGCGCGACAGGAATAGCCATTACCCGAATTCAATACCGGACGATAATTTTCATTTCCGTTTCTGTTTCCGGTAATGGAGGACCGTGATATGCGTTCTCATCATCGTTACCACCTCAAATTTCGGTAATTTTTCGGAAAATTTCGGTAACCGTTTCTGTTTCCGTTACCATTACCGTTACCTTTCCATGAACGAAGTTTCATGAGCCGCAGCTCCGGCAGAGCGGCGCTAGCGGCGCTTGATAGATGAACGGAGACATAGTTTCAGCTACATCTAAGAGGGGGCGGTGGTGATGAAGAGAAAAAAAAAAGAAAGAGAGAAATAGAAACAATATACTGCGTAAATTCCAGCTAGGCACAACAAATTATTTTACATTGTCCTGGTTCCTGTACTGGGACACGTAGACGTACTAGCAAAAAATGCAAAACCAAGCGGCTAGATTTGTCTGTAATAATAGCTCTCCTCAAGTTAGACCAACACATCTGAGACCCATGCTAAGATGACCTTCACTCAAATGTCATAGGAAGCAATTCCGTTAAAACTTTATCAGATATATCACGGACTAACAGGCGTACTTCAATGGCATTATGTTTTTTCACTGAGCTACACTTCAGAATGTGTAGATCGTGGTTGTGAGGATGAACTCCATCGTTTTCATATATCCGCTTTTCACTAGTTTTTTCCCTAAAACAGTTGAATAAAAGAATGGAATAGACTTCCGTGTGGCCTTGTCCATTCTTCTTCACGTGCCATATTTTGTGCAAAGTTGTGCACGTATGTGGTCAGAATGATTCAACTGTTGTCATTGTGTTGTTGACACTGCGTTGCCGACTATGGCAAATAACAATGGTACCACGATGTTACACGCAAGGTTTGACTGCAGGGTCCACGACGACCCCGTCGTTCTACTGCAGGGGCTCATTTTCTTCATTGCAGAGCACACTGCAGACAAAAAAAAGGGGGGGCACCTCAATTCTCTCTTAACACGGACTTGCATTGTCTACATCAAGTGCATACACACAACACGCAGAACGTGTACAGAATAAACTAAGAACACACACCTTGTAAAAAGTGTCCACTGGCCAGTAATGTGCATGCAATCCTGATTTCTGATATATGCCAGTGCATGCCATGGAAATATGTACATAATTCATGATCCGGCAGTTATTTGCGTGACCAGTCCTATCGGAAGTCTGCACGAGTGGAAAGAACGGGAGGCGGAGGGCGGTTCTTTATTGTAGGGCTATTCTATCTAACTAACTGTCTGTGAGTACAGCCTTGTGGTGGACTTTTGTTTACGTACGTTTCGCTGAATGGCTCGTCTTAGTCAGCATCACCAACGACACCGCTTGACTATACCTTAGGAACCAAGAGCATTGTTCCAATTCTAAGGAAACCAAATTCGAGGAAAGCGATGGGAGTCCTTTAAGGAGATAATAGATATATTGACAATCATCAAGTCCAGAGCATCTACTTTTATCGACCATAAAACGAGTAACAACCGTCTTTTTTATGCATCTATTTATTTTTTTTCAGAGAAGAGAATATTTCCCATCACACAACATTCACACATCGCGGCATAGACAGTATTTCTCCATAGTTGTTCCTTTCAAGCAGTGTGACTGGTTGCCATACTTATTTAACCGTGCTAGCTTCTCTAAGGTCATGGTTCCTTTGTCCGTTACAGCCACAGAACCTTCAAGAATCGCGTTCGCGGGCTTCGTCGCGATCGTACCTCTGTAATACGTCGCGTTCCTTCCTCCACTGGACTGATCTTTTCGAATGCTGAAGACCCTTTTCAACGTATGCCGCTTGCACATTCCAGGAGCACTTTCGAACAGCCACTTGTTGGTCGTGGACACGATGAATTTTGCTATCGCCAGACGCGATTTCACTGCCGCGTCATCTTCTTGAAACTCATCGCAGCAGCAATAATACTGGTCTATAGAGGCGTCCGCACATGTTCTGTTCTCAGGAATTTGGTGCAGCAGGCTCAAGCCACGCTCCGTGGCAAATTCGTTGCGCGACAGAGAACGCGGAAACTGCGTCAGTTCCACCAGGGTGGCGTGAATATCAAAAGCGGTCGTCAACCTGTGCTGGTTTACGCGAAGGTTGGCCATTATACTGGGGTACTTCTGCTGGAAAGCCGGTGGAAACAGTAAGAGACTGAAAGGCAACCGGTCTTCATACCGTCCCATAAAGGTGAGACGAACATCGCCAAAACGCATACCATGATCGGCGAGCAGGATAACCAGCGACCGGCTCATGACTCCAGTCTTCGTGAGGGTCTCAAAGGCTCGACGAAGCGGGACGTCAATGTAACCTGGGTTGTTGAAACCGTCATGTGGAAGAGCCGTCATCCAGAAGTAAGCGAACGTTGGCCTGTCCCCCAATAGAGCTAGCAATGATGTATAATAGTCCAAGTACATCTCCGTTTCAACTCGCGTTCGGTAGCATGGCCAGTCATGAGGCGGATTTTCTGCCCTGGCGATACCCAGCATAAGAGGGCGTAGATAGTAGTCCGTTGGCTGCTTGCGAAATCCGTTGCAGTAAATGTTGAATATTCCACCTAGTGGATTCTCTTCGAAGTGCATCGTCCTGTAGCCGAGGTTGGAGTAATCGTTCCACACCCAGCTTTCGTTGTCGAAGACACCTTTCTTGCAGACGTCTGATGTGTCAGAGAAGATCGTACCCGAGAGCATTGCACATTGGTTTGGAAAGGAGTTGTCGCCCACTTTTGTAAAGCCGAACAACTCCACTGGCTGGAAGTTTCTGAAGAGGTATTCCCTGGTCAATACCAAATGGCGTATGAAGTTCAGTCGCGACACACTGTCCACGCCCATGAAGACAATATTCATGCGCTCAATGTCTAAGTTTTCCTTTCGTAATTCTCGTTCGCTGCAACGCCTCTCGACTTGTGTTTTCACGAGCGGAATTAAGAAATAATCTGTGTAAGACGTGTTTCCTCTGAGTTTACAATCGACCCTGATCTGTTCGAATTCTATGGGCACGCCGAACATCAGTACGCTAGCGTTGCTATACATGACCAGGTTGTCTGTGTCGTTCAGGGATTCATCCCTCACGAAGTTCCTATAAACGCAGGAGACCTCCTTTGCACTGGTATTGTAGAATGTGTGTAGTATGGCGACGTCAACGAGGAGGATGTTTCTTCGTTGTTCAATGAAGGAAGTCGTGCCCGTGCAATTATAGTACTGCATCCTTTCGTAGAAGCTCTTCACCGATGAGTCGAAAGGATCAAAGTCTGGTATTCTGCACGTACTGGTGTTGATTGCATATGCTTTGATCACAGGTCGCGGCGCCGAAAAAGATGAAAGGAAGTTAAGTCGTCCAAACGTCGCCACATGGTTCACGGTGGACGTCCCCAGCCAAGCGGCGAGGCTGATGGTCAGCACAACAATTATCTTTAACTTGGTCTTCGAGAGTGAAGCGCCCAAACCCTATGAAAGTGCAAGGTACGAGTAAGAGCAGTATTGCTTCTGTAAATGTACAGCTCCGGCAACCTTCATAATAACACTGGAAAAAAATATAGTCTCATTCCCGAGCGCGATTACAGCAACCCTTGGGACCACGACTGAAAAAAATTATTAGTTTAACGCATGAATTTTTGTTCACTTAACATTCCCCCAGTGTCCCAACGGATGGCTGTTATCGCACTAGGAAATGAGACCGAATATTTTCCAGTGTTATTATTAAGGTTGACCAGAGCTGTACCATTGAAAACCGTGTGCTCGAAATCAGGGTGTCCAACCGACCCCGAACCAAAAACCGTACCCGAACCGTTATTTTTGCCGGAACCGCACCCGAACCGAAATTTTCATGATACTGTTGAGCCCGAACCGGAGAAGAACCGGAAAAAATCATAGCGGTCACCGGTTCGGACATAAAAGAAGTCAGCATAATAATTCAAGTGCAGCAGTACCCGAGCGAGGACACAGTGGTCTCCATATCATGAATTTCGCCAATTTTCATCGAGCAGTCAAACGAGTACATATATAATATGCTTTCAGCGGCTTATGTTAACACGCTGAAGGGCTGTTGACTTTGTGAGTGCCTTGGCTAGTGCCCGACGCACGCGCTGCGGCGTCTTCTCTCCAGAGAGGAGGCGCCACGCAGACGCTTGTCAGACGCTCGGTTTCCAATCAAACTTCGCGGCCTTCCTCTGCTAGCAACTGCTCTATTTTTGGAAGGTGAGTGGCCTGCCATCGTCCACCAAATGAAGCAGGAAGGGACTGGGCCAGTTGTGTAGCTCTATAGGAAGAATGTGATTAAGCAGGCGTCCAACACTTCGCTTTACACGTGAGCAGAATAATTTAAAGAAGTCATAAACATGCGAAGTGGAGGAGCATACGCAGAACGGTGCCTGCATGATTGGTTGTTGTTTGAAAAATAAATTTACTCCTGCTTACTGGTAGAGCAACTGTGTCGTGACACATGGCTTTTGTGTTGTGGATTAACTGGTAAACTGCTCTGACCTCGGACAGAGCAAGGCTGGTAGACTCATTTTTGACACGCCTCAGTACGGTTTCAGATCGATTCACACACTGCGATTGCTGTGTGGCGACGCAGTACCGTCGTCTAAGTAGAGTGCTGCCAATCTTATTTCGCTTTCTTAAGTGTATCTTGCTGGCATAGTGAGTGGGAAAAAACAGTGTTGTACGTAACGCGGTTACAATAATCCATATTTTTTGCGGTATCTGAGTGCGATTTGTGAAACTTAAATCGGTATGCAAAAGTACTGCTGTTTCAAATGTATGGTAATGCGATCTCCGTTTCTTCACCGGCCATATTCCATACTCTTATTCATTGTCACTGGCTCGCCAAACCTGTGGGCACGCCCACGTGCTCCGAAACGGGAATTATGCCAATCACAATGTCCACTTTTTTTCTTGGAATAGGGAGGAAATAACTACGGCTCACCTATACTGTGGTATTGTTAATTTCAGATAGGTTTTGTTAGTCATGGACTAAGGACATTGTTATATTGGCCTTTGCCAGCGCCGGAGGGACCACGGCTAGGATGGCAGGAACAGACTGAGAAACAGCTATTGATAAAAGTTTAGCAAAATGTCCCAGCTACAGGATCAATATGTTGTCTTTTTACTGAAAAACTGTCTTTACTGCAAAACTGTCCGAATTTGCTATTATACAAATGGGGTACTCACGTAAACGAGATTTCTACGTTGCATCATCTTTGTATTTCCAACAAAAGTATCCGGTAAAGTATTGAGTTCCTTCTTCTAGTAATGGTAGCAGTACTCTGTTACTTAGAAGTATTTTCATACTTTTTACAGAAGTAACGACCATCGGTATCACTGTGCCGTATTTCGGTAAGGGGTACACCACCGGAAAAGAAAGCGATTTTGGTACCAGAGTAGCAGGACAACACCGATTCATCAACGTGCTATTTGCAAGTGCTCATCCATTTCTCCTTACTCTCGCTTGAGGAAGTACCTGGCCACTAAATATTTCAATGCAGACAACAGCAGTAAGCTATTAGCTACGCAATTCAAAAAAAAAAAAAAACGGTTTTATGTTACATAAACGGGTTCGTTTTTAGGCGCGGCCGGAATTTAACCGGAAGGAAATCCAAGCAACGCAAACCCGAACCAAACCCGTATTTTCTTCGGCTCGACGCCCTGCTCAAAATTGCTTACTTTGAACGTGGTTTCGGCGAATATGTCGGTACAAGACTGAGCCTCCATGACAGACACTATGATGAACTATACAGACACCGCCGCGTAGCACACGTAATGTTCTCTTGGTCCCGAACGTCGTCTCGCTAGGCAAGCATCGTCGTCGTCATTTCCTGCTGTCTTTTCCTGCTGTCAGAGCAGCTCCATCTTTAACACATGGTGCTTACGAGGAGTTTTCTCCTTTCCTTTGCAACTGTAGTAAATACTACTACTATTACTGCTTTAATAAACACTACTACTTTAGGAGTTGATAATGATTCGGATTTTTATAGGCTGTTTCTCTCATTCACTTCATTTGGCATTATTGCCCTTCCGTCCAATTACCACCCGCAAAAGTATCGAAAAGGTGCATGTAATGCTCCTCATTTAGTCTCTCTCCAACGTAAATATGAGGGGCATATGGCATACACCGCGTGCGAAGTTGCCACTGCGGAGTTGGAATGATTCCGGTATCATTCCAGCCTTATGAGAGCCCGGAATGGAATGGGAATGGAATGTCGGCTACCTTCTTAGGAGTGCAATGAGTCCCCTATTCAACCGGAATGGAATGACCTGCCTGTCCCTATGGCGGTTTCGGTTTCAACGCAACGCTTTCTCCCTTGCGCACCTTGAACCTATGCTCGCGTGTTTCACCTGCACACGATGCAGACAATAATGTTGAATGTTTTCTGCATTGTTCTGCACTTCAAAAATATAACGAGAAGCTCTCCGCAATCACTCAAAACGTAATGCAAGAATACATCGAGCAACGAAAAATGCTGAAAGGGGCGAGTGGGGAAGAAGCGTGCAGTTACTGGGTGAGGAAGAGCCAATCATAGAGGAATAATGGGCACATGGAGAAACAGCCGGTGCCGGAACTGTATGCGAGAAGCTGGCCTCTAGGTGAACTTACAGAACTGATCACCAATTCTAATTCACGGATTACGAAGAACCTCCTCTCTCTATTCGAGCATGTTTCATGTTGCAAGTCGCGTCACGCAAAAAAATTAGATATGCTTCGCATTAACAACTTTGGGGCGTCTCTCCCGCCGCGTGGTTCCGAAATATTTTAATATTGTTCGTAATTCGAAATGGGTTTATTCTATTACAGTTCGAAATCGTTGATTATGTGTTTTATTAGTGAGAATTTTTCCAAAACCACCTTTCTTTGAGCCTCAGTTTCGGATCTGATGGAATTGTCCGTTACTTTCGGGCAACCCTACCCTACAGACGTTTACATACCTTAAGCCTACAGCTATACCGTTACAGACATTTCTCTGTAGTGTCCCGCCTGTAGACATGGTGGCGAAAGCAGTCATCGCGAACTTGAGAACTTCCGATGTGGCTGTAAGCATGCCTCTGACAATCCAACGGCTCCCGCGCAGCGCAGGCGGAGTAACAGCGGACTTGCAATGCTACGAAATGGCGAGGAACACGCCCCCGAATGTGACGTCACTCCGTTGTCGCCATAGAGATATTATAGGAAGACTGAAAAGACTTGGCGCGCTCCCAATGGGCTCCTCCTATGCCAGCCTGTGGCTACCGGGGGGCCAGTGCGAGAGCTCCGCTGCGGCGCTAAGTGTGTCGCCACGGCAGTGTCGATTGGGGCGCCATCACTTCGCAAGACTTCTTCATCGCGAACACAGAACCTGACTTAATAGGTGTACTTCTTCTACAAAAACTGGACAAATTGCGAGACTACGTCTCTTAGGGTTACCCTAAGACGCCCTAGGGTTACCACAAGATGTCCTAGCGTTGCCCCAAGACGCCCTAGGGCTCCCCCACAACACACTGGGGTAACCACAACACGTCCTCCGTTACCCTAAGACATCCCGGGGCATACCATAACAAACCATGTGGTTAGCCTAAAATATTATGTGGTTTATCCAGCACTTTCTGGGGTTACCTTAGGAACCCTTGGGGTGTTACCCATAAAGTCCCATAAAGGCTCGAGGTGGCCCGAAAATAAACTGAGGGACTGCACAGGGCCCCAGTATACTGCAGCGTCGGGTGTCCAAATCAAATCCTCATTGGGGTCTGTCAGGTGGGCCAGCATGTCGGTTAGCGGTTGAAGGAGGGTGGCGCACCTGGGCAAGAAACGGCGGTAAAAATTGATGAGCCCCAGGAACTCCCGGAGGCGGCGGAGGGTGGGAGGCTGCGGAAATTCCTGGATTTCCTGGACCTTGGCTGGTAGAGGTCGTACGCCCTCTTTATCGACATGATGGCCAAGAAATTCTAAATGGTCTACTCCAAACTGGGATTTCGCGGCGTTGACAACTATGCCGTATTCAGAAAGGCGAGTGAAGAGTTGGTGGAGGTGGCGTTCATGCTCTTCGGGGTTCGCGGATGCCACAAGTAGGTCGTCTATGTATGCGTAAGCAAATGGCAGACCGCGAAGGACGGAGTCGACGAAGCGCTGGAACGTTTGTGCCGCGTTCCGAAGGCCGAAGGGCATGCGGACGTATTCGTACAATCCAAACGGTGTAGTGATGGCTGTCTTGGGGATGCTGTCGGGGTCCATGGGAATTTGATGATATGCCTTAATAAGGTCAAGCTTGGAGAAAATCGTGGCGCCGTGTAGATTTGAGGTAAAATCCTGGATGTGAGGGACGGGATACCGGTCGGGTCTTGTAACACGGTTAAGCGCCCTGTAGTCTCCACAGGGCCGCCAGTCCCCGGTCTTCTTGGGGACCATGTGTAGTGGAGATGCCCATGTACTGGATGACGGTCTGACGATCCCCAGTTCAAGCATGCTTTCGAATTCTTTTTGTGCTACCGCGCGACGATCCGGCGGAAGGCGTCGAGGTCGGGCGAAAACAGGTGGACCGTCAGTCTCGATACAGTGTGTCACGCTGTGCTTGGGTTGGAGTCGTATATTGCACGGCATCGTCAACGCAGGGTACTGGGCGAGGATGGCTTCGAACTTGTTCCTGGGAATGGGAGCAATCGCAGTATGGATGCCAGCAGAGGGGTCGGCCGCAGTTCCGGTGATAGAACCCATTGTCACCGCGTCGATTAGACGGCGCTTGCGAACGTCGACGATGAGGTGAAAGTAATTCAAGAAGTCGGCACCGAGAAGGGGGCGTACCACGTTCGCGACAACAAACGCCCATTTGAACTTGCGATGTAAACCGAAGTCTACCGTTACGGTGCGGTCGCCGAAGGATGGAATGGGTGAACCATTTGCAGCTTGTAGGAGGAGGCATGGGGAGCGCTTGGCACGGTCGCCAGGAAGTGGGGGCACGGCGCTGATTTGAGCTCCGGTATCAACAAGAAAGCGGAGCCCGGAAAGTCTGTCGGTGATGTAGAACAGACGACTTTGCGCCGCGCGGGTTCCGTTCGTCGTCGCTAACGGGCGGCTGACCAGTTTCCCGCCCACTGGCAGGGGGGACGACATTGGCGGGCAGCTGCACCGAATTTGAGGTGATACCAGCAAAGGAGCGATTCCGGCGGTGGAGGTGACGGAGAACGGTAGGCGGCCGTGCGGCCTTGCGGTCGACTGCCGATGCGCCGTGGGGAGGGGGAACGACGGCGCGGCCGGTCGGATCGTAGCTCCAGACGAAGGCTCTCAAGCGACTTCTCCAACGCCTGTAGCCGAGAATCCAGGTCGGGCTGGGCGTGGTGGATGTGAGACGAGTGAACAGCCGCCACGGATGGAGACATGTCTTCCGTGAGTTGGTCAGCCAACGCTGCGAGCTCCGTGAGTGACGTGGTCTGGGACACCGTGAGCAGGCTGCGCGCGGAGCGCGGCAGGCGTTGAAGGAACAATTCCCGCAAGCATTCTTCGTCGAACGAGCTTGCCTTGTCCGCAAGGAGCGCTTTCAATCGACGCAGGAGCTGAGATGGTTTGTCGTCGCCTAGCTCTTCTGTTGAGAGCAGCCGCTGAAGGCGCTGTGTCGTGCTTGCTTGGAGTCGCTGTAGCAGCTCCTGCTTGAGGTATCGGTAAGGAGTATCGGTCGGTGGGTTGGCCACTATGTCGGCAACTTCGCTTATGTCTCGCTCCGAAAGGGCCCGTATGGTCATGTGGTACTTCGTCGATTCGGAGCGAATACCTTTGAGTGCAAACTCTGACTCGGCTTGCGCAAACCAAAGGCAGACATTATTGGGCCAGAAGTCTGGTAGTCTGCCGGGCGCGGAGATGGCGGCTATGGGAGAAGCGGAGGCGTCGCCATGATCCGAGGCAGACTGCCGTTGTGACGTAGCACTCGGGTCCATGTCCGGTGCTGTAGAGCTAGGAGTAGTGGTGTTCTGTCCGGGTCACCAACTTGAAGGGACGAGCCAGTAAGGGGGAGAGAACGTCTTTACTGGTCAAAGGCCGAACGTAGAAGAAGGAACCGCAGTCAAGTCTCGCGCCTCTGTGTCGCAGGACGTCTTCTTCCTCTACAATACTATACAGAAGCACGACAGTGCTGTCTGAGGACCTACTTGCGCTCCAGTCCTATTGAAAATGGGTTCCTGGAGTTACGCAGGTATTATGAGGAGGCTGGGGTAACACAAGGTCCTCGGGTAGCCGCAAACGTCCCATAGTACCTGGGCACCTCAGGCGCTGGGGTCTCAGGAATAAATTTCCAGTAGGGTCGTCAATGTTACGTCATGACATGAAAACTATTTGATCAAACGCGGTCACATGCGCTCAGGCGCGTAGACAATTTACGAACAATCATAATGCAGATGAATAAAGTGGTACTAAGCTCTGCAGGGATGCATACGTGGAAAATAACCCATTTCTTTGAGTTCGAGGAAGCGCAAGAAGCCAGTAAAACACAAGGAAGACAACGGAACAACTTTGAATCTATCCTGTCCACCCAGTTGTGTTGCCCTTTATATATATATTGCCCTTTTTACACTGTATGTGTCACTGCATCAACCGCTGCACGAATAAGGTAAGTGACCTCTGTGGAAGACGGAAACAAAAACCCACGCATCATATGACTATAAGCGCCGATTTATCCAGAGAAGCTCTGCGGAACATTACAGTGGATCTTTGACCTATACACTGATGCGATGGAGGGTGCTTGCTTTGTGTCCCATGCACGGCTACACACAGATACTACAGCTGTCATTAGTAATTCGACGAAGCGATTGCAACGCTCACAAACAAATAGAGGGATGTGACAGATGTTGTTACCTGCTACCATGTGCAGGGGTCAACAGAGTGCGTAGAACCCGTTCAACGTGATCATACAAAGAGTTCGGTATAAAAGGACACCCATGTAATATGTTTAGGCATATTGCAGAGGTTACCTGTTCGACGATCCACGGTGAGTGTGTCGTGAAGTGCTTTTTCTTTTTCACTTTTTTTTTTTCAGTGTGTTCACATACTTAACATGTCAAAGTTTCACCTCCTTGAGGCTTCGAGCTCCTCAGGTTCCCAGAGCGAAAATCTCACCAAAGTGGCATCAGATTCTTATTTATGTATTCGGCCGTTCCGACACTTACGCTGACTGTTTTCTTATCGTATGGGGCAACGACACTAGCCTTCCACGATTGCCCGCTTAGCTCATATACCATTCCAATTCACCCAAATCTGACCTTAGTATGCATCGCAGCACAGTGTCCAGCAGGCCAAAAGAAACAACACACGAATCGCAAGGGTACACACCATGAAAAGGGCATTCGGGCTTCTGCTTAGCAGATTCTGCATCCACAATCGCGATCCAGTATTGTGTGGGCAAAGAAAACTGCTTTAAAATGGACTTACTGGTATGATTCGTTCACATGGCAGCGAGATACAGGCATCCATTACAGCCAGACACAGTGCATGTGAAAGCGCAACAGGCTGTCGCAGTCCAAAGCAGCACAATGTACTGAAAGCCGAGTGCAGTAGGGGTGGACAGGTAGGTGGAAAGCTTTGAACAGACTCGTGTAGCTAAAGAACTTTGGTAAGACACATACCGTCCACCCCTATTGCACTCGACGTTCAGTACAGGCGTCGCCACCCTTAACCGTAGCGCGGGAGCGCGTGGCCTGCTTGCATACCAGCGCTGTCTTGTGTCGATGATGGGGCGTGCTGGGGTGGAGACTCTGGGGCCCTGGTGCCCAAACGCCCCCTCTCGACAGGGGCACGGCAAGCACGCACGGATCACCTACTCGGCAGCTATCTGCAGACACTTCAGCGATAAGGAAATCAGTATAAGTGCAAAAATATCAGTGTTTCTTTGGCGTATTCGCATTCACACAAACACGTTACCTAATCTTTCCTCAGCACCATGAAACAAAAACAAAAAAAACTGTGCTAACACAAATCATAGTGAACAGAACACTCAGAGCAAACATGGCTGAGCCTACAGTGTTCGCATATGTCTCAAACTTATTTCAGAATATTGTGCCCCTCAAGCTCGCCCTTCCGCAAACCGGCATTTAGATAAAGCGTGGTAGATAACGGACACGCGCGGTTATTGTGCGTGTTTTGCGAGGGCGTAAGGCGATACTATACAGCAGGTGATCCATTCGTACCATGCCGATTACCCTGAGCTCAACCGATCGAGAGGAGGCGCTCGCGTACCATGGTCTTAGAGCCTCCACACCAGCATCGACGCAAGGCGGCGCTGGCATGCAAGCAGGCCACGCGCTCCCGCGCTACGGTTAAGGGTGGCGACGCCTGTACATTGTGCTGCTTCTGGTCTGAAGCACACTACGAAAATGATACGATAAAGGAAGCTGTTGACTCAAAGATAAAAAAACACGATGTTATCCACTTTGAGGGAATAAGGCCATCGGTTTATCGTGTGTGCCAAACCGTTACCGCGATCACTTTCTTATCTACTAAAACAAGCTGTTGACAGCTTCACGCTAGCCCAAGGACGGTATGTGTCTTATCAACGTTCTTTAGCTTCACGAGTGTGTTCAAGGCCTTCCACCTACCCGTCCACCCCTATTGCACTCGACTTTCAGTACACTGTGCTGCTTGGGAGGTTACCGGCCAAATGTTGATGATGATAAGGTTGCGTACGTCCTTTTAGGCAACGACTACGGGGCTCACATCAAACAATTCCAGGCCTGTGAAAAAAATTTAATGGAAAAGGCGCGCTGGCGAAAAAATACGCGACCAACGGTATTTACATGTATTGGATTTTTACCAAGTACTGCGAGCATCCTTATCAGATCTTAATTAAGTAAATTTCATTACCTGCATTGAACTCCGAAACCTGTCTAGTCAGGGTTTCTTTTTCTTTTTTTTTGCCATAAAGAGAAAGCGCCATGTTTGATTTACCCCCAACCCTTTTACTTCAAAATGCATTCGTATTGCAACGGTAATCCCTAAAAACGTAATAATTAAGAAAAAAAAAAACGTAGCGAAAACAGTTGTTCCCAGATGCAGGAATTCTCGGCCGCGCTGAGTTCCCCGTAAACAAGCGAGGCGAAGAGGGCTAGGAGGACGACGACCTTCGCCTTCTGCTGCCTCTTCAATGGTTCTCCTGGTAACGAATTTCAGGGTTCAATTCAAGAAGTTAACTTTCCCGCAACAACTGTAATCATTAAATAAAGTTGTTGTTTTTAAATTTTTCAATTAAACTTCGGTAAAGTTACTTGCAGTATGTGGCAAAAGTTCCCAAACGATAAATGTCGCATATTTTTCCGCTGTGCGCTTTTCTTATTAAAATTCTTGACGTAGTTGCTGAAATACCGTGTATATGGTTCGTGGACAATAACTTTTTCGATGTGTTTCTCCTCAATCCCGCTCACCTGCGTTGTTGAAGTTCTTCAAAAGCTCATGTTGATGCTTACATTTCAGTTCAAAAGAATCATGAAAGCCGTCTTTGGTGTCCTCATCGCTTGCATGCTCATGATGCAGTTCGTAGAATCGTAAGTAGTATTGGTTTCACTTCACTCAGCGAGGACAAAATCATCTGTACATGCTAAACATTCCAATAGATGTCACATTATTATAACTAAATACACGCTCCATCATCCAGGCTTCAGCAAATATTGACTGATTAGTAAAACAAAAGTGGAGATGTTAGTGAGCGGTTAGGAAGTATTGTTTAACTTCTTGCTCACCCTGCCATACAAAGCATCAGCCGAACTATTGTCTGTTCCTCGTCTGAGAAGCCCAGACCGGTCATAGTCAACTCTGAAAAAAAGAAAGAGAAAAGATATACATCTATAACCGCGGGTTCAAGATAAACAGAAGTTACCTATACGGCATAAAATCATTCAGTCGCATTGCGTTGAGACGCATATTAACAAAATACACACAATACACACAGGCGGTCAAAAGAAAATTGGGGGTTACCTTCGAAAATGTAGCTTGTCTCGTTGTTTTTGTTTCCACATCGAAGATTGGAAAATGAAGCCTTACTGCCTCTATTGAACTTCACGATAAAATCGGGTCGTAAGACCTAGATTAGCATTCCACATTATTCTTAAGCGGATATTTTCAAGACTTTCAGCGGATATTCAGTACGTGAGGACGTATAATACGGTGTGAGTAAAAGAGCAGATGTGAAGGAGTCGTTGTGGCAATATGTTTTATGAAAAAAAAAGCATTAGCCGGGACACTTGCGGCGACCTGATGTAAAAGAGGGAGTTCAATCGACTTTCTTAAGAAAGTTATGCTAGATGAACGTGAGTAATCGCAACAGGAGAAGCAAATTGCTTTGTTCTGCTGCTGGGCTTCAAGGGACGCAGAAAGAGATAACTGTGGTCTCCGAGAGAAAGATGGAGAGGATGCTTTTCTACAGATACATTTCGTGTAGTGTCGTGCAGTCGATTTCTTGACGCAATTTCAGAGCACGCGAAAAAATAAAAAAATAAAAAAACATGAAACAAAAATGCGAAATACGCGAATGCTGTGGAGAATGAGTGAGGTGCCGAGAATTTAGAGTTATGATAGGATCTTCGATAGCGTCGAAGCGTCGTCTTCCAGCGTCACAAGCCCTTCGGCTTAGGCGGGCCTGCTTTGTATTTTGATTTGATTGACAAGGAACTAAAAAAATAAAAAAGTTATTATTATTATTATTATCGAATTTGTTTCTCTGGCGTAGAGGATGGAGCGTGCATAATTGTGGTTGCCACTGCTACATGTCGTATTTATTTTGGATTTCTTTCAGTATTAGGATGGGTGTGGATGGAATTTTCAGACCAGGAGTGGATTCTGTAAACCGTGTTCGTCGTGAGCCTAAGTGAGTATCTTCGACGCAATTTGCATCGCTAGCGATTTTTGGAATTGCGCCAAACGAGAATACGAGACTAATCAAGAATAATGCGCATGCACCAAACTTAGCCAACTTTAGAATTAAGAACAACAACTGAACGAAGCACATAAATGTAAGTTCCAAAACAGCTTTTTAATAGCAAGAAGCAAGAGAAGCAAACCTATGCATGTGTGCAGCGTACGATTTTTCAGGAGTTTGATTTCCACAGATATGATCAGGAACTTGGCTAGGCTGCTTCGTTCCTGTTAGACAACGACAGAATTCGTACTCTTAGATTCTCTGAAATTTCTTTAAATCGTTATTGGCTTCATTTCCGAGTAATTATTGCATCGAGATGAATTTCCGGATGGATGGCATGTTACGAGTGACTCCAAAGATGAAGACCATTTTACATTGCAGATGTATATGTGTCTATGCTTTACATTACAAAACAGAAAATATATTTCATGAATGCAGACGAAAGGATTGTTATAACGTGCGTCCTTTTGTTCTTTCAGGGGCGCAGGCGGGGTAAGTAAGTGACCACGGCGTCGACAACGATAGGTTTTGCAATTATCACGCTCGGGTAACGCCCATGTGAACGTGGTAATGTTATGCTAGCTACAACTACAGGGATACCCTCACGTGCATCAACTGTTTTATCAACTTACTAAGCTTATTTGCCGGCCTCGGTGTCTCAGCCGGCAGCGTGTTCGAACCCGGCCGAGGACACCTACAACTTGGTGGCAGGGTACAAGTTGCTTAAGCACGCAGTGCTCCGCGAGCGACGTTAAATACTGCGTGCCGTGTGGTGAGCTTTCATCCCACATCAAAGAACCCTCAGATGGGCAAAAGCAATCCACATTGCGGACCCCTGCGGCGTCGCTCATGATCTCAGTTGTCTCGGGACGTAAACTATCACAACGACACTTAACTAATGACAAATTATTATTACTAACCTTATTTGAACATCAATTATGGACGATACAGTATAAATACCGGGTACCTTAGAGTAACAACAATCTTCATTTCGAAATTCAAGACGGTGCAAAGTTGCGTATCAAGAAGCTAATCGCAATTATGTAGACTGTACAAATGTCCGGGTATTAGGTCCAGGTCTAGGGTTACAGGTACTTGAATATTGCGTTGAAATTCTTTTTAAAAAATACATGTACCAGCCAATGATGATGCTTACTGCGAACTGCGTCAACAGCTGTTCATTTTGAGTCGCAAAAGTATTTCATTCACACATGAAATCGCAAAAAAGTTTGCAGTGTCTCGAACTGTGTGCTATTCTGTATGCTATTCTTCGACTACTGTTACTGTATTCTGTCGAATAGTTGCGTTGCAAGTGAAGCGCATCAAGGTGTTCTCTCTCTCTTTTTCTTTTTTTCTCTCGTTTTTTTCTCTTTCTTTTTCTTCTTTTTTGTCTATCACGTATAGAAGCTCCCAACGCTAGCCTATTTAAGACTATTCCTTGCAATTTATTTCCAAGACTGCAAGGCAGGTAACGCGTTCAGGGCTACAGTTTTCAATGAGCAAACATTACGCTGCAGCAAAGCAGAGGGTCACACACGCGAACCAGTTCCACCAAGTGATTTTCTTGTGCTTCGTACACTTCATATGGAATTCCAGGACTATCACTGTAATTTTATACTACGGTGCTATCATGCCTTTTATCTACTTTTGAACTCTACTATAAGGCATCTGTAATACTGCAGGCGTTGCCCTATACGAAGTGCAATGAAAGGCAAGAAGCCCATATTTCACGGATGCACCTTGTCCAATTATACCTCGTCTTTCCTTTTTCTATCACAAACACCTCGTTTGCGTCTTATCTAATCCATCGCCGGCGCCGGTCACAGAATGAACGAGACTGATATTAACTAGTAACGATTAGCTTGACTCTATAGCCTCGTAAAGACAATTTTCATTTTTACAGGTTGGTTCCAAGGTTGGCCAACAATCTCCTGGCAGCCAATTTAGCGGCAAATGAGGCACCTACTGCATCGGCCTTCACATGCCATCACTTCCCATCAATAAAACTTGCCATAACCACTTTCAATCTTGCGGTTGTTTTTTGCGTAATGCGTCGAAAGGAAATGGTGGGTTGGACAAGATGATGCATGCCAAACAGCAGTTACACGAAAGATTACTCCAAAGTTTTTCGTGTGGCCAAAGTGTTCACTTTGCACATAACCCCTAAGTATTCCTATCAGACGAAGGAACGTCTTACAGGAAGATAGCGTACCGGAATACATCTCCCTCCCTCTGCCACCCCGTGCAGCAGCGAATGCCGCCAGGGCGCCAGTTTGACGTTATCGGTCACAGCTCTTGGATGCCGTGTTCCGCTTAGACCAATTCGTGTAACCTACTCCGATATTTATTTTCTTGAAGCCAAGTGTGCATCTAAGTATTCAGCGTAGCACGAGCTGCGCTTTGGAGACAACACGGCGGATATCGTTGCAGTCTGCAGACAACGCAGTTATCTTCACCCCAGATAGAAGGCGTTAATAGTCATACATCATAGAGGGCGAGCTCTTGCACAGTAGAACACGAGAGAACTGACTTTCTGAGGCTGGAACAACATACAAAGGACGAATACATACAACAACATATATATTTTGATGATGAAGTGGGGAGGTTTTCCACTCTAAGAGTGGAACGCTACCCCATATCTAGGGGGTCTAATATATGAGCGGCGACAATGATGAGTGATGACGATGAGAGATGACGGGAATGATCGGAGCGGCGATGGGGACGCTGAACGTGATCGTGGGAATGTCCGAGAGCACTGCTGGGGTCAATCAGTCCTTTAGGCCTGTCGCCTCAAAGAAAACAACCACATGACGTAAGGCCGCCCTGGAGTGGGCCGCGGTGCCCCAAGGGCCGTGGATGGTCGACAAGTTGAAGGGGCGGCAGCCTAGGGTGGCAAGCTGCGACTTCAGTCAGATTTCGGTAATTTTTCGGTAAATTTCGGCAAATTTTGATAACCGTTTCTGTTTCCGTTACCATTACCGTTGCCTTTTCATGAACGAAGCTTCATGAGCCGCAGCTCCGGCAGAGCGACGCTAACGGCGCTTGATAGATGAACGGAGACGCAGTTTCGGCTACACCTCAGAGGAGGGGGGGGGGGGGGAGAAGAGAACAAAAAGAGAGAGAGAGAAACAATATATTGCCTAAAAATTCCCGCTAGGCACATCAAATTATTTGACATTGCCCTGGTTCCTGTACTGGGACACGTAGACGTACTAGAAAAAAATGCAAAACCAAGCGGCTAGATTTGTCTGTAATAATAGCTCTCCTCAAGTTAGACCAACACATCTGAGACCCATGCTGAGATGACCTTCACTCGAATGTCATAGGAGGCAATTCGATTGAAACTTTATCAGATATATACCACGGACTAACAGGAGTTCTTCAATGGCATTATGTCTTTGCACTGAGCTACACTTCAGAATGTGTAGATCGTGGTTGTGAGAATGAACCCTATCGTTTTCACATGTCCGCTTTCCACTACTTTTTTCGCTAAAACAGTTTAAGAATGGAATAGACTTCCACGCGGCCTTTCTTCTGTCCATTCTTCTTCACGTGCCATATTTTGTGCAAAGTTGTGCACGTATGTGGTCAGAATGATTCAACTGTTGTCATTGTGTTGTTGACATTGCGTTGCCAACTATGGCAAATAACAATGGTACCACGATGTTAGACACAAGGTTTGACTGCAGGGTCCACCACGACCCCGTCGTTCTACTGCAGGGGCTCATTTTCTTCATTGCGGAGCACACTGCAGACAAAAAAAAAGGGGGGGGCACCTCAATGCTCTCTTAACACGGACTTGCATTGTCTACATCAAGTGCATACACACAGCACGCAGAACGTGTACAGAATAAACTAAGAAGAGACACCTTGTAAAACGTCTCCACTGGCCAGTAATGTGCATGCAATCCTGATTTCTGATTATTGCCAGTGCATGCCATGGAGATATGTACATAATTCATGATCCGGCAGTTATTTGCGTGACCAGTCTGCACGAGTGGAAAGAACGGGAGGGGGGGTTTCTTTATTGTAGGGCTATTCTATCTAACTAACTGTCTGCGAGTACAGCCTTGTGGTGGACTTTTGTTTACGCACACTTCGCTGAACGGCTTCTCTTGGTCAGCATCAGCAACGACACCGCTTGACTATACCTTAGACACCAAGAGGATTGTTCCAATTGTAAGGAAAGCAAATTCGAGGAAAGCGATGGGAATCCTTTAAGGAGATAATACATATATTGACATTCATCAAGTCCAGAGCATCTACTTTTATCGACAATAAAACGAGTAACAACCGTCTTTTTTATATATCTGTTTATTTATTTTTTTCAGAGAAGAGAATATTTCCCACCACACAACATTCACACATCGCGGCATACACAGTATTTCTCCATAGTTGTTCCTTTCAAGCAGTGCGACTGGTTGCCGTACTTATTTAACCGTGCTAGCTTCTCTAAGGTCATGGTTCCTTTGTCCGTTACAGCCACAGAACCTTCAAGAATCGCGTTCGCGGGCTTCGTCGCGATCGTACCTCTGTAATACGTCGCGTTCCTTCCTCCACTGGACTGATCTTTTCGAATGCTGAAGACCCTTTTCAACGTATGCCGCTTGCACATTCCAGGAGCACTTTCGAACAGCCACTTGTTGGTCGTGGACACGATGAATTTTGCTATCGCCAGACGCGATTTCACTGCCGCGTCATCTTCTTGAAACTCATCGCAGCAGCAATAATACTGGTCTATAGAGGCGTCCGCACATGTTCTGTTCTCAGGAATTTCGTGCAGCAGGCTCAAGCCACGCTCCGTGGCAAATTCGTTGCGCGACAGAGAACGCGGAAACTGCGTCAGTTCCACCAGGGTGGCGTGAATATCAAAAGCGGTCGTCAACCTGTGCTGGTTTACGCGAAGGTTGGCCATTATACTGGGGTACTTCTGCTGGAAAGCCGGTGGAAACAGTAAGAGACTGAAAGGCAACCGGTCTTCATACCGCCCCATAAAGGTGAGACGAACATCGCCAAAACGCATACCATGATCGGCGAGCAGGATAACCAGCGACCGGTTCATGACTCCAGTCTTCGTGAGGGTCTCGAAGGCTCGACGAAGCGGGACGTCAATGTAACCTGGATTGTTGAAACCGTCATGTGGAAGAGCCGTCATCCAGAAGTAAGCGAACGTTGGCCTGTTCCCCAATAGAGCTAGCAATGATGTATAATAGTCCAAGTACATCTCCGTTTCAACTCGCGTTCGGTAGCATGGCCAGTCATGAGGCGGATTTTCTGCCCTGGCGATACCCAGCATAAGAGGGCGTAGGTAGTAGTCCGTTGGCTGCTTGCGAAATCCGTTGCAGTAAATGTTGAATATTCCACCTAGTGGATTCTCTTCGAAGTGCATCGTCCTGTAGCCGAGGTTGGAGTAATCGTTCCACACCCAGCTTTCGTTGTCGAAGACACCTTTCTTGCAGACGTCTGATGTGTCAGAGAAGATGGTACCCGAGAGCATTGCACATTGGTTTGGAAAGGAGTTGTCGCCCACTTTTGTAAAGCCGAACAACTCCACTGGCTGGAAGTTTCTGAACAGGTATTCCCTGGTCAATGCCAAATGGCGTATGAAGTTCAGTCGCGACACGCTGTCCACGCCCATGAAGACGATATTCATGCGCTCAATGTCTAAGTTTTCCTTTCGTAATTCTCGTTCGCTGCAACGCCTCTCGACTTGTGTTTTCACGAGCGGAATTAAGAAGTAATCTGTGTAAGACGTGTTTCCTCCGAGTTTACAATCGACCCTGATCTGTTCGAATTCGATGGGCACGCCGAACATCAGTACGCTAGCGTTGCTATACGTGACCAGGTTGTCTGTGTCGTTCAGGGATTCATCCCTCACGAAGTTCCTATAAACGCAGGAGACCTCCTTTCGACTGGTGTTGTAGAATGTCTGTAATACGGCGACGTCAACGAGGAGGATGTTCCTTCGTTGTTCAATGAAGGAAGTCGTGCCTGTGCAATTATAGTACTGCGTCCTTTCGTAGAAGCTCTTCACCGATGAGTCGAAAGGATCAAAGTCTGGTATTCTGCACGTACTGGTGTTGATTGCATATGCTTTGATCACAGGTCGTTGCGCCGAAAAAGATGAAAGGAAGTTAAGTCGTCCAAACGTCGCCGCATGGTTCACGGTGGACGTCCCCAGCCAAGCGGCGAGGCTGATGGTCAGCACAACAATTATCTTCAACTTGGTCTTCGAGAGTGAAGCGCCCAAAGCCTATGAAAGTGCAAGCTACGAGTAAGAGCAGTATTGCTTCTGTAAATGTACAGCTCCGGTCAACCTTCATAATAACACTGGAAAAAATATAGTCTCGTTCCCGAGCGCGATTACAGCAACCCTTGGGACCACGACTGAAAAAAATTATTAGTTTAACGCATGAATTTTTGTTCACTTAACATTCCCCCAGTGTCCGAACGGATGGCTGTTATCGCACTAGGAAATGAGACCGAATATTTTCCAGTGTTATTATTAAGGTTGACGAGAGCTGTACCATTGAAAACAGTGTGCTCGAAATCAGGGTGTCCAACCGAGCCCGAACCAAAAACCGTACCCGAACCGTTATTTTTGCAGGAACCGCACCCGAACCGAAATTTTCATGATACTGTTGAGCCCGAGCCGGAGAAGAACCGGAAAAAATCATAGCGGTCACCGGTTCGGACATAAAAGAAGTCAGCGTAATAATTCAAGTGCAGCAGTACCCGAGCGAGGACACAGTGGTCTCCATATCGTGAATTTCGCCAATTTTCATCGAGCAGTCAAACGAGGACATATATAATATGCTTTCAGCGGCTTATGTTAACACGCTGAAGGGCAGTTGACTTTGTGAGCGCCTTGGCTAGTGCCCGACGCACGCGCTGCGGCGTCTTCTCTCCAGAGAGGAGGCGCCACGCAGACGCTTGTCAGACGCTCGGTTTCCAATCAAACTTCGCGGCCTTCCTCTGCTAGCACCTGCTCTATTTTCGGAAGGTGAGTGGCCTGCCATCGTCCACCAAATGAAGCAGGAAGGGACTGGGCCAGTTGTGTAGCTCTATAGGAAGAATGTGATTAAGCAGGCGCCCAACACTTCGCTTTACACGTGAGCAGTATAATTTAAATAAGTCATAAACATGCGAAGTGGAGGAGCATACGCAGAACGGTGCCTGCATGATTGGTGGTTGTTTGAAAAATAAATTTACTCCTGCTTACTGGTAGTGCAACTGTGTCGTGACACATGGCTTTTGTGTTGTGGATTAACTGGTACACTGCTGTGACCTCGGACAGAGCAAGGCTGGTAGACTTAATTCTGACATGCTTCAGTACGGTTTCAGATCGATTCACACATTGCGATTGCTGTATGGCGACGCCGTACCGTCGTCTATGTAGAATGCTGTCAATCTTATTTCACTTTCTTAAGTGTATCTTGCTGCCATTGTGCGTGTGAAAAAAGCAGTCTTGTACGTAACGCGGTTACAGTAATCGATATTTTTTGCGGTATCTGAGCGCGAGTTGTGAAACTTAAATCGGTATGCAGAAGTACTGCTGTTTCAAATGTATGGTAATGCGATCTCCGTATTGTTACCAATAACGACACCTTTTAGTGCCCCACAGTTTCTTCACCGGCCATATTCCTTACTCTTATTCGTTGTCACTGGCTCGCCAAACCTGTGGGCACGCCCACGTGCTCCGAAACGGGAATTATGCCAATCACAATGTCCACTTTTTTTTCTTGGAATAGGGAGGAAATAACCACGGCTCACCTATATTGGTAGTATTGTTAATTGGTAGTTGTTAGTATTGGTGGTATTGTTAATTTCATGTAGGTTTTGTTAGTCATGGACTAAGGACATTGTTATATTGGCCTTTGCCAGTGCCGGAGGGACCACGGCTAGGATGGCAGGAACAGACTGAGAAACAGCTATTGATAAAAGTTTAGCAAAGTGTCCGAGCTACAGAATAAATATGTTGTCTTTTTACTGCAAAACCGTCTCTTCTGCAAAACTGTCCCAATTTGCTAATATACAAATGGGGTGCTCATGTAAGCGAGATTTCTACGTTGCATCAACTTTGTATTTCCAACAAAAGTATCCGGTAAAGTATTGCGTTCCTTCTTCTAGTAACGGTAGCAGTACTCTGCTACTTAGAAGTATTTTCATACTTTTTACTGAAGTAACGACCATCGGTATCGCTATACCGCATTTCGGTAAGGGATACACCACCGGAAAAGAAAGCGATTTTGGTACCAGAGTAGCAGGACAACATCGATTCATCAACGTGTTGTTTGCAAGTGCTCATCCATTTATCCTTTCTCTCGCTTGAGGAAGTACCTGGCCACTAAATATTTCAATGCAGACAACAGCAGTAAGCTATTAGCCACGCAATTCAAAAAACAAAAACAAAGCGGTTTTATGTTATATAAACCGGTTCGTTTTCAGGCGTGGCCGGAATTGAACCGGAACGAAATCCAAGCAACGCGAACCCGAACCAAACCCGTATTTTTTGCGGCTCGACACCCTGCTAAAAATTACTTACTTTGAACGTAGTTTCGGCGAATATGTCGCTACAAGACTGAGTCTCCATGACAGACACTATGATGAACTATACAGACACCGCCGCGTAGCACACGTAATGTTCTCTTGGTCCCGAACGTCGTCTCGCTAGGCAAGCATCGTCGTCGTCATTGCCTGCTGTCTTTTCCTGCTGTCAGAGCAGCTCCATCTTTAACACATGGTGCTTACGAGGAGTTTTCTCCTTTACTTTGCAACTGTAGTAAATACTACTACTATTACTTCTTTAATAAACACTACTACTTTAGGAGTTGAGGATGATTCGGGTTTTTATGGGCTGTTTCTCTCATTCACTTCATTTGTCATGATCGTCCTTTCGTCCAATTACCACCCATAAAAGTATCCAAAAGGTGCATGTAATGCTCCTCATTTAATCTCTCTCCAACGTAAATATGAGGGGCATATGGCATACACCGCGTGCGGAGTTGCCACTGCGGAGTTGGAATGATTCCGGAATCATTCCAGCCTTATCAGATCCCGGAATGCAATGGGAATGGAATGTCGGCTACCTTCTTGGGAGTGCAATGCGTCCAGCATTCAACCGGAATGTAATGAGAATGGAATGACCTGCCTGTCCCTATGGCAGTTTCGGTTTCAACGCAACGCTTTTGCCCTTGCGCACCTTGAACCTATGCTCGCGTGTCTCACCTGCACACGATGCAGACAATAATGTTGAATGTTTTCTGCATTGTTCTGCACTTCAAAAATATAACGAGAAGCTCTCCGCAATCACTCAAAACGTAATGCAAGAGTACATCGAACAACGAAAAATGCTGAAAGGCGCGAGTGGGGAAGAGGCGGTGGTGGTGGTGGTGGTGGTGATGGTGAAAGGGCTTGCCGTTGTCTGCCTCACGTATGTGGGCAACGTCACGACTGACGCCCTGGGGAAATGTGCGTCCTGGGCCGACTTCTAGGGGAACTGTGCCGACATATGTCTGAAAGCGTCTGACGAAAACCCAGGAAAAACCCCAGACAGCACAGCCGGCACCGGGATTCCAACCCGGGTACCTCCCAGTCTCGACGGCAAGAGGCGTGCAGTTACTGGGTGAGGAAGAGCGAATCATAGAGGAATAATGGGCACATGGAGAAACAGCCGGTGCCGGAACTGTGCGCGAGAAGCTGGCCTCTAGGTGAACTTACAGAACTGATCACCAATTCTAATTCCTGGATTACGGAGAACCTCCTCACTCTATTCGAGCATATTTCATGTTGTAAGTCGAGTCACGAAAAAAAATTAGACATTGCTTAGGCATTTAGACAAAACGCTTCACATTAACAAATTTGGCGACAGGATGCAACCCGAGACAGGGAAATAAACAACAGACAACAATTTTCTCAGACACAGCAACAAAATTTAATAGCAAAACCGTCATTACATACATAACAACCTCCGGATAGGGGGTGTGGGCACAAAGGAGGGCTTGCTGACGCAATGTCCACGTGCAGCTATCTCTAAAGATTCCCTGAGTAACCTCCGCCACAAGTTCCTTTCTTTACACAAAACTTCGGTGTCAGAGAAAATCGGTTGGCAATTGTTGCATTCACGTACATGGGCTACGAGTTCACTGGAAATGTGATTCTTCCCCGTATTTAGGTTATGCACTTGCAGCCTATGATTCAAGCACCTCTTTGTTTGCCCCACATAGCATATACCACAACTAAAAGGGATACAGTACACCACTCCGCTGGAACAAGGTACGAAGGGCTTTTTGTGCGTGACGGTACAGCTTTGTGATTGGGACAAAAAAGGCGTCAGTCTGGATAACTTGTAAGCATTAGTGAACACTACCCTTATGCCATAGTCTTTTGCGACTGCCAAAATATTATGAGACACTGAGTGGAAATAGGGAATAGATACTGTATGGTCGAAAGAAGGCTCTGTTGATGATTGATTACTGGGGGGTCTCATCATCTTGCGCAAATGAATGAGAGCACGCTTGGCCAGAATGTGTTGTTCGTACCCAGCCTGTATCAAACGGAAACATTGTTGCTGCAGACTGTACGTAACGTGGTGGACACATCTTTTCGAGATGGCAGAATTAAAGAGGTTGGAAACTATGCCAAATTTGACTATTTTGGAGTGAGAGCTGCGTTGAGGTAAAAGAGGCTTTGCGTTGTCTTTTCCATAATACCAACAGAGGCCTCTTTCGGCAATCAGGGTGAGATCCAAAAATTTCAGTCTATGCTCTGTGGGATGTTCAATAGAAAAAGTTAGTTCCGGGGCGAAAGACGTGATCTTACTCGATAAAAGCTCGGCCGTCAAAGGACGGAGGATCGGTTAGGACAATGATATCGTCAACATACCGCCGTATACACAAACGTTCACAGGACGTCTCGGTTATCAAATTTCTAATAGAACGATCAAGGACACTGAGGTAGATTTCAGCTAGAATGGGTGCAACAGAAGCACCAATACAGACACCTTCGGCCTGAATATATGGTTTTCCTTCCCAGGTTACAACAGTAGATTGCAGGTAACATTCTAAGATGGTGAGAAAATTCGCGGCCGACATACCAGCAGTGTTTTGGAAAGCTGTGATGTGGTTATCAATTAACTCAGAGGTACGTTTGAGTAGGAGCGGTACATTCATTGAATAGTATAAGTCCTTGATGTCCAGAGAAAAGAGCGTAACCTTTGAACCGTGAAAAGGGTTTAGAAATTGTAGCAATCCCTGTGAATTACGTAGGGAGATCGATTCGGGGAGGGGAAGCGAGCGCAGGGACCTTTGTAGAAAATCTGAGACTATTCTTTGCCATGAGCCACGCCGACTGATGACGACACGTACCGGCATACCCGCCTTATGATCTTTTAGAAAAAACTTGACGGATAGGGACGAAGGCTTACAATTAATGATGGCATTCTTGAGAGGATGTTGATTCTTTGAAAGGACATTGACAATGCTTGATTTGAACAATTTAAGTGAACCCGTGAAGGGCTTAAAGAGTGAGTCAAGAGCGGTCCGCACCTTGGACTGGAAAGATGACATCGGAAGAACACCAAACTTGCCTGACTTGTCGCATTGGATTAGTTTGAGGTCGGCACTGTGGAGTTCACTCTGCACCTCCCGGATTTTACGCAAGCTATGATTACTCCCAGTATGGAAGGCATCTGACGGAATCCTGGAGATACATCGTTCAGCGAAGACATTTTTCTTGGTTGGATCACTTATTTTGGACGCGACATTGGAAATGATAGCAGCAATATCAAATTTTGAAGGTGTCACAGGTAAACAGAATTTAGGAGTGTCAGATAGGACATCCAAGGTTGTCTTAGATAAAGGGACATTATTGGGGTTGACAACCGAAACACTGACAGGTCCGGAATTTGCCGCCGCTATGTGAGGTTGCAATAACTGCTTCTTCGGAAACCACAATGTAGCAAATTCCTTCCTCTTAAGCCATAACCAGTGACGGAAATACGCATGCTTACGGAAGTTGTTGCCAAAGAGTTCAGTCCACAGTAGGTTAGAAACGGCGTAGAGGTCCTTGACGTGGTTGATTGTCGAAGTCTTGTGAGATTCGATGACACGTTGTGCACGTTGCCATGGTAGGCGGCTCAGAGTTGAAGCAGGTAGCGGAGCTGGAGGGATGAACTTCCTGCGAGATGCGAGCTTCAGTATGCAGATGTCAACTTCCAGGGCGGCGATGGTGACACCAATTTTCGAGAAATTAGCGAGGGCTAGGCGACGAAGGAAACTCTCATGGTCTTGGGAAATAGCATGAGGTGGAACTGATAAAAGTCCTGCGTTTGGTAGAACAATCGACAACAGAGAGGGGGCGCAGACAAGCTGGTTCATGATGACAAGGATGCAACCCGAGACAGGGAAATAAACAACAGACAACAATTTTCTCAGACACAGCAACAAAATTTAATAGCAAAACCGTCTGAGACTGAGTGTCTGAGACTGAACCGCTGTGTCTGAGAAAATTGTTGTCTGTTGTTTATTTCCCTGTCTCGGGTTGCATCCTTGTCATCATGAACCAGCTTGTCTGCGCCCTCTCTCTGTTGTTGAACAACTTTGGGGCGTCTCTCCCGCCGGGTAGTTCCGAAATATTTTAATATTGTTTGTAGTTCGAGATGGTTTTATTCCATTACAGTTCGAAATCGTTGACTATGTGTTTTATTAGTGAGAATTCTTTCAAAAACCACCTTTCTTTGAGCCTCAGTTTCGGATCTGATGGAATTGTCCGTTACTTTCGGGCTACCCTACCCTACAGACGTTTACATACCTTAAGCCTACAACTATACCGTTACAGACATTTCTCTGTAGGGTATATAGTGTCCCGCCTGTTGACATGGTGGCGAAAGCAGTCATCGCGAACTTGAGAACCTCCGACGTGGCTATAAGCATGCCTCTCACAATGCAATGGCTCCCGCGCAGCGCAGGCGAAGGCGGAGTAACAGCGGACTTGCAATGCTACGAAATGGCGAGGAACACGCCCCCGAATGTGACGTCACTCCGTTGTCGCCATAGAGATATTATAGGAAGACTGAACAGACTTGGCGCGCTCCCAATGGGCTCCTCCTATGCCAGCCTGTGGCTACCGGGGGCCAGTGCGAGAGCTCCGCTGCGGCGCCAAGTGTGTCGCCACGGCAGTATCGATTGGGGCGCCACCACTTCGCAAGTCTTCTTCATCACGAAAACAGAACCCGACTTAATAGGTGTACTTCTTCTACAAAAACTGGACAAATTGCGAGACTACGTTTCTTTGAGTAAACTCGTTCTCTTCGTTTAGAATGTGTGTGTCGCGTGGTCACATTCCCTCAACTAGAGTCACTAAATAAGCTACACTAAATAAGCGTAGCTTATTTAGTGACTCTATCCTCAACCACCAGCAAGCAATCCGAAACTTTGGGCGAGGGCACGGAGTAGAATTAAGGAGGCCGAACTCTGCCAGAAAGTTTCGTACATAATTCACCGAATCTTTGTGGCCGCGTGGGGGCACTCGCGAACTGTCGGAGGCTGGGTCGGAGGCCTCCCCCGGAGTTATGCCTTAGAAATGCGCTTCGTGCGAACTTATATTACATGTCAAATACTGGGATTAAAACTGGGTTTGATAAATAAACGCATTCACTGGAGGGAGTATCAACTGTCATTCATCAATTGTGCTCCTACAGTATGATCCGGGGAAGCAAGCAACGCTTTCGTTTCCAAGCTTGGTGGGAAAGCCTTCTTGACGGCACTAGCAGTGATGAGGGGAAGCCACCTCCAAGGGATACCGACAGCGAAAGCAAAGTTTCTGCAGAGATGAGCGCGAACGCCGAAAAATGATCTTCCCAATTGCTTGTCTTTATTTCAGTGCCGTCGAAGCTTCTAGCATGAGACTGTCAGTGTAAACGCAGCAGAAGCACTTAGCGAAGAACTTAGAAGCGATGTTTTTTTTTTATATGTTTTCCAGTGAATGTGAATTTTTTTATATGTCTTCCAAAAATGTGGCATGATGCCAAGATGCAAACACAATACTGTTTCCTTTTTCAGCGATTCTTTGGTATGATGCGGGACAGCTGCGGCCAAAACCAACACCCAGATTCTGCAATCACACTGGGATTGTGTGTTCTGGTCACACTGGGATTGTGTTTGATGTGACAGGCAAATGCTAATGATCTATGAAAACAGATGGAAATGAAACGCAAAAACTTACGTTTTATCCGTACCTGTGTTCATGAGTCATTTCTGTACGAAGTATAGTGGATATATATATAAATATAGTGGATATGGCTGTACTGGGAGCCTGAGAACAACCTTCCTATCACGGGGATTTCTCGTTCGACATTTTGCATGTAAAGGCGCCCGTAAGCTGTGGCTAAATATCTGCTGCGGATAACAGTAATGCTGTAACACTTCATTAAAAGAAAGCAGGCGACCAACATAAGAAAACCTGCCGTTGTATACAGACGCTCAACAGCCGGGGCTCCCTTGGCTGTTCTACACACTACACACCTCTGCGAGTCCCGTAATGGCGGCTTTCCCACAAGGCGCACAGAAAAAGGTATTGCGAGTTAAATAAAATGCATCTGGAGACAAAAGGCGTAGATGGAAAATTGCATGGACACAAGATGGACGTGTTTCTTCATCAAGCTATCCTTGAGCTCTTGTTTCAAAGGTTTTTTTCGTAACCGGAATAAATAGAGCTAACCAAGGCGTAACTACGGGAGGGGCCGCGGTGCCAGCCTCCGTCAGTTCGCGAGCGCCGCCACACGGCCACAAATATTCGATGAATTCGGTACGAAATTCTCCTAACAGCGCTCGGGGAGAGATCGGCCTCCTTACTTCTACTCCGTGGGCGAGGGCTTTGAACTGTTGACCGTTGGAGTGGCATCAGCGAAAAGTGGAAGGTGGAAGCTGATGCGTTGTGTGCGCTTTGTATCAACCTGTATTTTTGAAAGTCAGCAACCGTAGAAATATTATGCGTTATGATGAAAGTGCCTGGGTGGGTGCGTGAACTGTTGCGTGATTTTGTATTGTACAGATGTGATCGACACCAGTTGTGGATACACCAATATACGCCGAGCAAAAGCGCACTGGTAAGAATAAGAATACTCTATCTCTGCGAAGGCAGTTAGTACGTGCAGAAACCGGAATGGCAGGATTCACATTTCATCGATTATTTTCAGGTACTCCGAGGTGCAGAACACCGTAATTGCTTTCCCGGAAGCGTGCTATACGTACAGATATCCCCATTGACATGACAAGGAACCTGGCAAATATATAACGACCGCCTGAAAGCCAAGCTTCATGACACAGGAAAGCAAGTCACAAAGCATGCCTCCTCTAGAAGAGGCTTGTTGCGAAGAAACCCTGTGATGTGTTTGTTAACTATGAAATTATAGATGAAAGATGAAAGTCACTGAAAAGGTTAGCCAGCTGTAGGACTCGAACCCACATCTTCTGGATTGCCGGCTTCTGGAGTGGCTGAGAAGGCGTGTTAGCTTAGCTCAATTGGTAGAGCCTCTACCAATTGAGCTAAGCTAACACGCCTTCTCAGCCACTTCCGGGGTGCGTCATCTGAAGGGTCAAACCAGCCACTCTCTCTCACTCATCCTCCTTTCACTCTTACATTTTTGCTCACTCATACACACATTCAAACACATCAGTTCTTTCATATGAAATTATACTTTTTTCAAACACCTGTGCAGCGATTTCGAGAAAAGTAGTGACATCGTATTTGCGTATCTATGAATAAGCTTGAGGAATAGTGTTTCCGTTCCAATATCTGTGTTTGTCACATTCCGACGTCCGCCTCGTAAACCAGTTGAATAATTAATAAAAGGCACAGAACCGCAGCACCGCAGAGCGCTCCGCAATGCTATATAAGCATGAAAAACAGCGTCCTCAGACGAACGCGATACACGCCGCCCTATCTAAGATCATAGCGAATGCGCTTGCGCAGAATTGGTCTTGCAACCACTGGGGTCGTATTTAGCGCTGCTGCTGCCCGAAATACGTTCACATTAGAGTCTATGGGAATATCTCCCCGTTCCGGTGGCCGCCCGCAGCCATCCTTTGGCATGGACAGTGGGGAGTTTCTTTCCCCTAACTCAGGTCCCCCAAGGTCGCCATTTTCTCATGTATTTACTCCTATTCCGATGCGTGCAATGCCGGAGGCTGCCCTTAGATACCCCACTGTTACCAGACGTTGGCTTGCGTTTGATTGTAGCGCGCTAAAGATCGAGTTGAAGCACAATCCAAGCCAGGCCAAGTCACCGAAGGAGAAATGGACGACTGCGCCTGCGACGCCTGGTACGACAGGTACGCTATGTGATGCACGCAGCCGTGCACTAGATCCTTCCGATCGCTCAACACGTTTAAAGACGGGACCAAAAAGTGAAACACGACACAGAAAGTTGTTATACGCGTTTTATTTGGACATATAAAAACTAGATTCATTCCCAGAAACAACAAAAACATTTTGCCGCTAAACTTAGCGCGCTGAAGTGATCCAGAACGGCAACAGTGGGGTATCTAGTGGCGGCCTTCTTCGTTGCACGCTTTTCTGAGGTGAGTTTGGGGGACCTGCCCTAACTATTGCGGAGCCACTCCGTTTGCGAGCAACCCTGCGAAGGCGAAGTCACATGGACGTTGTCACGTGTCGTGACAGAACGGGATCGCAACAACTGGTTGGCAGCGGTGGGATGGACTTCGCCGAGCCGTAACTTCTTGCTTGGGTGAGCGCTCTACATTTGCCGTCAGATTATAGCCAGGCTGCGAGTAGCCGGTAGGTAAAAATCTGATAGCCATGTTTTAGGCGGGCTCTAAAGCGTTACTGTGTTAAGAAAAGGATAGGGCATAGGGAACCTAAACACTCAGAAGAGAATATGGATCTCAACAAGTTAAGAGTGCCAGATGTACTCTCGTTACACGAAGAATTCGGAGTGCTGTAGGGCAGGTGAAACGGAAGCCCAAAACCATGGAGGTCATTCAGAGCATTGGAGTGGAAGGTGACGAACTGAAGTGCCGCACTGCTCGTCCAACACACCGACCGGGCACCGCAATTTATTCACGAGCTTGTGTCGGTGTCCCACGCCCCATGAAGCTCTCTATCTGGCGGTTATCCATGTCGAACGTTACGAGACGCACGCGAAACGGTTTTCTCAGGTTTTTTGGCGTCCGTTCTAGATCGAGAAGACGGCATACACGCGGCTTCACGGTGCACCGCGCAGTGCGGTCTTCTCGAATTTGAGCGGACGCCAAAAACCTAAGAAAACCGTTTCACATGCGTCTCGTTACGTTCGACATGAATAACCGGCAGTAGGTGAACTACATGGTGCACGGGACGCCGACACAAGCTCGTGAATAAATTGCGGTGCTCGATCGGTGTGTTGGGCGAGCCGCGCGACACTTTTGCGGCTTTTGCTTCATGGCCCCAACGCCGTCATCTGCTTTCAAAACAGTGGACATCCCACGAGATTCTCCTCCTGCTGGGCAATAAACCTCTCTCCGGCAAACGTCATCATGACGTTGGTAGACAGACCGAAACCGAAACAGATCGGAAGAGGAGAGCTGGGTTCCACGAATGGGCAATTGTTCGCTGAAACAAAAGTAGGACCGAAGGTCGCGTCCCTTTCAGAGACCATCGTAATCCCTCAAGACCTTGGCTTTCGGGCGCGACCTTGTTCGTCACTAGCTTTGAACGTGGTTCAACTCTACCAAACTCGTGGCGCTGTCGAACACTATGACGTCATTTGTTTACAAACAGGTAGAGGTCTATTGGCTGAGAGCGCGGCCTCTCGTCCCCACAGTGTGACAGTGTGTCCCCCCCGCGTGTGTGGACAGTGTGTGTCAGTGACTGACTGAGAGTCTTTGTCACTCATTGGTTTCATTGTAGATAGCCATTTGTGTTTTGCTAAGTGATCTGGAGCAGCCGGCTCTCGTAATGAGTGCCTATTTCTCCATTTTTTCTTTTCTAATCAACTCTACTCAACTCGTCCCCAGATATCTCAACTATACCACATAGTACACCACCATAGAGTACAGTGGCATTAACAAGAAGTGAACGCGTGATCTCTGTACCCCGAGGAGACAAAACACCCGCACTTCAGCATCATAACATTCGTAACAAACGACGCTGATGTCATTGTCCCGGATTTGCATGACGAAGAATAATGTTATGTTGGGCTTCAAAACAGTATCCCGGCGGTTAGCGCGGAAGGTCGTACAGTTAATCATGACAATGCTCACAAAGGAACTCTACAAAAAAACCACTACTGCTTTTTCACAACAGGTGCAGTGTCGAAGCAAAGGACATTGACCCCATAATAGTATGAAAGGGCACACATGTGACATGCTTTATCATTCTTCCGGAAGTAAAGCCACAATTTCGTTCACGATAACTCACTAATAGGACACCTTGTGTATATGGGATGCTGATTCCTTCATGTTAGTGTGGAGTGCCTTTCCCATGTGGCTTTGACTTGAAGTCAAGTTGACTTGAAAACTAGAAGCAGCTAACGAATGGTTTTAATGTGCTTCTCATACAAAATACATTCTCTCTGTTATCCATAGTTACAAAATATGCATTTTGGCATCTGCAGGTCAACCCCCTCCGCTGCTGTGTAAGTAATAAGATTCTAGGGATATATTCTTGATTCTAGCTAAATTTTTGAAAGGGCTTCTTGTGTTGGTACCGAAAATCGTGAGCCAAGTACACGTGAGATCAAAGCATATCCGCCGACATTGCCGCACTGGCCACGCCGGCGCTGGTGCTTACAATACTTAGTTTACATAAAAGGGGAAAAGAAGGGTCAGGAACAACCCACCATTAAAATAGCTGTTACCTGCCTTACCCCAGTAGCCGTTACAGGGAACATATTACTAGGAGGGCACGAGAGCTTTACCTCCTGTCCTGCATGTTAGGTTTATCAGGCGAAGCATCGAGGTCGCCGAGGGATTTAACGTTGGCAGAATCCATGATACTGTGGTTCTGAAAAGGGATAGATGCGTTGGTGGTCATATAAAGCATAAGGAGACAGGCTAGAAGTAAAGCAGGGACGGAGAGTTGTGGGGGAGAGCAAATGACTTGTACGAGGACGGTACCTCTACCTCCTCCCAGCGTGGAAATCTGGGAGGCGCCATGGTCGATATTTTGGATTCGCCCACGGCATTTCCACACGTGAATGCCTTATCCAATGCAATCCAATTCGTGTTTCCTTCCGCTTTCCTCCATGTGTGAAGTCTGCTTGTTTTGCTTGCATTCAGCGTGTTCGCTTGGGTTGCTATGGGTGTTATGAACAACATCAATCACTTTATTGCGATGAGAATGATGATTATGATTGGAGTGTTCCATCGCCGCAGGCGATGAAGGTTTAAACAGTATACGGTACTCGTTCATGGCGGAATTCCTATTCCGCCATGAACGAGTACCGTATACTGTTTAAACCTTCATCGCCTGCGGCGATGGAACACTCCAATCATAATCATCATCCTCATCGGAATAAAGTGATTGATGTTGTTCATAACACCACAAAGTTACAACCACAAATTCTGATTTAGATAAGTTACTTGTGCTGCCAAAGAAATTCCTTCGTATTTTGGATTGTCTACCTTATATAACCACACCAGCACTAGTCTGTTTCAACGGCACACCTTGATTAATATCCACAATTCATATAGATATGAATATACAATTTTAGATATAATTTTTTTTGTGCTGCTGTGGATTAAGCTGGGCAAAGGTCCGTGCTGAGCTGCTGCCAGGGATTAAACTGAGGCATGCTCTTTTATTCGTCCTCCTCCTTGAGCCCTTCCCACCAAGGAGCGCTACACTACTACCGAACTGCTCATCAAAGGTCCCGAACTACTGTTTTATCACTGTTTTACCTCAAAGAACATAGTTATATCATCATTCATATCATCATAGCGCCCAGAGTTTTTCGCATATCCCCCAATGTGGAACCGGATATGGTGAACGGAGTGTTGCATATATGTATACTAACATGTATCTTGAACGGACCGTCGCTTGATTCACTAACAGCGTCAAAGAAAGACATTCATACTGCATGCGTTGAGTCCACATGCCACGGATGCTTTTTGCAGTGCTTAATTAATGGCATTTCTGTACTGGAAGCTGTGAGCCCGACAAGTCGTCACTGCGACTTTTTTTTTTTTTCGCGGCTACTACCATATTATGATGTGGAAATAAAATATTTAATTCAGTTGATTCATTCATTTAACTGGTTGAAAGCGGGACTTGTCCTGTGCTTTCTGGCGTCACGTCCATCTGTTGTCGCTCCCTTGCTAGATCAATACCAATGAGATAGCACGGTTCACTGTCTAGCTTCATTGACAAACTTCATCTGTGTAGCAGTAGCCGCCGTTTTTCTAGGAATGTATACTTACAATAACTTAAACAATTAAAAAGAAATAAAGAACGCACGTTTATCTACTGACCCGCATTCCGTCAAGCACTTGTGACATCGCACTGCGCATGTATACGAGGACGAAGTACAGCTGCTTTAAATTCAATCTAACTACACATCTACGAACTTCACCCGTTATCGCAGGGTGTTTGTGTATGACTATCTCCATCAAAGGCTTACACTAGTGCTACAAGTCAGGCAGAACTTTTTTCGACGGAGATGGCTCCTGACCGAAATGGTCGGCTGTCGATACAGCCGATACAGGGCGTGGCAGCGTTTGACATCGCCTGGATGAGCAATATATGCCACTGGGGGGGCGGGAGGGGGGCATTCAGATGAATAGAATGTACCGAGAGTGTTCATTTATTAAACTCGTGTGATGCGGGAGTCGGAGTCGTGACGTATGAGAGTCGCCGTCGACTCTCGAGCACATGTAGTACTGCATCCTCGAATTTTAGGATGGGAGATACTGTTACGTGGATGATGTCATGAGAGGCTCGCCGCGGCATTTTCGAACACCATGAGTCGACTCTGATGTGAGTTGATCGAGATGAGCTGCCCGTGTCCAAGAAACGAACGGAACCAGAGTGAGGAGTTGAGTTTGGCTACTTCACGCTTCACGCCATAGCACTCTCGTAATAACTAGAAACCAAGCCCCCGAAGGGGTGCATCTCAATATGGCAGTCGCCATGATCGACACGGTAGGCCTAGCGTGATACGAACGGTGTCTCCTGCGAGTTCCATACGCCGTTCCTTCATGTCGCAGCCCAAGGTTCAAACCGTACGATACCAGTTCCCTACGAAATCCAAGCGAACCAGTGAAGGCAGACAAACACACAGCCGGATTAAAGCAAGAAAGCAATGAAGCATAAGCAGGAGTAGGCCCGACCCTCTCCAGTATTCGATTTTTAACGAACCCACGAAGTGACCCAGGGTTCACTTTCATTTTTAACCTGATCTTCTGGTACGGCAGAGGAAGGGAACGAGAGCCCTATCGAACGGCGGCACCCAGAAGCAGACGGGCCGAGAGCCGCTGGATATCATTAAAGCGCGGAATGTTCTTCCGCAGCCTGCAACATGTGAAAGCTTCGAAACGCAGCGGGGAATACACGACGAAACATAAACGAGACGAAACAGGAAATCGAAACTCTCGTTGTCATGGTAAAAAGAAAGGAAATAGAAAAGAAGAAAGAAAGAATGAAAGAAAAAAACACGACCCTGATGCAGGAGACGGCACTTATGTTCTCTCTCACTCGGTATGCTACTCCTCGCCTCCTCACTCACACTGTGCACGCCCGTATAACTTCATCTGCAGCATTGGTCTTTCATGCGTGGAGGAATGCTGGTGCTCCGAGGTACAGTTCAATGGCTTTCCCTCTGGCTGATAGCTGCATTATACGTGCAGAACGTTTGCAGTTCAGCGGCAAATCATGTGATCGCCCGTACTTCATCAGGTCTGGTTCTTGGAACACGGACATGCAACGAATGGGATTGTGTCGATGCTTTCCTTGGCATTCCTTACGCCCAGCCACCCGTTAACCATCTTCGGTTTCAGAGACCCTTGGTTGTGCCACCGTGGTCAGGTATTTTCAGCGCCACGAAGCTACCAAAGCCTTGTTTCCAGAGAACTGGTAATGTTCCACCGACCCCTTGGGGAAGTAACGATTCCACCAGTACGGAAGATTGTCTCTACCTGAACATCTGGGCTCCACAGTGGAGGCAGCAGACTTTACCAGTCATGGTATGGCTTCATGGTGGCTCATTCCGAATTGGATCGACAGATCTCGAGATGTACAACGGCGAAACCCTTTCGAGCTATGGGCGCGTGATCGTGGCATCTGTTAACTACCGGCTAGGTGCTCTCGGATTTCTCTACGCTGGAGTGTCGGATATCGATGGCAATATGGGGCTCTGGGATCAGCACTTAGCTTTGCGTTGGATAAAAGAAAATATAATTTTCTTTGGTGGCGATCCGTCTAGAATAATACTCTTTGGCCAAAGTGCCGGAGGAATAGCGGGAGGTCTCCATGCGATCTCTCCTTTGAGCGAGGGTCTGATCAAGGGGATCGTCATGATGAGCGGAACACCTGCCTGGGATATACCCTGGGAGAACAGCGGTGGACCAGAAAGGGCTGTAGAGCTTGCAAGAAGGGTTGGATGCATCAGAACAAGTCTGCACCCAAGGATCGACCCTTACGTCGTCCGGTGTATGCAGAGTACGCCTGCCGAAAATATCTTGAAAGCAGAGCTGTCAATGTTCTCTGATCATTTATTGACATTCCTCCCGCGATATGGCGACGAATTAATCCCTACAGAGCCGGAAACAGCCCTTCAAGAGGGCAAGCTCCTTCCAGTGGATGTATTAGCGGGTAGCATGGTGAACGAGGGAACGTTTACTTATTATCTGCAACGACCGTGTGGAATAGGGCTCGGTTGGACAGCGAACGGTATCGACAAGAACGTTGCAAGAGAATTCCTTACATCGTTCTTCCAAGACCAGTTACCGCAGGCTGCTTTGGAGCAAGTAATTCACTACTACTTAGATGCCGTTGACCCAGCCAATTCAACAGCAGTGTTCAGACGAATGACAGCCGCTGCAGGAAACTTTTTACTCGAGTGTCCAACAGTGTTCGCTCTCCAGGATATCAGTGCCCATTGGCCCCGGGTTTATTCTTATCGATTTGGACATCGGTCCGCTATGAGCCCGTGGCCAGAGGAATTCGGTGTAACTCATGCCGACGAGGTACCGTTTGTCTTCGGGGTTCCCCTGCGCAGGCATGGCTTAGGTTACTCCTCTGGTGATATCGAAATGAGTAAAATCTTAATGTTGGCGTGGTCCAGCTTCGCTCATCACGGGTAAGCAGTACTTCAAATACGTCGTATTGACCTGCCGCCCATTTTCTCATGGTAAAGTGCGCGGACACGTAAAAGTGCTCGTCGCCATTATACCGTGCGTGTTGTACACGGCGCCCTTCGGCTACTATTGTTCGCTGCCCTTGATACAGAGTAGTCTCTGAATGTTTTTACTTCTATGTTTATATGCGAATTTCTGCAAAGTTTCGCAATATTGGGGAATGTTCTCGCAATCTGAAAATATTGAGGTCGCACGATTGGAGTACACCATGACCAGCACAGGTGCGCGCGACCAAACACTGCATAGTTATTTTGACGGATCATTCACCTTTTCAAGAATTACTCACGTGAAGCATCCACCAACGCTTGCCAACTTCAAAGGTAGCGCACACAATTGCACAGTTTTGGTGTCGCGAAAGCAGCAGGCTACGCCGTCACATATCTGTGTCGTCGTTGTGGTGTGCCGTGTGTCGAGATTTCGGCGCACGCTAAATAACACTCAGGTGGGCAAAATTAATCCACGGACCCGACCACTGAGACGGCGCCTATGATCGCAGTTGTCTGGCGACGTAAAGCCTCGAATTATTATTACGGATCAATTCAGTCTGTAAAGTAGGAGCATAAAAAACGCAGACAACATGAAGGACGGGAAACGCAAAGCATAGGAGGTAAAAAAAGAAACAGAAGGGTGGTGTGCTAGAATAGGAGACGGGAAAAGGGGTTAGTTGTGAGAAGCAGGGCGTGGTCTGTGGTCCCTTGTCTCTTTGTTGTCCCGTTTTTGTGTCTGCCACTGATCCAAACTTGTGCAATACCCAACTACCCCAAGCAGCACACAATATTGGACTCATGTTGGTTGGTCATTGGCGATACGGGTCCAATATGGAACCCGTTTTGTCAGGATTTCCCCCATATTGGCTCAAACTTGGCAATATGGCCCCAATATTGCCAAGTTTGAGCCAATATGGGGGAAAGTCCTGGCAATATGGGCCCCATATTGCCAATGCACACCCCATACTGACTGAAAATGCAGAAAATGGTAAGGACCCGTGTTATACCAAATGCCCGGCAATATCAGCAATCAATCAGCATCAGCACGGCAATATTGGACGTTGAAGCGTGTGAAATGCCCAATTCAATGCGTCGTCATATCCAACAAATTCCCGCAGATGATACGTGGCAGCATACGTGGGAATCCCAATGTAATGCAACTCAACAATTTAACATTGCACTTGCTGCAAACAGCCGCCATCTTGCTTTGCGATGCCAATGCCAATCGGTCGAACCGACTGAGAGCGCGGTAGTTCGAACGAAATCACGCGTCTACAACTAATGTGCATGCGCGACACTTGGATCGGACGTTTCATTCAGATTAAAATGTGGTTCCTCTAATGACAACGGAATTGTGGCAAGTCAAGTAAAAAAAAACCGTAAAAAGTAAACCAAAAGTATGTCTGTCACCGTCACGAAAATGTTTCGATCCTTTGTACGCTGGGAGCGTCTTGGAAACTATTGGTTCATATACAGTATTGCGATTCCAATGAAGGTTTCTGAGGGACGTTTGGCATTGGCTGCTCCGTGGGACTGCCTGGGTCCTTCAGTAAGACGGGCTAGCACCTGTTCTTCGTTTTTAGGGCGATGCAGTGTTGTTTTTGTAACGCTATGCAACGTGGATGAATAAGCGGATTTGGAGAAATGAAAAAGCAAAAAGAAGAGAGAAGTAATATCAGTGGTGGATATTATACTGGATAATGCTTTGTTATTACAGGGACACCCCGTTGGCGTTATCACGGAAATATTGGCGCAATATGGGCAAAATGGGCTTTCCAATACGGGCAGCCATATTGGGCAGCCATATTGGTCCAATATGGAGTCTGGTTGCACTCCCCATATTGGCGGCCCACATTGGACCAATATTGGTAATCCTGGCAGACCGCATGGTTCCAACATTGGACCAATACTGGCGTGTTGCTTGGGACCCCACTTCAAGACTTTCGTATATCTGCTACCATTTGCTGAAAGGTTATCGCTCCGATGACGATATACGCCGATCCGGTGTTCCGTGCTTTTTTGTCGGGGCCTGTGCGTCACAATGACGTGCAACCGGCCGGTATTTAAGCGGCACGGCCGGTTACTTGTTGCGCGTGCATGTTGAAAGGCACTACAGACAGTGTTTTGCCGGTATTTTAGCACAGAATGCGTTCTCGTGTACTTGTGATCGGAAAAATACATTCATGTACGCAAATATCGTTGTGGCATTTATATTACACTAAACGGTCATTTGCTTTTTCTCTGTCTCTCTAGCGCCCTCGCAACAACATGCGCCCCGCAAAAAACGACGCGGATTCACTTTCGGGCAAGTTTCGGTGCACACGGTATTTAAGAGGAACTGCGTGTTCTTCTTGAGAGGTAATGCGGACAGGTATTGTGCTTGTCCCATCCTGCAGTTGGCAATGCAAACAGCGTCCGTGCTCAAAACCCCAAAACACTGATTGGGTTCTGGGCATTGGCATACGCAGTTTTCGATAAACTGCGTGATCTTTTTGAGATGTGATGTGGACAGGTATTGCGCTTGTCCCATCCTGCAGTTGGCAATGCAAACAGCGTCCGTGCTCAAAACCCCAAATCACTGATTACGTCTGTGCGTTTGCATCTTGAATGTCATAGAGACCAAAAAGTATTTGGCTATTCCATTTTAGAGACGTGCTCACTCGAAGTGTATGAGTTCTGTATGTCATTCTTTGCTAACTACCAATTATTTATACATGCATTACTCGCTTATCATATTTCGTTGTAATCCTGTTGCTGTACCTTTGAACCTGAAATGTGCCTTTATCGCAAATTTCTGAGCTAGAACAATTTCGCATAAATATACGTGCCTTTTTTTTCTTTTTTATTCAACGCAGAACTCCGGTACTTCCCGATAACGTCGCCTGGACGTCGTTCGGATCTCCCGGCGAGCCATCCGTCATTTTCCGGCAGGGCAGTTTTACCACTGCACACAACGTTCTTGCGAAGGAATGCAACTTCTGGAGGTCACTTTTCGAGACACGGTGTCGACAAGGGGACCGGACGAAAACGACGTAGTCCGCTTGTGTGTCGGTTGTTACAGTAAACGTGAATGCTCGTTGCCTGCATAGAAGGGCCTTGACAATAAATGTCGACGTTCCCGTTGCTCAGAGTGCTTGCGAGAGTTCGGCTGCTAATGGTGTATCCACGTTTTGTCTGTGGTCACAAACTTTGTGCGTAACAAAGTAGTACATCGTAAACTGAGCGAAGAAATGTTTTATGGAGAAATGCGGTGAACTGCTGACCATATCAACAAACAAGCCCACGTACTCGTGGCCAGCTGATTTTTCGAGGCAGATAGTCGTAAGAAGCACGAAATCAGCTGGTACTGTCCAAGCTAATGTAACCTGAATTTTAGCGAGTGAGCTAATGTGTTATTCTATTACGACAGATGATGCTCACATACACTTTTTCCTCTCATCTCACCTGCTGTTAGAAACTAGCTGATGGGTGAGGACAGCATTTAATCTTCTTTACACATTTCTTTCTTTGCTCCGACTAAATGCATATCCACGGAGTTTCTTGCCTACCGTTTTATGTACATTGCAACCGAAAAAGAAAGAAAGAAAAAAGAAAATAGCACGTTCGGTTGCTTGTGTAGCCTGTGTTGTGTTGTTTATTTACTTTCAGAGCTTTCAAGCTCTGAATCACATTGTGCGCTTACACCGCTATTGCTGTTTGATTACAAGGGTTATCAGAGAACCTGAAACCCGCTGGAACAAAAGACACGAAAACGAAACCGTGGCGTCTCCTCACGTGCATTTGTTTTCAGCCAGTAGCCGACGACATTCGAGAGGGCGCCACATCTTACGCAATTAGCCTCGCATCTTTCAAAACCAAGCGCCACCTATGGCAGGCAACGGCTCATGGGAACTTACAGCACCTCAAAACTTTACGAGACGGCCAGTGTGCGCAGCAGCAGCGCCAGCAGAGGTAAATCATACCCGAAGCAGACGACAGAGCAGTGTCCCTTAAAGTTCCCATGCTACTTTGCGCCGCGATTCGTGGCGCGCCCATCTTTGTAAAATCGTCTATTCCAATGCTTATTCAATAAACAGCCGGACTATCACCATCGAGAAAGTCACTATTTGTCTCAAGACATATAAGCATCGTGATCTCATCAAACCACTCTGGCGTTCGTTGATATTGTAAGGGTACGAAATAATGTAATTGGACGACAAGTTATGTTAAATTATGCAAGCCTAATCATACGAGCATATTGGGGCAGCACAGGACCTGCGACGTCAGCCATGTCAATTTCGCCTGGACAACGGTGTTTCGCCACCGCTTTGGGGCCATTCTAGGCAACAACAACAACAACTTTATTTTCGGTCTTGGAGAAGAGAATAATGCTCCCATGGCGCCTGCAACAAGCGTTTACGAGGCATTTGCTACTGCGTGAAAATTTTCTCAAAACCGCTGTCGTCAAACAAAGCCGCCGTGCATTCAGCCTGTGCACTGCATGAGCAGACAACAGGAAGTGGTATATGCGAGAGAGAAGTGCAAGTTGTTTTTCGCTGTCATGTGGCCGCTCCGGGTGTCTCGTATACTCCGTGTGGGTCCGTCAAAAGAGGGGCACCATTAGCCATTAGCAACGTAGCCATTAAATCGGCTTTCTGTATCTAGGTATCGTTGGCACCACTCCCACCCTGACGTCGCGTTCGGCGTTATCAAGCGAGAAATATACAACACATTTCTCTCACGCTTAGAATACCGTACATAGAAAAAGAGAAGAAACCGAGATGTCACTTTGCAGTCAACATCACACGAAGTGACAATGAGGCTTGTGCAGTGACGTCATGTTTGGTCACGTGACATTGGAAAACATATTGCTGTCTGAAGTCACAGTAGGAGGGCATCCCGTGAGTTGTTGTGGTATGCCTGCAATAACGAGAGAAAATTGTAAAAACATACGCTGCTGCTTCATTCGGCCCGAAGAAAGACGCCTCTGAAGCATCGCCATGTTTTCCCATGTCACATGGCTCCAAGGCGCGCATAGGCTGCGCGTGACATCACGTGCACAAGGCTCATTGGTCTGCTACTAACAGTGGCCAAAGTATGCATGGCCACGATGACGATGCTTAAATTTATGTCTTAGCCTCTGGAGTTCGGGTATTTATTCAAACAGATATTTCTCTTGATGAAAGTTCTTTCTCACTTTCTCATATACATATACAATAGCGCTCCACAGACGTTGAACTCAAACAATACGACTGATTCCTGTACATGTCTAATCGTGCAAGCTTCTCCAAAGTCATATTGCCTTCTCTTGAAACGCTTACAGAACCTTCCAAAATTGCTTGCCCAGGGTCCGTTACGATCGTAATCCAATAATACTTATTACCTTTGTTCGTCAATACAGAGTTTTTTCGCACGTTGGTGACTTCTTTCAAGCTATGGTTTCTGCACATTCCAGGAGCGTCTCTTCTCAACCATTCGTTAATGGTATATACGATGAATTTCGCTATGATTACATTTACACTCTCCTTTACGTCACCTTCCTCCGGCTCGTGGCAGCAGCAGTAATAAGGATCTATTGATGCCTCCTCGCAGGTCCTGTTCTCAGGGATTTCGTGAAGCAAGCTCAACCCGTGCTCCGTTCGGAACTCCCTGTTCTTGCTGGTTCGTGAAAGATGTGCCAGCTCCACAACCGTGGCATGAATGTCAAATGCCGTTGTTAGCCTGTGTTGGTTTAATTCCAGGTTCCTCATAAGTTCGGGATATCTTGCACGGAAAGCCGGTGGAAACATGAGAAGGCAGAACGGTAGACGGTCCTCATAATGTCCCATTATGGTCCTACGAGTCTTGCCATAGCGCAGGCCGTGGTCGGAGAGGAATATTAGTAGTGTCTTGTTCATCACGCCCGATTTCGTGAGCGCTTCGAACGTCTGCCGAAGTGAGATATCGGTGTATCCAGCATGGTTGAAGTAGTCGTGTGAAAGAACGCTTGTCCACGTGAAACTGAACGACGGTCGATTTTTAAAAAGAGCTAGCAGCGATGAAACGTAGCTAAGGTACAAGTCTGTCTCAATCCGTTGCCCCAAACAAGGTCTGTCGTAAGGGGGTCCTCCAAGCGCTATTCCAAGCATGAACGGCCTGGGGTAGTAGTCGGTCGGTTGTCTCTGGAATCCCTCGCATCGATAGGTGAATAGTCCACCATGAGGGTCCTCTTCTAAGAATAGTGTCCTGTAGCCAAGATCCGAATACATATCCCACACCCAACTCACGTTATTAAAGAGACCTTTTATGCAAATGTCTGAGGTCTCCGGAAATACCTCGCCGGCTAGCATTGCGAATCGGTTAGGGAAAGAACTGTCTCCCACCTTCGTGTACCCAAACAGTTCTACTGGTTGGAAGTTCTTGAATAGATATTCCCTGGAAAACCGTAGCTGGCGCATTGAATTCAGCCGCGAAACGCTGTCCACGCCGAGGAATAGGATACTTAAGCTAACATCGTTGCCCTGTATTGTCCGCCTCAATCTCTTCCTGCAGCGCTGCTCCACGGACGACTTTAGTAGTGGAATCATAAAAAATTCCTTGTACGTCTTGTTCCTTTCCAATTGGCATTGCACCTTGATATATTCGTGGACTAATGGTCTTCCGAAGTGTAATGTAGGCTTATTGTAACCAAAGGCGATGAAGTCGGCCTGATGTATGGAATTATTCATTCTGAAGTACTGATAGCTACAGCGTACCTTCTCGGGAGTACTATTGTAAAAATTTCTCAAAATATCAGCGTTGATAGAAAGCGTTCTTCCCTCTTGTTCAATAAACGAAGGGTCGGGGTATTTGGAACAGTTGTAGTATTGGCTTGTGCTGTAAAAATGGGCTATGGACATGTCAAGTGGATCAAAGTCTGGTATTTGACATGCACTCGTGTGAACGGCATACCCTGTAACGACAGGCTTGACTGGCTTGAGTACGTTGATTTTCTTTGGAAATATCCTTATTGGAATACGGCCAACGCCATAGGCGAAGGATATCAGCAGGCAAATTTGGAGACTGAGTACCGCTAGGAGGAGATTCTTTACAATGGATCTTGAATTTTCACAAGGTGACACCTACAAGAAAGGCAAGGTGAGATAGTTGATGTTGATGACATGATCAAGGTGACATTCCGGCATCTAGCTTTAGTTACCTGGTGTTTGCGTCGTGTGGCCTGTCCGGCCGTTTTGTCCTTCCTACAGTGCACGCAAATTGCACTGCTGCACGATCGCATCGCTTTCCAATGATTAGTCGCCAAGAAATATTGCGTTCCAAACCTTCCTTCTTCTTCTTCTCCCAAGGAGATGATGGCAGTGAGCCACTAAGGGAGATTGGCCAAGACAAAAGGGACCTTCCTTCTTCTTCTTCCTCAGACGCTTTCAGACATATGTCGGCACAGTTCCCCTAGAAGACGGCCCAGGACGCACATTTCCCCAGGGCGTCAGTCGTGACGTTGCCCACATACGTGAGGCCGACAACGGCCAGCCCTTTCATCACCACCACCACCACCACCATCTTCTTGTGCCACATAGGAAATGGCCCTTCCTTCTAACCACTGATCTGGATTGTAAAAGGACGACTTGATCTCCATCTTTATCTTGATCTCCATCATAGAGATATTGCATCTTTATACATAGAGATCAGTGCTTCTAACAAACAAAGGCACTGCAATCTTCCTCTTCTTTCGCTTTGAAGGCAGTTTCATGGAGTAGAATAAAAAAACGCGGTACATAACCTGGAATCTTTTTTCATTCTTTCTAAACAACAACAGCATAGACAGCAACAACAACGTCTTCCTATATTAATTTAGCTTTAGCAAATCGAAGATACCTGTCATTTTTCAAGCCTTTGCACGAGTAAAGCACGAAGAAAATATGCACCAAAACCTCCGGAAATATACATGCAACTATGCGTCGAAAATCTTGGAAATATTCAATAAAAATCCGCAATGTATCTGCAATGTCCTTCATTGTGCTTGACATGATGATGGTGCGCATGATGTCACGATGACCTCTCTACACTGTTATAAAAAATGTATTCTTATAAAGTGGTTGTCCGTCAAAACTGACGGACGCTCGACCGCTCTGTACGAGCGTGGCATAACGTTCGTTTGCACTGGAACAGTGTGAAAAGCAGTCTTTGACGATGTAATCACCTGTATCATTATTGGACGGTCGTCCATATGCTTAAACGGAAAGAACGTCCACATTCGTCCAGCGTTCTTTGCATTGCACAGAAGGGTATTATCTTCGGAATCCTCCCAATACAGGACACCACGGCTGTGCCGTTCACCGTTGACCCGTATCCTTTTCAAATTTCCAATCAACGGCGGTGACAGAGACAGACGCGAATCTGACTTTTCTTTCTTTCTTTTTTTTTTTTTTTGCGTGGCCCTGGTACTTGGGCTCTCGGGCTTCTTCAGTGCTCGCGTCACCGAGGGTAAGCAACTGACCCTGTACAGATAGTTACGTAAATAGCACAGTGCTCACAATGTGTATCGCAGAAACATGCCGGTTAAAATCAACATAAGCACAGGCTCATTTCCCGGGCTGCAGTTTCGTCCCTATGCGCGTTCTTATATCTTGCACTCACAACTTGCAACATTCTATGTATATTCGGAAGTTTGTGTATTTTCGTGCCGTATCTAGTCGACACAAAACGGACGGCCTAATGTAATAACAATTGTGCCATACGCAGCTCGACAGCATTAGCCAGCGTCTCATTTAGTGATATGCTATCGCCTTGCGGAAGTGTTCTTTTTCACGCCCATGGAAGAGGCATACAGTCGTCCTTTTTTGAGCGCAGCAAAGCCTTGTCTTTGTCAAAATAATTCTTACTGTCTGACTGACGCGACTATTTACTTATTGTTTTTTTGCAGACATTGATAGAGGTTCCAGATTTTAAGCCGGAACGCCTTTTCTATTTCATATTACTTGAGTCCTTGTGCTGCCGCAATCATTAAGCTCAGGTTGACACATTGTCGTTTCAGGTGGTGACATTTTCAGTCAGAACATACTCTTTCTGATACTCTGAAGCTGTTCGAATGTTCCTTGATGCTGCGATGCTTATGGATCTCTGCATACTTTGTTCTGAACATGGAACACCCAGGATACTTGTGAGCTTCACTGGAATTCATTGAAAAGTATGTTGAAGGACAAATGAATGTAATACTTATGCACTGATTATATGCCAACTAACCGGCATGATGTTTAACAATGTCCTATAAAGCCAGCGTATGTATTCCAGTTTTTATGCGCATGATACACTATTTCGTTAACGATAACGAAAAGCAACATGTGCAGGCCATGATTAGCTGATACCTACCAACAGAATTCTGCACTGCGACGGCAGTGAAAGCTTAAATCCTGTGAGGACTTAAATTGAAATTGAGTGAAATCGATTCCCCCTTAAATTCACATTTATCAAATCCCTCTCCGAATTCAGAAGGCTAGCCACATAAAACATTTTCCTGGATGAACAAGCCACCTAGAAAACCTAAATCCTGCTACCTCCACAGAAGTAGAATGCAATCAAATTTTGAATAATGTATTAGATGCATTATTCACTCTGACGCTAAATTTACTTGCAGAAGGAAGTTTATATCTAAATTCATTGCATTTTCCCCCATACCTGATTCTGATGATGATTTTGATTTTGATGGTCTGAGGCTGGAACACATAGAAAGGACAAGTACATACAACGCCCTTGGTGCCTAAGAAATTACTGATGAAAGAAGGAAGTCACTGAAAACGTTAACCAGCTGTAGGACTGTCCTACAGTTGTCCTTCTTTCAACCTCCAATTTGTTTGGTCAAATTCACATCTCTCATGTAGACAGGTATATAATTATACTGTGAAGCCAATGTACATCTCGTTGCTTAGTCGGCCACTGAAACTGCAATTCATTAACGGACGAATCTTTATCAGCTTTACATATGTCGCGACGTGAAGAAAAGAGTCGAAGACAGGCAGCAGGAGGAATAGCCAGTTTACTGGGCAAGAGCGCGACTAGAATGAACGCGGGTGAAGATGATGCGTGCCGACGAGCTTGGCTGGTCACGAGGGCGTGGCCTAGCATCGTCGTCAGCTACAGGTACCCCCTCCCTGGACCGTATGCCGGCGAGGTATGAGACGGACAGAAGGTAGGCCGGGTGCCCAATGTACCGAACGTGACGGATGCACCGGTGAGGGCGGGCAGGGGGACGGGGCACGAGAAGGCTCGGGCACCGGGGTGATGGCAGGCAAAAAGGCAGGCTTGACACGATCCACCGAGACCACCTCGAGCCGGTTAGGAAGCCTAATGGTGATGGTCTTCGCTTGACGAGAGTGGACGGGAAAAGGGCCGTCGTACGGGGGTTGGAGAGGTTTACGAACCGCGTCGTGCCGCAGAAACACATGGGTTGCGGAATGAAGAGCCGGATGAATGAAGACGGGACGGGACGAAGAGGACCGTGTGGGCAGTGGTCGCAAGTCAGCACAGTAAGACTGCAGGCGAGTGGCGTAGTGAAGAAGGTCAGGAGCGGGTTGGGCGAGAGTTGCATGGTCGAAGAATTCTCCTGGTAGTCTTAACGGCGCGCCATGCACGAGCTCAGCAGGTGAGACAGGGGCGTCTGTCTTGATGGCAGCCCTGACGCCAAGGAGAATTAGTGGCAGGCGTTCCACCCAGTGGGTAGGGTCGTCATGTGGGCGCAGGGCGGTCTTCAGAGTGCGGTGGAGCCGTTCGACGAGGCCGTTGGCGCAAGGGTGATAAGCCGTCGTCTGTCGATGTTGGGAGCCGAGAAAACGGCACATCTCTGCGAACAGACGGGAGGTGAACTGGCGGCCTCTGTCGGTGGTAATCGTACCGGGCGCGCCGAAGCGAGCCACCCAAGTGTCGAGGAAAACGCGCACCACCGTGTCAGCAGTTATGTCGGCGATGGGAATGGCTTCCGGCCAGCGGGTGAAGCGGTCAATGCAGGTGAAAAGGTAGGCTTTGCCGGCAGATGTCGGAAGGGGACCCACCAGGTCCAGATGAACATGACGGAAACGAGCATCGGGTGTAGGAAACGGTGATGGAGGCGAAAGTGTGTGGCGCTGAACTCTTGAGCGCTGACAGGCCAAACATAGGCGGGCCCAATCGCGGACGTCTCGGTTCAGCGAGGGAGAGACAAAGCGAGCCGCAATGAGCTTTTGAGTGGCCTTGATTCCTGGGTGGTGCAGGGAGTGAAAAACGTCGAAGATGTGTCGTCGAAAATCTTGCGGAATGAGGGGTCGTGGGCTGCCGGTGGAAAAGTCGCACAGCAAATGGTAAGGCGTTCCAGGGAAGGGAATTTTGTGGATGGACAGAGATTGTGGACAAGCAATGAGGTCTTGGATGGCCGCATCGTGGTCCTGAGCTTGCGCAATTGAAGCGTAGTCGACAGTGGTCGGAAACGTGAGGGCGGAAATCCGTGCCCGTGAGAGAGCGTCCGCTGCGACGTTGCTGGTGCCAGGGAGGTGTCGAATATCTGTGGTGAATTCGAAGATGTACGCGAGATGGCGCAACTCCCGAGGCGAATGAGATGAGGAACCGGATGAGATGGCGTACGTAAGGGGCTTGTGGTCGGTGTAGACTGTGAAATTGCGTCCTTCGAGAAAGTGGTGGAAGTGCTTGATGGCGAGATATGTGGCAAGCAATTCACGGCCAAACTTACTATACCGGGCCTCCGCCGGCTTCAGAGGCTTTGAAAAGAAGGCGAGTGGCTGAAGCTGTTCGTCGGGGGTGACTTGATGGAGGGCACCACCAACAGCTTCAGAAGACGCGTCGACGGTAAGGATGATAGGGGCGTCAGGAATCGGGTGAGCGATGAGCGTAGCCTCGGCCAGGGCACGCTTGATGCTGCGGAAGGCTGTTTCGGCGGCAGCAGTCCATGCGAGCGGTTTGGAAGGTCCACCGGGCCCAGAAAGGAGGTTGCAGAGCGGGTGGATCAGCTGGGCACAATGGGGGACGAAACGGCGGTAAAAATTTATGAGTCCTAAAAATTCTCGGAGCTTGCGTCTGGTGGCAGGACGCGGAAAATTGTTGATGGCTTCTACTTTGCGGCGGAGTGGAGTGATTCCTGCGGCGTCTATGTGATGGCCAAGAAACTCGATGGTAGAGACGCCCAGTTCACATTTTGCAGGGTTGACGACGACGCCATACTCTCGTAAACGCTGGAAAAGCTGCCGGAGGTGACCTTCGTGCTCGGCGGGGCTGGAGCTGGCCACCAGGATGTCGTCGAGATAGCAGAAGCAAAAGTGGAGGCCGCGCGTGACTTCGTCAATAAATCTTTGAAAAGTCTCCGCCGCATTTCGCAAGCCGAAAGGCATCCGGATGTACTCGAATAATCCGAACGGGGTCGTGATGGCAGTTTTTGGGATGTCGGCGGGCTCCACGGGAATTTGATGGTATGCCTTAATGAGATCAATTTTGGAGAAGGTAGTGGCTCCATGAAGGCGGGCGGCGAAGTCATGAATATGTGGCAATGGGTATCGGTCGGGAATGGTTACAGCTTTGAGAGCGCGATAGTCCTCGCATGGGCGCCAGTCCCCTGGGTCTTTTTTGGGAACCATATGAAGCGCAGATTGGGTGAGATGCCGAGGAAGATGGAGTGGTACGTAAGTCGAGAATGCGGTCGGCGAGGCGGGCAAGATCATCCAACGACATCTCACCAGCAGCCGTGAGGACAACGCGTATGTCGGATGGAAGGCGCTGAAGAAATAGTTCTTGCATAATAGCCGGGTCAACAGGTGTGCTTCCCGTAAGCTGCCTCATACGGCGAAGTAACTGTGAAGGCTTTTGGTCGCCAAGTTCCTCTGCGCCCAGCAGTTGTTGTAAGCGGCGATGGATGGAGAGCGCTGTTTGATCAAGGAGCTCGCGCTTTAGCGGAGGAATAGCCAGTTTACTGGGCAAGAGCGCGACTAGTATGAACGCGGGTGAAGATGATGCGTGCCGACGAGCTTGGCTGGTCACGAGGGCGTGGCCTAGCATCGTCGTCAGCTACACATACGACATGTGTCTCTTACTAACATGCTTCGTGTTTCTTCCTTTACACATATCATGAACCAGCCAGAGGATCGGGGCACAACACAAGCCTGGAAAACACATTCAAGAAAGGCACTCTAGCTGATTAAGATGTTGCGTCAAAAGAGGTAGGCCTTCCAACAATACCGACTTGTTAAATAAATATTTTTATAAAGCACAGTTCCTGCACCTGTTGTGTTGGTGACAAGTAATCTCAGCACTGAATGTTACATTGTAGATGTATTCACCATGTAAGTTTTCCAGCCCAGAAGAGACGGTATCACTTCAGAGCACAATTGCATCGTACCGTATCTCAGCAAGAGACTGCGATGCCCTTGTTCTATTTTTCTACACAACTTCGTTCCTGTGAAGCATTTGTATTGGGAAAGGTTTCTGTCAGTACAATTGGATACGGGTTGAATAGCAGTACCTCCTGGTAAATACCACTCGTGTATAAGGAAAGTGCGTTGTACAGGAGCCAGTGGAAACGCGTAGAACTGTAGAAAAATGCGGGTAAAGTGCTGGACAAAGTGTACGAAACACGCTTCGGGGCATTCCTTCCTCAGAGTCACATGCTATCAGCGAATGGGACCGCTCTGACTTACAGATATGCGCCTAGGCTACCCGGTCACCTATTTGCCCGTCCGCACGGTACAAGTCGCTGCACCAGCGGCATGGCTGAGTGGGTTAAGGCGTCACGCTCGTTGGTGGCAGCGAAGGCCGTGCTGAAGACTGGGAGGTGGTGGGTTCGAATGACACCACCGGCTGTGCTATCCGAGGTTTTCCCTGGGTTTCCTGAAGACCTCCCAGACGTATGTCGGCACAGTATCCCTGAAGTAGGCCCAGGTCGCATACTAACACCACTGTCCCCCACTCCGTCCTGCTGTCCTCTGTCCATCTGTCCTCATCTGTACGCAATTCTAAGCCACAGTTGCTTCGCGGCGCTAACACGAAGGGGAAAAAAATCGCTCCTAGCGTGTCACTCTGAGGAAGGAATGCACCGGAGCGTGCTCCGTAAACTTTTGTCCAGCGCTGTGCACTTCATTATAAAGGAACACTCACTAATATATATAATAAAAAAGAACGGAGCACCATAACGTGTTATGACGGAACATGTGCGGTAAAGGAACAGTTCGCCGTAGAACGGACAAATGTCTGCAAGTACGGCATCGGTAAAAATGTCCGTTTTTCTACGGCACTTTCGTAACGTCTTGCAACGGAACATTTGCTTGTAAGAAAACTGTGCTCCGCTGATCAAAAAACGGACAAATGTATGGCAATATCATATCGAGTACAATGTTCGTTTTTTTACGAATTTATTTTTACAATGTAGGACGCTCCTGATTGGCCGGAGGAACCATGTACGCGCTTCATAAAGGTAAACAAACGTGTATTCGACGGAATGCATCCGGAAAGGCTAAAACAGCTTTAATTTCTGTATTAGAGGTCCCACTTTTTGTTGGGGATGATCTTTGTCTATCGACGAAAGGCAAGCGGAAGTTTAACGCGGTACGTTTGCTGATGTTTAAACTGTTGGACTCTTGTATAAGTTCTTTCCTGTGAATACCCTGTAAACGTTTTTCCCGTTGCGCTGAGATTACGGTCTTGCGGGGTAGAGACCTGCCTAGGGCGAACTGCGAGTGTCCTCACGGAGGCGGAAATGTAGTCACATGGCAGCTACAATGCTCTAAACTGGCGTGAACGAGCTGACAAAGACAACCGTACCCCAGCACGCGTACGAACTTGCACCTTACAATGTGAGGCAACAGGAGTCTGATACTGTTGCAGTCTCACCAGAACGAACAATGATGAGGCTCGTTCCCAGTAAACTGTAAGGCTACACTAGGAGTCAGAACTTCTATGGGGTCACTCAAACTAGCACATTAAACCGTGACCTGCCGGGCGCTCTGAGTTTCCACCATGAAAGCAAAGTCCCGGTGCTGCAGCATGTGTGAAGTGTTTCTGTAGCCACCATAAAACACAGCACAACACATAAACCCACAAACACTCCCCTAGCCTCAAAATGCTCTTTAGACCGCCAGGTGCAGCTACAGTTAATCGCGTTCCCCCATCGTCGACGCAGCCGTATGTGCTTCGAAACCAAAAAAAGTTACACTACATCCAAATGTGACGAAGTACAGTCCATATTACAGCAGCATTTCCAAAACGGGAAACACATGAAACGTATGGCGGGTTCCCTACTGTTTACCTTTCTGTCGTTCGCACGTGGAGGCGACAGGGGCCATGGCGAATGGGAGCGTGGCACACCAGCCGCCGCACACGTCGTTTTACATCCGTCGCCCTCTTCTGCTGCGCAGAAACCTACTTGCGGAACGTATAATAAAGCTGCCTCCGTCCTGCAGCACACAACAAAGACAACTTGCGTCACAGATGTACAGTTGAAGGTTTTGCGTTCGTGAGTGATAAAATAGCGTAAACTCAGGCCAGCTCGTGGATGGAACCCATGACGAGACAAGGGTGAGAATTGGCAACACAACGAAGCTCAACTTTGAGTTTCGTTGTGTATGTTCGTGTTTTTCGTGTTGTCCATGTTCGGGTGTGTTTTGGCATGGCTTTGCTTTCGGTAAACTGTGTTATGCCGACTAAAATGGGAACGCCGCCGGTCTTCGCTACGGCAAAGTTGCGAATGTGAAGTACGGCCCATTGGCCGTGCTCGCTGTGGACGCTAGAGCAACCAGGGTACGGGACTGATCACCGAACCTCACCTTATGGATGACGACGGAACCTTGGACAGGGGATCAGTCATTCAGAAATCTTCGTATTCGCCATGGCGTGACAGAAGTAGATCACCGGTGTCCCGTAAGCCGCCGCGTGGTGTATATTCGCTTTAACGGAGGAGCCAGGCTGTATCAAAGGAGCCGATGAGACCATGCATTACAACTGGTCGGAGTCCTCAGAAATTACGACATCCCACCCAGCGGGACATCCAGGTTATCGCTTCCACCTGGTGACGTAGAGGAAGAACCAATCTAAAGGAATCCCGGTAGTGTTCAAGCCTATCAACACGGCACACTTGTCTTGGTTGGTTAACCCAAACTCCGCAGCTAGGGAAAAATCAACAACGTCCCTATATTGATTACGCCGACACGGATCTTGTCTCCTTCCTCGCTGATGAATGTGTTATTACAGCTCGAAGGCAAGTGCGGCATGTCTATCGCGAAGACAGATCATGCACCTTCATCCTCTTACAAAGTGTTGTCCTCACCTTTAAGCGCACTCTGAGGCTTCCAGGAAAAGTGCATTTTGGGCTTCTCCTGATTCACTGTGCATGAATATGATGTGGACGGCCCAATGAAATATTACAGCTGTCAGCGTTTTGGGCATCCGGCGCGTAACTGCCGCTGGCCAACCAGATGTAAAGTTTGCTCAGGACCGCATGTAATGCAGGACTGTACAACGAGACGTCAGTCATGCTGTTCGAGCTGTGGAGGTCCACAAGCTGCCTTCCACCCCTTGTGTCCCCGGAAAACATCGGTAATCAGAAACTTCCGTAGGGGAGTCTGGTCGAATACAAAGGGCTCAAAGACCAACACTGCATCTGCATTACATGTACACTGTAGCACCTCTTCTTCCCTCCCCGCGACTTTCGTACCCGAGCGACCACCCAGGCGGATAGATGCCGCACGTCGAAACCATAGGGAAAAGCAGCTGCACGGTAGAGAACATTTAGGATTTTTTGAGACGACGGCAGCAGCTCTCTCGTGAAGCATACGCTGACGGCACAAGGAAGGCCCGGGTTCTCACCCAAACGGGTTCGCGTATAAGACCTGCTTTAACCCGGAGGTCTGAACGGCCGGATGTTACTGAAGTCCGTAACAATGATGTCACAAATGTGCTCCTTCCTCTTATTTTCGCTGCATTGAAAGCCATTTTGTCGATTCCCGGTGCTGCTGCACTACAAGAGGTCAGGGTAAAGCAAGCGGTAGAAAAGTTGATTCCCTTCAGTCATGGCCCAGCTTTGTACACGGGCTATTGAGCGACGCGTCCTCCAGAGCCCACTCGAAGCCACTGGGACATCCTCACTTACCCTTCCTCAACTGCTTGGGCCTCCGGTCAACCCGGCGCATCAGCTAGCTCTTCAATCCCTTATCACCTTCTTAGCAGCAAAAGGGCTCCTGATTCATCATCATTGGCCTTCTCCACATCTCCTCATGTTCTCTCCTCAAGCAATTCCCCCAGGGCGTGAGTCGTGACGTTGCCCACATACGTGAGGCCGACAACGGCAAGCCCTATCACCACCACCACCACCACCTCCTCAAGCAATGGGATAGGGTGCCGCCTTGGCGGCGAAACACCCCACTACAGCGTCATCACTTATTTGCTGTTGTAGGTGGTCTATTCCATTCCGCTGGGGATGCGAGAAGTGTTACATAGGGGAGACGGGGCGGTGCGTAAACGAGCGCCTGCGGAAGCACGCCAACAAGGTAAAGAACGGAGAGTGCAGCTCCTCACATCTGGCCGAGCATACAGTAAGGTGCCGCTGTGAACCGCATGTACCCTGATAAGAGATAGACTAGCCCTCCAGCCCATCGGTGGTCACCCAGGGTATCCAGGTTGGGTCTAACTGCCAGAGCGCGGAACCGCCAGAGGAGCATTTTAAACGTGCGACCGAGTGCCTTAGGCGATGGCGGTTGGCCACAGCGCGCTTTAGAAGTGTGTTCGTGGACAATGAATTCGACCGCAAGTGTGACGTGTACTATCGATTGTGGTTTCAGGAGGATTTGATGGCGGTGACTGCCCATGTGGCCCGATTCTTGGACTGCGCGTTCCTGGTGAAGGTACGGCTAGGTTCATTCTCTACCGCAACTGCTCAGACGTGCGCAGACAGAACTGGGTGACCTCGCTGAGCACGAGTAACGGGTACAGGTACGCGTCCTGCCCCACCCATCTGCCCAAATTGAGCCCAATCGACGAGCAGCTGGTGTCCCTGGGGCTGTCATACATGCGGATACGCTGATTGCGACGCGCAGGCCAGTACGGAATCGATGACGAGGTTATGAACGCACCCGCATCAACGTTAACAATATTGGCACGAATCATCTTCGAGAAACTTCCAGGGCAGGCACGAAACTGTACATCTCATCCCGGCGCATGCTGAAGAAGAAGAAAGAAGCTTCCAGACACATCGCCTGCTCTCTGGCAAACGCACGTGCTGTTTCTAGACTTTTCGGCGCGACGCTTAAATGCTTGTGCGCTCCAGGCTGGAGCCTTGATGCTTTGGACTCAGTTGTGTTCAGAGAGCTATCACTCTTCTGTTTTTGCTACCAAGTAGTCTAATAAACCGTTTGCTGTTTATTCGTCGACTCGCCGGCCCATTTCGCTCCGTGACAATATGGTGCGGCCCATGCCACGTCAGTTGGACAACGAATGTGTCATAAGTGCGAACATAAAAGAGGGCCATCATGCATAAGCCATCATTCTTGAGCGGCTCCGTACAGAAATCCACAGTGAAGGCGTGGCTGCGATACTTGGTAGTCAAGCTGCTGTATCGAGACAAGAATATCACGTGGACTGGACAGCGTTGGAGCGCGACTTGGGCGGGCTATAGTCGCATGGCCAAGCAGAGCGAACGAGTGCGCCCAGCATCAAGGAGACTACGGTTTCACGGAAATCAATGCGGTGTCATGCATTTCGTGTTAGCGCCGCGAAATAGCTGTGGCTATGGACGGTGTACAGACGTAGACAGGTGGACAGCGGACAGCAGACACGTGCAGGAGATGCCAAAGAGTTTAATATGCGCACTGGGTCTATTTCGGGGGGAACGCGTCGTTATCCCTCTGAAATGTCTGTCGGGAAATCTAGAGCAAATTGCAGTCAGCAAAGCCAGTGCTCAGATTCGAACACACCACCTCCCAGTCTTCAGCACGACCTCAGCTACGTACCAGACAGGTACAACAAACTGCGCAAAAGTATTTAAAGCGATATACTAAATACTCCGCGTAAAAAGTATTTAAAATGGAGTGCGAAATGCTCAAAACTCAAAGTAATTTGAGTTGAGTACTATATACAGTCAACCCTCGATCTATGAACCTTCCGTTTATGAATTCCCTCGTTTTATGAACACGAGCACGGGGAACCAAACTTTTTCCATTCATTTTTCTCTGGTTTTATGAACCTCGATATTCGAATAATGAACGGAATTTCTGGGAACCAACTAGGAGTTGCCCAGCGTTTTTGCCCTCAATTTATAAACGGATCGTTCCGAGGTCAACAGAAACCTTCAAAGGGATAATTCCGCGGTCTTATCAATGACGCCAACGGACAAAGCGTTTTCCAGGTATTGCACCCTCGGTTCTTAACCCCTCGAAATCCGAACAACAAACGGGTTTTCCGGGGTCGCACAAGGTGCGACCAAGTGTTCCTGACCTCAGTTGATGAATAAGGTGGTCGCTGTCACCCGGAGATTAATAAACGGAGGTTAAAAATCCCGGAGGAAATCCGAGACCAGTCCAGTGCGAATGTGGTGACATCTCTTATTTCCAAGATTGACACAGCGGAAGGCATGGTCCAAAGCAAAATTAAACAATTTAGTATTGCATAATAAACAGAGTGTGAATGCGCTAACGTCTGTTCTTTGTGAGACTGATACAGCAAAAGGCACGGTCAAAAGCAAAATTACACAATATATGGCATTATAAACACAATCCCAACTCGGAAATACTGTTGCATTTGATCAGGTAGTACTCAGTTAACTGAATTTTCGATTTATGAACGATTTTTCGGGGAACCGAGGGTGTTCATAAATCGAGGGTTGACTGTACACACAATATACTCTAAGAAGTATTAAAGATATATTTAAGAAGTACTTTAGTAGCACTAAATGAAACGCGTATATTGAACGTGGCAGTCCGAATAAAAGGAATAATCTCCATCCCCCATACTTAAGCATACATTTTATTTGCATGGTGTTGGCGTCAAGTAATGTTTGATGAACTTTGGTGATATGTTTTGATCCAGAACTTCGTAATCCCTCCTGTATGTCACCTGGGGGCTTAATCGCAAGTCCACTTCACGAGCTAACGAGAGCAACGGCTATCGTTAAAACTAACGCGAGACGGGTTTCACGGGGCATATTTCGTGCTCGCTTCGTCAACGGGACAGTGGCGTAATCTCTGACCACAACTTCGACCGAACATACTCGGCTGCATACCGAAATGGGGGAAGGTACAGAACCCGAGCGATGCGCGCGGCCCTTCTGATCCTCTTCTCCGTCCTTAACACGGCATGCGAAGCAGGAGGCTACCGAATAGAACAAACGTAACGACGATATCCCCTTGGCGCAATCGTATTTCTTCGTCAACCGTTACGGCAGTGCACGTGACATTAGCTGACTACGCCTGGGGAGCAAGCGCGTCAACGTCATTTCCGTCACTTCACTTCTTCAATTTTTCGACTATTCTTTGGAAGGCAGCAAAGATGCCGTCGTTTTTGAACCGTGATGTGGGAAAGCTTACGCTTGTCCCATCCTACAGCTGGCAATACGAAACATGCCGTCGTCGCGTGGTTTTCGCAGTGCTCGAACAACTGCCTAGCAATACGAGGTTATGGCCCGATGCATGCAAACCAACGGTATTTTAGGGTGTAGTTCCGTATCGGGACCGCTCGTTTTTAAAAATTTGTGAAGGAGTTAGGAAGGTAAATATTGCAGAGAAGTGGAAGGAGGTCATATACTGAATCTAAAGATGTAAGAATTATAAAATTCTGTGGACTAGAACTTTTTGTATGCATTTCAACAACCCCATCTGATTCACTTTTAGAGCAGGGGAAACACGGGACGGCTAAGCCCAACGGAGTCGAAACTTGCCATCTTGCAAGAGGTAGGGTGCAAGAGGCACTATGCGGTGCGGGCGTCGAGGCTGTGCCTCGGGTTAGATCAGAAGGTCCTCAGTAAAGATGGCGGATCGCCCTCCAGAAACGGGCGATAAAATTAAATTGTTATACGTTTCACGCAATATACGAGGGTCATTCCTGTTTCCCATTTCGTTACTAATTAGCTCTTCTTCCACGTAAAAGCGTTTGATTTTCGTTTGTATTCTGTTTTCTTTAAAAAAAAAGCCTGTGGTCCCGAAACGGAACTACATCCGTAATATATATACCAGTACCTGTTCTCCATTAAATCCTCCCACGTTGCTTCCTCCATGGCGAGGAATCTGCAGGAGCTCCCCTCTAGGTTTTACGCCTGCACATTGTGAATATGAGTTTGTGAGTACGTTTGGGTGCGTTCGTCTGCAGGCATTTTCTTTCTCCCTTTCCTTCTCGCGGTAGTTGACGTTGTAGCAGCAGCGTCATAATCATCACCAGCACCGCCATCGGTTACGCGCAGCACTGCGCGTGACCCGAGCTTTCGTTTTCGGTTCATCGCCATTAACCGTCATTAAACCCATCAACCTCAGTAGAGCCTGGTCGCCTCATTTCTCGCCTCCATCGCGGTTCCTTCCGCCAGATGCACGTTTCGACCAGGTCCACATCGACTTGGTCGGCCCGCTTCCTCTGGCCAAAGGCTACCGCTACCTGCTCTCGTGCATCGACCGCTTTACCCGCTGGCCGGAGGTAACGCCGATTCCTGACATCACGGCAGAGACGGTGGCCCACGCATTCCTCTTCTCCTGGGTTTCCCGATTCGGCGTCCCGTCCACTGTAACCACGGACAGAGGACGCCAGTTTGAATCGTCCCTCTTCCGTCACCTGTGCAGCGCCCTCGGAACCCATCACATCCGAACCACGGCCTACCATCCGGCTGCCAACGGCCTGGTCGAGCGCCTTCATCGGCAGCTCAAGGCGTCCCTCCGCGCCACTGACCACGGCGACACAACCTGGCCCGAGCGTCTACCCTTCGTCCTGCTTGGCCTTCGCGCCGCGATCCGCCAGGATGACTGCAGCGCGGCCCACATGGTCTACGGGTGCCCGCTCCGCCTTCCCGGAGCATTCTTCACCCCATCGGCCCCGCTGGTGCACGACCCTTCCTCCTACATCGACCGTCTCCGCCAGCTCTTCCGGGACCTCAAGCCCACGCCTACCCGCTCCGCTCCCGCAACACGCGTGTTCGTGAGCCCCGACCTTAATCAAGCCACCCACGTCTTCGTCCGCCGGGACTCTGTGCGCTCCAGCTTGCAGCCTCCCTATGACGGCCCCTACAGGGTCATCTCGCGAGCCGGGAAGTTTTTCCGCCTCGATCTTCCGCGGGGACCTGACACTGTGGCCATCGACAGGCTCAAGCCCGCATTCCTGGAGTCGGCACCTCTGGTATCGCCCGACCCGCCCTCCCTACGTCCGTGCTCAGCTCCTGTCTCCAGCATTCCTCCCCCTCCACGTCGAGTGCATTGGGCGCCGCAGCTCGCACACTACGAGCCGCCCGCCGCCTCGGGTCCGGCTCCTGCACTCCTTGGCCTCGGCGCCCGACCTTTCCGCCGACCTCGGCCCTCCTCGCCAGCTTTGTCATCCGCCACGGGGGGGAGCCCTGTAGCAGCAGCGTCATAATCATCACCAGCACCGCCATCGGTTACGCGCAGCACTGCGCGTGACCCGAGCTTTCGTTTTCGGTTCATCGCCATTAACCGTCATTAAACCCATCAACCTCAGTAGAGCCTGGTCGCCTCATTTCTCGCTCTACAACGTTATTAAAGCACTTGTCGCTCAATATTATTTTGTTCTAATTTTGTTACGAGCTAGATCATGAAAGCGGCACTCTTATATAAAGCGCGGAAATAAATCGAATGTACCAGTTTTCCAAGATTAGACTCCGGGTTTGAAAATACACATTCAAGGGGATATATGTTTATAACATTAGGTGCAAATAATATACCTTCAGGGGGTATAAAAGTACTTTTATACCTGGGACATGCGCTCTCGGACAAGCTGTTTATACCCTAAAAGGTATAACATTTTCTAACAGTGTAGTACGTGGGCTGCTGTTTTTGACAGGCGGAATAGCTTCCTAAAACCTATTTCATCTAACTGAAATCCAACTTGAAGGTTACGGCGGCGTGGTTCACGGTTCGCAGCTTCCGTTATTTTCCAGGCAAAGAAACCTTCTGCCATTTCTTCTTCTTCCACCACTAGGAACAGTGGCCACCAGCCACACAGGGCGATTGGCCAGGGTTTGGTGCGGAGTAATCTCTAGAGGCTCATGAGACCCACGGGGACATGTTAGTAGAAGGAAGCCATAGCAGAGGGGAGGGAGGAAGCGGGAGGTACAAGATGTTTCAGAAGCGGCCGCAGATGGTCAGAAAGGCGGCGGCTCTCGACGCTATTTCAAACCGCCATTTTTCGGTGTGGGAGGCTCCAAATGACAGGATGGCGTCCAGGGAGAGGGGAACCCCTTGTCTAGCCAGCGGCTGGGCAAGGTAGCTAAGGCGGGAGCGGTCGTAGAGGGGGCAGTGCAGGAGAAAGTGCTCCACAGTTTCCTCTTGACCGCAGTGGACGCACGCAGGAGAGCGGCTGACACCCGCGCGGTGCAGGTAAAAGTTCAGTGGAAGGGCTAGACAGCGCAGTTGAGTCAGCAAGACTTCTACATGACGGGAGACGCAGCGGTTAGCCTGCCAAGCGTGGGAAAGAGCGTGGGCGTACCGGGCTGGCAGTGAGCGGAGAGCGGTCAGCTCCAGCAGCCTTCTATACCTGGCCCGCGTGATAGAGGGCAGGGGCGGAAGGACGTCAATGATAGGGCCAGAGAGGGAAATTTTTGCAAGGTTGTCCGCCAACTCGTTGGGAGATAGGCCACAGTGACCAGGAATCCATGTCAGGACCACCTCCGTGATGTGGCTAGGACTCAGGGCCTGCAGGAGCTCGAGCCACTCGCTGGGGGGGGGGGGGTGGCTAGGGCAGTGATGACCGACAGGGAGTCGGACAAAAGCAGGATCCTGGGAAATGTAAGGGGCACCATTCTGAGAGCCAGTATCATGGCGAGGAGTTCGCTCTCGAACACGGGAGTGTAGTCAGGGAGGCGGATGGGGCAATGGCAGTCGAGCTGAGGGAAGACGACGCCGGCACCCGCTAGCTGAGCCGAGACCGAGGCATCTGTCGCGACAACAACGTGAGATGGGAACTGGTTGATGTGCGCCGAGAGGAGGGCTTCAAGCCGGGGAGACGGAGCGTAGGCAACGCCGGGGTGGAACGCGTCGACAACTCGCAGGGCCATGGACGAGACCGGACAGATGGGCGCAGGAGGGGCAGTCAGAGGAGTATTCAGCGAGGCTAGAAGGGATTCGACAAAGACGAGCTGCAGGGTGTTGGATTTTCGCCATCTCCGGGCGAACCACTGGGCCCGATCCCTGAGAGACTGGTTCTGTCTGGAGGCTAATGGGCTCTGGCAGAGCGAGAGGAAGGTGTTCACAGTGAGGAGACGGAACCGAGTCTTCAGAGGGGGAATGCGGGCTTCGGCATACCGCGCCTGGTTGGCCGTGTACTTGGGGAGGCCCATGCACAGGCGGAGGGCTCTCCTTTCTACGGCGAATAGCCTGCTCAGACGGTAGTCGGGGAGGTGCGAGAAGACGACACACCCAAACTCAAGAATTGGCCGTACGTAGCACTTGTACAGGAAGAGCAGGGTGCTCCTGCGCATACCACAGCGGGCGCTGGCGCTGCGGAGGATTGTGCCAATTGCTTTCGAAGCCTTCTGGCTTATGACTTCCACATGATGGTCCCAGTGAAGCATGTGATCATACCAGACGCCTAGGTAGCGCAGCAGGTTGGTCTGGCGAATGGTCTGGCCGGCAACATCCAGAATGATGGTCACAGCTCCTCCAGTCCAGTTGGTCTGGGGGAACACCAGGACTGCAGATTTCTGGACGTTCAACGTGAGGTGGACGGAACGCATCCAGGACGACAGCGCGAGGAGATATTCTTGCAGTTTCTCACGTAGCGTATGCAGCGATAGAGAGCAGGAGAAGAAGGCAATATCGTCCGCATAGGTCAGAGTGAGGATGCCTGGGTCGAGAGGTAGGGAACTCATCAAAATGTTAAACAGCAGTGGCGAAAGGACGGACCCCTGGGGGACGCCCCTCTGCTGCGGATGCGAAGATGAGACAAAGCGTCCATCCGAGCAAAAGAATGCTCGTCCAGTAAGGAAGCTGCAAACCCATGAAACGATGTACGGGGGAATGTTGAGAGCTGCCATACGATGGAGGAGGACATTGTGTTCCACGCTATCGTAGGCCTTCGCCACATCCAAGGTAACCAGGGCAGACATCTTCCCACACTCACGCGCAAGGCAAATCTGGCTTTCCAGGTTGGCGTGCGCCATCCAGATTGAGCAACGGGGGCGAAAGCCGATCTGGCTATCATTGAGCGCTGAAGAGGCTTCCAAGAAGGAAGAGAGCCGGCGGTGCAGAATCCGCTCAATGGTCTTGCAGAGGACGGATGTCAAGGCAATCGGGCGAATGTTATCCATGGCCAAGCCCCTCGAGGCGATCTTCTTGACTATAACCACCTTAGACACCTTCCAGTCATCCGGTATCCACGAGTGTTCGATGGAGTGTTCGCAATGTTCAGGAGCTCCTCTGGATGGGCAGCCCACAGGGACCTCACCATTCTGCCTGAGACGCCGTCCGGGCCGGGAGCCGAGCTTGGGAGAGCGCGCACCACTGAGTCAAGTTCCTCTGCAGAAACAGCAACGAAGCCGGACGACGACGTCACGGGAGGCTGCCGCACGCAGGAAGTAGAGCGTTGGAAGCGGAGAGCCAGACCCCTGGCGATATCTTCCAGCTGGGCCCTCGCCGCGTCATCGGACATGACGAGAGAGTCAGGGGGGAATCCTGAGGAGAGAGACCTGCTGATATTGGAAACGTGCCTGTGTAGGGCTTTCCTGTTCTTCGGGCCGGAGAGGAATGCGTTTCGTTCAGTGAAAAAGGCCCGCTTTGCCGCAGAGATGGTACGCCTGAACACGGCTTTATGGAATTGGTAATTTTTCCAATTCACGTAGCATGTATTTGCGAGCACCTGTTTCCAAGCGGCCTTGCGGCGCCGGTAGGCCCTTGAGCAATCAGCATTCCACCATGGCGCACAGCCTGACGGCGATCGCTTGTCGATGCGGAATGTGGATGACGCTATCGAGCGGGTCAGCGAGGAGGCAGCACTTATAGCACGGTTGACGGGCGGGAGCTCAGAGCTGCCCTCCAGGAGGCGGGCCAGGTTCTTGTCTTGCAGAGCCGTATATTAAAAGGGAGTCTGGCCATTAATGGGTCATGCCTATACCTGAAGCTCCACCCACTTTTTCAGCTTTCCGACCAATGAAGTCTTGAAATATGGGGCGCTATCAATCAGCCTATCCTCACTATTTGCCCCCCTATCCAACATGGGCAGCGCCATTTTGGGTGGCAAGTGGATTGGATGGGATTGAAATGGATACCTCTCGCAATCTGCAAAACTAGTGGATTGTTGGTGCAAATTTGATGAGCGCCACCTAGGGAGCGTAAGGCACGTCGGGAATTGTCGTCTGCTTCCGTCGTTGTACCGCTGCCGGCAGAACCACCCGCTGGGACACGTTCTGTTGTCGGTATGATTTTTAAACAAATCTACATGAATAGTTGGAATATAAGAGACAAGAATGTTTATATCCATGAAATCCAGCTGCTAAATATAAGATTGTACAGCACAGCGCCGTTTTTGTTATGATTTTGTTGTGATCGCCGTGTTCACTAGGCCTAACACCGGTGACAAAACGTATTATTTTCAGTTGGATATCGATGGATGAGCATAAGTTGAAACTGATTTCCGAGAAATTTATATTAGGATGTACATTTGCAACGTAAAATCAGGTTAGTCTGTGAAAAGTTTTTGTCACGAAGTCCCCGCTTCACTGTGTTTGTTTTCGTCGCCATTTTGGGTGGCAGTATGGTGTCATGGCGACCCCCTTGGTAAAAAGCAAACCAATCAGAGGAACGAAACTGTGATTGACAGGTCGAGCCTCTTTTTGTGACTCCTCCCAATGGCCAGACTCCCTTTTAATATACGGCTCTGTTGTCTTGCAGGGAGTAATTACAGAGGGAGCGCGAGGTAGCAGCGAGTCTTGCCGGTATGACCACTTCAAAGAAGACGGGAAGGTGGTCACTGTTAGAGCCCGAGGCCAGCGTGCGCCACGAAGATAGGCGGGCTGCAGGCGAATGCAACGTGAGATCGAGCACCGACCTAGCGGTGCCACGCAGAAACGTCGGGGATCCATCATTTGCAACACTCAGGTTATGACGGCATATCCATTCCCACTGCTCTCTGCCGCTAGAGTCAGTCTTGGAACCCCACGAAACATGATGGGAGTTGAAATCACCGGCGACGATGTACCGCTGAGAGACATGAGAGAGTGCACCACTGAGCGCAGAGGGTGACTGGAAGCCAGCCGGACAGTACACATTGAAGACATCCAGGGGGCCGAAGCGTGGGAGAGTAACCCGCACCGCGAGGGCTTCGCAAAGAGGGGACAGGGTTTGCCACACAACGCGGGCAGAATGCACTAGGCGAAGGGAGATGAGCGTTAACAGACCTCCTCCCCGTCCCACGGGCCGGTCCAGGCGAAATACCTAGAAGCCCGGAAAAGAAAAGGACCGTCGGGGGGATAGCCACGTTTCTTGAAGGAGAATGAGGTCAGGAGAGCAGTTCGAGACAAGCGTGTGGAGCTCGGGTAGAGCTGAAGAAATCGCAAGACAGTTCCACTGTAAGACGCGCAGGCTACTCATCACCCAGTAAGGATTGAGCGACTGCGGCAGCAAGGACGTCGTCACCAGTATTCGGACGGCTACCCTGCTTTGACCGCTTGCCATGGGGCTTTTCGCAGGGGCTGCACCACATTAGCGCAGACGAGGCGTCACGCTTGGAGTTGGAGGAGGACGTATCCATGGCCTCGTGGGACGAGGCCGGGCACACGCGGCCAGGCTGGGCGGAGGCCGATGAGCAGGAGGGAGAGCTGGGTTCACAGTGCTGATGAGAAGGATCAGCAGAGGGCACAGCGGCTACAGCCACTTGTTTGTTGCTGGAGATGGCGTTGACCGGCTCAGAAAGGGACGAAGAGAGGGACGCAACCATGGCGCAGAGTGAGTCGAGTTCCGCTCTGACCTTCGAGACTGCAGCCTCGACGGCGGCATCAATAATCTTCTGAAGCCTATCGCCAGGGAATGGGGACTGGACAGCTTGCTGGGTTCTGGCAGCGAAATCCGAACCGCGCCTCTTCAAGGCAGCAGCCGCTTCCGCCCGTGAACAGTGGCGAGCATCCATGACCTCTAACAAGGAAGACTCTTGCTCACGGCAAGGGCATGATTGGTTGTCGGCAGAGTGCTTCCCGCCGCAGAGGCAACATTTCGGGGAGACACTAGCAGGGCACGTGGGCTCGTCATGGCCATCGCCGCAGTGGCGGCAGCGGGGATCAGATCTGCAGTTTTTGGTGGTATGTCCGAATCGGAAGCATCGCTTGCACTGTAGCGGTCTTCGCTTGTAGGTGTCTACACAGAAGATGAGTGGCCAGGACTTGATTTCAGATGGGCAGGCGAGTCCCGCAAAGGACACAACTACGGACTGGGTTGGGATACGACGATCGTTGTCAAGCCTGCTGCAGCGGTACGCGTCGAGGGCACCAGCGTCGGAGAAGAGCTCGAGGACTTCAGTAGCGGGAAGAGAGACGTCGACGCCCCTCACCACCCCTCTGACACAGGCGAGATGGTGCGGGATGAATGCCTCCACCGGCTGCCTGCCGAAGGTGGAAGTTGACAGGAGCGAGCGGATGACGTTGACGTTGTCAGACTTGCAGATGATGCCATCTCTTCCATATTGGCGCACTTCGGCGGTGTCCCGGAACTCAGGAGTAATGGCTTCCAGGCCTTGAAGCAGAGATTTCGGGTTCTTGGACCGGATGACAGAGCCATCGGTAGGCTTGATTGCGACTGGGATGGTCGTGAGGCCGTTGGCCTGGAAGAGGCTCAGGGGGACTGAGCGAATGTCCACAGACGCCGACCAGTAAGGGTCGGGCCCGCTGCGAGCAGCGGTCGCCATCGCCGCGCGTCTCACCAACCGGCGAGGTAAGCAGCGTCGCAGCCGAGGGAGAAACAGAGGAGGCCAGACAGGCCTGAGCTTGCAGAGAGAGCAAACAAGCTCCAACAACAAAAGGGATTGCCGCACCAGAGCAACAGAGGAACAGCCTTCTTCGAACTTTGTTCTCTGTGGGCGCATGCAACGTTAACGTCTTTTCACCTGGGTTACCTCTCGTATAATACCGATCACGGTATGTAGTTTGCCTAAGCCAAAGATTGCGCCACTTTTAACGAAAACGAGGAAGTTTCGTCATGCGTCACGAGGAGCAAATAACGGGCCCGCTAGGCCCGCTGTGACAGCCTCGTTTCCTCGTTATGCTTGCAACTTCGTTATCATTTTTCGTTTCGGTAAGCTAACGATTCCCTATGTCGGTTCGTTTCGCTCGCGCAGCGATTAAGCCCCCTGGTGTCTTTCAGCCTGTGGCTCGTGTTTATTGCTTTGATGACCGAGGAAATAAACGCCGGCATTCTTGTCTACCTAATCGAATAAGATCCGATTTCAACAGGAACCGTTCTCTGACGAAGCGGTCGGATATTAACAAGCAATGCCCAGCGTGGGACCATCTTATTGTACAGTAGGATAAATAACGGATGCGTGATTTCCCAAAAAAGTGAGATGAAAAACTATAAACGGCGGGGATACCTTCCTTCATAGTGATGCCGTCTGCACTAGGAAGGAAGGTACCTTGCGCACTGAGTAGCCAATAGTTTAAAAAAAATTCAAATACTTTAAAAATACTAGCCGCAAAAACTATTGATTAGAGTACCAAAATACAGGAGTTACTATTTAAGATACTGTACTCTGAGTATGCACTCAAGGCGCTACCACCAGCGAGCGGGCGCTTTTCCTCGCTCACCCGCTCATCTTCGCCTAGCTAACAGACCGTTTCTGCAACAACAACAACAACAACTTTACTTGAGGATAATGATTGGCAAGCTTCATCGCCAGAACAACAAGAAAACATTTATGTAAACGAGGGAACCTTGAAATATTTAACTCTATTACAAAGCACAAGTAGTCCTAACATGATGCTGCCATTCACGCAACATCAAACATCCGTACCCATCCGCACCGGTACGCCTAAACACGGGAGATAAACGACGACACAGCATCGCACAGGAGGGTGGAACGAACGGAAAAAGGAAATGGCGCACCTGTTGCCGACATGACCGATAGTGTCCTGGCACACAGTGAGCACGTTTCCTCTCACCCCGCCCTTTGGAGCATGTTTTACTTTACTGCGCTGGGTGCAACTGCCTATTTTGCGTAATTTTAAGAAAGGGTGGAAGGTCAACACCACAGGTTCAAAGGCCGGCGCTACGCAGTACGGGCCGGCGCCACTGACTCGGTGGAATATGTAAACGAAAAAAACCGCCACCACATGTTGTTTCCGAGTGTTCACGTACACCTTTGACCGTGATTATATAAAGCCGAATAGTAGCCGAACGATATATGGTAGTTGATTTTGCTCGGATGAGAAGCGGACTGGATATTACGGTGGGTTTCGCATTTGAGACACAATAGCTCGCTGTTGGGGAATACCGTTACGGATAAGTCGCTCAGTTCATGTGACGATCTGTAGCGAAATAATGAGTGTGCAGCATTTCCGCTACTGAAGCGAGCGTTGCGCAGGTTGACCTCGTTGCTATGTCTACTCCGTTCAGACCTGCTTCCCTGAGTCACACTAAAGTTAATCTTTGTTATGATGATCAGAGATTATGTGTTACTTAGATTACCATTCCATTCTATAAGTTCGTTCGCATTGGTTTGCATTATATATAATTGCATTTTATAGGCTTGCTGATCGTGTGGTTTTATAGCTTTGCTGATTACGTTCGCGACATATGGGAACAACGTTAATTACCCTGTGTATTTTGCCTCACCACGTGCGCCAAGAGGCAACAGCCCATCCTTATGTCACCGTATGGGCGAGATCGCGGACGTGAACATGTCGCGCGGTGTTCGTGTTCATCTCGAAAAGGGAGACACTCCCCTGGCTTAAATTGTACATTGGCATCTCGTGGTTGACTAGAGCTCCCACCTGATAATCGGTATATAATAGAATAGAATAGAATAGAAGTAAAAAAAAAAAAGAGGAAACGTGAACCGCTCCAGGCGAAGCATTGAGGGTGGTCTGTTATTACCTCACCATATTTGAGTTCACAAACCATGAAATTCTGATTAACCTTATAAATTCTGCGTTGTCAGGCTGCATGGAACTCTTGCGGATGCTCCAACTGATAATTTCCACAATATTTTCCAGGCAATAAAATGAAGACTTTCATTGCCATCCTGATTATTTCCGTGCTGATCGTCCAAATGGTGCAACCTTCATTGTAAGTAGCAGTCTTGGAAAAAGTTTGTTAAAAAAGTAACCGAGTGACACTTCCAGTATACACGAGGAAAGTAAATCAGTTACTTGTGCAGTTACCCTATACAAAAAGTAACTAGTTAAGTTACAGCTGCAAGTATCTTAGGTGCTCTGCAGTTACTTTCCAAAATGGCAAAAACAAGGAATCAGTTCAAAGACTTATTCAAAATTTTACTAGAGCAATGTGAACTACTTGCGCATGCTGTACTTGACCAACAGGTGTTGCTCTCATGTCGAACAATCACCTAATAAGTGTTCCCAGATCTACACATTCTCAATCTCATTAGGTGGATGATTCGCACATCGTTGTGTGAGAGTAGACTTGGGTCAAGAGAGCTGCCCTTCCTTGTTGCACATTTGGGAACCCCATATTCCAGTCTCGACACAAAAGAAAACGAACTCCGTTACCACTCGTTAGGGCATAGTTTTTCTCAGACCTCCACACCCAAGCTTTAAAATCCTGAGTGCTTAAACTTTTACTGTCGCATGTTTTGCGGATTTTTCCCGATAAACCCGATAATCTGGAACCTTAATTGTAGCTAAAAGAAGCGCACTATATAAAAAAAATGAACTACTTTCGCGGCACCCTACACCCAGCGTCCTGCAGGTGCTTACTGACCGCGATCACCCGAACGTTACAATTTTCGAGTGGCACCCGCATTTGTCTGTACCTCTTTTCTTCTCTCCTTCTTTTTCTTTTCTCAGGGCTGGGAACAGAGGTGCAGGAGGAGGAAACCAAGGTCATCTGCAGCGAAAGCGAAGGTTGGTAAAGTGAGTACGGCGTCTGTCTCTCTTTAGGGAACCCATTCTCAGTAACGCTTGCATTTCGTATCTTCTTTTAATTTACTTGTGCCTTGTTCCTTTGCAGGGAAATCCTTCTTGGCGTGAGTATCACAGCTTCTTTACAGTTCTCTATTATTTCGTGTTATTTTGTGTTTTTCTCGGAAGCATCCTGCGTCATCATCGCTTTTTATTGCCATTATATGACATGTATCGTTGTTCTTGTTGTGTTATTCTGCCAATTTCCTTATCCCTTTGTCAGTCTGCTTTGACTGGAATACGTCAGATTAATTATTAATGCCATCTCAAACATGTACAGTGCATGCACTGCATCTGATATATCTCAGATCCAAAATTTATTCTTCAAGGTACCCATGTTACTCCGTCGTCTTACATGAGGATTTATTTCGTCTTGAACGTTCATTCAGTATACCCCAGAGGGCGTTTTATTGCCAACTGTAGGATGGGACAAGCGTAAGCTTGCTCACATCATGGTTCAAAAATAGTACTGTCCTCGCCCTAAAAACGAAGAGCAGGCATGCACTACATTATCTCCCTCCACGGCGATCCTTAGAACGCCGATCTGAAGGGAGACGGCCGTTTCGAGCTTTTTGGCTCTCTTCGGCACAGAGGGCGTAAGCAGATAATCTTGGCACCTATCTCTGCTCCTCCCCCTGTTATGTGTCAGCACCTAGACGTCGTGGAACGTAAGACCATGCGATTGCTTACACTGCTTGTATAAAAGTTTTCAAGTAACTTCCCAGCAACACTCACTTCTATTAAACACTGATACCACTCAGAAATCAACATACAGCAGCACCGGTGTGCTTCCTCGCGCCCCAAGGTCATGTAGGCTCCCCGTGCTACACGTCGAAGACCCTTAAAGTTTACGAAATGAGCCACTACTCAGCCCATACCAAAACAACTCATACCAGGACAAGTCATACCGCATACCAGGACAGCGACTCACACCGGGACAGCTCCTATGAAGCGTACTCATACCACACTCAACTCATGCCGTGCTCAACTTATGGCAACCTGAACTCATTCTTATTCAACTCGTTGGTGTGTCAAGCAACATTTGCTGACTCCACGACGTGGCAACCCCTGAGCCGACTCGCGCGCCATCTCTCGAGATGACGAGCAGGTAGGCTTGTCATCTGGCGAGTGGTGACCAGCTGCAGTGTGTGCTTCGACGTCGGAGGCGCATCGTGGGTGCGTCCCTGAACACTATGACGTAAACCAGGCGTCCGTAGAAATCGTCTGGATACGAGGTTTTGCGCAAAGCAGGCGATGCCAATGCGACTTTCACAGGTTTCGTATTCTGGTCATACAACTCACGCCGAGTCCGTGGGTAATGGCTGAGGAGCAGATGACGCAAGAAAGAAGAAGGCCAACAGATGGCGCACATCGTGCAAATATACTTACAGGTTACAACAGCTTAAACCGAACTGGTCAAGAAGTGACGTTATTCTGCAAAAGAGGTCTACAGTAATCAGCAACCTGTCTGAAATACGTTACGTAATACTTCAATATCACGTGATACCTGTCCGCCAATCCGGAACGGCCCCCAATGTTTCCCGAGGCGGAAATCTGTGGGCCCTACGATTGCGAAATGACCGTCTTTTCTCATTTCATCTTTGAAATTTGTTACCGCGAAAAATATCACGGATTGAGACATAGTACCCTGTATGAGTCATAACACACCCAAGTTGTACCTGGTGGTACACATAACACATCGTGGTTGCATTTCACTTTACAGTCCCGTTGTTCGTACAAAATTGGTGTGTACCATCTGTAAAAATATAGTTATTAGTGATGTTCAAAAACAATTACACATCATATTCTTTCTGCATCACAAATGTTATCTTTGCAGAACCTAGTCGGCAAACTCGGAAGCAGCGGCAGTGGAGGAGGCTCGAGCAGATGACACCATCACGTCGTGCTTTTCATCGAACATTGTTCAATCTGTATATTGTGTCAATAAAACATGTTCTATTGGTATTCCATTGTTTCATTTTTCTATGTTTAAATAAACTACACCGTTCGAATATACTTTACGCGAATATGTAACCTTGAATTACCTGGTGTTGTACACACTACCAAAACGAAGTAACGAAATAGCGCTTCCCGCTACTCAGCAAAAATGTACCACAATACTATAGGGTCGCTACAAATTCGATAAAGTAGCGCGATATACCGCTGCCGCTACCAAATCAATGTAACGTAAGTAATATGCCGCTAGTTTTGCGCTACCGTACCCTTCTCAATAGGCAACAGCTTATCGTGGGCATCTCGTTGCCGAATGTGTCTATAGACGGTGCAATATTTGTGACTCCTTACACAGCCAGCATGCAGCAAAAAGTATACCACTACCTACAGCCAAGATATATTATTTCCAATTGATGTTGACCTTGAGATGACTAGCATTTCAGACATAATTTAAAGCACACAACGTATACGTGAATTTAATTTTCTCGTCAGGTAGTCCCGAAGTCAAGACTGTTTTTCTACAATAACTGTATTTCCTTCAAGATATCCGCGAATCTTAACCTCAAACTTTTCATATTTCATATTTATGTACTTTCTCACAAAAACTGAAAGGGAGGCTCAGGCAAAAAAGTTTCAAAGAGACTTGACAAAGGCCTCAGTCACTCGCTGGCAGCGGGAACAAACATATGAGACAGCTAACACTCTATAGTACAAGCTCTGTCAATAAATTATACTTTAACAATAAAGAACATATTTAAATGAAGACGTAAAAAACAGAAACATGTAAATTAAACCAATAATCAATAACTAATATTTTAACACTATAGAAGAACATATTTGCATGAAAGTACGGAAGACATAAGAGGTGCAGATCACGAGTAACCACATGCAAGATTCATTGCAGTACCGTTTTGGTACGTTTTACGTCGCAATACTGTCGCCGGATTTTATCATTTTCCCCTCTGGTCAAATACGCAACTGCCATCATAAGCGACCACTCATTGAGTCATCAGTAAGTGGCTACCAGGTGCCAAAAACACCAAACGAGTGGCATAATATTTGCGCATGCTTTCGCCAGGGCAAGAAAGATAGACAGTCTTCTGAGTGCTGCTGACATACTACACCAAAGTATGTCGACTGTGTAGTAAAACTACCGTACGGAGTACGTGTTCTACAATTAAGACACTCGTGTGAAATTTAGTGAAAGATTTACAGCAAAACAATGAATTCAACTTGCCCTTAAACATGTCAAACGCAGTAAACAATCGATTGTTTTAAAGTTAATCCTGTGTGTATCGCCGCCAACCAAATGTGCAAAGAGCATTAATAATCATGCATACACTGACCGCCAATAATGTAATTATTATTTCTTCATTTGTGTGGCTCACGTACCTACAGTGGAGCCTATTAGTAAATGTGAGAAAATATTTAGATCGACTTTATCTAGATCCTGTTATGTTGCCAGAAATGCTTCACCTGCGGCACAAACACCTTAAAGGAGTACAGAGGGCCATCCAAAAAAAATTTCAGATTAAGACATCTGATGAAAGTGTGTGTGTCATTATACCGAATAGCGCGAAAGGTTTTGATGTGTGCAATTTGTTTCCCAGAAAAAAACTCACATAAACGTAGCTCCGCGATTTCACCCTTAACTCGCCACTCCAGCTATAACGAGGATGAGGAGGTATGATGGCACGTCACTGATGACGGCATAAGGAGACTCGTTCTGGTTTGCCGATCAGTGGAGGTCAGCGCATTGTTCCTTTGCCACCGTAAACCTGTTTTGCCAGTTTTCCCGGAGAATTGGGGATACAAGGAGCGCCCGAAGCTTTACCGAGCAAGGAGAAAGGCTTTATCAGAACCCCGAACAGCCGAGTAGCAGACGACATCGGAGTAGCAGACAACATTTTTCTAGGCCAATCAGCGAGCGAGTGCTTATAGCGTCAGCGCGAGGTTCCAGGCAGATCACAGGCTGGTACTGCTCTTCACCACCGTTGCGCACGGTCGCTTTTTGCGGCATATTTTAAATTCAGTTTCTGCGATAATTATGACTCTGTGGTGTAAATTACTTCGCATGGTGCATCTTACTGGCAAACTTAACAGTTTTATAAGAAGAAAACTGGGTGTTAAAAATGACTTCTGTGCTACTTTAAAGCAAGGTCGGCGGCACGTTTGGAGTGCAATGACCATGGCGATGTCTCTCTGCGTTTCCAATATATTTTTGTTTACGTTCAAAAGACACAACCCTTTGCTTACCTGACCCGAATAATAAAGTGCTACCTGATGAAGTGCAGATTCTGAACAAAAGCTCGTCATTAAAGCTTGATTCTCCGAACCGTTTCAATTTAATTCTGAATACCTCATTCGTGGACTTTATTATGGGCATCGTGGGACATTTTTTTGTATTTTGTCTGTGTGCAAGACACAGTTTCAAATGTGCCATCGACACGCTCACACAAGTTTTGCACCTGAATGCATTACAGAAATTAGCTCCGTAGCCCATGTTGTGAAACATGCTGTGAGAGAGTCCGCCACTGCCCACATTTGCGGCGCGAATACTTTTAACGTTACCTATTCAAAATGTAGCGGGATGGCCATTCTGCTACCGATAGAAGTAGCGAACACGGTAGCGCCGAGTACAACTCTGGCCCAGAGTTTCATAACGAGCTACTTGAACGCGGTTTTTGCTGCTTTTCGCTGTAGGAGCGACGGCAAACCGGGTCGCCAATCACGCACGTTTAATATGTTCATCTCGTTTGCATTCTCATTGACTGGTACAGCTCACGTCAACCTTAATAATAACACTGGAAAAGAAATATGGTCTCGTTTCTCGTTGTGACAAAGATTGCGATCGGATCTGTGACGTACCTGGTGGGAAAAAAAAGATAGAAAAAATCTAACGAACTAGCGTTTGCGCGAATTCCAACGAAATCTCTTCAGAGTGAAGGTAAAGCATAATACTTTCGTGCCAAGACCGTTGAAGGTTGATCGACACTTTTTATCGAGAGTTAATGCCCAGAGAAAACTGTAAAATTTCGAGGAAGGGAGTTGCCTCAGGACAGAAGCCGCCGATATTTCGAACAGAGACTGTTCTTCTTCTGGGCACCGTCCTCATCATTGGCATGGTATTTAAAGGGTTAGGTGTGACGTGTTTAAAGGTTCATGCGAATTGTGGGTCAACAGCCCGGAGGGAAGAAAGGTTCCGTACTGGCTTCTACGGCCGGAGTGAATGGCTGCTTTGTTAGAGTGTGGAGGGGATTATGTGAACGTAGTGGTCTAGGCTACAGACCGGTTACAGAAAAATGGAAGGTTCACGAACACGTGGACGAAACGGGACAACAGGCAAGAATTGGCAAGCATAGCGAGAGATAAGGAGGTTAGGATTTACGTGGGGAAAATTCCAGAACCAGCAAACGGTTTTTCTTTTTAATTAATATTTGTAATGCAAAGTTGTGGCATGCAATAAAGAAAGTAGAAAGCAGTGGCCATGCAGAACATAACAGATGATAATGGAGGTAGAAGAGAAAAGCATATTTTATTTGTGAAGTGTTTCAAGGGTGCCTTGTGATTTGTTGATACCGGACGGGTGAAGAGCGTTGAACTTGTATATGAGATAAGACTCCCTATCACGTCTGTCACGTGTGGATGTAAACCCGGTTTCTAGAATATATAGTTTAATGTTGTCAAAATTGTGACCAGGAACGTTAAAGTGTTCGGCGACTGCTTTGGGGAGTTTGTTGGACGTTTCGTCCACGTGTTCGTGAACCTTCCATTTTTCTGTAACCGGTCTGTAGCCTAGATCACTACGTACACATAATCCCCTCCACACTCTAACAAAGCAGCCATTCACTCCGGCCGTAGAAGCCCGTACGGAACCTTTCTTCCCTCCGGGCTGTTGACCCACAATTCGCATGAACCTTTAAACACGTCACACCTCACCCTTTAAATACCATGCCAATGATGAGGACGGTGCCGAGAAGAAGAACAGTCTCTGTTCGAAATATCGGCGGCTTCTGTCCTGAGGCAACTCCCTTCCTACATTCTATCGGTTCGCTGGATTTCTACCCATCTACTGTGAAATTTCGAGAAGTTTTGGAATTTTTTACGGAACTCTGTAATTTTAGGTCCATTTAAACTATTTAGCGCTGTTCTTTAGCAGGCATAGAACGTGTTACAAGTATTTTGAGGCGTGCAGACTTGTAACAGTACGTAAAAAAAAAAAATGAGTTTCGAAATATTGCTTTCACCACATATTCAGCCGTCAATTGCACACTGAGGTGGTCTTGATAAACACATGAGGCAACTTGCATTTGATAGTATTCCCTCGAATATTTATTTTAAAAAGTTTCATCCAAACACTGTTTCTTTTGGCAGTGAAAAAAATTTTGAACTTGACCACCCCCGCACTCATCCGGCGTTGCCCCGCAAGGCTGCTTCACCCCAAGACGCATCGACGCCGCTGCTGCCAAACACACACGGGAGGCGCAAACCGATTTGCGTTGCCTGCAAAAACACATAATTAACTTTCGGAGCTTCAGGTTCTCATCAGAATGGCCTTCTGCGGCAGCGCAGTACCCAAGGAGCACTGGAGCCAGGGATGTACTTAGGCGACGACGTGTCTGCAGCTATCACATCTAGCTCACTTTGGTCGGAGGCCACACCGGTCTACTGAGCTGGCTCTTATATTCAATGCGTTCACTTGGACAGTTTTAGTCTTCCCTTCTGTCCTGGTATTGTTTGGTGGTAGCCGAAAGAGTGAAGTTGTCGTGCGTGCTTTCCCTGTTTATTGCACACCCTTTATTGCCTGGCGCCGTAGAGTCGGTGTCAGTAAGCGTTGTATCCGTCATCGCTCGAACAAATTTTTGCTATTCAATTGCCCGCCAGTGTCCGTTGTCACCGAAGTAAATCCCCAGAGAAAAACAGCGTCTGCTCGAAATACCGGCGGCTCTCGTCCTGAGGCAATTCCCTTCACACTTACTTACCGGTTGGCTGGAGTTCTGCCCGTCTATATCCCTAGACTCAGTGTTCCTACTAAACTGCGTCACCGCAGTAGGCCGTTCTCGTGAGAACCTGAAGCTTGGAAGATCAATTTTTATATGTTTATTTTTTTCGCTGAAGAACGCAAATCGGGTTCGACCGCTCCCGTGCGCGTTTGGTCGCAGCGGCGGCGATGCGTCCTGGGGTTAAACAGCCTTGCGGGGCAACGCCGGATGAGTTCGGGGGTAGTCAAGTTTCAAACTTTTTTTCGCCGCCAAAACAAAAAGTGTTTCGATGAAACTTTGTAAAATAAATGTTTATGGGACGCACTCTCAAATGCAATTTGTCTCATATTTTTGTCAGGACCACCTCAGTGTGCTATTGACGGCTGAATATGTGGAAAAAAGTAATATTTCCGAAATTCGTAATATTTTTCTCGGTACTCTTCCAAGTCTGCGCGGCTCAAAATATTTGGACACGTTCTACGACTGCTAACAAACAGTGCTAAACAGTTTAAATGGCGCTGAAAGGACTGCGGAAATCCGTAAAAAATTCCACAATTTCTCGAAATTTTACAGTTTTCTCAGGACATAAACTCTAGGGTAAAAAATGTTGATCAACCTTCAATGGTCTTGGCACGAAAGTGTTATGCTTTGCCTTCACGCAGAAGAGATTTGGTTGCAGTTTGCGACGGCACAAAAAAAAATAATAAAAATAAAAGTATTTTGCGGCCAAAATAAGCCGGGAGAGCACTGGCTGCCTGGTATCAATCAACCACAATTTATTAGAAAGAAAACGGGGATGTTCGAGCGCAATGTCTAGGACGTTTGGCATAGAATGACACAGGTCGATTTCTTTCCTTTTAGCTATAATTGGCTAGGTTTTGCGAGTACTGCTGGATTTCAACTTATCTTGGTTTGCACGGCATATTTCATGAGAAACAGAAACAATGCTCTGCAGCAGTGAGCGGTGATATCAGAGGACCGCGGTTGTCGATTATTCTTATTGGTCCGGTCAAGTACGTGATCTGATTCTCGTGGACGCTGGTGAAAGAGCGTGACAGATTCACTGTCTGTACCCTGGACGGCCTTCCGGCGCGCCGCCGGAATGTCGGTTTAGGAAGCGGTGCACTCGACCTCCTGCGTGCCTTTAACTCACTTAGCTGTGAAACTTGGATTCTAGGCTTGCACTGTTGCAATTGGATATCTTTTCTATGGATCCCATATCGCGTTTCAAGCGCGTGAAAATGCAGCATAACATAGAGCAGACCTGTACGTGACGGGTATACCGTCACGTACAAGTCTGCGCTATGTAAAAGTAATTTGTAACGTGATCGATTACTTTTCTGGCCAAGTAATTTTTTTAGTAATTGAATTACAATTTCCAGTAATCAATTACCAAGGAATCGATTAGTTCGAGACCAAAGAATCCACATTGTTCGGGAAAACAAAACAAACTGTCCTTTGCAAATTTCAAGAGAACAATCTTGTCTCTAGGATTTTTTTAGCAACAATTTCTTACCTGAGATCAATTGCAACAGTGGTCCGCACGTTCGTGTATTTTCGTGTTCGCTGTCCTCTCCCCATTCATGTAGGCTATCTTTCCGTAATCCGACCTGCCCACATGTGCGTTGAACTGTAGGTTGTACCATGAACCTGATGAGTCACTTGTGGGAGTCCCAGTCGGGACCCTTTTGCCCTTTTTCACTATGCGAGATGCACAGAGAACACATAACTCTCGACCCCGATAACCTATTGCGACTATTGTGCATTCATGAGCTCCTGTCAGTCTTGTGCGGCATACTGTCGTTGTCACAGCGATGTCGACTATTTACAATGACTTGTCGCCGTGGCCTCAGCTATCTGGCACGTTCAGAGCGGTGGAGAGAAAGGACAGAAACAAGATCTTGTTGAAATGCCAGCCGTGAGCTTTAACTCATGCAGTTTTTCGGTGCCTTACAGTTGGCACGACGGCGTTCAGACACTTCTATTTGTACTTGTGTTTGTACTTTGCCTCTCGTATATCGAAAGTAATTGGCAAAGTAACACGTTACTTTTCTAGACGTTACCTCATAACTTTTTTCGGCGACTAATTTGTAACGGTAAAAATACTTTTTCGTACAGGGTCACGGTGGCTATTCAATTACTTTTTAAGTAACATGTACAAGTCTGCGTAGCAGTAACAGTGTCTTCCAAAGTCCAAGCATATAGTTTTTGTGGGGCACTGCCTGCCGTATCCTCCCAAGCGTTCTTCACCGCCAGAGGCGTATAACCGATGTGACAGCATTATAGAACCCTTCTCGAAACGATAAGCCGCTCATGCCGCATATACAGCTGCGGTCAACCTTAATAGTAACACTGGAAAAAATGTGGTCTCGTTCCCGAGCGCGATAACAGCAACCCTTGGAGCCATGAGGAAATTTTAATTGAACACAAAATTATTCTCTTACTTTAACGCAAGGATTTTGTTCACTTAACTTTCCGCCAGTGCGTCAATGGTGGCTCTTATAGCGGTGGGAAATGAGATCGAATTTTTTCCAGTATTATTATTAAGGTTCACGGGAGCTGTACTCGCCGACCCTGTATTCAAAGATCGTCCAAACTGGAATGTCAGCGTCCCGTAGAATCTGATTCACATTACTGCGTCTACGGTTGCGTACAGCGTCTTATGTGTACCTTCGTTCCATCCGCAAGGATGTTCCGTTGCAATGCTTCGTTGTCAGCGGACGTAGTACGCAAGCGCAACCGTTAACGCAGCAGTCTGAATCAGCCTTAACCCTTCACGGGCAACATGGACGGTTACGTATTTATCCTTGCAAAGACAACAGCAGCAAGGTTCCACTTTTTCTAATAATCTAACCATACAAATGTTAAGGGTTCGAATCCTACCACCGGCTGTGCTGTATGAGGTTTTCCCTGGATTTTCCGAAGACTTTCCAGACGAATGTCGGCACAGTTCTCCCTGAAGTCGGCCCAGGACGCATACTAACCCCCCTCGCCCCCAATCCTTCCTGCTATCCTGTCCTCATCCGTCCACATCTGTACTCCCGCTCATAGCCACAGTTGTTTCGCGGCGCTAACACATAACTAAAAAAAAAAGGTTAACACCGCATGTTAAGTTCGTGATAGAACACAAGCGAAAAGATACCATGATTCCGGTGATCATTAAAAATGGCACGAGGCAACGGTTGTTCGATTCATGCCCGGCAAGTTTGCTAAGGCTTCTTATTCTTACAGTTTCCTTGTCTATCCGAAATCATAATCAAATATTAGTTTCCGTGTGTCTTATCAATATATATATACGCAAGACTGTGTCGTTTACGCAACCATTACCATGCAAAAGTAACCGTCGACTGCGGTGTGTTCTGTTGTGAAAAAGCACACGTAAGCTGGTTCGATTTCATATTCAAAAGGTGTCGTGCCATGTACACACACGTTGAAGCTGACAAGCATTACACTAGCATGACTTGCGTTGACATAAGACATTAAAACAAGCCAATGAATTTCAGCAAAACTTCACTCATGATCATAGTAGTCTCGCGACGTAATGCCACGATTTATCAATAAATAACTTCTGAAAATGAGAAAACGTCAACCTCTGATGTGATGTGATAGAGGAAGAAAGCAAAAACGCCTGCTAAAAGCGAATTACACAGTTTCAATTCAATTAAAAAGCGACTATTGTTGGACAACCACCAGCAGTGGGATTCGAACACACGTCCCCTTATTACCGGTCAGAGGTGTCACCGGTTGATTTTTCAGATTCATTCATTCGTTCATTCAGTCGTTCGTTCATTCATCCTTCATTCGGCCATTCAGTCGCACGCTCAATCAGTCCTTTGTTCATTATCCCCTTCCCTCGTGCGTTATTTCATTGTTCGAGGTTCGCTATTACAAAGCGCCAGTAGGCTTAACCTGACGGGTTCAACGGATAATGAAAAGCGCTGCGGCTGTAACAGGTGCTATTCACGCAACACCAACCTCCCCCCCCCCCTTATGGTTCTCTACAAACGCTGTAGATAAACAACGGCAGAGGGACGAGCAGGAGGGTAAAACGAACGTCAAGCGGAAATGGAACACTTGTTTCCGACATGACTGATACCAGACTAAAACACAATGAACGCTTTTCCTCTCTTCCTCGATATTTTTCCCCTCATTACGCTAGTGCGAACGGCTATTTTGGGTAATTTCAAGAAAAGGTGAAATGTCAACGGCACATGTGCAATATCCGGCGCCCCTCACGACAGGCCGGCAGCTTTCGCTTAGGGGAATATGTAAACAAAAATAACCGCCACCACATGCCATATCCGAGGGTTCACATTCACCTTTGACCATGGGGTCGGCTGCATGCGATTATATAAGGCCGAATGGTAACCGACGTAGAATAGCTGATTCGACTGGAGAGAGAAGAGGACTGCACGTTACGGTGGGTTTCCCGTTTGAGAAACGACAGTTCGCTATTTAGGAATACCGCTTCAGATAAGTCGCTCCCCGTTCATGTGATGATACGTAGTGAAATCATGAGTGTGCAGCATTTAGTTGTATTTAATTTGTCGCTATTGAAGCAAACGTTGTGCAGGCTGACCTGGATGTTGTTGTCGATTCTGACTGGCATCACTCAGTCAAACCAAAGCTTGCTCTCGCATGCGTTCTTATGATTCTCAAAGTCACCGTAGAATACGTGTTAATTATAGATTGGCATTCGATTATTTATAATTGCATTTTGTAGCCAGCGTTTTTGCTGCCGTGACGTCAATGTGAGCTGCTTTCGGTTTTTGTTGCGGCTGCAACAGACGACGAGCACTATTTCGGTCACGCACATGGACCAGGTGCCGTACATTTTCAATGGGGGAGTTTTTGTCTTCTTCGCTGCTCCGGTGACGTCTCATCTATTTAGCACCAACAGCCACAGTGGGGCCAAATGTGTGACGTCAATACAAAGAGTGGACAGGTCTTCTGTTATCTTGGTGGCATTGTTGTTGCCCACCACAGCAAAATATGACATCGAACCAGCCTTCTCGTGACGTCTCATGTTTGTAAACCGAAGCTCGTGTATCGAGCCACGGATTTGAGACGAAACATGTTGATTACGTTGTACACCATCTAGAAGCAACGTTCAATCGCCTTAATCTCGGTCGCACAGTCTTGTGACGTGAGCCAAGATGCAGCAGCCGGTGCTTACGTCACCGTAAAGCCGAAACAGCACTTGAACATGCCGCTCGTTTTCTTGTTTATCGTGAAGTACGACGCTCCGCTGGACGAAGTTTTGCATTGGCATCTCGTGGTTTAATACAGCCCCAACCTCAAAATCAGTCAACGATTCTAGACAATACCATTTAACGGGATGTGTTATTAGTTCAATGTATATTGGTTTATAAAGCGTGAAATTCTTACAAACTCTATAAACTATTTGTTGTCAGGTTGCATGAAACTGTTATGGATGAAAAGTTCCCAATGTGATAATTTCAACCATATCTTTTCTAGGCAATAAAATGAAGACTCTCATAGCCATCCTTATTGTATGCGTGCTGATCGTCCAAATGGTGCAACCTTCATTGTAAGTAGGAGTGAGTTCTGTCATCTACGTACCACGGAAAACTTTTTACAGTACTATCTGTGTTTGTGTTACATTACCATGATGATGATGATGATGATGGTAGAAAAATATGGAGATGTGAGCCCGCTCACCGCGGGACATGCTGGTCCAGATCTAGTAGAGGGGAAAAAAAAACGACTAAAAACACGAGAGCTCTGATGTGCTCTTAACGAAGGTGATGAGTGAGCGCTGTGCACCCTGTCGATGAATCGCAAGTCATTCGCTCAGCACTTTCACAACATCAAAGGGTCGGTCATGGGCGCCGTCACGGGAGGGCAAGGGGCGTCGTTACCCCCTCTCCTTTTGGGTCTCAGAAACGTAGGGTTTCTGACAAGACAATGTAGTTGCGGGCGCAGTTGACGCACCGCCCCCCCCCCCCCCCCCAAGGAAAAATTCCTGGCGGCGCCCATGGGATCGACTATCAAGGCAGTCCAGAGATCACTGCAGCAACGGGAAACCGAGCACATTCGACACAGACTAGTTCGACATATACTTGCTGTACTACAATATCTATCAGCAGTCGTAGCGAGGTACTAACTATCACGTGTACCGAACAGCCAGCACGTGAACAAGCCTACTCTCCTCCAGGCTATCCAGGCTGCGAAAACCCTGAGCTTGAGCGGACGACACCTCGTGCGCAAAAGCGGAGACCTTTCTGATCAAGGATGTTATCTACTAATCACTGCTTCGGTTTATGCTTAATTTTACCTGATAAGTCTGCCACATATAGATAAGTCGGAACTCATTCTCAACTCCTTTGGAAATTTAACTGAGCGCGTCAACAAGAAGCAGTGTTGTACCCGCTACCACAAGGGTGTAACGCAATAGCGCTATCCGCTACTCCATAAAAAAGTAGCGCAATACTAGCGTCGTTACAAATTTGAAAAAGTAACGCGATACCGCTGCCGTTACCAATTAAAAGTAACGTAAATACTATGCCTCTACTTTTCTGCTACCATACCCTTCCCTAGGCAACACATTGTCGTAAGCATCTCGTTGCCGGATGTGTCTAAATGCGGTGCAGTATGCAGCATGAAGTATGTCGTTACTTACAGCCAAGATATATTACTTGACATTGAGCTTGCAATGATAGTGTTTTGTTCGAGATGTCCGCGAATCGCAGTTTCAAACTTTTCCGTTTGGTAACTCCCGATCCCTGACGGATTGAGGAACTTTCCTCGTGGCCAAATGTGCAACTGCCATCATAAGCGAACTCTCATTTTCTTCCTATTTCTATTCTATTCTATTCTCATTGAGTCATCATTAACTAGCTACCATGTGGTAAAAAGATCAAACGTGTAGCGGGCCGTGGACAATGACAAAGATGGCCACGCGCCTAGAGCACCTGCCTCAGTTCCACCGGCGCGGCCATGAGATAGGCCACCGTTATCGCCTCTCCGTGGCATACCTGTAGGGTACAGAAGGACCAGCAGACAAGGCTGAATGCGAACTGTTTAATGTGGCAGCCAGGCCACAACTGAGATAATCGATGGTACGCGCGCTCAATGGAAATCATGCGCGAGATACTCGTCGTGACGAAACGTCCATGGCGGCGCTCGTCGTCCATTTCCGTCGGCTGCTACATACCATCATCGCCGGTCGGGGCTCATGTGGAGGAAGACCATGGTCCTCTACATCTGGTGACCCGAACGATGAACATCAAGTTCGGTGCAATTCGGCCCTTCACCATCCCAATTTTTTTACAAAATCGACTAGCACTATCACAGCGCTCTATCCATGGAAACCACCGCCATTACTCGGCTTACGACGACAGCATCACGACTGCCCTTCTCCTGTCGACTGACTCGCCGACCGCTCACGACTGGCCGACGGGGCAGTACCGCTTGCGGTGCTGCTCCGGGAAAGAATTTTTCTTTCGCCTAGGAGGTGGATGTTTTCAAAGGAGACCTGGGATATCATCGAAATCACCTCAGAACGCCCTCAGGTCGAGTAGAGTAGTGGAGTCACTAACTTAGGGCACCTTACTCAGTGACTCCAATGTCGATGTGCTTCTAGACAAGGATGGAGTTCACCCACATTGCTTGGATGTGCATCATTAAATGAACAACTGCTGCACCGTGGATATTGGTCAGCCGAGTCACCCTTCGTTGTCGCGGGGTTGGTAATACGGGATGCCACGCAGTCCTGGCAATACAGAAAAATAACCATGTCTTGGTAACTAGAACTCCCTAAACCGGAGTTTTTCGGGTAAATCAGATGTACTTTCAGCTTTACCGGACTATGCGATTCGTTTCTTTCTTCTTTTTCTCTTTCTCTCTCTAATTTAAACCTGAAAATCTAGGGCCCTAATTACATCTAAGATTACAGCTAATCACAGCCATCTGAAAGAAACACTTTCGCGACAGATTATTCGGGCGTATTGCTGGTGTATACTGACGATCCTAATGAGTCCATCATTCCGTTCCGAAATTTTGAGTGCCAACTGCATTTATGTTTTCTTTTTCTTCAGAGGTGGGAGTAGAGGTTCAGGAGGAGGTTCAAATAACGCTCCTCTGCAGCGAAAGCGAAGGTTCTTAGGGTGAGTATTTTGTATCTTCTTTTTCTTCTTGTTTTCATGTACCTGTGTATCGTTTCCTTGCAGGGGAATGGTTGGCGTGAGTATCACGACTTCTTATACCTTCGAATAGTTTTGTGTGATTCCATCCACGTCGGTTTACTTTTTTGTCGGACACGTTATAGTGGAATTCATAACTCAGATTGATTGCTGACGCTATTAGCTAAACACGCATACTGTGAGCCTTTATCGAGAGCAAAAATTTATTGTCCAAGGTGCTGTCGTCTTACATAACGACTAATTTGTTCTTGTACGTTTACTCAGTCCATCTACCGCGTGTTCACAGATAATATCGGCACCTATTCCTGCTCCTCCTGTGAGATATATAAGCTTCTAGTTTTCCTTGTGAACATAGCAACGGGCGTTTGCCCGCGAGCTCCTTCAAGCTCAACTCAACTCAGCAATAGTAGTTTCAATTCGGAACACCAATACTTCTCAACAAACTATACGCGGCAGTATCGGTGCGTCTCCACGCACTCGGGGATCAGGTCTGTTTGCTCCCTCTGCGGCAGCTCAAAGAAGGTTGAGACTTTCAAAATGCACCCAAGCAGCAATGACGGACCACACTGTGATAATCGTTTTCGCGTAACGTACGGTATCTCATTTCTTGCGTTCTGCGAACGGTTTTCGAAGCAAAACAATACAGTTGCTATCTACTTTATCGTACTCGTGCCGTCCCGGTCCGCTAAAGCATGTATAAGGTTTACCTCTGGACATCTTACAAAGTGAGTTTGCGAGAAGCGTGGTCCTTGTAAAAATGCGTGTCGTATTGTAGACTTGCATTGCCGCACAAATGTTCTTTATGCAGAGCCTAATGAACAAAGTAGGAAGTCGGGGCAGTGGAGGAAGTTCGGGAGGAAGCTCGAGCAGCTGAGACCATCCCGTCGGGCCTTTCATCAAACATTGTTTCAGCTGCGTATTGTTTCAATAAAGGATGTTCTATGAATATTTCACCCTTTCGTCTTTCGAACTTCAAATAAGGTAATACCACTCAGAAAGCGAGGGAATTCGTAGGTCAAGGGTTTAGTGCATACGCGCATGTAACCGTGAATCACCCAATCAACTCTCTTATGTCCATGGTTTACCTCCAGTGGCTTTCCTCCCTGCCGCTATTCCAGTAAGTACCTCTGAAGGCACCCAGTTCACGGGAACAGGACCTCGATATTCCCGCTTGGGAAACCTCCGATCACGAAATTCACGTTCCCGAAACAAGGAAAATCAACGAGAATGCTAAATAAATTGCTTCTTAAGATGATATGCCGTGTTTAAAAACCCATCAAGCTATTTAATCACTCAAATTCACGGGTTTTCGATGTCTGTCCAAGTCGTTTTAGCGAAGGAAAGCCGAAGGAAAGCGAAGGAAGGAAGGAAGTTTTAGCAGCCGTTAGGCGTAGCAGGGCGGACACGACAGAACTGCATGTTGGGCAGTTTACTATTAGGTTAGTCCAAGTTTGATGTTTGCATTTGTATGTCCAGGTTAGTCTAAGTTCGCCGTTGGCAGTTTCCTGCGCGCGATTGTGCGTTTTATAGTAAGATAACTTTTTTTTTTTGTTCAGTAGTTTATTTTGCAACGGGGATTGCGATCACTTTCTCTCCTACTAATTTCTTTTTCGTCGACATCAACATCAACATTGATCACTTTATTTCGATGTTCACCCTTTACGGTGGCAATGAGCTCTAAGAGGCTCTTGAGAATTATCTCCTGGGGATTTGTGCCACTACGGACTAAATATTTTTTTAATTCGGTGTTAGCGCCGCGAAGCAACTGTGGCTATGAGCGGAGTACAGATGTGGACAGATGGAGAGAGGACAGCAGGTAGGAGTAGGGGACATGGGGGTTAGTATGCGTCCTCGGCCGACTTCAGGGGGAACTGTGCAGACATGCGTGTGGGGAGTCTTTCCCTTTCATTTCTGAAGAGTGTATCGAGCTTATTTACACAGCTATTATAATACTTTCGAATCATCTCGAAGTTTCCGTTTAAGTGGATGTTAACACTGGACGTCAAGTTCGTGATAGGACACAAGCCAAAACATATCATGATTATGATGATTATCAAGAACCGCACGAGGCAACGGTTATTTGATTCATGCCTGGCAAGTTTGCTAAGGCTCCCTATTCTAATTGGTTCCTTATCTAACCGAAATTATACGCAAATATTAGTTTCCGTGTGTCTTATCTACGCAAGATTGCGTCCTTTAGATGATCGTTACCAAACAAATGTAACCGTCGACTGCACTGTATTCTGTTGTGAAAAAGCGCATACAAGCTGGGTTCTACTCCATATTCAAACAGTGTCATACCTTGTACACACACGTTGGAGCTGACAAGCATTACAGTAGCATGACTCGCGCTAAGGTAAAACATCAAAATAATCGCTCATGATCATAGAAGTCTCGCGGCGTAATGCCACGATTCATCAAGAATCATCTTCTGCAATTGAGGAAACGTCAATTCGTGATGTGATGTGATGTGATAGTGGAAGAAAAGAAAAAAAAACTGCTAAAAACGAATTGCACAATTTAAATACACTTAAACAATGATCGTTGTTAATCAGGTAGCAGCAGTGGGTTTCCAACTCACATCCCCCTATTACCGGTCACCATAGGTTGATTTTTCAGATTCATCCCTTTCCATTATTCAGTCGTTCGTCCATTCATCTTTCGGTCATTCATTCCTTCATTCAATCAGTCGTTTGTTTATTATTCCTTTCGCTCCTGCGTTATTTCATTGCTCGATGAGTCCTATTACGAAGCGCTAGTAGGCCTAACGTGACGGGTTCAAGGAATAATGAAAACCGCTGCGGCTGTAACAGGTGCTATTCACGCAACATCAACCCTCTCCCCTTATGGGTTCCCATAAACGCTGGAGAAAAAATAACGACAGAGGGCGCGCCCAGTAGAGTGAAACGAACGTCAAGCGGAAATGGCACACTTGTGTCGGACATGGCTGATACTGTACTGTAACAAAATGAGCACTCTTACTTTGTCGCCCTTCGATATTTTCCCCCTCATTACGCTAGTGCGAATGGCTATTTTAAGTAATTTTAAGAAAAGGTGAATGGTCAACAGCACCTGTGCAATATCCGGCGCCACTCACTATAGTGAGGCCGGCAGCTTTCACTCAGGGGAATATGTAGACAAAAATAACCACCACCACAGTATCCGACGGTTCGCATTCACCTTTGACCGTCGGGTCGTCAGCATGCGATTATATAAGCCAAGTGGTAACCGACGCATGATAGCTGATTCGACTTGAGAGACAAGAGGACTGCACGTTACGGTGGGTTTCCCGTTGGAGAAACGACAGTTCGCTATTTAGGAATATCGCTTGACGCTTCGGATAAGACGCTCCGTTCATGTGATGATATGCAGTGAAATAATGAGTGTGCAGCATTTGGTTGTATTTAATTTGTCGTATTTAAAGCAAGTGTTGTGCAGGCTGACCTCGATGTTGTTGTCGACTCCGACTCAGCCAAAGGGCAAAGCTTGTTGTCGGATACTTTAGGATTCTCAGAGTCCCCGTAGAATACGTGTGAATTAGATTAGTATTCGATTATTTATAATCACATTTTATAGCCAGCGCTTTTGCTGTCGTTACGTCACTGTAAGCAGTTTTCGGTTTTTGTTGCGGCTGCAATAGATGACGAGCACTCCTTCAAAAAGGTCACACAGTTTCACAGGTCACAAGGTCACAATTTCAAAGGTCACAATTTCAATGGGCGAGCTTTTGTCTCCTTCGTTGTTTCTGCGACCCATCACATCTATATATTGCAAGCAGCCACAGGGGGCCAGGTGACGTCTATACAGGGTGTCCCGGAAAACGTGTCATTTAATTATAATAAAAGAACTACACCACCTAGAATCATGCGGTCAACGGCATTTGTTCTTAATAGGTATTTGCCACCTCCTAATGTGAATGTCGTGTAACGTAAATTTAACTATGTAAGTTTTTGCAAACTCAAGTCGGAAATATGCCAACTAAAGGTCACTTTTTTACCCCACCAATGTGAAGAGCGTGTCTAATTTACTCAAATTAATGATAATTGACAGGGATTACAGGGATTAATTACAGGGATGACAGGGATTAATTGACAGGGGCTATCCCATCAGAAAAAATAGTCGAACATCGTGTTCTACGGAGCTAGCGCGCGACAAATTTTTCCGCGCAATCCTTGTCAGTCCGACGAAAGGAGGTTGGAAACCCAGCCCACACCTGCAACGTAGAAAGAGATAACACAGGTATGGCTTATCGCTTCCGACTTTCGCTGGAATCGCACTTTCCCTCTTTCAATTTCAGGAACTGTCATCACTCTGTGGGCTGGGTTTCGAACCTTCTTTCGTCGGACTTAGAGCGGTTGCGCTCAAAAAGCGTCGCGTGTTATTTTTCGGTGCTACGAAAAGCTTAATGTTCGGCTATTTGTTCCAATGGGATAGCTCATGAATAGCACTGTCAATTATCATGAACTTAAGTGAATTCGACACGCTCTTCATATTGGTGAGGTAAAAAAGTTATCTTTACTTGGCAAATTTCCGAGCTCAGATCACAAATATTTACATAATTAAACTTGGCAAAAATCTAGTAAGAACAACTGCCGTTGACCGCATGATTCTAGGTGGCGTAGTTTTTTTTATTTTAATTATAATTCAATGACACGTTTTCTGGGACACCCTGTATAAAGCGTGTGCAGGCCTTCTGGTATCTGGGTAGCGTTGTTCGTGTCTACCGCAGCAAAATATAACATCGAACGGGCCTTCTCGTGATGTCACACGTTTGTAAACCTTGTGACGTGCGCCAAGATGCAGCAGCCCGTGCTTACGTCACCTTCGAGCCGAAAGAGGGCTTCAACATGGCGCTCGTTTTTCGTCTTTATCTGGAAAAGTACGACACTCCGCTGGACGAAATTTTGCATTGACAACTCGTGGTTGAATAAAACCCCAACCGTAAAATCAGTCAACGATTGTAGACAATACCATTTGAGGTGAGCTGTTATTTGTTCAAGTAAGAAATTCCGGCCAAAATTTTTAAATTATGTGTTGTCGGGTTGCGCAACCCGACAACACATAATTATTGGTGATATAATCACTTAGGGAACTTTTCATCTAAGTGATTATATCACCAATAATAATATTTCTAGGCCATAAAATGAAGACTCTGACAGCCATCCTTATTGTTTCCTTGCTGATCGTCCAAATGGTGCAATCTTCATTGTAAGTAGGAACGAGTTCTCTCACCTACGTATCACGGAAAAGTTTTTGACAGTACTATATTTTTTGCTTGTGTTACAGTACTAGTTGACATATACTTGCTGTACTACATTATCTATCAGCAGTCGTAGCCAGGTAGTAACTACCAGGTGTACCAGCCAGCACGTGAACAAGCCTACTCTACTCCAGGCTATCCAAGCTGAGAAGAACCTGAGCTGGGGCGGATGACCCATCGTGCGCCCAAGGAGAGGCATTTCTGATCAAGGAGGTTATCTACTAACTGCTTGGGTTTACGCTTGTTTATTACCTGATAAGTCTACGATATATCGATAAGTCGGAAGCACTTCTCAACTCCTCTGGAAACTTAACGGGCAGCGCATGAAGGAGAAGTAGCCTGGTGGCTTGTTCCAAGCGAATTTTTCTTCTTTTCTATCACTTTTCTTTACTTTTTTTTTCCGGCACGCCTTCCTCGTTGTGAAAATACACCAGTCCTACGGTTTCGTGAGTCACGAAGTGTGGCGTGGCATGAACGTGAGACAGACTGAAAATACAGCTGCAAGAAATGTGTGAGCTAATCATATCGTATGATATCGTTGTCTATGCATCGTATTGACAAGCGACCGTTCGACCTCGCGAATATCCTCTGACCGTGGTCGAACGCTGCCCACCAGATGCAAGGCATTCGTCTTCTTGCGGAGTACTTGCGCTCCACCGGTCTGGTGACGGCTCTCTGAAAGCCCCCATCATCATACCCTTATCGTTCCCAATGCGCAATAGGGCAGTGTACCGCCTCAGCGGCGGTTAATCGCACACCTCATCATGATCAAATGTATGTGTGTGTGTGTATGAGATACGAAAGTGACACCTAGTCTGCAAGCCATATATTTATGGTTGAGTTCTTGAAGCCAGAAAAGAACACACATCGATGGACTACGGTTGACAGTCGCCAATATCACCGCATGTGTTACGGGACCTCACAGCACATGTGATAGCTCTTTGCTCTGAATGGGTTCACTGCTTTACTACAACCGTTAGCTCAGGTACTGTCCCCTGAGGTTGCGGACTTTAGACCTTCATGGCGGTCGACCTTACTTGGTGCAAGGAAATTCTTACGCTTCCTTGCCAAGTAGATGACATTGCTTTCCGCATAGAGAAAACTTTCTCGGTACAGAAATATTAGCATTACTCGACAAGTGATCGGGAGAGCTTGCAGACAACATCATCTGTATCACGATCACCTGGCGGCGTGAGTACTTCGAAATCTGAATATTCCTACGTGCAGTCATCAATTCTCACGCCAAACAATTTTGCACATGAAACAATTTGCACGTCGTCTGTGCTGCCTTGTTCACTTTGAGGAGGAGGGGAAGCACGGTACACAGAAAAGAGGAAGGAACCCTAGGAGGTGGACGTTTTCCAAGGAGATCTGGGATATGGTCGAAATTACCTCAGAACGCCCTCATGTCGAGTAGAGCAGTGTACTCACTAAATAGGGTACCTTACTCAGTGACACCAGGGCCGAGGTGCTTCTAGACACGGATGGAGTTCACCCCCCATTGCATGGATGTGTCGTGCATTTTTAAGTGAACAACTGCTGCACCGTGGATTTTGGTCAAGAGAGTCACATTTCCACATTGTCATTTCACATGTCACATTTCCATTTTGTCACATTGTCCATTGTCCATTTCCACATTGTCATTTCACATGTCACATTTCATGTCACATTTCCATTTTGTCGCGGGGTTGGTAACCCGGGATGCCACGCGGTCCCGGCAAGAAAGAAAAAAAATAACCCTCTCTTGCTTACTACAACTACCCAAAGCGGAATTTTTCGGTTAAATCGGACGTGCTTTCAGCTTTACCGGCCTACGTTTTTCTTGTCGTTTCTCTCTCTCTCTTTCTCCTTTTTTTTTTTTTTTTTGATAAACCCGAAAATCTAGGGCCCTAACTAGGGCACAAGACAAGACAAGACAAGCACAGCCATCTGAAAGAAAAAGTTTCGTGACACATTATTCGGGCGTACTGCTGGTGTATACTGAGAGTCCCAATTAGTTTACCATTCCAAAGTTACGGACTTTGAGTGCCATCTGCACTTGTGTTCTTCTTCTACAGAGCTGGGAGTAGAGGTTCATGAGGAGGTTCATATCATGCCCCTTTACAGCGAAAGCGAAGGTTCACAGGGTGAACCTTCACAGGGTGAGTACAGCATGTCTTTCTCTCTGTCTTTAGCGCTTCCTTTCTCAGTAATGTTTGCATGTCGTATCTTCATTTCATGTATCTGTGTATCCTTTCCTCGCAGAGATCTAGTTACGTGAGTATCATGACTTCTTATAGCATCTAATAGTTTTGTCTTATTCTACCGGTGTCGGTATCTTTCTTTGTCGGACATGTTTTACTGGAATGATTACACAGATTAATTGCTGAGGCTGAGCTAAACAAGCGTGTAAACACAAGTGCAAGCCGATTATGACGTATCGAGAGCCAAAATTTATTGTCCAAGGTACAGTGCTGGACAAAAGTTTACGGAACACGCTCCAGCGCATTCCTTCCTCAGGGTGTCACGCAGGCAGCGAATGGTATCGTACTGACTTACGGACATGTGCCTAGGTAACATGGTCACCTGTTTGCAAGCCCGTACGGTACCATTCGCTACTGGCGTGTTACTCCGCAGGAATGCGCCGGAGCGTGTTACGTAAACTTTCGTCCAGTACTGTATTGCCGCCTTCCATAACGACTTATTTGTGCTTGAACGTTTATTCAGTCCAACTACCGGGTGTTCACAGATAATCTTGACACCTGTTCCTACTATGTGTAAGCTTCTAGTTTTCCAGGAACACAACAACAGGTGTTTGCCCGCCCTCTCTCCGTGTTAAGAACTTCGAGTAATGTCTCAGCAATAGTGGTTTCAATTGAACACTAATGCCTCTCAAACAATCTATACTCTAAGAAAAAAACGGAGTAAAACGGGGAGCAGCTTCTACTCCCCTAGTCTGCAATTACTCCCCATTTTAGTCCCCTAACCCGACATTTAGTCCGACATTTACTCCCCAGGCCTGCAAATTGTCACTGAACTTCGCGAATGGTCTCCTGAATGCAACAGTCAACATAAATATGTGCCCTTGGTCAATTTGAACGGCATAAGGCTGCACAACTCAGCCAACGTAGCAATTTTCCAGCCACACAGAGTAAGAAACAGTTATCGCATCTTTCTTCGCATTGCGCACTATGTATGGCGCAAGATTTTATATCACTCGATATATCACGGTTGACGGTTTGCTTCAAAGTATTTTCATGCATGCACAAGAATTATGTACTTGGGACTCTTACAACAGCGCGTGAAATGCAGTCTCCACTCTGTAACATTCATTTACTCCCATGTATTTACTCCCGAAAGGGACTATTTTTTGTGGCAATGCACTTAGTCTTCAAAAGGAGTAGAAGTACTGATTTTTTTTCTCAGAGTGTGCATGGGACAGCATCGGTGTGTTTCTACTCACTCGAGGATCAGGTCTTACTCGTTCCCTGTGCTGTACGTTAAATAACGTTGTGGTTTGCGAAATGCATCCAAGGAGCATCGACTGACCATACTGTGGTGCCGCTCATGATATGTATTGGCATCATCGGCTCATGATAATGGTTTTCGTGTACCGTAAAGCATCTCATTTCTTGCGTCCTGCAAACGATTACCGAAGTAAACAATACGGTTGCTTTCTACTTCGTCGCTCTCGTGCCGTCTCAATATGCTAGAGCATGTATAAGGTTTACCTCTGGACATCGTACGAAATTGGTTTGCGAGGTGCGTGCTCTTTGTAAAAATGTCAGTATTACTTATGTTCAAAAAGTGTTCACGCACCAGACTTGTACTGCTTCACAAATGTTCCTTATGCAGAACCTAATACACAAAGAAGGAAACAGAGGCAGTGGGGGAAGCTGGAGCAGCTGACACCACCCCGTCCGGCATTTCATCAAACGTTGTTCGAGCTATGTACTGTTTCAATAAATCATGTTCTATAAACATCTGAACCTTTACTTTTTTCGAACTTAAAATAAGGCACATACCTCTCACAAAGCGAGAGAATTCTTATGTCGACGGTTTACAGGATAGGCGCATGGATACTAGAACCACCCAATCAACCCCTTTTTGTCCATGGTTTACCCCCAGTGGCTTTCCCAGCTACCGGCATTCCAGTAACAACAACAACAATTACACCCTGACGATGAAGTGGGGAGGTTTACCCACTCTAGGAGTGGAACGTTACCCCATAGCTAGGTGGTCTAATATGAGTGATGACGGTGATGATCGGAGCGGCGATGGCGATCCTGATCGTGACGGTGGGGACATCCGAGTGCGCTCTCTGCATCACAATGAGTCCTTTAGGCCAGTAGCCTAAAAAAAAGAACTACATAACGTAAGGCCATCCGGGAGTGGGCCGCGGTAACCCCAGGGCGGTGGATACACGACAAGTTGAAGGGGTGGCAGCCAAGGGTGACAAGCTAGGATGACAAGGGTGACTTGCAGTGTGCACCTCTCGTTGAGGTATTCCACTAAGTATATATTAGACCGCCAAGTTCACTGTGATAATGAGTTCTAAGAGGCTGCTGAGAATTACTTTCTTGGTGCGTGCCACCACGAACTGAACCACATATCTCCGAATTCCACTTAATTTATATCATTGCAATTCACGTGTCTCGCACTGTTTTCTCTCAAAATATTACAGAATTATACTGTAGCGTTATCGGGAAACCAGTAGGCTACAGCGCCAATCCGGCGTAGCTCCTCCTGGTTGTGGCGCGAACACCAGGCTGTGACGGTTGTACTGTAAAGGTACTGTAAAGCAGCGGGGATATAATTTTATACTGTGTCCAGTGGACATGTCATTGGAGAAATTGTTGAGCATCATCTCGCTATTCCTGGACATCAGTTCATCCTGTTCTGGAGGAACGTTTTCCGAATGGAACTGAACTGTCTCAATGATTTCTTCATCTGAAATGGTAACTTGGCTCAGGGACCTGTCATCGTCAACGTCCTTCTCAGAGCTTCTGATGGGACTGCAACATTTCAGGAAGAAGTCTAGGTCATCCAGGAGAAACTTGGTCGATGTAGTCGCATTGCAGTGCTGTACATTACTGGTTTTCCGGACGTCATCTTGATGAGGTGACACAATTGGGCTGTTAAAGTACATCTCTGAATCATTTATGGCCAGCCCTTCTGAAAATAAAGCGTGCGAATAACTCAAAACTTAGCTCGTCGCAGTTCTGTGCTCGACGTGGACGAGTCTCATTGACCTCTTTGGCTTTATGCCATCTGGTCCCTGTTTCTCCCCTGCTTCAATTTCCTCTCCACTCGTTTCGGAGACGACATGACCTGCTTCACTGTCCGGACTTCTGGGAAAGTCCTATTGGACACTTCTAGATCTTGTCCCACTGACAAAGAAGTCTTCGGACACCGAGAACATCGCTGTACCGTCAGGACTTGTCGATTCCGATGTAAACCGCTCGTGCGAGAGGTTCACCGTGATGAACCGATCACCTTCTCCTGCGAAGAGATTTCCGGCGAGTTGAGTCTTTCACTGTTTCTTCACGACATCTGCTCTGTCGAGGTTGAAGTACTTCTGATCTTCCTCGTAGACAACAACAACAACAACAGATGTATTAATGATGATGAGTGGAGGAATTCGCCACATGAGCTGCGGCCCACTACCCCAAGGCACAATGGACAGGATGAGATGTGTCCTGATGATGAGATGATGAACGTCCACGTGACAGCTGCATGCATTGATGGCATATTCTATGGATTTTTCGGTGTACATGGTGTTCGGTGTACGCGTTGTCCTCGACTGTAGCGTTGCTCACTGGCTCTTGAGACGATCCAGTCTTCGCCGCGGTATGTGGCTTTTCAAGGCTGCCGACTTCAGAGGCAGCTCAGGTCACAATTACGTTGGAGCCTACGATCTCTGCACTGTAGAGGGCTCCATACTCTGACTTTCTCCTTTTGGAAAGGAAGTAGCTGCAGAAACACACATAAGCGCCGCATAAACACACATGAGGGAATAGACATCTCCCTGTCTGTAAACAAATGACGTAATAGTGTTCGACGGCGCCACCAACTGGATAGCGTTGGACTGCATAAGCAGCGATGTATATTTCCCCGTACTTGACGAGTATTGCGTGGCTGGTGGCGACTTCAACACAGTGTTGGCCGTAATTTTTTATGTCATTCTCTAAAAAGATATGTGCGGAACCGAGACAGAATTGTGATGCAGAGTACTGAGGGCTAAGGCTACCGAATACATAAATTTCCCTTTAAATTCGGCACTGGTCGTAGCTCTGTCACAAAGCGCGAACAGTACACGCTAATGGTGCTGGTGTTCGTGGTGGTGACGAAAACCGGTTCGCCGTTGTTGGCCTCACGTTAGTGGGCTGCGTCGCGACTGTAGCCAGGATGAGATGAGAGTGGCGTGATAACAGATGAAGGAATGATGAATCCCGAAAATTAAGATCTAGGGCAGACGCTGCAGAGTCGGCGAGAAGTCCGAGCAGTACGCATAGCCTTTGAGCGAGGCCGTATTCGTGGAGAAAGCAGACGAGGCTGCGAATTTTGGAGTGTATTTCCGTGAAAGAGCCTCTGGGATGTAGGGCATCATCCACCGTACAGTTCCTGCAATGGCCAACATATTTCTCCCGCACTGCAATGCAGTAGGATGTGTTCGATAGTTTCAATCTGCTGACAATGTATGCAGTTTGCGTCGTCTAGAGAGCCAACCTTGAATAATTGTGATTTAGTGAAAGCGGTTCTTGTTCGCAACCTGAAGAGCAGAGTTTGCGTACTGCGGGAAAGTCCTTTCAGCGGGAGATCAAGTCGGTGATTTTCCAGGATGTCGCGGATCGCAGGGTGCTGCGCAAGAACTATCTCATTGATGACCAATTTTCCGTCACTGTCTTCCGGGGTTGGCAAACAAGGGCTAGTGCTGTGGTGTGCAGCAGATGCTAGTTGGTCCGCTTTTTCGTTGCCACAGATGCCTACGTGGGATGGGGGGAAGGAGTGGGGTGCTAGTGAAACGTGGGTGATGAAACACATGACCACCGGTTGCACAGGTCAAGCAGGTGTTATTTGTAAGGCGTGAAGCCTATAGGGAAGCGACTGAACGAGGGAGAGAGAAATAAAAATAATAACACTATAGTACACGAAACAACAACAACAAATGCGAGATGACGGTGGCAAAAGGTGTTTCATTGCGGAAGGGCGGTATCCTACCCCGCAATATGTGGGCTAAGTGGGGTAAGTGAGATGGAGCCAAATGGATGGATGACACACACGCACGCACGCACACATGACATCGGAAGTGCAGGTGCAGCGAGCAATGTTAGCGGAAGAGCAAAACTCTTCCTGTCACGTCGCCCGGTGCACCAACCCCGGCAGAATAAGCTTGTCTTTCTTCTGTATTTTTATTTTTTGCTTGTACTGGCGGAACACGTAATTTTCCTTGTTTAGAGAGAAACACAAGGGGTCAACAGCACCTGATTCCATCCGGGTTGTTATGTAAAAAATAAAAAAAGAACGCGTTGCAACTGTTTTGAGAGGGCTTCAGCACGGGTGCACGACACGTCTTTGACCTCTGGACGCGCTCGGTTATATAGTGGCGAATGCACCAGCCGAGTTTCATACTACAAGGAAGCAGGCTACATACTACGGTGGGTAATACGTACATACTTCGGGAGACGCCACCTTTTTATGGAAACCATACTTTGCGGTTTTGGGAAACCACTTCAGTCAGTCCTGACAGATAACGAGTGTGATATTTCGTTTAGTTTAGTGTTTAGTTTGAGAGTGCATATGGGAGCGTAACGTAATTATTCATCGAAGAGGCCGCAAGGCACGGTCCCAGGGTTGAGATTCACACACTGTTCTTTCGCAGGCAATATCATGAAGTTCTTCATTGCAATCCTTATTGCTTCTCTTCTGATCGTCCAGATGGCGCAACCTTCAACGTAAGTCTTATCAACCCTGTTGAAAGTGTAACGGGAGGAATTCCTGAACGGTATTTTGCTTGTATCGCAGTAGTAATTGAGTGTTCCCACTTGTCCAAAACCACCACGCTATACCGTACATTCGCAAAGGCGACAGCGTACGTTATACTAAAACTCACCAATAACGTACTACAGTTTTCTCAAGTGCACGATCTGCGTTACGGACACCATCCGTAGTGGCAGCGTACTTTGCACAATGCGCATTCGTCTTTAAACTTTGTATCTCCATCAGAGAAACTAGACTGCCGTTACAGGTTTTTACACATTGCCATTATGTCACACAAGCTACCAAAGCAGTTACACACAAGAAGTAAAAAGACCGGCAACACACGTGTCGCGGGAATAAGATTACAACGTCATATTAAAGGCCCACTAAAACGCAAAAACAAGTTCACTTCAAATTCCGTTACACGCTACGTTATTTTCGTACTTTTATCACAATTCAAAACTTTTGATTCCGTTACGAAGCTGCAATCAAAATTATACCGGAGTCTATCCTGCTTCAGCGTTTAAACAGAGAACGACGCTTCACCTCGTGCATAGGTGTTTTTATGGCGAATTCGGGTGGTCATTTCGGAGCAACTTTTTTTGCCAGATCTCGAGCAGTCATGTTCGCTTGGTCAAAATGAAGCAAATCTCGCATGTTCGCGTGGCGTTTTCCGAGCGCTCGGAATTTGCTAGCTAGCACTTTTTTTGCCCGGTCTCAAAACGATCGAGCAGCAGATTGCTCAACTGTATCCGGTGTCGTCACATCCGCACTGCAACGGTGGCGAGTGCCCTCATTGGCCCGCATGTTGAAATCACGTGGTTTAGCAGACGACAGAACTCGAAGACTTGCGACCGCGACGCCCCTAGCGTGATCCAAGTACCTAAAACCGCTAGATTCCTAGCAATCATGTTCGGGTGGCAACGGTTCACGCGATCGAGCTCGGTCGCCGACCTAGCAATTTCCGAGCGCTCGGCCGTTTTGCTACGAAATGACCACCCGAATTCGCTATTAGTCCACGCTGCGCGTGTCACGCCCCGGAGCGGTCGCGGTGAGAAACATGGCGCGCGTTGCGAAGCGAACCGGCATTGACGTCCGAAGGACGTGAAGTTAAATGTTCGCAGTGGAACATTCGCGACAACTGCTGTGGGCTACAATTCAGTGAATCGATATTGAAAATGCAACAATGCGCATCATGCTGCGCATACGGGGTACGTGCTCTAACGTGTCCAGAAATTTTATTTAAATCCAGCGATAAAAGAGAAACGAGCGCTACTTTTCAGCTACTTGACTAAGAAACAGGTGCTACTAGTGAAGGAGATGTTACTAAAGTAGCAGAAAAGTACCACATGCTTTTCTTTTATCGCTCGCTTTAAATATAATTTCCGGACACGTTAGAGTAAACACCCTGTATACGGAACACTACGATCGGACCCGTTCCAAATTCACACGGCCACAATAATTTGGTTTGAATTGTACTAATTGAAACACGGACTTTTATTTGAGACCAAGTTGTTTTTGCATTTTAGTGCCCCTTGAAGTGATATTATTTTCAGACAAACGCTGCATAAGCTGTAAGCAGACTTGTGCCCGTTACTCAAAAAATGTTATTGACTACCGTTACCGTAACTCTTCTAGCAAAAGTAACTGATTACCGTTACAAATTACTCGACCCAAAATGTAACTGAGTAACGAGTATAAAAGTAACGCGTTACTCGGGCCGTTAGTTTCAATCCATGCAAAAATTTCCGTCTCTGTGCACGTCGAAAGTCAAAAAGAAAAAAAGAAGAAGAAGAGAAACCCTAACTCCCAAGTGATTGGGACAGCTGAAAGACTCACGCGTGAGAAGTAGCAATACTATTTTTTTTCGCTTATACTACAGTAGAATAGCCCAAACAAAGACACTGGAAATTTGTCACAGATCATTGTTATTTTGAGTCAGACTCTACTTCAAGAGTAATTGATTACTCATAATTGTAATCGAATTACTTGAAAAATTACTTGTTCAGAAGTGTAATTGATTACTCGAAAAATTACTTGTTCAGAAGGTACATTGGTATTGCTTGGTATTGCTTGTACACGGGTGTAATTGATTACTCGAAAAATTACTAAAAAGTAATTGATTACAAGTTACGCAATTACTTGTAACGCGTTACGTATAAGTCTGGCTGTAAGTAGCAACCTGAGAGTAGCGGTGGCGCGTTGCATTGAAAACATACCAAAGCGTTAACGAGGGGAGGATCCTGTACCGCGGAGGGCCACAATGAGAAAAGTAGTGCTGTGTGAACTTATGTATTGCTCAGTGGTCACTGCTCTTGTGTCTTTCTTTCATGTAACACATTAGGTCCGCACTTTATTCTGCAGTACGGTTGTAGGCGTCAGTTTCGATTGACTACTAGAAACTCATCCGAGTCCAGGAAGTTCCTCTTCTACATCTCGTTTGCGTCCCTGCAACCATTTTGTATTGCAGATACCAGCGACTGCAGCTCAGACAAACACATCTGCTTGAAAGAATACGCTGTGTTTCTAAAACACTCTAAAACACCCATGGTGGCATTATTGAGACTTATAATGTCCATAAGAGCGTAATGCACTCGACTGCTATGATATTATGACTGTAGCTTTCTTGCTCCCACCTTTTCTCTCTCTCTCTTTTCTTCAGAGCTGGTTATAGAGATGCAGGTGGCCCAGGAAACAAAGCACATCTGCTACGCAAGCGAGGTCTCCTGACTAAGTGAGTAAAGTGGTCCGCTTTCAGTTCTTATTGGACGTTGATGATGCGTCAGCGTTCAGTGTACTTAGCATTTCACATCTAATTGTATCATAAATTTCTGATTTCCTTGCAGAGTGCTTGGGGCGGTGAGTATCATTACTTATCTGTCAAACGTTACTTAGTAACGTAGAGAGCGGTACATGCAGTATTATCCCAAACTAAAGTGCAGAATGCTAATTAATTAAGATCTAAGCAAAGTCCAACAGCATACTCAAATTTACACATTCAATTTATTTGATATATTTATGCATTGCTTCAAGGTCGGAAAGCTGCTTATTCTGTTTTCTGTAGCTTTAGAAATAGAGTCGAATGATGCTAGATGTGTGCAGCATGGAAATCGTTAATACAAAGAGTATTGTCGTAGTTTGTGCACGGCTATAGCTGCAAGATTTGAACATTCAACTTAACTCTGGTTCAGGGGTAACCTAGTTAGTTGTCCACATCGAAGGCCCTGCCCGAGCTTCATCGCACAAAACGTGTGTGATAGGTTGCACATTAATACCTATAGTGAGGCTTGCCGGACATAGCTACCATACATACAGGCACAACATAGCATGTACATTGGCTGTATACGGAGAGTTGTACCATTACATTTGGTTGTTGTATGTTGCTTTGTTTTTCCTCGGGATCCACGTTGTTCCTCGGGTATCGCACGATACACTAGGGACTCTGGAAAATTTCACATCAGTAACAGTACAGTGATTTCACTTTGCCATAAAATGTCAAGGGCGCACCTAACAAGCACGAAACTGATATTTCCATGATGAAAGCCCGACATAAAGCTCTCGCGATCGTACACGAGTTCATGCACTCCTAAAAATGAGGGTGGTTGTGGTGGTGGTCGTGGTGGCGTAAGCTTCACCACACAAAATGAACTTCACCACATAGCACGCTACTAGCCAACCATCAGCCGGAGTGACGTCGTTCCGTCCTCTGATTTGTTGAAAACGGGAGGGTACGCCATTTTGTGACACTTATGCAGAAAGGTTACTTGTTAGAAAAAGGCGTACGCCCCGCGTTTTTCACAAATCAAGAGTGATAGAGGTATCACTTCGTACAATGATTGGCCTTCAGCGTGCAATGTGGTGAAGTTCATTTTCAAGAGTATGGTCGAGTGCAGAGAAGGGTAACGGTAATGGTAACGGAAACAGAAACGGTATATTACCGAAATTGGAGATGGAGACAGAAACGCAAGCACGGTCCTCCATTACCGGAAACAGAAACAGAGACGAAAATTATCGTCCGGTATTGAATTCGGGTAATGGCTATTCCTGTTGTGCGATGACATTTTAGTGACTATCCATTTTATTTTTATATTTTGACGACTCCATTCCCTGTAGTGCTCTAAATACGGCATGTGACCATGGAAATAAAGCGCAATACTGGATCTCGTGGGTGCATCCCTCGCTTACCTCGTCCCAGTCCTCATAACTTCATGACGTCAACACATGACTATACTCCACCATAGCGCAGGGATGACAGCCTACGATCTTTAGTTATTAGATTTTTACGTTTTTCATTTCATCGTGGCTATGGCAGTATTATTTACTAGTGAGAGCGTCTGCTTATGAATGCGACATTGATGAAGGTTACGCCCATCTTGAGTTGCTGGACTCAGAGTGAGTGAAGACTGAGGACATGTTCCTACAATAAAAAACAAACACAAACTTGCAAGATGCGCGCATCCCAATGACGTAAAATTACTTGTGTAGTGTATACGCGTGACACCGAAGCAGCACTTGGGCAAAACAGGCTGCTGACAGAGCCGGACTGGCTGTCCTCCCGCAGCTCTCTAACATCCTTTCCATTACCGGAAACAGTAACAGAAACGTAACCCAAAACGAAATTGAAAGGCTGGTATCGGAAACGGACAATGGAGACGAAAGTATGGCAGTAACGTAAATGGAAACGGTAACGAAAATACGTCCGTTACCCTTCCCTGGTCAAGTGTTTTTTACAACCGCAAGGATAGGTTGCACTAGAGTCACTAAATAAGGTACGCTTCAGAGTACCGACACTGAGGCAAAAGGGTGAGCTGGAGCCGCCATGTTGTTTCCGTTTGACATCCAGCGCCATCCACGGAGCGCTCTTCGAAGTGTTGTCTTCTTCCACTGCCGAACTTCACCTTCACCTATTTCGACAGCCGAAGTAGAGGTGGGGCTGGGGGTCAAACGGAAACAACATGGCGGCTCCAACTCTCCCCTTTGGCTCAGTGTGGGTACTCTGAAGCGCACCTTATTTAGTGACTCTAGGTTGCACCGGCAGCGTGCTACATCTCAGTTGCATCTGAAGTATTTGTCATTCGCGTTTGTCGTTCTGTCTCGAGCAACGCGAATCATTTCATCTCTGAACACTGATTAAAATTTACCCGCACACCTTTCATGAAATTGCTATATTCTATTTTCTTTTCGTTTTCTTTTTCTTTTCTTTTTTTACAAGGGTTTCTAAGCTCACGTGCGCTTTGCTTCACTCATGTTCTTTGCAGAGCGGATTGGGCAAAGGCGCAGGCAGCCTACTGACCGGCTAACAACATCCCACCGTGGCTTCCACTCTCTTCACACTGCGCGCTGTTTCAATAAAGCTTTTTGTTTTGTAAGCTACTGTTCATGAACCTAATTCCTTTCCTCTATTCTCAAACTTCCATAGCTAATCAATGAGGGATACACGAAAGAGCCAGCACGACACGAAGAGTTCAAATTGCTTTTCGTAGAGTCACTAAATAGAAGCAGAGTAGCGACGCTGGGCCTCGACGGCGAGCGAGTCCGACATCTTGAGTCAGGCGCGGCTGTGTCGCCAATCCCCCTTCTCCAGTGGCGAACAACGCAAGTCGAGGCAGCTCGCAACCCAGGAAACCGGTTTTGCATGGGGGTGACTCAACATGGACGGCACGTTCTTGGAAGGAGAAACCACGTGACACCATTTGCCCAATCGCGGACACTGAACGGCGGCTGCGGCGCAGAAAAGGAATGCAATACTCTGCACCCCTATTTAGTGACTCGAGGCTTTCGCAGTCCCCCAGCTGTTGTCCTAGTCCGTTTGGCTGTCGAAATAGAAGACGGCACGACGATATATAGGGTGCCACTCACTTTGAACACTTCGTAAAGTGAAAGCGTTTCCCTCTTGCCGCAGTTTTCGAGCCCCCACCCCCACCCCAATCCCGAGTGAACCCCCTAGGACGTGGTTCCGCGAGATCGAACTCGACGACAAACATGGCCCCTAATTCGGCGCACGGGTATCGTGGCAGGCTGAATTCAGAAATCAGTGTAATACTAACAACTACATAGTGCTCTATTATTGTGCACAAAAAAAATTCAAACTGCAAGCTAAACGGTACTTAAACGTACGCATAACAAATGCATTTTCGTCTTTTTATTTATATTTATTTATTTACTTTTCGCAGTTACTATATTAACGCTTCTTAGCTTCCAGCTCTCAAAAATTTCTGCAAAGTTTCGCAGTATACTGCACAATGTTTTCAGGGTTTTAAAATATAAATTACTCACGTAAAGCATTCTCCAACGCTAAACGACTTGAAAGGTTGCGCGCACAAACAGTTCTTGCGTCATGCATGGAACCAGCAGGCTACGGCGTCACATGTCTGGTGTCTAACTAGACCTAAGAGCGAACGAAATAAAGCTCGTGAAGGCAAATGGAGCACTAAAGGAGAGCTATTTAGAACGCTCCATTGCGAATTCTATATTCGCCCACTCGTGACGTGGTTCATATTGCCCACACATATTGTTCATAACAAGCTCACCAAGCGTAGTGAAAAAAAAAAAAAAAACAAAGAAAAAACGAACAGAAAAAGCTAAAGTAATCTCTGAAGTTCATTCTCAGGCTTTACGAGCACACCTGTGCCGTTGCCGGTTCGTGACGGGTGCAGGGTGGGCGGACAGCAGAATACCGTCCCTTCGTGGATTCATGTTACATTTAAGATAGTCAAGTTATGATTTAGAAGGTTTATTACGAAACAAAGTTCAAACATTGATCTACACAGACAGAAGTTACGTTGAACGTTGGCATATGCGCAAAACACAAATTGAAAGCACGAACGGTCCTTAATTTATGACAAAGAGAAAAAGGGAGAAAGCCTAACAGTGAAAAGCTGCTTTCCTCCATGCACTCCTCGAAGCTTTTCCCGTGTACACTTAACGCCGTTACTTGTTCATCCTGCTTTCCCCACATATGTAAAGACTGTATTCCACGAACGCGCTGGAAGTGTTTCCATTCTCGTCTTTGAATGCGTTAGCATTAGGAGTGCCAAAATGGGAAAAGCTGTATGTGTGTGGGGGGGTGTCCGTGTATGAGATGGTGAAGCGTCACCGAGACAGCAGTACAAGTGGACATGCAAAGGGGATATAAGAGGGTAAATGTAAATGGAGGCAAATGATTTAAAATTGAAGTAGTCGAAGGTAATTAAGAGTAAGAGGTAAGCGTAATTGGAGGTAATTAGAGGTATTTGAAAGCAATTAAAACAAGGCAGTTGAGTTTAAAGGTAATTAATGTACTTAATGTAATGAATAAATGAACTTAAAGAATACCAAAGGTAACCGCAGGTTATAGCGGAGGTAATTAAATGTAATTAACGTCAAATAAAGGGCAATTGAGAGTAATTAAGACAAGTAAACGTAATTAAAGGTAGTTCAGGGAATTCAAGATTACCTCATCATGGATCCTGCGGTTACCTAAGGTAATTAAGGGCTAACTGAAAGTAATTGAGGCGAATTAAAGGTTAATTAAATGGACTTACACATAGTAATTGAAGGTGTCAAACCGGGAATCAAGCATTGACTGGAGGTGGACAACCGGAAATCAGGTTAGACCGGAAGCGGATAACCGGAAGTTGAGTTGGATCGCAAATGCATACCGGAAGTCAAGTATAGACGGGATGTTGACAACCGGAAGTCGGTTTAGACTTAAAGTGGACAACCGGAAGTTGGGTTTAAACTGGAAATGGATACCCGGAAATCAAGTATTGACCGGAAAAGGCGGTTATGCTAAGGATTTTCTCTCGCATTTACCGCTAAATCGCCAGTGAATTGTTTGGTTGTACGATACTTTGCGATGCCTTGCGCCGGCAAATGAAGCACAAGGTAAATATAAATGCTAGCGAAGGCGGGAAAAAATACGAAATCTGTGTTAGCAACCCTGCGCGATACACATGCGAGCGTGGTTGTTGAGGGGCAAACTACGAAGGTAAACAAAAATAATTTAATCGGAGGCGCAAATAATATCTATACTAATACAATATGCATGTTTTTAATGTAGCAATTCGCGCGGTCTGCCAGTAATAAGTAAGATTATAGACAGAGCCGAGTACTCTTCCGGTTGCTGTCGCTCTACATGTTGTTAGCTACGAGTTTGCTGTACGTTGACTGCGCACTACTTCTTCTTCCACCACAAGGAACAGTGGCCACCAGCCACACAGGGCGATTGGCCAGGGTTTCGTGCGGAGTAATCTCTAGAGGCTCATGAGACTAGGGGCTGTGCTGTCTGGGGTTTTTCCTGGGTTTTCCTCAGACGCTTTCAGACATATGTCGGCGCAGTTCCCTTAGAAGTCGGCCCAGGACGCACATTCCCCCAGGGCGTGAGTCGTGACGTTGCCCACATACGTGAGGCCGACAACGGCAAGCCCTATCACCACCACCACCACCACCACCGGCTCATGAGACCCACGGTGACATGTTAGTAGAAGGAAGCCATAGCAGAGGGAAGGGAGGAAGCGGGAGGTACAAGGTGCTCCAGAAGCGGCCGCATATGGTCAGAAAGGCGGCGGCTCTCGACGCTATTTCAAACCGCCATTTTTCGGTGTGGGAGGCTCCAAATGACAGGATGGCGTCCAGGGAGAGGGGAACCCCTTGTCTAGCCAGCGGCTGGGCAAGATAGCTAAGGCGGGAGCGGTCGTAGAGGGGGCAGTGCAGGAGAAAGTGCTCCACAGTTTCCTCTTGACCGCAGTGGGCGCACGCAGGGGAGTGGCTGACACCCGCGCGGTGTAGATAAAAGTTCAGCGGAAGGGCTAGACAGCGCAGTCGAGTCAGCAAGACTTCTACATGACGGGAGACGCAGCGGTCAGCCTGCCAAGCGTGGGAAAGATGGGCGTACCGGGCTGGCAGTGAGCGGAGAGCGGTCAGCTCCAGCAGCCTTCTATACCTGGCCCGCGTGATAGAGGGCAGGGGCGGAAGGACGTCAATGATAGGGCCAGAAAGAGAAATTTTTGCAAGGTTGTCCGCCAACTCGTTGGGAGATAGGCCACAGTGACCAGGGATCCATGTCAGGACCACCTCCGTGATGTGGCTAGGACTCAGGGCCTGCAGGAGCTCGAGCCACTCGCTGGGGGGGCTGGCTAGGGCAGTGATGACCGACAGGGAGTCGGACAAAAGCAGGATCCTGGGAAATGTAAGGGGCACCATTCTGAGGGCCAGAATCATGGCGAGGAGTTCGCTCTCGAACACGGGAGTGTAGTCAGGGAGGCGGATGGGGCAATGACAGTCGAGCTGAGGGAAGACGACGCCGGCACCCGCTAGCTGAGCCGAGACTGAGGCATCTGTCGCGACAACAACGTGGGATGGGAACTGGTTGATGTGCGCCGAGAGGAGGGCTTCAAGCCGGGGAGACGGAGCGTAGGCAAGGCCGGGCTGGAACGCGTCGACAACTCGCAGGGCCATGGGCGAGACCGGACAGATGGGCGCAGGAGGGGCAGTCAGAGAAGTATTCAGCGAGGCTAGAAGGGATTCGACAAAGACGAGCTGCGGGGTGTTGGATTTTCGCCACCTCCGGGCGATCCACTGGGCCCGATCCCTGAGAGACTGGTTCTGTCTGGTGGCTAATGGGCTCTGGCAGAGCGAGAGGAAGGTGTTCACAGTGAGTAGGCGGAACCGAGTCTTCAGAGGGGGAATGCGGGCTTCGGCGCACAGCGCCTGGTTGGCCGTGTACTTGGGGAGGCCCATGCACAGGCGGAGGGCTCTTCTTTCTACGGCGAATAACCTGCTCAGACGGTAGTCGGGGAGGTGCGAGAAGACGACACACCCAAACTCAAGAATGGGCCGTACGTCGCACTTGAACAGGAAGAGCAGGGTGCTCCTGCGCATACCACAGCGGGCGCTGGCGCTGCGCAGGATTGTGCCAAGTGCTTTCGAAGCCTTCTGGCTTATGACTTCCACATGATGGTCCCAGTGAAGCATGTGATCATACCAGACGCCTAGGTAGCGGAGCAGGTTGGTCTGGCGAATGGTCTGGCCGGCAACATCCAGAATGATGGTCACAGCTCCTCCAGTCCAGTTGGTCTGGGGGAACACCAGGACTGCAGATTTCTGGACGTTCAACGTGAGGTGGACGGAACGCATCCAGGACGACAGCGCGAGGAGATATTCTTGCAGTTTCTCACGTAGCGTATGCAGCGATAGAGAGCAGGAGAAGAAGGCAATATCGTCCGCATAGGTCAGAGTGAGGATGCCCGGGTCGAGAGGTAGGGAACTCATCAAAATGTTAAACAGCAGTGGCGAAAGGACGGACCCCTGGGGGACGCCCCTCTGCTGCGGATGCGAAGATGAGACAAAGCGTCCATCCGAGCAAAAGAATGCTCGTCCAGTAAGGAAGCTGCAAACCCATGAAACGATGTACGGGGGAATGTTGAGAGCTGCCATACAATGGAGGAGGACGTTGTGTTCCACGCTATCGTAGGCCTTCGCCACATCCAAGGTAACCAGGGCAGACATCTTCCCACACTCACGCGCAAGGCAAATCTGGCTTTCCAGGTTGGCGTGCGCCATCCAGATTGAGCAGCGGGGGCGAAAGCCGATCTGGCTATCATTAAGCGCTGAAGAGGCTTCCAAGAAGGAAGAGAGCCGACGGTGCAGAATCCGCTCAATGGTCTTGCAGAGGACGGATGTCAGGGCAATCGGGCGAATGTTATCCATGGCCAAGCCCCTCGAGGCGATCTTCTTGACTATAACCACCTTAGACACCTGCGCACTGCGCACTTTGTGACTGTTCATAGCCGTTTTCTTCTTCATCGTCGTCTTTTCAATTTCAAACCACCAAGTCAAACTTGGGACATTCCTGGGGGAATGCCACATTTCAGGACAGTAGCCAGCTATTGCTTCATTTGAGTGTCAAGAATGTGGACATTACTGACTTTGGAGCTGTCGGTTCCTCTTCCTGCCTTTGCGACGTTTGTGGGTGCGTGTGAGGAAGCCTTCAAAGCCAACGCTAAGACATTCCTCACCTCCCAAGGGGTCAGGTCCAAGCTGTGTGAAGCGTTGGACATACTTGTGCCAAAGACATTGAGTTTGTGTTTTTCATCCGTGTATGATGATCTATTTCACTTTTTTCTGAGGGTACGACTGTTCTGGTTCGCACGAGAAAGGAATGAGGAAGTACGAAGTAGTACGTTACGTCAGAAGGCACTGTAGCAGGCAGCGAGACTAATGAAAGATGAAAGTCACTGAAAAGGTTAGCCAGCTGTAGGTATGTGTTTGTCCTTTCTATGTTGTTCCAGCCTCAGAACATCAGTTCTCTCTTAGCGAGACTAGGTTCGTAATCTCTGCACGTTGTTGTGATGTAACCAGAAGTTTTCTTTCCATGCAAAGGGATATGCATGGTTCTGTTGTCTATCCAGTGGTTTCAGTTGTAACCTAGATTACACATGATCTCTTGTAATCCTTTCATTCCTGTGAAGCATACGATTTGTCAAAGGGCACTTTTGCACATAGCTCCTTACTGTGTTATTTGTATTTTGACAGCCATGCAGAGTTCAGTAGTCTGTGCCAATTATTTATGTTTAGTGTTTGTACACCTGTGTACATAGATACCTAGCATACATTTTCTATTTTGAATCTTCAGCAGTTTGCCTATTCTTTGATACGTATTAAGTGTATACCTGCGTACATAGATCCCTAGCACGCAATTTATATTTTGAATTCTGCGCTGAGTTCAGTAGTTGTGTGCAAGTATGTAGGAGCAGTTATGTGCAGAGCTAAGCACCTTGTGCAGCTTGCAAATCTACACCATATGGCAAAATGTGCACAAAATAGCAGAAGCACAAAACATTGTCGATGCTTTGACATTGCTTTAATACAAAAATGCTGTTGTAATCAAAGTAGAAGTAGTCATCAGCAGGGTGTGTACACACTGAACAAGGTTGTCATTGCTTACTGTTGTGCCTGTTTAGCAAGATAAAGTACTAAGTAAGTAAGATAGTATAAGTAGACTTCTAAAATGAGCTAATGGACTTGTGCCTTCTTATTCCCCCATAGCATTCGTTACAGTGCCAAAAACTGTGGGCAGACATAGATATCACCACACAGTATGCAAATATCATATAATGTGATCTTCAAGTGGAAATATGTTCACTTCTCCCACCTTCTTTGTACGAGAGATATGTGGAAAGTTCCAGATGTACATGAGGACAGCTATAGCAGCATGCATTGGACATTAAGGTCCTGGACCCCACCTGTGTTTGCTGGAATTTGTACATTATCCTTTCCTGCTTATTCAGTACATGGAGTGTCATACTGGTTATTTTGCACATTATTCTGTCGTTGGTATTTATGATGAAAGATGGAAGTCACTGAAAAGTCACTGTGTTCCAGCCTCAGAACATAAATTGTCTCATGTGGGTATTTATAGTGTTTACAACGGCATGGCGAATTTACCTGTGATAAAAGAAAGCAAGCCCCCACCTGGTCTCCTGTGTCCTTTGTTGCACGCATATCGCTAGTGTTGATTCTTCTCTGTTTACAAATTGTTTGCGTTTTTGCTCTTGGATTTGCTTTCAACAGCGGTTCTGACATTCCGTGGCTCGACATCGCGATGGAACGCACGCGCAGCGCGAGCACCCGCCCCGCGCTATACGTAATGGTGACGTACCAGGTGACGTCGTTATGACGGAATGTGTAGTTTGCCCCGCAACGGATGGATGGCGCTGACGGTCTTTATCATGGCCGCCCTTGAAGACATGGTGGCCAATGCAAGCTTCGCTACCATCTATATTTACCTTGTGAAGCATCTGAATATTGGGCAGCTTCGCATTTGTAATTATATTGCGGTATATCTCAGGTTGTACAGTGTGGCATATTGCACTTAACTAGGCCACCGACACCATCTCATCCACACTTCCCGTGTCCCGTTGCAGTAAACACGCACTTTGCTAATAGGTAGCTGTTGCTTCATAGTTCTTACCGCTACAGTACTTACCACTGTATAGTCCGCACAGAACACACGGACACAAGGTCTGCGAGAGCTCTGTTCATTGTACGCCCTTACACTGAGGTTTTTATGTTCTCATACACAGCTGGGAATAGAATGTGTTCTGTCTACACAAAGTAGCATGAAGACAACAGTAGCGACGGAAAAGGGCGCTCTCTCCACTTCTGTCGATCGCCTCTCCAACAACTACTGCTTTATGACACATGGTCTCATCCATCCTGCACGAACTGCGCAGCTTCATAGTTCGCACCCGGTGTGTGACCTTCGGCAGATTACTGCGCCATAAAACGCTACCGCGGCTTCAGCACCGCTCTCTAGGGTGTCTTTTTTTTTTGTACAGATTTTTTATTCAAAACTATAAGGGCTATAGACACCCTGTTTTCACTTCTATTATCTCTGTACCGGCGGACGTTCTTGGCCATCTGTTGTTCAACCGTCGAATGACTAATTGCCTAAACATCATTAATTAACTTTTTAAATATAAGAGCTACGAAGTTGTCTCAATGAGAACAGCTGTTCTTTTGGGTCACCTGATATCGTAGACGATTTCAGAACAAAAATCCGTTCGGTAGATCGTCCGCAAACAATTCGTGAAGGAACACCTTTTTTTTCTTTATTTTGTTCATTGCGCATCTTCAGAGACCGGTCTTTCCTTCACCCCCAATGTGAGAGGGGGAAAGAGCACACTGTCGCCCCTCGCCGTCATGGAAAAATATTAAAAGAAAACAGAAAATGCAACCCAAGTTAAGGGTAGTTCCGATAGCGTCACCCGATACACGTGTTTTTGTTTTGTTTCCGCAAGTTAAAGCTCATCTTCGATGCACTAGGCGGCACTGTGCTCCTTCACCCTCTCACATTAGGGGTGGAGAAAAGACGCGTCTCCGAAGATGCGCAATGAACAAAATAAAGACAAAATGGTGTTCCTTCACGATTTTTTTGCGGACGACCTACCGAACTGATTTTTGTTCTGAAAACGGCTACGATATCAGGTGACTGAAAGGAACAGCTGTTCTCATTGGGGCAAGTTCGTAGTTTTTGTAATTAAAAAGTTAATTGACGATTTTTAGGTAATTAGTCATTTGACGGTTGACCAACACATGGGCAAGAACGTCCGGCGGCCCAGAGATGATAGAAGAGAAAACAGGATGTCTAGAGCCCTTATAGTTTTTTTCTATGAAAAACCTGTATAAAAAAAATGGGGTTCCTTTTGAGTGTCCGCAACGGAACCTCAGCTATTTCTGAAGTGATTTATTTATTTATTTATTTATTTTATTTCACTCGCTATGCGAGCTTGCGATGAACAACATGTGTGATGAATATGAACCTCGTCATGATTGGGCGAATATGGAAAATCCGCTACCGAAGTTGGGCGTGTTTGCCTTACCACCCCTCACTAAACGCGCGTTAGGAAGTATGTCCGAGCGTTTCCAACAACCTCTTTTATATGAATGGACAGAGCGTATAAAGACGAACGGAACGATGTCACCCATGTTAACCCTTTGGTATTTGTAGAAAAGCACTTACGCGCCGAAAAAGTGATTTCTCTCTCCTTTTTTTTCCTTTCTTTTTCTTTTTTTCCAATGAAGCGACTTTGCGATTTTTGATATGGACGCCTGCAATACCTAGAACCTAAACAATCGAGCAATGAGTACAGCAGCATATTGGCAATAAGCTTGGAAAAAACTAAGTGCATGGCCTTAATAGTTACGAATCTACGAGAACTGAATTTTTTTTCTTTTACAAATCAATCAATTAGAACTGAAAATTGTGAGGAAGCATAGTGCTCGAAATCAACAGTCTTGAACATTTCCTTAAAAAAAAAACTCTAAGATATATCAGCTATTTCCTCCGCCAATATACTTCTTAGTAAGTAATAGGCTGCAATATATATATAGGAACGAAAAAATCACCACCCTACTGGATTCTGCCTCAAATCACCCTGTTGTGCTTGTGCCTATCCGTCCGTGGCTCTCGTTTTCTTTTCGCCTTCCTCTTCATTATTTGTTAGTTAGCCTCATCAAGTGTACAATAAAGGTTATGCTGAACGGCTACTGCAAATAACGAAACGACGTAGCTGCTGCAAAAGAAAGCTAATTGCTAGCAAATACCATTACGTGAGCACCTTGATGTACAGTGCCGGAAAAAAGTTTACGGAACACGAGGGAGGCGATATATTAATTAGACGAAAGGAAAAAAAAAACGGGGGAAAGGTCCGGCGCATTCCTTCCTCCGAGTGATACGCTAGCAGTGAAAGGGTCCGCACCGACTTATAGACATATGGCTAGGTACCTGTTTGCAAGTGTGTACGGTACCGTTCGCTGCAATTGTGTCACCCTGGGGAAGGATTGCGCGAGAGCGTGTTCCCTAAACTTTTTACCCGGCACTGTACGTATGTGGTTCTTTTTATTATATAAGTCACGCAATTATTCGATACCGTAATATATTTATTCTTCATCTGTGTAACGCTGAGTTGTGTTCTATGACCCTTGTGTCATCAAGATGCAAATAATAAACTATTACAACCACATGTGTGTGATGACCTTCTGTATGATCATCCTTAGAAACGAACTTTCTGCACCCTCTGAGCGAAATTACAGCAAATTTTCTAACCGAGCAACGCCTTTTCTTGCGTGGCTAATTTCGACGAAAAATATTTCAAAACAATACACTTCGAAAGGCTTTTTTTAACGCAGAAAAAGCGTGACAATCTGCAGACTCTTTTTGCGCTGCGAATGGTCTTACAAGCGACGTCGGACGGGCTTTGGTGATGTAGCTGCCGTCATGTCACATGAAGCGCAGGCCTGGAATCGAACAACAAACATACAATTTTTAGGTTTATTTCATACGCTTCCATACGATTTCACTAAAGCATTCAAAGCATTTAAATTATTATTAAAGTTGACAGAAATTGTATGCGATGAGCTCTTTACCTGGTTTTCCAATGACCTTGACAGTAGAAAACGATTTGTTCATGCGAGTAACGCCGACTCGTCCTCCGTAACAGTTACATCCGATGTTCCCCAGGGTTCGGTTCTGGGTCCTTTGATTTTTTTAAATTCTCATAAATGATGTAGGAATGGGTATTGATCTTAAAATGAGCTTTTTGCCGTTGACTGTGTACTGTGTAAATAGATCAATGGCGGTGATAAGTATGCATGTTTAAATAATTGTTTGCAGAAGATGGCTGACTTGTGTGAAACATGGCAGTTGCCTCTTAACATAAACAATTGTGTGGTTATGAGTGTCACTCGTAAAACGAAACCGCTCACCTTTGATTATTATATTAACTCAATGAATCTCCCAAGGGTCCCCGAATACAAACACCCGGGCCTTTCTCTTACGTCAGACTTGCACTGGAATAAGCCCATCCAATACATAACAAAGAAGGCTATCGAGAAATTATGGTTTCTAAAACGTCATTTTCGTGAGTGTACGACTGATACTAAATTAACGACATTCAGAACATTAGTCTGTCCTATTTTGAAATATAGTGATGTTGTTTGGGACCCTTACACCATAGCGAATATCCGACTTCTTGAATCCGTTCAAAGGAGATCGTTACGTTTTATTTTCAAGTCACACCTCAATTACTTCTCTTTACGCACGGAGTATGTTAATACCGCTGGAAGAACGTAAAAAGACTCATAGGATCTAGTTCTTTTTTCAATTACTTAATGGTCAATTTCGAATCCATCTCAAGACAACATCACTCCATACGTACCCAGAACAACATAGCTAGAACACCAGCGCACACTCAACGCATTGCAGTGCAGGGCTAACTGCTTCAAATATTCGTAATTTCATAGAACCCTCGAAGAATGGAATTATCTCTGATCTGCTGATGTCTCACACCTCTCGGTCACGGCGTTTGTGAAAGGCCTAAACGCAGTTGCATGATGTGATATATGCCTCGTTATAAATTATTTCGGACTTTCTGTGACCCTCCTACTTGGGCCCTTTTAGGGTTTGTAGTATTTTATAAATAAAATTAATACTGTCATAACCATAGAAACTGTTCCGAAATGTGGTTCGCGAAAACTGTCACTGTTCCGTTTTAAAATTGTGCTGCGTTGTGTGGTGTATAACTTCGTATAACTTCGATACTTCTTTTATACTTCCTCGTAAGAAAAATCATTCACTTGCCGAGGGGACAAGTTCGGTTACATGTACAGAAATACCTCTTATCTCAACCGAAAGCTAAGAAAAATCGTTCCATTGTAATTTTAAGACCATATCACTTCAAAGGTCGAGCCCAGGTTTAGTGAAATTCCAGAACCAAGCTGCTTGTAGCTGAGGGTGTATGTGAACACTCTTCTCACCTAATGTCGTATTAATTCAGCATTTGCATGCTCCTACTTCTGTTCTGTTGAAGGAATCTGCGGTGACGTACTGAACTACTAACATCTATTCGCGAGAATTTTTCTCGTTTTTGAATGAAAACAAATGTAACAGCCGATTTACGACATCAGCTTCAATTCGGCGTTCGCTCGACCTTTTTAGCTGCTCAATATAATTGCGACCTCAAGGTATGTGCGAATATCATATTGACAGAACTGTGATCAATGCCCGGAGTAGTACTAGAATGCAATAGTATTGGAATGTATACATATTAGAATTCTAAGTGAACGTCAGAAGTTTATTGCGAAAATTTTCTGCTACACAGTGAGCACCAACCCAGCACACAATATTGAACCCATCTTGGCTGGTCACTGGCGACACGGGTCCAATATGGGACCGGTTTTGCCAAAATTTCCCCCATATTGACTCAAGCTTTGCAATATGGGCCCCATATTGAATGAAAATGCAGAAAATGGTACATAACCGTGTTGTACCAAGTGCCCAAGCAGCACGGCAAGATTGGACGTTGAAGCGTGTGAAATGCATATTCAACGAGTCGTTACATTCAACAACTTCCCACAGATGACACACATTGTTCGAAAGAGACAACGTACGAGGCAATCCCACTGTAACGTGCACTGTAACTCAACCACTCAACGTTCCACTTGCTGCAAACAGCCGCCATCTTGCTTCGTGATGCCAATACCAATCGGTCGAACCGACTGAGAGCGCGGTCGTTTGTCCGAAATCACGCGTCCTACATCTAATGCGCATGCGTGACACTCGGATCGGACGTTTCATTCGTGCTAAAATATCGCTGGTCCCTCTAATGACAACGGAATTGCGGCAGGTCAAGTAAGAAACACAATGTTTGATAGTAAGTGATGTAACGCTAGGTGCTTTCAAGTTGCTGCAGGCAGTCTGAACCAGTGTTGGGGATTTGAATATGAGGATTTGGTTTAAATCCGGATTTAGGCCTGCAGGAAAGAAGGTGGATTTGATTTGGGATTTGATTTGCGGCAATGCTTAAAGCTTGGATATGATTTGTGATTTGATAACAGATTTCTGCGGGATTTCGATTCGGATTGAATCACATTCAACCGAAAGGATTTGAATCCGGATTGAATCACGTTTTCTTGAAAGGATTTGAATCCGGATTGAATCACGTTTTTCTGAGCGGATTCGTGCCCACAGTGAAGGTGGATCCCACCATTTCAAGAAAAGCAAGCTGCACATGCATGGACTCCCCTCCTACTTTTGTTGACGCACGCAATAGTCCTCTCCCCTCTTTCCGCGTGTTCGGAGGCTGGTTCATTTTCCGGACAGCTGAAATATCACATGCTGTCTGCTAGAGCCGCAGTCGAGGCCCAACTGTAGGCCGTTGTTCCTCGCAGCACAGTGGTGCTGCATACGCCGCATCGCGTTAATTTGCCTTTCTTGGTCATTCCTGTACCTTTCATTTAAGTGTTCTGGCTAAATCCGCTCCGATTTGGTTATGGATTTGACAAATCCGGATTTAAACGCGGATTTGATTTAGCATCCGAAATAGAAATCCGGATTCAGAACGATTTGATTTGCCGCAACATTTGAAATCCGGACTTGATTTGGATTTGATTTAGCATTATCAGTAAAGCTAGGATATGATTTAAATCTGATTTGTTTCCACAAATCCCCAACACTGGTGTGAACTGCTGAGGCGTATGTCCGTGTCCGTCACGAAAGTGTTTCGCCCCTTTGTACTCTAGGAGCGGGTTGGCAATTTTGGGTTCATACACCGTTGGGATCCTAATGTAGGGTTCTACACTCTAAAAAATATAACTCCTTTTTGGGTGTAATTTGACGATACCCTAACTGACTCCTTTTTTGGTGTATATATACACCCTCTGGCAAAACTACACCCCTCAGAAAGGGTGTTCTCTGAACACCTCTTTTGGTGTAATCTAGCGGTACCCTAACTGACTCCCTTTTTGGTGTATGTCTACACCCCCAGGCAAGACAACACCCTTCAGTAAGGGTGTTATGCCGAGGGCAACAGAAACACAACGGTTAAAATAACAGGCATATTCTTTATTCGGATTACCTATAATACACTGCATGCACTGCAATAACAACACCAATAGTCACCGCACAATACAAAACATAAAAGTGTCCACCAACATGTCGACCAAGATGAAGGTATTACGGTTAGGCCAAGAGAAGTCCTGCCTCTGTAGTGAAAGAAAAAATGAACTGTGAAATGTCTTAATCAAATTAAGGGCGAAATACAAATTACATGACAGTTACGCAGATAGCTGAGGCTAGAGAAACACAGCCCTCGTCAACATGCAAGCAGCTCAAGAGAGAAAGTAAGACAATCGATAAATGATGATGATGATTGAATTTATTGGCGCAAAAGCAACTTAAGCTATAATACGCCAAAACCATGGTAATATTGTGACTAGTTAAAAATCAGATGATTATACTAAAATAACGTAGAAATTAAGAAGCACACAATCATAGTGTAGTTAAAAGACCAATGTCCCTACAAAGCTGCAATCGGTAAAGGGTCAGCGAAGTGTCGGTAGCGAGACCCGAACCCATACCTCTCTGATTTCTGGTCAAGTGTATTACCAATTACACCATTCTGACATCGCCAACACGCAAACTTGCCAGGGCCTTGTTCAGAAGACGCGCACAGCCATTGACTCAGCACATCTGACCGGGGAAATCAGAGGGTTGTGGCCTCGTGGTTTCATTGCCCGCTACCTCTCGCCTCTTGAGTTGTGACTCTTGCCAGCTGCCTTACTTGCTACCACAAATTGCACCAACTTCGTTTGTTACGTATACCCCTTGACTTTGCCTAACGACCACATGTGACGCGCGACGACAACACAACGCACACACCGACAACACTTACCAAACAGCACGCTGCAGCAAGACGCTCGGACAAGTTACTCGATCCGATGGGCACGGCGCATCTGTTGCTTGCATCCGTTCGAGACCAGAATCCTAATCCATCAGATCAGAACCATAATCCTTGCAGTGTCATACTAAACTCAGATGGTCAAATGACCTGTAGTTCACAAAACGACCTCCCCAAAGAACACGAAAACTTCCAGAACTAACTCCAACCGCCATAGCTGGAGAACACAGAGTAAACAGCACACTGTTGCCAGGCCTGTCGTAGCGAAACGTTAGAAATTTGATGGCCAATACACCTTTTTCACACCAATTCTCGAAATTACACCCTGCAGAACGGGACATACACATATTACACCCATTTCAGACCAAAACCAGGGTGTATTCTTTTTCCTGAGGGTGTAATAAGGGAGTAAAACAATTGATACACCCCAAATACACCCCAATTACACCTAAAAGGGAGTTTTATTTTTTAGAGTGTAAGGGATGTTTGGCATTGGCAGTTCCGTGGGACAGCTCCCTCCATGGGACTGGGTCCTTCAGCAGGACGGGCGTAGCACCTGTTCTTCGTTTTTAGGGCGATGCAGTGTTGCTTTTGCAACGCTATGCAATGTGGATCAATAAGAAGATCTGCAGAAATGAGTAAGCAAAAAGACGAGAGAAGTAATACCAGTGGTGGATATTATACAGGATAATGCTTTATTATTACACGGACTCCCCGTTGGCGTTATCACGGTGCAAAATGGGCTTGGTATGGCAAAATGGCAATGGGCACGGTATATTGGTGCAAAACGGGCTTGCCAATACGGGCAACCCATATTGGTCCAGTATGGAGTCTGGTTGCTCTCCCCTTATTGGTCCCATATTGGCAGCCCATATTAGACCAATATTGGTAATCTTGGCAGCCCATATTGGTCCAGTATTGGACCAATATTGGCGTGCTGCTTGGGCAAGCTCGAAGACTAATTCCGCACTGGATGAACACGAGAGACTCTTTGTGGAAATGTTTGTGCAGCCACCTGTGTTCTGAATTCTGTGGCATTGCATTTTTGTTACGAGGACAAGCGCTGTAACAGGTCGCAGATGCATGTCAAGGGAAAAACTAACACTGGGACCCAGACTTCAGTGGGATTGGCTGACTCATGGCTCCTAAAAACACCGATACAAAGTACACGGTTAGCCGAAATAAAGAACGATTTTTCGTCAGCTTCGCGGAGAATGCCGCTTGCACGGCGTACACGCCTTAACTTTTTTCGGTGACGTAAAAACCGAGTGCTAAAACCGTGTCAAACTTTTTTATCTTACAGACTTGTTGCTGCGAATTATGGAAAATGAAAAACCACTCACCCTATTCCGGCGTTTTCTTGAACTGACGGGAACCTTCCGGGCTTTGTAATTAACCCTTGAAGGCATATTAAAGGGACTATGAAATTTCCCGAACCCCCATACTTTTTTTCGATGGAAACTGTTCTTCCCGCAGAGAAACTAATATGCCACAAATTTTTCCGGACGAAATCGCTCCACTCTGCGAGGAGCGCGCGCTGGAAATGTCTCTTCCGCGTTCCTCCTCTCCCGCGCATATTTCCCTGCCGATGGTGTAACTGTACGGACCGCTCTTCGGTTCCCCGTTACGTCACGGGTGTTGCACAATGGCAAGTAATGCCGCGAGCTCGCGCTGTGGCTGCCGCCACTGCCGAAATCTGCCGATCGCGCGAAAGCTGCTGTCATGGAGATTTCCACTCCCGATGAACGCATACGCGGGATCCTACGGCGCATGCTCCTGGCGGGATTCCTCGGCTCGGCAACACGTCACGATGACGTGTTGCCGAGCCGGCCGTGGTCGCGTCAAGTTACCCGTTGTGTCTCCGCTCGGCAGCTCGTCACGGCGCGGCGCCAGCTGTCCTCCCTTCGCCGCTCCGTTTAAATTCGCTCCCGAGAAATCCGCTCGCGCGACGAAAGTAAAATTTCGGTTCTAGACTCAGAAAATGTCTCCTTTCGAACGAAACGAAGAAAAAAATCGTTTCATAGTCCCTTTAAGACGTAATATCGTAAGAGAGTTTAGGCTGCTACGAAACTGCGTCAGTGCGGATATACAAGCGACTCAGAAAGCGGTATACGGCGTTGGAAATGTTTTTACAACGAGTTCAATGTCTCCACGTTTTTTTTTCCCTTACAAACAAACAAACAAACAAACAAACAAGCAAGAGGGAGCTTTTTCGTCTTTTTTTTTTGCGATATTCTCACAAAGATGCTGCAGTTCCCATATAAACTTTCAGTTCATGATACTCGTGATCACTTCCATCGTCGGTAGCTCCTCCAAATAGCTTCGTTGAAATTTTTCTTTGTGGTCGACCTTCAAGGGCGGTTGTAAAGGCGGACCCGCATACGGAGTTTTCGCGACGTGAAAACGTCGCGGTCTCGACGGTTTTCCTCTCGGCTCCGATAACAATAAGTCGCAGACCTATGTTTCGCGGACGTCTGGAGTAAGCGGGTACTTGAGGCAACGGCGGAGGTGACTCCTCGGCCTTGATCAGGCGGTGCCTGCAGGAAGCGGTCGCAAGCACAGCAGGTGTGTTCGCGTCGGCGTGAACCGATAATGAAAGTAGCAGACGACAAAGTTGGCGTACGAACGAAGTGGGCAACACAACTGAGAACAGATGAACATTCCTCTCGTCCCGGCTACGAAACACCCAGATTCTTGTGACAGTTTGTCTGCCTCTATCCTTGAAAGGCCTATACGGTCTCACAAAATGAGAGGGCTGTCCTCACCGCCTTCTTTTTCGTCTTCGTGGATTTGTGTTGCCAAGTTATACGCATGCAGTATTGTCTTTTATATTCTAAACGTGAAACCCTCACTTATGTTCTTGCTCGTGACAGAGAACGCCGCTTGGGGCTCCGAAGGCCAATCATATCCGATGCCGCGCAAGGAACCGTCGTTAAATCGTCGTCTGCGGGTGGGCTCGGCGGTTGTCCGTCGGGCTGATGTCACGACTGCGGAGCGCGGCGCTTTTGCGTCGAGAAAAACCTTCCGTATGCAGATCCCGCTTAAGACCATGCTGTTCAGCAGCAAATAAGTTACGGGGCCTCCACTTCTCCTTCCCCTCCCTACCCCTTCCCTCTCCCCCGAGCAACGTGTCCCAAGTCTACATAGGCAGACCGCATGTCCATACAACGTCGCCCCCCCCCCCCCCCCGCCACACACGCACACCTCTATAATTATTAAACAAGTGGCATGGCCGTTCTGGCAAAGGCACCCCCTCGTTCGCGGAAGCCGAAGCAGTACCTTGAGAGCTGGTGGGTTCGAATTCTACCCATGGTTGTGCTGTGTGAGGTTTTCCCTTTTTTTTTTTTTCAGTGGACTTACTCGACGAATATCGGCACAATTCCTCTTGACGTCGGCACAGGACGCATACTAACAATCCTGTCCCTCTCTCCTTCATATGCTGTCCTCTCTCTCTGTCTCTATCTGTTCACCTCTGTTTATCGCCCATGGCAGTTGTTACGTCTCGGCACTAACGCGGAATTTAAAAAGAAAAACATATAAAACAAAAAAACGCGGAATCCTACCTATAAAGATAACGTTTAATGCTGCTTTCAGCATCACATAGCCGCCTAGATTATTTGTATATGTATGAATTACCTCGGACATTAAACACCCGGCCGTAGTAACGACATTGGCGAAAAGTACTTGATATATCTGCTGAACCGGATCATGAAAGTAGTTCAAAAATTTGGTGAACACACTGCTCCGTTAGCCTGTGTCCTTGCGTACCAGGTGCGACCTATTAAATTGTAGTGTGCATCACTCCAACAGAATTCCACGAAATTCAATACATACACACACCTTACTCTCAAATCTAGGTCACTCTCTGGGATTGTGAAACGAGTTCATTGGAGCGGTCGTTAACCTACTTGGACAAATGGGCTAAAATTGCCACCTACGTCAAATATGAACCACAAAAACCCCCGCTTTTTAATCCAGCTGTTTGGCACGAATCCGTATCACGGTGAGTACGCATCTTCTATTACGCTTTGGCAATACAGGGTTTTTCACGAAATGTGTGAAAGGACTTTAGCGCATACTTCCATGCAAAAGCATGTGTTTTGCTCGATATGATTTCGTATCTGGTTAACGAAAAAAAACGGCTTCGGTCTCGATTTGCAACAGATTTGAAGGTTTGCATGGTATGCATAAGTGCACGTTTTGCAAGGCACGTTTGGCATATTTCGCATGAAAATGCATGCATAGTGCATACTTTGCCTTAATTTCAGATAGGCAGGAACGAGAGCTTTCTCCTTCTCCTTCCTTTTTTTTTATCATGGCAGATTTTGCGGGTTTCGGGAATATCTTGGGTACTCTTCCACTGGCCTCCTTCACGAACTGTAGGGATTTCCTTCCCTCGTCATCCTTTCATGCGAACGTTTTTGGAATGGGGTAGGGTCCTGCACTCAACGCAGGGAAACATCCCACATCATCATCATCATCATCCATTCATCTATGTTGTTGTTGTAGTTCCACAAAAATTCCGATCATACTCGAATATTTCTATGAATATTTTGATGTTTCGGTCGGGTGTGGCGTTCAGTGTTCGGTGCCGTCTTTACCCTCAGTGGCCTTCATTGGGATGATCCTTGCACCCCGGTAACCGCCGATTGGCGAAGTTACCCCATCATCTGCTTAGAGTTTATCAAACATGCATTCACTGCATTGTTTTGATACCAAGAACACAGAAAAACATTGCATATATTAAGGGCGTTTATTGCATATCTCGAAGATTTTTTGTGCGTATTGGATGCATATTTCAAGAGTTTTTAGTTCGTATTTACCCGCGTTCTTTTCTTTTTCTTAGACACCAGCTTTACAAAGTATTGTAGCGCGTCACTGATTTAATGGTTCTTTATAAAATCTGAAAAGTCAGTTCAAATATTTTTGTACGAAGAACTTGATATTCGTTTCATGAATGAGGATCGTCCACAGGGTTGCGAAGATCGAGTTCAGGGTTGCGGAGTTGCCGCTCCGGAGTTGGAATGATTCCGGAATGATTCCAGATTTATCACAGCTCGGAATGGAATTGGAATCGAATGGCGGGAACTGTCCTAGGGATGGAATGGAATGGGAATGGAAGCAGATGGAAGTAGGCAGTTTTTCACAGGAATGGAATTGGAATGGAATGGTTTGGGCGCCCCGGTGGCTGCTGGGCTAGCCAGTACGGTTACCGGACCATTTGCTTTAATTGATGAAATTGACGGAATGGAATGGGGTTGCCAAGCCCATTCCAGGAGTGGGAATTGGCCATACCTTTTCATTCCGAGGAATTGAAAGGAATGGAATTATCACAAATCTCCATTCCTCGGAATGGAATTGGAATGGAATTGTTGGCCCCATTCCGCAACCCTGATCGCGAGCATAGAACTCGCAAGTGTTCGGGGTAGAAGGAAATCATCGAGTATCGGACGTGCTATTTTTTAAAGCACCCATTGTTACAAGGGCGTCACGTTTTCTCGCAGCATGAGCAACTTCAGAAATTTTCATTACCGGATCGGTCAAAAATAAAATTTACATACATTTCAAGAACCACGAGCAGAGCTTATATCGAAACCAGGAAACGCAAACTTCTAAACATTTTTTTTTATGGTTTTGAAAACGGCGGCGTAGATGATAGAGTTAATTCACAGCGGCCAAATCCAGCCTACCAATGCAGTGCCATCAAAGCTCGTTTTTGAACATCATAGGACTTAGAACGTTATTGTGAAGGGACTCATTATTTCATTCCCCACATCACCATCAGCAATGGGGTAGAGTATCGCCCCTGGCGATGAAACTCCCCATTCATCATCAGTTGTTGATTCACAGCGGAGAACTATGGGTTGTAAGAACTACAGGTGAAACGATCGGTGAAACAATGTCGGTAGACCAATGACCAGGAAACCAAACAGAATTTAGTGTCCGCAGAATGCTCTTCCTCCTTGGTCATACACTTCGTCTTCTTTTCAGTCTATATACGCCATGAAGACGTATTCTTGCACGCTTGCCGCGTGCGCCGTCATCGTTGTGTGCTGTCTTCAATCGGTTGAGTGAGTCTGATTATATAGCTATATTAGTTGATACGTCCAGGAAGCCTTCTTTAACAATCTGCTGATTGCCCGAGTAGGCTGAAACGACATTATTTTATGCAACAATTCTACCGAAAGCGTTTCGATGTCGCGTTTCTATTTTCGTTCTGTTCGTTGTCGCCTAGAAGAACATTGTTGACTAAGTTAGTGCTGCCTACCCGAACACCCCTGTCCCCCTTTCCTTCGTGTTTTCCTCTCTCCACATCTGTACGCCGCTCAAAGCCACAGTTGCTTCGCGGCGCTAAGACGAAATTAAAAACAAAAAGCCCAGAGAACAGAACATTTCCCTAGTGCGTAAATTTACTTCAAATTATTATTATTATTATTGTGACGCGAATAGCAAATCACGGTCAGAGCGCCTCAAAGTTCTGCGGTTTTGAGGGTATCCGTTGATAAGGTCACGCGTGGTGTCGAACACAACAAGGAAAACACAAAGAAAAGGCAATGACCACCGTCATTTCCCCTTACCTTTGGTTAAACAAATCGTCGGTTAAGAAGGCTGCGGGAGAGACTATGCTCTTGTTTGCGTATATACGACAGCTGCCACGCCCCTGCGCACGGTTGCCAGGGCACGCAGCATGGGGCAAGTCTCTCTTGTGTTAGTAGTATCTTGCGATATAATATTGATGGTACTACTGCCCGCCGCAAATTTCGGGGAGCTGCGATTTGTCGCATCGTTCACTTGTATGTCTCTCGTCGTGTATCCATGAGAGACAAGACGGATATTTAGGCTTTTCAATTTGCTGAGATGCCTTCTCTACTCGCTTTCAGGTCTGCTCCCAAGATCGTACAGGACTCGTCACATGAGGTTCAGCGTGCTAAGCGATTTGTACCCCTCATGTTAGTAGACAGACCTCCTTCTTCTCACTTGCACTATACACTAACATCTTGGTTTTCCACATACGTACTCTAACTATAATTATTCGAAGACCGGCCCCTCTCATCTCTCATCGAAGACGTCATTCATTCTCACCGGTCTGCCTGCTAGTCATTCCGCTGATGGCCGCTCGGGGGTCCTCAGAGCCTATACTGCGCATTTGAAGTGTCCTCTTTTCTATTCTCGAAGCGCACTCTGTCTTGGCCGACGTCTGAGTCACCTAGAAACGAACAGACAAACACACAATGCATTACTAAACATCTTGAGTGTTCCATCTGAGCTCCAAGTAGTAATAGTAGTAATAAATAATAATAATAATAATAGTAATAGTAATGGTGGTACCGTGATGTTAGACGTAAGGTTTGTCTGCCTATAGTACGTCGACATGCATACAACGTACATACGACGACGTCGTTGCATGTGCCGCTGGGAAGGACTGCGGATAATTTGGACCCCCTGGGGTTCCTTTGACGTGCGCCGGAAATCTCCAACACATGGTGCTGGAAGCAATGTTTACATCCCACACATTGCTACCGCCCTCGGCCGGGATCGAGTTCTAAGTAGAGTGGACGACAGTGGACACATTGTTGTTGAGTTCGTGGAATACACCGTTAGGTTAACGGAAGACAGTTAGATTGGACAACGGAGACAGTTTTGCGACGCAATAAGTGAGGTCCCTTTGAAGCGCACCTAGCTCATGGGACCCCTGAGGCAGTAGCGAGCATCTGGCGTAAGTCTGATCTAATTACAGTCTAATCGCAGACCTAATCAAAGTTGTAGTGGGTGTTCACCATCAGGCATTACATACCCAAGCAGCACAATGTACTGAAAGCCGAGTGCAATAGGGGTGGACGGGTAGGTGGAAGGCCTTGAACAGACTCCTGAAAGTAAAGAGTATTGATAAAACGGATACCGTCCACCCCTATTGCACTCGACTTTCAGTACATTGTGCTGCTTGGGATTCGCTTGTACCCTGTGTTCTGGGTGACTTTAATAACGATGGTACTAGTGAAGCCGAAGGGGCTCATTCCAGACTAGAAATCAGATCCATACCCGTGCCACACGGCAAACTGAATGTCATTCCCAGCGACTGACATTCGCAATGAATGACATTCGTTTGTGACGCATCGAGCTAGACGAAGAAAAAGAATCTCATTCGACGCAGTCAAGTGCGTACCTTTGTGGCTGGAGTGGTTTCGGACTGCCTACCCTCGTCAGTAGAGAGGTAAGAAAGACAATGATAAACCGTTAGGAGAAATTAAACAGGAATGGAAAGTTGTGCTCCAATATTTCATCACGTATTTGATAACTTTTCACACGAAGGAACGAAGGCTTAACGCTGTTTTTCAGAGAACTACCCTCGTTCCCACACTCTCTGACGCTATTACCACTACCCTCGGGCCCGAGCGATTGACACATCGACCATATATAGGCTTCTTACTTGTCTTGGTTTGGGACACTTCGCTGAGTGTTGTCCAAAACGCAACGAAATAATACGGCAATCTAATGTTTCAGTAGTTTCAGGGAAAAGAAAGAAAAATAGTCCATGTACATAGCTTCATCCGTTCGGCCCTGGTGTCTTAATCATCGACAATGACATCATCTGCAGAGGACGTTTTTTTCTCTCTTTTTTTGTACCTCGATGCAATACAGACGAATGTCATTCAGTGCGAATATCGGCCTCTGAGAGTGACATTCAATTTGCCGTGTGGCAAGGATACCCGTCTGATTTCTTGTCTTGCAAGAGCTCCCCTTCGGCTTCCCTGGGACCATCCTTCTAAAATGACCATCCACAAAGAGTACAAGCCAGTGTAATGCTTCATGGTGAGCACCCACAAGAATTTTGCCTCTCACGTCGACGATCAGTTCACCCCACCCTCACGCAAGCTTTTGACACCTGCAACACACATACCTCTTGTTACCTATACTACCTCCTGCACCGAAAGCAACAGTGGTGTTGATGCAATGGAATCGGTGTAGACGTCATTGTTTTCTTTATCATTATCATTATTATTATTATTGTGTTTAGATACTCTGTTGTTTTAAAGCATTTTTGGTGTGACCGGTTTGAAACCTAATTAGTCCGGAGCAGAGTTCTCAGGCAAAACTCCCGCTTTTCTTTGACACACACTTTCACGAGGTATAATGGTACCTACTGTCGTGCCTATTATGTGCCGAGCCTATTTAATGCAATTTCGTTTGACTACACTGAGGTCAAGTCTGTAAGTGAATTAAAGTGTCTGTTGAAATTCCATTTCTTTAGGTAACAAATGTTAATTATCATGATTCTCTAGGCTCATTCCTAATATCTTGCATTGAACTGTTGTATCTTTGAGTTGTTCTCTATATGAGAGTTAAGCAGACATGGCATTAATGGTACTCTCCAGCGATTTGTCGTTGACGCCGGGTCCAGTGCAACAAGCAATCTGGCTCAGGCGGACACGCTAAAAAGATTGTTACTTAATAATAATAATAATACTTTATTATTTCATCATTATTATTACCTCATTTTATTTCGTGCTTGGCAATCGGCTGTGCCAAGCAGGTACTCGAGCTGCATACTAATCTCTGATTATATTTTTTGTCACCTCTCTCTAGGCCAAGGGTGAGTATTTCTTATGCCTTATTCCTTATCTCGAGTAATCAGTGTGACTTATGTTTGGCGCAGCTGCTCAAACACTAGAAGTTCTAATAAATTGCCCCTCCCCCGACTCCCACCCACAATGAGAAACTTTGCAGAACAAACTTAAGCCTGAGAATATTTCATTATGACCCCATTTCATTCTCATATTCATTTTTAATCGGTCACGCATACAAGCACGTACCTACACACGCACAATATTTCGACACCACAGAGCCATCACAGAATAGTTACAACAACCGAACACAACATTGCTAGTGTCTCCATCGTTCCCATGTTGAGTGTGCGTGACAGTTATTGAGCAATTGCACTGCATGCATTTTTTCGCGATCCATATGTTATTTGCTTCGTAATGCGTGCAAACTTGGAAGCGTTTCGAGTCGCGAATGAAAGTTTACAGCGGAAAATGCAAGCGTGCCTGCATGGCTGCCGATCGGTTTTCTCATTGCGCCATACTGTATTGTCTCGCATTCTCCAATTTCTGTGTACGCGGTGTATCGAACATAGGGCATCGTTTTTAAAGGAGCACTAAAGCGCCCACCAAAGTTCATTTCAATTACGTTGAAAGCCACTTCATTTCGTAGCGGGTGCTGTATCTCCAAAGTACCACTCTGTCATCGACGTACAAACAAAAAAGTACCGAACCCTCTCTTGCACCAACCCACGAGCTTTGCTCCACACTCTTAAAAAAAGGGTGTACTTTAACTCCTTTTTTTGCTACATATATAACACCCTTTTGTAGAGTACAATTACGCTCAAAAGGGTGTCTCCTCACTCCCCCAAGGGAGTAGCATTACACCTTTCTCCCTACTGGAGAGTAATATTACTCCCGGGCAGGGAGAAGGTGTTACGCTACTCCCTTGAGGGAGTGAGGAGACACCCTTTTGAGCGTAATTGTACTCTCCAAAAGGGTGTTATATATGTGGCAAGGAAAGGAGTTAAAGTACACCCTTTTTTTTAAGAGTGCACTTGACGCATGGAGATATTTACGGATTGGTTGGTAACTTACGTTGGAACATCAGTGCATTTCTCACTGAAATGTTAGTAACTACAATATATATACGTCGCTTTGAACTAGAAATACAGCACTACACTCTTAAAAATGAACTCCACCGCATAGCACACTCTAAGCCAACCATCATCTCGAATGATATCGTTATCTGCCCAGATAAATTGATTACGGGAGGCGTACGCCTTTTCTGTGACAATTATGAACAGCATAAGTGTCACAGAAAAGGCGTACGCCTCCCGTTTTCAACAAATCAGGGCAGATAACGATATCATTCGAGATGATGGTTGGCTAAGAGCGTGCAATGTGGTGAAGTTAATTTTTAAGAGTGTAGGCATGATTCGGCGTACCTAAACAACACCGAGGACAGGGGGGGGGGGGGGGAGAATATGTTTAACGCAAAGTAAAAAATAAGAAGAAGGACAGATTAGGTTCGGAACGCACGGATACGCAACATACTTGCGAGCACATGTTCTGTTGCCAGATTTGCGGCCAGCGTTCATTGTTCCTGAGGATCTAATTGGTCGCCAATGATGACACCGTTGGTGTACGTTTCGCGTATCGCCGTTGGAAGTCGGCCCTGGACGCACATTCCCCCAGGGCGTCACAGTCGTGACATTGCCCATCCCTGTGAGGCCGACAACGGCGGGCCCTTTAACCAGCGCCACCACTACTTCGAGCATCGCGGTCTCGTGACAAGCGGCAAATAAAATACATTTGTTGTCAGAGTGCTTATTGAAAGTCCTACTTTCTGCGAAGACAGAATTTTTATTTATTTTTTTTTTGTCGTTTTCGCACCCCTCTAAGAATTCCAACCTGCACATGCTACCGAATCGGGCGTATATGTCACGCGTGAAATCCACACGCTGCCTAATGTGCTTTCCTTTGAATATCTCTTTTCAGGGTATGCCACGTATGACTCACATGAGAGGCATGCTCTTGCCTCATGCAGCCCCAGTAAGAGTCGTACACGCTAGACAACCCATGCTTGTGCTCCCTGGTCGGTAAAATATTCGCTGCAACGCATTGAATAAAGTGACACAAGAAACGTGGTGTGGAAGGACTTTCTTGCACAGACAGTGGACGACAGCTTTTAGGTTATACGGCTGACTGACAATAAGAAACAGAAAGCGATCTGGTACATTCAACTGCCGAGAGTATTTTCCTAGGCCTTAGTAATGAGTAAGGGTTCCCGGTTTCCAGAGTTTTATATATATATATACGAAGAGTGTTTTTCAGTGTTTTCATTTTTAGTGATATGCGAAGAGTGCGTTTCGGGAGGTTAGTTTTCGTTTTTGTATTTCATTTTACAACTGCGTTAATACCAGGGATGTAAATGATGAAAGAAGGAAGTCACTTAAAAAGGCTAGCCAGCTGTAGGACACGAACAGCTAGGACACGACCCGGTCCTACAGCCTGCTAACCTTTTCAGTGACTTCCTTCTTTCATCATTAATTTCTTGGGTACTTTGAGCTTTGTATGTATTTGTCCCTGCTATGTGTTCCAGCCTCCGAACATCAATTTCCACCATGTTCACCAGGGATGTGTGCGTTTAACTTCTTATTGAACCACTGCATGTTAGTTAAAAAGTAGTTTGAAAATACATGCAAAAATAGTAGTTTTTCTACTAGTAGTTTTTCTAATAGTAGTTTTTCTAATAGTAGTTTTTCTACTAGTTCCCCCGGGAACTAGTACTTTTCGAAATGTTTGCTGTGACGCACCTGTGCGTCTCCCCGACGTACTCGCTAATTCCCAGTCACGGCAAAGTGTAATTGATCTGTCGTGGCACCACATCAGTTAAGTGTGTTGCCGAACAGTTCACCAGTGATGCACTGCGGAGTTCGGAGTTGCGTGAATGAGAAAGGCAAACTAACGCCGGACTGTCTCACACAAGGTTCCGCACGATTGACCCAGAAAGAAGCAAGTGTCTCGCTTTAATCCAGCGTCAGGATACCAAGCCTCATACTAGCCTTCGAATATGCAGTCTGCACTTCAACGAGAGCGATTATCGATCATCGTCGAGCGTTTTTGTCATATACCACAGCAATAAAACAGCTGCAGACATTCTCCCGCTCGGTGGGCATGGTGATCCAGTTGCCGCACGTACACCAAGCCAAACACATCCCCGTACAATTCGACTCATATGTCTTAGTCCACGCTGTCTGCTTACCAGTTGTCATGTGCCAATAGCGTTATCGAAGACCTTTCTGATGCGATAACTCCGTTTCCATGGAGACGCACACCGACGGGGAAGAACTGGGGTGTCGCCGTATGGCGCACAGCTAGATCCGCAACAAGCTGCTCATACTCGTTCTTCCCATTGGTGTCAGCCGTCCCAAATGTCGAGGTCGTTGGCGGCCTTCGGCTCCTTTCGGCTTCGCTTTCAGGTATATGTGGGCACAGTTCCATTTAGAAGTCGGACTAGGACGCACATTCCCCCAGGGCGTCAGTCGTGATGTTACCCAAGACTGTGAGGCTGACTACGGCCCCTTGAGGCCCTTTAACCACTACCACTACCGCCGTCAAATGCATCGCTTCGGCCCGTGGTGGTGATGGTGAAACAGCTCGGCGTTGTCGGCCGCACATATGTGGTCAACGTCACGACTGACGCCCTGGGGAATGTGCGTCTTGGGCCGACTTCTAAGGGAACTGTACAGACATACAGGGTGTTTCAAAAAACGTGTCATTCGGACTTCATAAAAAAACGGGGAGACAGAAAAATACGGGGTAAACGGCATTTGTGTGGCAACTGAATTTTCCATCTTGCAAAAATATTTTCATTTCATTTTAATTAAAAGAAATTGAATTCCTTTAATTGAACTCCAAAATTTCCCAAGTCAACCTAACATTTTTTTCACAGAATTAGAGAGCCCGTAGCGAACTTAGTCAGATCCACAAAGAAATCCGCTCAATATTGCAAATGCAACTGCCCCAAAAAAATCCCGAAATTGAGGCTTCAAAGTTCCGGGTGTTCAACGGCGCACAAAACCAGTCCGAAAGATGCGCGGAGAGAAGGACACGCTCCTGCCCCGATGAAGCTAGAACAATTTATCGCTGAACCGGCGTGCAGTACGTGACGCGCCGATAACAAGGCGGGTGACATTCCACCATACGTTGATAAGCCGCAAAAAATGATTCCGCCTCTTTGTTCCCGTCCTCTTTTTTTATTCGATCTTCTATCTTTCGTGGGGGCAGGAGCATGTCCCCCTCTCCATGCATCTTGCGTCTGATTTGGTGCGCCGTTGAATACCCGAAACTTTGAAGCCTCAATTTCGGGACCTTTTTTGGGCAGTTCCATTTGCAATATTGAGAGGATTTCTTGGTGGATCTGACTAAGTTCGCCAAGGGCTCTCTAATTCTGTAAAAAAAAAAAAAAAAAAAAAACGTCAGGGTGACTTGGGGAATTTTGGAGTTCAATTAAAGAAATTCAATTTATTTTAATTAAAATCAAATAAAAATATTTTCGCAAGATGGCAAATTCAGCACAAATGCCGTGTACCCCGTATTTTTCCATCGCCCCGTTTTTTTTTTATAAAGTCCGAATGACACGTTTTTTGAAACACCCCGTATGTCCGAAAACGTACGAGGAAAACCCAGGAAAAACCCCAGACAGCACAGACGGCATCGGGATTCGAACCCGGGTACCAGGGTACTCGACTCGAGGCCAGCACGCTAACCGCAGGAGCCACGGGAGCTGGTCGCCTGCCCGTTGGTCGCTTCGGCTCATGATTCGCCATGAGCTCTCGCGCGAGTCTATCCAAGCGCTTTTGGTGCGCGTGAATTTTAAATATAAAGATAACGATCGCCATGTGAAGATCCGTGCCCAGGATTCTGCAGAACTATAAATTCGGTGTGACCTTACCACATTACTGCCATTCATATGGTGATGTATTTGCTTATTTATTTCACCCTAAAGGCCTAGAGGCATTACAAATAACTACAAATGTACACAATAAACTGCAATACACAGGGTGTCCCAGAAAACGTGTCACTGAATAAAAAAAAAAGAAATACTACGCCACCTAGAATCATGCGGTCAACGGCATTTGTTCTTACTAAGTTTTTGCCACCTCCTGATGAGCATGCCATGTAACCCAAGTTTAATTATGTAAATTTTTGCGAAGTGAACTCGGAAATTTGCAAAGTATAGGTCACTTTTTTAACCCACCAACATGAAGTTCCAACATGTGATCCATGTGAACCAACATGTGAGTTCGCTGAAATTTACATAATTAAACTTGGGATACATGGCATGCACATCAGGAGGTGGCAAAAACCTAGTAAAAACAAATGCCGTTGACAGCATGATTCTATGCGGCATAGTTTTTTTTTTTTTTGTTAAAATTCAATGACACGTTTTCTGGGACACCCTGTATAACTGTTGCAAAAAAGAAAAATATGTTGCGGTAGCAGAAATATTGCACGTATAAAAAATCAGTTTGGATATAAGTGACCTCTATGAGGATATTGAAACATATCGGATCTTGTACTTTTCTGCATGATTTATAAAACACGGATTTTGTGAAGCAAGGGGACCCTTCCTTGGTGCGGGTACCAAGGCATACGTCCCATCTGCCCCTCCCCCTTGAAGCCGGCACTGAGTACAGTTCCTACTTTTTCTGATTCCTAGATAGCCGCAGGCCTTCCTCTAGGTGAATCAAGGTCACAGAGAAATGAAAATAAGTTTTGCACTACAAACCCAGAAACACGACTCAGAGCTGGGCACTAAACCAAACACAAAGACACAAAGCGCATAATCAAAAGGGTTCGAGCATCGCGTACAGCTAATGCGTGAATATACTTTGTTTGTTGTGTCGTCCTTAAGTCACCTTGTTGCCCCGATATGCAATTTCACCATGGAGGAAGGAAACACAAGGAGCGGCTCTTCCCTCCAGACTAGCGTAGCCACCCTCTAGCGGTCGCTCGGGTCAAAATCGCCATTGCTTCCTGTCCACCACGTGATCCCCTCTAAAGTTTCGGTTTTGCAAGGCTTTGTTTCTCGCGCTGCTGTCCGTATGATTTTGCTTCTTGGAAGTAATTTATTGTGAAAATGTGAGCACCGTCGTAGGAACGACGTATGGTAATGTGTTCCTGTCCCGGCTGTCGCTCTCGTTGAACTGAAATCAGCTCTGTCACGGGAACGCGTTTTGTTCGTAAGTACACGGTAACTTGCCTTAGTCGCCCGTGTGTCTTCGAGTCATCTTGAATTGTTCATTTGGGACCTCAAACTCTGCCGCAGATTCATTTCATATCTTCAATTGTACAAATCTGATTAATGGAACGGCATTCTTAACCACTTAGTCAAGAAAAGTACATACGTTGGAAGTAACCGTTGCCACACGTAAGGTTTCCGGTCCCGCGTACTCCTTTTGCGTTCTGCACACTGTGACTGGTCTTCTAATAGAACAGTAAACATTCGTAACACACAGAAATAAAGTGCAAGCACGCGTTCACCGTAATACTGCCATCTGAACTGCAACACAACTACAGCTCGCGTCGTCTGCTTTGCTGGAGGCTGGAGCCGTGCTGTCTGGAGGGTCACGTGAACGGTCACGTGGTAGACAGGAGCATCCCAGAATGCAATGCGAGGCCGGCTACGCTCGTCCCGATAGAAAACTGTCGGAGGGGCCGCTCCTTGTGTTTCCTTCCTCCATGAATTTCACCTACCGGCTCACCATCTTCTTCTTCAATCGTGCACCAGCTTCGCACGTTTGTGGAATCTTGAATAACATTTGCAGCATTTGGGGCAGTTTTAGCCTTCGACTAGCGTGTACTTAAAGGAGCAAGCTGTCCACCAGAAGTCACCATGCAAAATATTTTTGCTCTGCAGTGCGTTATAGCTGCGCGATCGAATTTACAAAACAAAAAAGAAAGAAAAGGAAAGGGAAAAAGAGCAGCTGCGGACGACCGACACGATGCTCTCGTGACGCAGTGAAGGCGCCTTGTCACGACATGCGCTCCTTTCACGACGAGAAGGATTTTTCAGAGGTGCGCGGAACAAAGCCCTCGCTCCGTAGGTCAGCTGGTCGTCTTCGTCGTCGTTCTTTCGCAGGGACTCATTTTCTTTCTTTATGTATTTGGTAAAAGGACAACAACAACAACTTTATTTTGAGATGGAGAGTGTGGAGGTTCATCGCTAGAGGCGATACTCTACCGATTTGTGCAATACAGTATCAGAAATGGGACTGTTTGGGCGAACTCTGTTACACAGTTCCTCGCCCCCCCCCCCCCCGCAAAAAAAAAGAAAAAAAAAGAAACAAGATAACAGCATACGCTCCCGAGAGGACACAGCTATTTGATACTACAGATTGCATATAAATGACACTGTAAAGCATTACAAGTAAATGCACAGTAAGTATGACGCTGTAAAGTCACCACATTACAAGTAATTACACAATAAACATGCGCTAGTTTACGGGTACAACTAGTTTGAGAGGAAGTGTTTTCGAGTCCTGCTTCTAAATGGGCGGAAAGGAGCGACACTTCTAATGTTCGCTGGCAAATTGTTCCAGACCGTGCAGCCACAAAACTTCAAAGAGAAAAACAAAACGAAACAGAATTAGTCCTAGGCGTAGAAATCTCAAATCGCATTATTTCATTCCCCACGTCACCACCAGCAATGGGGTAGAGTGTCGCCTGTAGCGATGACAGTCCCCATTGATTATCTTAAAATAAAGTTTTTGTTGTCGTTCAAGTATGCCTGTGTTATTTCTCAAAGCGTGACTCGTGTCACGGCGTCTACGTGAAAAGTGAAGAATGTTTACAGAGCCGTATAGTATTTTGTGCCTTAATAAGGACACTTTGTAGCGGACAAGTTGATGAATGACATGAACTCGCAGAAAGTCAAATGCAAATGTTATTGAATCCCGAGGGCTAATTGCCAGCATGAGACCGAGTAGCACAAGAAGCAGATATGAAGATTGTACTGATAGGTGACACCATAAAGTTCAAGGGCATAAGAGATGTGGGAGTAGATTAGGGCGTATTACACAGTAAGAAGTTTGCTAATAGGAACCAGGTTGTGAAGTCGGCCTAAAGCATATAGGCCAAGCGATATTTTATCGCGAACATACGAGATTGTTTGTGCCAGTGAAAATTTTCATGGAAAATGGCTCCAACATTATCATGTATCTAAACTATACTGTTTCTGGGCAATAAAATCTAAAATCTAAATCTAAAGAAATTTGGCGCCTTGGACCCTTGGAAGAAGGTGACCCCCGAGGGATAGATGGTTATTATTTATGTTCAGCCGTTTCCGGTGGGGATGGAATATAATGTACGATGACTTTATATAATTCGCTACCAACATATTCCTGGTTAGCCACTACTGTAGCTTCTCCAAGACGAGATGAACCTTCGTGTATAATGAGGTAACAGCGCTTGCTTTAGTGAAGATTGTAGCATCATCGGCATAAAGATAACGGGAGGTAGTCTGGTAAGTAGCTTACGTAAATGAGAAATAAAAGTGGTTCTAACAGCGAGCCCTGTGGCACCCCTATGCCAATAAGGCGGACGTCTGAGCTATGACGAAAACCCGAGACTGGGAAAAAGACGAAAAACAGACGACACAACACAAAGTCTCAAACACAGCTAAAGTTTAATGGACAACCGCACACTTTTAACACATCAGGTGGGGGAGGAGGGACAGTGCAAAAGGCTCGCCAAAGCAGGGCCGAAGGTCACAGACGCTTTGCTGACACAGTTCCCAGCCCCCAAAATTGACAACGTTTCTCTCAAAAGCCTCCGACTGAGGTCGGACTCCCTGGCCTTGACAAAGGTCTCTTCCCATGTGGGAGAACAATTAAAGCAAACTTTGAGATGCTTTGCTGTTCTCCCACATGGGAAGAGACCTTTGTCAAGGCCAGGGAGTCCGACCTCAGTCGGAGGCTTTTGAGAGAAACGTTGTCAATTTTGGGGGCTGGGAACTGTGTCAGCAAAGCGTCTGTGACCTTCGGCCCTGCTTTGGCGAGCCTTTTGCACTGTCCCTCCTCCCCCACCTGATGTGTTAAAAGTGTGCGGTTGTCCATTAAACTTTAGCTGTGTTTGAGACTTTGTGTTGTGTCGTCTGTTTTTCGTCTTTTTCCCAGTCTCGGGTTTTCGTCATGGATCTTAGCCACCAGCTCGCTTGCTTTTTAACCATTTTGTCTGAGCTATGTTTGTTTACAACTACGTACTGACTTCAATCATTTAAAGAACTGCCAGATATGTTATTTTATTCGTAGGAGGACACTCCGCACCGAAAAACGCTGCGCAAGAGCAACGCAAGTTCACGTTAGGAAAAGGTGTTCACTTTGTTACTTCATGTTAGAAAAAGTTCACTGTAGTCCGGCCACTTTTGAAAAAGAGGCTGCTCCCCCAAACACAAGACACGAATTCAGGTCTCTGAATGCACAGTGCCGACCTCTTATTTATTTGGCATCCTAAGCAGCTTGGGCAGTCTATTCAACAATTCTCTGCCACTCTGAAAAACGATGCCCGGGCACAGGAGAGGCACGGTCAGACGGTGTCGTATCATCTCTTCGCCATACGACGACCTCGAACTGATAATGACAACAACAGCAACAACTTTATTTGGGAAGAGGCGACATTCCCTTCAGTTTGAGCTCCGAATAATTTTTCGAATATCCGCTTCAAGGCGCGTCCAGGTAAAGCTGGCGCGGAAGCCGCTGCCGTTTGTCACCGGAAGGCGACAGCCGCGGTGATAGGCCGATCGGTCGGTCATCGCGGTCATTTGCGTCCTTACTGTGACCACAAGACAATTGGCAATATTTGCTGCCTGAACATGTTGAACAGTTGATGTTCTTGCATAAAAACCTGAAATAATACAGCCTACGCCTAACCACTTCTTGTTGCATCTCATTTATGCTTCAAATTTGAGAAGCACCATAAGGCTGATCTGGCACTACATTTCTAGACTTGTTGATGCAGGCAAAATCATCAATTATTATTATTTTTTTAATTCCGTGTTAGCACCGCGAGGCAACTGTGGCTATGAGCGACGTACAGACGTGGACAGATGGAGAGAGGACGGCAAGAAGGAGTGGGGGACAGGGAGGGGGGATAAATTATTTGTTAATTATTCGAAAAATAGTCGAATTCGATTCGATTCGATTCGACAGTGACACTATTCTATTCGTATTCGATTCCGTCCTGAAAACCAGTATTCGCACACATCTAGTTTGATGACGAGCACATAGGAGACCGTCTCTATAGTGGATGTCCCCATGTGCTCCATAACACATAATTATGCGGACGGTTTCTATATATTGAATAGCACAGCGCAGAGTCAGACGCACGCGCGAGTTATTTGGAGCGGTTGTTCAACTCCGGCATCAAAAGCAGGTCATTTTTGCCACCTGGTACAAAAACCCCGCAGGAGAACCGTGGCACTCTTATCCATCCCAGGCTGTGCGGAATAGCAACACTGTGAGTACGCATCGCGGAATACACTTCGTTATGTACAGTGTTTCGTCAAAGGTATCAAACGATTTTTGGGAAACATGTTTCTTATAAACGTACCCTGAGAAATTTTAAACAGTCTTATGTAGCATTCTATGGTACTCGTGTACTACATGTTGAACACTGAACTCCGCAGGAATGACGTTAATGACAGAGCTCAGTAAGAACAGCGTCCGTGTTATTAGGAGACGGTCGTCTACTAGGTAGAAGTTCGTATTCGCTCTCTGTATTTTGTTTAGGTAGAAGTTCGTGAAATACGTGCACTGGTATCTTGCTATACGCACGAAGCACATGATCAGTTAAATTACCTGCTTTCTGACGTCCTTTTTTCAGTGGTGGATTCCCTCTGTTCACGCGATCCACAAGTGTTTCTCCCAAAAAGGGTTAAAAAAGAGACGCACAGAGAGAGGTTGCGTTGATTCGAACGTTGCGCACATTTCGAGTGAAGGTTTTGCATTGTTATCTTTTGATATGTGCCTGAGAGCGTCTCTTCTCTTCTCTTCAGCATACGTCATGACAGCCCGTTTTTGGATACTTGCTGTTTGTGTCATCATCATGACAGGCCACGCCCATTCCGTTGCGTGAGTACAAATATCTGATAAGACTGACAGTATTTAGCGCGTTTGTTAAATCATCTTCGAACGTCGTTTGCAGTCACGAAAGTCAATGAGCAGCGACAGGTACTTCATAGTTGTTTACCTGTCAGGTGCGAAAGTGTCGACTCTCTAGGTCTGCCAACTATATTGAACTTTTTTGCGTTAGTTGGGTATCCAGGAAGAGCTCCTGTTGTCAGTGCGTATAGCAGATAAACAGCGAAAGGTTGCTCTCGTAAGGCCATAATAGTAAATAGCATGCCAAAAGTTGTGAAACGCGTTTGTAAGTTTTGAAAACCATAGAAAATCCCGCGAAAAAAGGAAAACGATATTTTCTCCAACTGATTCAGGCGTGACTGTGGTTCTACACGTCGATACGTTTCCACTAATACGGCATGTATGGACGTCTAAAAGGCTCATCGGGCTCATGGCCGTGGTGGTTGTGCTTAAGTCCATGATAATGCCAGTCCACACTGATTGCACAGTTGTTTTGTACAGATATAAGTCCGCCAGCATAGCAGACTGAGTATCACATCGGGCCGTTGGCGGTAGTTCGAGGGCCATGTAAGGGAGTGGGAGGCTGGATTAAATTCCGCCACGAACTGCATGACGCAGAAGTGTTTGATGAAGAAATGTTTGATGGTTGCTATAATGAAATGGCGATCACAGACGATCTCCGATGCGATCACACACCGAGCAACTGTAGAGCACATGCAGATCTTCTGCCACACTAGTCCTGACCAGCGGTGATGGAATGTCCCAGTGGGCAGATGTTCGTGGTCTCATGCTAGGATGATGCCAGTATAGAACTGACTGGCTGGTACAGCTCCCCGCAACCTTAACTTGAACGCCGCTTCGCGTGGCCGAGAAGGGGGAGAGACACCGTAGTGGTGTTCAGCTGAACTATTTGGAGAGCGCGTTTCGGGCTGTTTCACTCGCGTGTAGGGGTTTTGGTTGTTTCTCAAACACCTCGAAGGCATGTGGGGGTTGCTCTTATCGGGATGGCAATTGTTTGTGTGTCTTATGTGAGATGTACGCTAGACGATATCGGTAATATCGACGATATTCGAGGCATGACCGCGTTGGCAGATAAGAATGATTATGTGCACCCGAATGGATTAGCAATGATGCTGTATCAACTCGAGACGAAATAGATCAAGTCGAAACTAAGTCAGCCGTACTAGGTGCGAGCAGTGATCTCCGCATTATGGCAAATGGCACCGAAACGCCAAATGAAACAGGACAACTTGTGCATTTTCATGTCGCTGCACTTGCAAGTGTTCTTGACATCCTTGCGTAAAGAGGATCCGCATAGGTATAACCTGTAGTCTGCATAAACTCCTATAACGTTTAACATAGGACTTTAGAGAGAAAAGTAAGACATACAGTTGCAAAGGACTTGAAGCTCTTTACCCGGCGACGGCTGAATGGTGGTGGTGATGGTTCCATCTCTTGCCGTTGTCGGCCTCACGTATGTGGGCAACGTCACGACTGACGCCCTAGGGAAATGTGCGTCCTGGGCCGACTTCTAGGGGAACCGTGCCGACATATGTCTGAAAGCGTCTGAGGAAAACCCAGGAAAAACCACAGACAGCACAGCCGGCACCGGGATTCGAACCCGGGTACCTCCCAGTCTCGACGTGACATGGCTAACACGCTAACCACTGAGCCACGGGAGCTGGTGACGGCTGAATGGCCCATGCTGCTGGGCAGCATCTCAAGGCATGAGCTAGTCCCGGGACAGTACGGATATGTGCAAGGATGTGTTGACCGTCAAGAGCACTTGGAAATGTAGCGACATGAAAAGGAAAGGCACAAGTTGTCCTGTTTGAATAGCCACCTGCTACGGCTGACATAATTTCATTATTTTCTGGCTCAAATAAATGTGTGATGCGCTTCTCTCCTCGTTTCACCTTGTTATCATCAGCAATGGTGTCGAGCATCGCCACTCAAGGAGATGAAAATTCACAATCACAAAATAACAACAACAACTTTATTTTGACTTTGGAGAGTGGGGAGGTTCATCGCCAGAGGCGATACTCTACCCCATTGCTGGTGGAAATACGGGGAATAAAATAACGAGCCCCTTCACAATAACAATAAAAGTCCGATGGTGTCCAGAAATGTCAAAAGAGCTTTGAGCGCAGAGCGTTGCTGGGCTGGATTGGGCCAGGGACCAAGCAATTTCGGTAGGGAGAAGGGGCGAGAGTCCAGCTGACGAAGGGACTCGGAGAGTGCGGTTCGGTAAGGTTGGTAGTGGGGGCAATGAAGAAGAATATGCTCCAGATCCTCAAGAGCACCAGAGTGGTAGCAGGTGGGAGAGTCAACTTGTCTCAAGCGGTAACGCCACTGAGCTGTAAAGGCCACATCGAGGCGCATTGGGTGGATCAATGCAGCATCTTGGCGAGAGGCGTTTCGTGGCATGCGGAAAGCGAGCGTTGGATCAACTCTGCTCAACATAGAGGGGAGGGGGGAGAATGTCGGTTGTCCATTGGCGGGAAGCCAGGGGTGTCACGAGGCGTCGCAGAATGGAACGGCGGTCTCCTCTCAGTATAACAATACTGGTCCGTTTCCGATACGAGAGTGCTGCTTCTGCGGCACTGTCGGCCTGCTCGTTCCCCACGACACCACAATGGGCTGGAACCCACTGGAGAACTAGCCTGTGGCATGCTGCGCAGATAGTGTGGTAAGCCATTAACACATCTGTGACTAGGGGTGCGGAGGGACCTCGTATGCCGGAATTTTCAATTGCTTGAAGTGCAGATTTGGAGTCTGTGAAGAGTCTGTGGAGTTTGGAGTTGGAGTCTGGAGTCTGTGAATCACAAAATAAAGTTCTTTTATCCTCAATCAAGATCAATTCGGATGCACACAATCATTCTTAGCTGTCAACGCGGCCATGCCTCGAATATCGCCGAGATTGCAGATATCATCGTGCAGGCATCCCATATAAGCAACACAAACAATCGCAATCCCGATAACAGCGTCTTCGGAAAGCAACGCCCGCCTGCCTTCGAGGCGTTTAAGCAATAACGGACACCCCTACACTCTAACAAAAAAGTAGTATTTTTACTCCTTTTGGGGACTAAATGCATTGCCACAAAATGTACGGGAGTAAATGAATGTCACGGAGGGGAGACTGCATTTCACGCGCTGCTGTAAGAGTCCCAGGTACCTAATTCGGGTGCATGCATGAAAATACTTTGAAGCAAACCGTTAACCGTGATGTATCGATAGCTATAAAATCTTGCGCCATACATAGGGCAGAATTTGCGACGAAAGTTGCGCAAACTGTTTCTTACTCCGTGTGGATGCGTATACGAAGAGGGGAGTCAAGTCCTGTAGATCACATAAACAAAATACAGAAGCCGACACTGAAGATTTTTGTTTAAGTTTAATTTGTACAAGCTTTCGCGTGGAGGTCCACGCTTCCTCAGGAGGACCTGAGGAAGCGTGGACCTCCACGCGAAAGCTTGTACAAATTAAACTTAAACAAAAATCTTCAGTGTCGGCTTCTGTATTTTGTTACTCCGTGTGGCTGAAAAATCGCTATGTTGGCTGAGTCATACAGCGTTATGTCATCAAACCGACCAAGAGCACATATTTACGTAGACTGTTGCATTCGGGACACTATTCGCGAAGTTCGGTGACAACTTGCAGTGCTGGGGAGTAAATGTCGGGAGTAAATGTCGGGACTAAATGTCGGGTTGGGGGACTAAAATGTGGAGTAATTGCAGCCTAGGGGAGTAGAAGCTGCAATTACTCCCCGTTTTACTCCTTTTCTTTTCCTAGAGTGTACGCGCGAGTGGAACAGACAGAAACGCGCTCTCCCAATAGTTCAGCTGAATCTCCCTAGGGTGTCTCCCCTCCTTCTCCGCCACGCGAAGCGGCGTCCAAGTTAACGTTGCGGGGAGCTGTACGCGGGGAGCGTCGTCGTCTGTGGCAGCATCAGACAGGCCACCACAGACGGTGACGACGACGTTATCTTTTCGCATGACGGGTGACGTGACGCCCGTGCGTTTTCGGCGGTGTACCACGAGATCTCGGGCGAGTCTGCCCTTAGCAGCTGACGCTTTAGAACGATCACGTCGTTTTGTGCCGCCGCGAAAGAGAGGAAGCGACGATACTGGTGCGGCGTGTCACCCCCTCCGTCGTGTCATCCGGTGCGGAATACACACCTCGCACCCGTTTAGTGACGCCACTGTGAGTCACCTCCAGGGTTTCCCGGCAGATTTTTCAGATGATATACGTCACAGTTGCCCCCGCAATACTAAGCCCCTGTCCTCAACTACTTCCTCCTGTCGTCTCTTCACCTGTATACCCCCCGCTCACACACAGAGTTGCTTTGCAGCGTTGACGAAGATTTTAGAAGATAAATGGATTGACAGTCAACAAGTAAATTGTGCACTGCCCCGTGCAGACCACGGAGAAATCATGCATGATCGCAATAACCCACTATAACCGCCATCACGCCACCAAAGTGATGAGCGTGGCTGTGATTGCAATCGTCATTGAAGTGCCCTGTGGTGATCCCGGCGTGTTGAAATAACATGAAGAAAACCTGCGGTGATCGCGATCGCGCTCACGGCAGTAATCTGCATTCCGTGACTCCTGTATTGCGACCACTATGCCACACCTCTGAAGGCACTCATGGGGATTACAATATGATTGCGATCAGGCTCTTTTCCCTGAGCGCGATTATTGTGTGATCCGGCTCATCACCGCGATCATGTTGTTCTGCAAAAGCGCAAAGTATAGGGAAGTGCGCACTTTCTGGGCGCGTTCGCAACGCCGTGTGTTCCATCTCCATCTGGCTAGTTTTATATTATGGTTGATGCTTTTGCTTCACGGCTGTCTACCCTCAACATCCCCTACTCATAAAATTCAAATATAAGAGGCGATATTTGCATAGCGCTACCCTTTGGATGGTTTCTCAGCTGTTGCTATCATCCTCCGACGTTTTCATACCTCGTCTTCGCCGATCGCTGTGTTGTTGTGAACCTGTTGCCAGGTGACCAAATGTCTGTTGCCACGATGCTAGAATTTTGCAATGTTTGCATGTGGTGATGGTGTGTGTTGTTTTCTGCTTGCCGCAGTTGGCTTCGCATGCAGACATACTGGCGACGAGAGGGCCAATGGCGTCGTCAGTTAGGAAATCTGTCTAATTGGGAGCTTACATTGTGCTTCTAATACCAATTATTTATTCAGCGCGCAGAAATGCATGAAGGAACAAACATCCCAACATTAACATTGAGAAATACGTGTAGCTAAGGGAGCTTTTAACGGCTACGGCGTGGAATTTCGCCGGCTTCCTGCCTATTTTGACCCGTGCACGCTTTCAGCCACGAGGATGAGTTTTTCCACTGTAGTCGGGAGAAGTGAGGACTGCCGCGTCCTTTGTATTGCAGCGACCACCGAAAAAAAAAGGCGTTCGACGCCATTCGAAACGGCCGGTATGCCAGAGCAGACCTCCGCTAGATGACCCAGCTTATAGGATACCGACTGGTGTTGTGTTTCCAAAAGGTGCAGACATCTTGTTTGTCATAGTCCTCCGCAAGAAACTCGCCACGCTCAGACGTCTGCCGAACTTCAGGCAGAACATCGTATCAAGGACACCGTGGATGCAGAGTGCTCTGGAAAGATCCACAGCGTGCTCTGACCGTATTGGAAATTAATTCTTATTAATTAATATTCTTCCCTTTCCAATCCTTTGCGTGTTACAGTGAAGACACAGCATAAATATTTGTGCCCATGGTGTGAGGCTCATCAACGCGATCAACATAATAATAATAATTGGGGGTTTACGTCCCGAGACAATTGAGATCATCAACACGATCAGACATGTTTCTTCGCTGCTCAAGCAGCGGCGCAACGCCTGTTGCCTGCACAGCCACTGCCCAAAAAACCCCACACACGGGATCGAACAACCTTTTATTGCCATTTCAACCTTTGATTTGCTTATTTTTGGCCCGGAAGCAGAATTACAAAAGGAAATTCACGCCCTCCCTGCCTTAGGTGCCATGTGCCAACAGCTCTACTACATGGAGATCGCGTCAGTGCGAGAATGCCTAGATATCACACGAACGGCCTTTGCCTGATATCGTGATCACACTGATGCAGTCACCCTCATAGAGATCGCAACATGCGCGATCAACTCATTCGTTCGACGTTGCGATTGCGATAGACAGAGGCGCGATGAGGAGTGCGATCCACTATCGCGCTCATGGTGCACAGCGATCACGCTCCATATCAGCCTGAGCATGAGCGTGAGTCGGCTTTAGCCGCACGCTCGCCTTATCAGATGATCGTGATCGTGAGTTCTTTCGGGCCAAAATTCCGAGCTCTTCCCGTGTAGTTCATGTCAGACAAAATAGGTTGTACACTTATTTTACGTAAAGAATGACGGGACAACACTACGTCATACTTCAGCGCACGGACAGAGGGGGGAAAAATCAGTACCACGGTTGCACAGGAACTAAACCATCAAGTGGACGTGGTTGTTGAAATGCCTATCTTCTTGCCCAGACGGCACAGCCGGCCCGCGGATTTTTCCTGGAAACCCAGGAAAAATCCGCGGGCCGGCTGTGCCGTCTGGGGTTTTTCCTGGGTTTCCCTCAGATGTGTAATAGGCGTATGCCGGCACAGTTCCCCTGAAGTCGGCCCATGGACGCAGCTATCCTCCCCCCGAGCGGATTCCGCTCGGTCTTCCACTTCACCCTTTCCTCTCCTCCTCTCCACCACCTTTCCCTTCCCGAGAAACATGCCGCCTATTCAGGCAGGCAGACCTCTCGGGTTCCTCCAAACGACACTCCTCCTCCTCCTCCTCCCTCCTCGTACTTCTGGTATTTCTCGACAAAAGGGCGATACGAGCTCTAGTGCTTACCAAAAATGTGATTTCTAATCTCTTCCACAGGCTTGCCCGCAATAGCCCGGAAGAATCGGAGTCGTTGCTTCATCGCGCGAAGCGATTTCTGGGAATGATGTAAGTACGACCTCGTTACTTCTGCATAAAGTGCCGTGTTGACATGACATTGTCCTTGATGTGTAAAAGCTGTTCTAATAGGTATCGAAGCCGCAATTTCTTGTTGCACAGTCTTTTGATTCTTTTGTTCTTGCTTTCCTTCCAGCGGACCGGTGAGTATATTTCCGATTGTCTTCTGTAGATTAAGAGATTTCACTATGTATACATGTAACCCTTTTCAATGTAAAAAGGAACGAAAAAGCTTCCAGTTACCGGAACATTAACCTTAAGTTAGTACTGCAGCACCGTAGCATTCAGATCACACAATATTATTCTGAAATCGATTACACTCTCAGAAAAAAAGGAGCATGAGAATCTCCTTTGGGAGTGTTCACGCTCGTCACACATATGAGTCCCTCTGGGGAGTTTAGGGTACTCCACTTGTTAGGATGTTTTTTTTTTACTTTCTTGCTAATGGTGTGCACTTGACTCCCCTTCCTGAAAGAGTCCCCTCAACTCCCATTCATGAAGGTGTGGAATTGGATTGAATTTATTTCAACGTTACAAAGCTTAATGGGTAGTACAGTCTATACAGATGGAGGACCCAGAGGGAAAAGTTTCCCGGTTAAAGGGTCTTCCGTGCGACATACATAGCTAAGAGCCACGAAAACAATGCAAAGAGGGAAAACAATACACAAGAATAATACACATGTAATAGCAATGCACGCACTAGATACAGCTGCACGTCTTTGTTGCCCCAAATCAGTAATATTACTACACAGGGTGTCCCAGAAAACGTGTTATTGAATAATAATAATAATATTAAAAAAAAAAAACTACACCACCTAGAGTCATGCGGTCAATGTCATATGTTCTTACTGGGTTTTTGCAACCTCCTGATGTGAACGTCGTGTAACGCAAGTTTAATTATGTAAATTTGTGCGAGCTTAAGTAGGAAATTTGCCTAGTAAAGGGCACTTTTTTACCCCACCAATGTGAAGAGCGTGCCTAATTTACTCAAATTAATGATGATTGACAGGGATATTCAGGAGCTATGCCATCGGGAAAAATAGCCGAACATCATGCTCTACGGAGGCCACACAGAAGAGCGCACGGTGCATTTTTCACCGCAATCTTTGTCAGTCATCGCGCATTATGGTCTGGTGCTCCGAAAAGCATGATATTCGGCTATTTTTTTTTTTCCGATGTGATAACTCGTGAATATCACTATCAATTATCATGAATTGAGTGAATTCGGCACGCTCTTCATGTTGGTGGGGTAAAAAAGTGACCTTTACTTGGCGAATTTCCGTGTTCAGTTCGCAAATATTTACATAATTAAATTCGGGGTACATGGCATTCACATTAGGAGGTGGCAAAAACCTAATAACAAATGCCGTTGACCGCATGATTCTAGGTGGCGTAGTTTTTTTATTATTATTCAGTGGCACATTTTCTGGGACACCCTGTATGCAATACATGTTTAAATTAATCTTGTTACATTTTTGACAGCAAAAAATATTTCGCTAGTATTTTAAATTCAAAAACAGATTGCCACTTTTTAGTGTCCCGTAGTTAGTCTTAGCGATAGGGAAGTTAGAGACATTTAGCCCCTGCTCTCGCGTGGCGAAGTTAATCGCAATTCATGGCTACGGAAGGGAGGTGTCCGCTCAAAACGCCAAATGTTATATGTAATGTGTGTTGAGATATTATTTGTTTAACAGCTAGTATCTAGTGATCGCGCATGGCTGAAGCAACAGAAAATAAGTATGGTAATCTAAATATAATCCTTATAGCACGATCCTAAACAGTTTCCAGAGCACGTAAATGGGCGTTGTGATGCTCCAGACGCTTACAGAATAAGAAAAAGTTCCACCAACCAAACAGTGTTCCCCTGACACCCCTCTTGCAAGTGTTCCCGTGACTGTCCCACCCAGAAGTTGTCACTGGGATTGCAGTACGATACGACCCGAAAATTTTCAACCCACTCCTAGAGTACAGAGGAGCGAAACGCTTCCGTAACGGTGGACGTACGCCCCATCAACTCGCAAGCCACTTGGTGTTACAGAACAGATATCCATTTCTATCCGACGTTGCGTTTCTTACTTGACCTGCTGCTTCCATTGTCATTTCCACGGGTATTTTCCCTAGAATGAAACGACCGATCCGACTGTCAATTACAATGATGAAAAGACTACATTGGAGAAGCGGACATCTTGATGAGCACAAAAAATATAGGATGTAGGCACCAGCTTGCTTGTTGCAGTACCTGTTCCTCGATCGGTACCTAATGTTGTGTTATAACTTCCGATGATATCTGCCATTAACGGATTTTCCCCGCTGGTAAGCCAGAACTTGCAAAAAGTAAATGTCCTCAGCAGGGATACAACTACTTTGGCCATATCAGACCAGGCTTGTTCATCTCTTTTTCCATTATTTGCACATCTATCTCGATAATCTTAAACGAATAAAAGTACGAGGCTGCACTGTCGCGTAGTCTGGAAGGACATGAACATTGGGCGTGAGGCTAACACCCCTGATGAAGGGAGTGCACGCAACACCCCGCATTAAGTACGGTATCGGAACGGTGTCGCTGCGGCGCCCTCTCTGTTCGGGAGGGTGTCCGAGCATCATGTGACAGACTTTTGACTCCCTTTTCTCTGACGGTGTAATATATGTTAACTGTAGAAATGACTTGAACGACTAATAGCAATTACAATTAGATTTTTAAAAAAATGTGGAATGAGACCTGTCTCAGCTGAAGAATGTGGGAGTAATGCACGCCGCATAGCAAGTTACGAACATTGAGCACAGTGCAGCCCGTAATAAGGTAGAACTTTTGAGTAAAATTGAACAGGAATATTTACACAAAATTTCGACTGAAAAGCTACACTGCAGCAGCATATGTCGGGCCAGGACATAACTGGGAAGGGAACTGCACAGGAATAGAACCGTAGGATATGCAGGACGTTTTTTTTAAAGTATAATTTACATAATTTCTATAAATAACCCATGATACCAGCATAGATGTTGTTTTTGCATATGAGTTATAGAGCCTTCCGAAGAGAGTATGCCACTGCAAGGTGTCTCATCACCGATAATGAACCCTTTAATTATTACAGGATTTCGTACAAAAGTGAGATAGCAGAATGGGTGCTGGATAAAAAAAATTATGACAGTTCTCGTCAAAAGCTATGCTTTCTTTTAAAAATCCTGAAATGTCCCTCCCTGAATTCCGCACATGAGCAGAAACCAAAACAGTGCGCCTCAGGAGCGCATCGCCTTCGCCTGACGGCAGCTGGACCGGAAATCGGTAAAAAGAAAAAGAAAATGTGGTTTGAGAAGATTTACACGCAGTGTATGTCAGCTGATTGGTATGGCCACATACTGCACGTGCTGCGTGGTAGGACTGCTGACCTGGAGTTCTTTTGGCATGCACCGGAAACCTCCGACACACGGTGCTGTGGGCAAGCGGTCGATCTGGCCAGTAGATCACCGCCTACTCTAATCACCTCCAGCGCTCCAAAGCACGCAGCCCTCTAATGCGGTACGAGTGCTGTGCTCCCTGCGCTCCCGATCGCCGAGGTTTTGGTTTCAGTTCATTTATATATGAAAAATCGGCGACAGATATTTGAACGTACTTCCGCGTTTCAGGACTTTTCAAACATCGAGTGGGTTTTAGCGAGCATTATCTCCGAATCTGCTAGTTCGCTTTTGATTGAAATTCTCCACGTTAATTATTAAATTTTCGGCAATCAGTCATCTTGTAGTTCCATATTCCATACTCTCTGCGAGAGGATGTCCGCTTCGCCGTTTACCCGACTGCGAAAAGGACATATCACGTTGATTACCCTGCCATAAACGCTCCTGCGCCTGGCCCCTCATCCATCTTCTGAAGTCAGTTTTCGGCGCAGACCACAGGAATTTCCAAGGAGGTTGCCGAATAATGTTATAACATTACTATATCTATACCTTGAACTATTGGGTCTTCGAACATGGTGAATGACCATTATTTCATTCCCCGCATCACCACCAGCAATGGGGAAGAGTATCGCCCGTGGTGATGAGACTCCCCATCCATCATCTCGAAATAATGTTGTTGCTGTTCTTGTTATGAATGCCTACATGCGTTTTCATTTCTATTTTTTACAGGTGATGAACGCCGCCAACACTGCAATAAACGGACTAACAGGACTTGGAGGAGGAGCGCCAACAGCAGCACAAATGAAAAAAGCTGCCAAGTACGGCGTGTTCGGCGGCTGAAATATGCGATATTCACGTGCAGTATTTAAGTTTGATGTTCGTAAAGGCTTCTGTTCTTTCATAATTTTCTTGCAGACAGTACGCTCTCATAGGAGAGGCTGCATTATAAGTGTTCAGCAATAAATATTTGAGTTACATTGGTGCCTGCTCAGTAATCCTGTGATCGCCTCTTTCCCAAAATATACAGGGTGTTTCACCTCATATAAAAATAATCGTATTAAAATCTACTTGTACGAACACTACGGTGTCAGTGCTATTTATTCTCGGGGAGATTTGGCCATGACTTCTGAGCACTTTTCTCAAACTTAGTTCGCGAGAAATTGCCGATAATTTGAGCCCCTCGCAATGACGGTTTTCGTATAGTTACTTGTTTCAGTTATTACAAAAGAAGTGAGGGACGTATTTTTAATGTAATGCGGTAAATCCGACGTGCGCTTTCCGTTTCTATCAAAAAAGAAAAAAAAAGACACACAAAAAAAGAACGTTAAGTTGACTTGGGAAATTTAGGAGATCAATTGGGAAAATTCAGTTTCTCGCGAATTGAATTTGATAAAACTGCGCAGAAGTCATGGGAAAATCTCCTGCGAGATAAATAGCGTTGAGCCCGTAATGTCGAGAAAAGTAGATTTTTCATTCGATTTTTTTTTTTTTTTTCACGTTACGTGAAATACCCTGTTATACTTCCCCCAATATAGTTCCTACTACACTTGCAGCCGTGGTGGTGATCAGGCAGCTTAAACTTCTTGTCCTTACAGCTGTGGGCATCGTTACGGTTGTAATTGAACGATGTGGGGTGATGAGAAAGAAAGACAAAAATGGGTTCCTCTGGAGCCGCCCTTACTTCTGATTGCCGTTTCCTTCGATTCTGATCATACTTTAGTTTCATATACAGTCAACCCTCGATTTATGAACACCCTCGGTTCCCCGAAAAATCGTTCATAAATCGAGGGATTCATAAGTCGAAAATTCCGTTAACTGAGTACTATCGAGCAAATGGAACAGTATTTCCTAGTTGGTATTGTGTTTATAATGCCATATATTGTGTAATTTTGCTTTTGACCATGCCTTCTGCTGTATCAATCTCACAAAGGCATTCACACACTGTTTATTACTTTGTTACTTTGTTTAATTTTGCTTTGGACCACGCCTTCCGCTGTGTCAATCTTGGAAAGAAGAGATGTCACCACATTCGCAATGGACTGGTCTCGGATTTCCTCCGCTATTTTTAACCTCCGTTTATTAATCTCCGGGTGACAGCGACCACCTTATTCATCAACTGAGGTCAGGAACACTTGGTCGCATCCTTCTGCGACCCCGGAAAACCCCTTTGTTGTTCGGATTTCGAGGGGTTAAGAACCGAAGGTGCAATACCTGGAAAACGTTTTGTCCGTTCTGGCGTCATTCATAAGACCACGGAATAAACCCTTTGAAGGTTTCTGTTGACCTCGGAACGATCCGTTCATACATTGAGGGCAAAAACGCTGGGTAACTCATAGTTGGTTCCCAGAAATTCCGTTCATTATTCGAATATCGAGGTTCATAAAACGAGGGAAAAATGAATGGAAAAAGTTTGGTTCCCCGGGCTCGTGTTCATAAAACGAGGGTATTCATAAATCGAATGTTCATAAATCGAGGGTTGACTGTATGTCATATAACAGAACTTACAGACGTTTTCACGTAAAAAAAGACGAGTGTGTGAAGTAAGTAGGATCGGTGGTTGTCCTGGGCTCGGCGCAACAACAACTTTACTTTTAAGATGAGGAAAGGGGAGTTTCATCGCCAGGGGGCGATACTCGACCCCATCGCCAGTGGTGATTTGGGGAACGAAGGGACTCAGTGCAGGAATCCGAGGAGTACATAAGGCATTGTTACTCCGTGGTGGCCTCGCTACAACAAGCAGAGCTTCGTAAATTCTGGGTCCGCCTCGCAGACAGACGCGGACAGAGAAGGAGCCGCTTGTGGAGATGGTTGGGTAGTGCTAATGAAAGAGTTCGCCGTTGTCTGCCTCGCAGAGGTGGGCAGCGTCAACGACTAACGCTCTGGGAAAATGTACGTCCTGGGTCGACTTCTAAGGGAACTGTGCCAACGTATGTCTGACAGAGTCTGAGGAAAACACTGGAAAACCCCAGACAGCACAGCCGGTTCCGGGATTCGATGCCGGATACCTCCCAGTCTCGACATTACGTGGCCAGCACGCTAACCTCTCAACCATGCGAGCTGGTGAGATGGCTGCCGGAGTGGGCAGAATGGGCTCATGTTTTGTAATTATAATACATAACGCTTGCCAGAAATAAGTATTATAATACTAGTATATTGTACTTTGATTTTAAGGTAATATAATACTAATACATCAGTGCGTTACAAAAGTAATACTAGTAATACTTTACACTAGAAACCAAACTCTAAGACGTGGATTGCCAAGAAAGAAAAGGGAGAAATACGTCCACAAATACACAATTTGCGGCCCACTTGAGGCGCTCATTATCTTCTTCAATCACTGTTTACTGGAGACATTTTAACGGGATCATTTTCTCGAAGAGACCGTCCTCTAGAGCGCGTCTGTTTGCTTTATGCTTCCTTTATACTCCAGATGAGCACAAGGGCGCATCCAGGGTGGAATATTGCAATACACTTAGCTGAAATAGACGAAATACAAGGCCCACTAGTGTGCTCTAGAAAGCGCTGTTGGAACGATACCCATGCAGTGAATCATAGCTAGTGCACAATAATACACCAACAACGGGCAATGGCAATCATTTATGATGTCATGCCAACTAAGTAAACAGACGATTACCTATTGTTTCTCACATTGAGATGAAGTTTCAAATTTGATGTGGAGTGTCTCGACGTCCTCACGAATTTCGAGCACATATCGACACTTTGCTCTCTGTCTGGCGCCGTCATTATTCTGCTCAGTTTGGACGACAAAAATCGGCCGTTCAAGCTCGTACGACTACCTATATACACCACTGACTGTATGCACACACACACACACTGCTGTAGATGACAAAAACCTTGTAAATCGAATGACTAATCCTTAGGAATGCTAACCTAAGAGGAATGCAAGGGGGCCTAAGAGGGGCCAAGGGAGGCCCTGTTGCTGCACCTGCCGATGAGGATGACCCTACTTTTCATCGTAGCGCCCACCCCGGTATTCAGTGGAGACCTGCAAAAGCCATGCAACACACTGACTCTCCTCCCTCACCACCTTCAACCACCACAACCTTGGATGCGCCGCTCTGCACATCCATTCCTATGTTCTTTTGCATGCAATGGTGGATGGTGTACGGCTTACTGCATAACAGGGTTAGCCTCATGTTTTTCCGTTGTTCGACGTGAACTATAACAGTTTAGCTGCGGTGGAATTTCACGTTTGAGTTCCGCTGAGTTTTCTGGGATCACTCCTCTTAACTCTAACAAAACCAGGTATCTTCATTGTTTTATAACTGAAAGCAGCTGTTAATTTTTGTTTCATTGCTCCATGTTTCCGCAGCATATCTTGTGTATGTCGCACTTGGCTTACAGTTTGTATCGGTTATAATCACTGGGTTACGTCACAAAATTCGGTATCTTTTACAAGAACAAGGGAGTGCAGAATTTTCACGTGATCCACACATTCGGCTAAACACACATCATCAAAGTGTTCCTTACTAAGGCTCTTAAAATACACTGCTGAAATACGAAACGAAAAAATACAAGACCAAGGCACGTTACCCAGCCTTAAATTTCTGCAGACGAACTAGAATTTTTAGGCTCTTACTAGTTCAGAAATGTCATGAATTTTCGAAAGTTTTTTAAACCTCAATCTTCCTGACAACGACGCCGATATTTTGAGACGTTCGTGAACATGTCAGGGCTACCCTACATAACATCAACTACAAGACTGGGAGGTGATAGGTTCGGATCCTATCACCTGTGCTGTTTGAGGTTTTCGATAAGATTTCCGGTAGGCTTTCCCGACAGACGTCGACACAGTTTCTCCTGAAGGCGTCCGAGGACGCACGCTAAAACCCCCTGTCTCCATCTCCTTGCTTCTGTCCTGTCTCCGTCCATCCATGTTTGCTAGTACCAACAGTGGTTTCGCAGTCGCAACTCCGAATAAAACAAAGATCGCTGCGCCAGCACGTCCAGATGGCTCTCTCGGCACCACTTCCTCTATGGTGACACAGTTACCGCTCGGAAGTTTACCGGCAACCCCGGAAAACACTCATGTCATGAGACTCCCACGCCCTGTTTTGCACAACAGCAACAGCAACTGACAAGTTAATGATGATGAATGGGGGAATTCACCACATGAGGTGCGGCCCACTACCCCAAGGCACAACGAACGGAATGAGATGTGTCCTGATGACGGGACGATGAACGAGGCTAAATAGGGACCGACAGTCAGCATAGTCAGTGAGACAACATCAACAGAACGCTAGGCAAAACCACAACACACAGCACACGGGTACGCAGACACACCGTTGGGTAGAGAGGACACCGGTGTCCCGGAGAAAAATCTAGAAGTACTCCAGAGCTTGACGATGGTCAATCGGGTTAGACCAAGGGCCGATGATGGTTGCCAATGTGAATGGTGCGGCCGCGATCGATTGCAGGCGACACTGCAGAGCTGCTCTTTGGGAGTTGTAAAGATGGCAGTCGAGAAGCAAATGCTCGGTGTCCACCAAAACAGCACAGCGAGAGTAGAGCACGGAGTCGGAGGAGCCGATCAGATGCTTGAAATGGGAGGGGAGAGGGGGCGGTTAACGCTATTCAGAGTCGAAGCCTATGCAGAAGTGTCCCAAATCTGTCGTGCCTGTACAATGAAAAAAGTAGCTTCACGGCGCTAACACTCAATAAAAAAAAAGGCAGGACAACAGGGGAGTAGTCTGCATTTTACCACGTTGCCCGCCACCTGTTAGGGATGCATCACGTACGTAGCTGTGCTTTCGGCAACAAGGGGAATGGCCAATGGAGAGCAGTTTGTGCATTGTTGAAATAACCTGTTCTACAGTGCTGGTTGGAAGACCGTTTATGAATCAAGTCATGTCTGTGTGCATGTAGATGCTCTTTTGTGTGTGATGTTTGTGGTCATGCGCTTCAATGACGTGGAAACGGAAGAAGCGTACAGACCTGTGCATTCCCGAGCAACTTCCATATCGACAAATAAGAAGTGGGTTAAACGTTGCCACATGTGTGCGCTCTGCCAGACGCCTCTTCCGGCAACGCGCAACAAATATGGAGCAATATTTGCACCAGCACAGTTACCAATCCTTGTTATCTGCTATGCAGAGCTTGCATGTGTGATTACATGTTTTCCTATGACCGTAGTATGTCACGGCGGGGAAGCAAGTGGACGTCATTAACTTTCGAGGCAGTCATTAACGTCATTAACTTTCACTCCACCCACGACTCCCCATTATGCTTTCGAATTAATACGTGGAAACATCTGGCTGTTTTTAGGTCAGTGCATTTACGCCTCTGTCGCAACGCCATGCACGTTACATGTACAACGCGGGACAAACGTTTACGAAACATGTACCGGCACATTCCTTCCTCAAAGCGACACGCTAACAGCGAATTGGACCGTACAACAGACCGCTTGCAAGTCCGTACAGTACCATTCACTGCTAGCGTGTCACTCTGCGGAAGCAATCTGCATGAGTACAGTTTGCAGAGTTTTGCGCACTGTACAGTTTGTAGACAGTAGAAATAGGTTTGTTCCTGGAAATTCTTCTGGAAATCCAGGTATGGGGTCACGCTGGTGCTGTAGCTGTCAGTGGGAGACAGGCTCTTGGTCGAGCAGGCCCATGGGCGAGAGGTCGTTGTTGTATATACACAGACGACAGTGCTAGTGCACTTTATTTTTCATTCATTGGTTCGCGACGTCAAATACTGCAGGCAATGACAAGAACAACAGATAAATTAGTGATGACAAAGAAAAAGAATGACCGTAAAATAAAATTCTACGGTGAACCTCAACACAGTTCAAGGACATGTGTTCAGTGAAAATGACGGGAACTGCACCTATCATCGTCGGTAATATCATCACTTACGTCAGTAAACTTACGTTACGTCAGTCGGCTTGGAACTACCGAGGGTTAGGAGGGGACAGTACAGTCTCCGACAAACAGTCTGTCGGTGTTTACGACATCTACTGTAGTGTGGTATACGATTGAAACAAATGCTGACGACATTTGGCGCTCCCGGAAGAACACAGAATCGTTTTGTATCAATATCAAGCATTCCTAAAATATGTTCCGTACTTTCCAACTGAATGCAGTCCATATTTCTAGAGTCAATTCCACACAAAATTTAAATAATTAATAACCCTGTGATGCATTTGTATTTCCTCACTCAATAAACTAGTTCTTATTTATTTATTTATTTACGTTCTACCTGTTTGGGAATCCCACCCTGCGAGCACATCATCTTATTCATCTGTTGGGTTATGAAACGTAATAGCACTAAGGTAGGAGCCTGCTCAATGTTAGGGATATGTGCTTTAACCTTTCAGTTAAAGACATAAATACGTTAAAGGAACTGTTAAGTGAAATATACCCACACTATTTCAAGGTACCATCACGTAGAACTTGACTGCGGGATCACACACATACACGTCATCACCTCTCAGTTCTTCGTACTTATGGGAATAACTAATTTTGAGCACTTTTAGATGTTGAACGGTGGCGACCCTCAACATTCGCAAAGAACAAAGTTGGAGTCGGCCCCGCATTGGCGGACAGACAGCACGTGATACTGAAGTACAACGGAACGCATATGTGAGATAGGTTACTAATTACTTGACACTTTCTTGAAGAACAACAGCAATACTTAAGAGGTCCGGTTCCAATCGTTAATGATTGTACCGTCCGAGTTCCGTGCCTGCGAGGTGATCTGCGCCATCTGTTGGCCTTTCTCTCACTCCGTGTCTCTGCGTCGTCTGCCCGCTGTCGCTGCTGCTTGAAAAACTACGCATCCAAGTGATTTAAACGAATGTGTGGTTTGCGTTCTTGTGTTCCGGAATACTCAAACAGTGCGCCTTTGCAATGAAGTGCGTACTGCACCGGCGAGTAACGCACTATCTCGTCTGCTGTGTAGTCTAGTTCCTTGCGTTCTCAATAGATGGCGCGTGAGTCGCCTCAGGGTTGAGGCGCTTCTGGAGTCCGATAGCTTTTTTTTACGTAGCAATCTTCGAAATTCGACTGCTGAAAGAATGCTCAATGTACACCGGAACTCTTACGCATCTGAAGAGTCCAAGTTACAAGCTTTCAGAAAGCCATACTGTTTCTACAGCATTTGCCATTCACCTTACAGTTCCCTACAGTGCCCTAGTTTCCTCGTTTCATAGGACAGCAGGTGTAATATCTGGCATAACGTCACCGTGGAACTAGGTCGTGGCCGTTGACCTCCCGGGCTCTTTAACACAGAGAGAATTTTACAGGACATGGGCTTGACTATATAATACCGTCCCATGCGTCGCCATCAAAACGCTTTGTGGCATCTACTGGAAGAAGCACTGTGAGTACGAAGATTAGTCTTATTTTCACGCGACGAGTACCCCAGGCGCGAATAACTAAAGAGACTATGATCCATACTTTCCTTCTGTACAACAGAACAGGGTGTACAGTGTGGAACAGGGTGTACACTTCAGAACTATTCTCGAGTTTAAATTAATAGATGTCACAGTTTACTCCCATTGTTCCACAATGAGGCATCACGAAGCACAGCAAAAGGGTTGTAAGCGGTTATAATCAGCGGAAACATGTTGTACTTTTTCAAGTAGGGATTAGAGTAGTTTGGCCTCCGAGGAGGAAGCGCATGCGCGAATGAGTGACCTCGAAATTCCGCAAGCAGATGAGATGATCTGGGTTTAGTTGTCTGTCGTAGTCAATCTCGTAGTTACGTTTGAAGGGAGAGGTGCGCAATCCTCTGGCGGAATGGTGGTTGGCGTAAAAATGGTGCATGGAGAAGCGTACATCTTAAATTTGTTGTAAAATTAAAAAAACAGAAACACGCCAACGTGCGTTTGTTCCATGTGTTGTATACGATGATACCGTGATGTCATCTGCGCGAGTGTTTGGATGGCACAAACAATTTGCTGATGGAGGCGTAGTAGTAGTACATAACTGCGAAAAAAGAAACAATCAGAAAACGTTGAAAACGACGAACGGCTCGAATAACGTCACGACAGCAACCGAACCGAATGCTGCGAAATTAAAGAAATTCTTCGCAATGACCGCCGATGAAGCGTTTAGATGATAACGGAAACGATGAAGACGGATAAGGAGACTGCGCGACAACTTTTGCATGGTCAATTGAAGTGCGCAACCTCTGCGCCAAAATGACACAGAGTTCTTTCGCTCCTGGTGAGGCAGTTTCCGACCAGTGCGAAGGTCCCAGTGCTGGACCACCCATGTTAGTCGACGAATTTCGCCTCACGCGACGTTACCCTGCTTCCTGCGGTAAAATCTGCATTGTAAAGGACGCATTTCAAAACTGGACGAGCTCAAGAAAAAAACGGCAGCGCTATACAGCAGGGATTGACACAATTTGGGCAGCAGTGTTTCCAACAACGGAAACTTTGTGCCAAACGGTGCATAGGTAAAGGGCAAGGGCTATGTTGAAGGAGATACTATTTAATTCGTAATGTAGTTATAATAAACACTTTTTTTTTTCAGGCAGTCTCGTCATTTAATAGTCACACCTTGTATGTGGCCTGTGCGGCTACGATATAAGGGGCAGGCCTTTTGCACAACGATAGACAGATAGCTTCATTGAAATACAGTGACTCACGTCTTGTCTTCCAGAAGAAACGATGGGACTGTGCCATTACATTGTCATCGCTGCCGTTCTCCTTGCTGTTCTTCCAAACGATGCCATGCCGTAAGTTCCGTTCACCTGTATAGTTCAGCTCGTTCCATACCACTTAATGTATCATGAACGACGATGTCTCAACACCTTTCTGCATAAAGCCAAACAACCCGTGCTTTTTCGGGAGGTGCTCGTTCAGCAACGTCCCGTGCTATCTCACACAGCGATACCCATGCTCCATGTCGCAGTTTCTGAGCCGGCTGACTGAGAAAGATTCAGCAAGTTAGGAATTTTGTTCTGCTCCCCATGTTAACACCTCTTGGGGAGAGCACATTTTTCTGCTTCGTAGGGATGTGTGTCAGTTTGGGGTGCAAGTGAGGTGGTATACATTGCCTGAAAATATGTACGTTTGTATTAAAAAAACAGCACTGTACTCTTTGGCACACTGCCAAACGCGTACGAAACGCGGTAGAATAGCAACAGACGATGGAGGGTTCCACCGCTGTGGCCGTACATGATGATTTGCGTGTGGCCTAACCGCAAACCCACCCATTGGTTGCCATGGGCCTCGAGCAGAAACACAGGTGTCGCCTGAAAACTGCGTTCACTTCCTGTTAAATCCACTGTACTCTTGGTGCGCATTTCTGAACATCTGGCCAAGTAGAGCGGCGGCACGCTTTGTCGCATGACGTTTCATAGTATTACAGGCCGCACGTGCGCCGCTTACGTTACCTCATTTTCGGCCATCGCTTCCGCAGCTGCCGCAACAATGACAGCACGTCGGCGAATTCTATACTTGCGCGAATACTCCGCAACACACCGCCGGTCACGCTGTAACTCCGCGGCGTCTGTACTGCCGGACGACGTGGACATCATGCGAGACGCGCTGTGCAAACACTGCAGACACTGCGCTGTACTGACGCACAGGGAGTTTTAGCACATCGGAAGCGCCCTATGAAAACTATACGATCAAGGAAGCTGTGAAATCAAAGATCAGCAACGTTATGCGAGCCACTTCAAAGGAATCAGGGGCTTGGCTTATCATGTTTCCGAAATCGTTATCGTAAAGCCTTTCCGCTCAGCTAAATCTCCCTACTGAGCCAAGGCGTCTACCGACACATTCCTGCTCAGCCAAGACGGCGCGATAAAAAAAAAAAAAAGCAGGGGAGAGTGCGCATCGCGAGAGTGAGGGGGTCCTGTTCGTCTGCAACCAGCGTGACCCGACGCGGATACACCGAAGCCTCGAACATGCGTTAAAGAAATGATATGGCATTTAAAAGACGCACACATTACGAAGTTTTAGCAGGTCGGCAGCAACCTACGGAAACAATACTTAAATGAAGCTGTCAAATCAGAGATCGGCAACATGATGTCAGTCACTTCAAATGAATCAGGTGCTCTGGCTTATCATGTTTTCTGAACCGTTATCGTGAAGACCTTCCAATCTGCTAAATCTCCCTATAGGGAGATTTAGCTCCCTATAACAGATCGGAAGGTCTTTAGGTCTCAGTATACTGAGCCAAGGGCGTCCGCCGAAACGTTTCTGCTCAGTCGTGGCGGTGCTATAAAGACACACACAAGGGGGGTGTCTCAGTCTCCAATCAGTCTGACGCGACGCTGTTGCACCAAGGCCTCTAAAGTGCGTTAAAGTAATGCTATCGCGTTTAAAAAACAGCAACATGTGCATTCCGTTTAAAGGGACGGTCGCATCCAGACACCGATCTATGAAACAAATACGAGGGGGGGATATGTTTATTGAAAAACAAAGAAAGGGAGGACAGGTTAAACAAATACGACTATGTTCAGCATCTGCCGACAATATACTGGGTTTTTTTTTCGTCCGAAAAGTGCCTATATATTAAATAAACGAATTTTAAAGAGTAGTCCTGCTTCGACAGCTGCGGAGGCTCCGGCGACAACGAGATCAGCATGACGTCACTCCCTAACACGAGGAATGAGAGGGCATCGCTTAGAGAAGAAAGACGCCATCCAGACACCCGCTCCGCCGCGCGTCGCTTTTATCAAGGCCGTGCCCTGCTTGGTGGCACAGGGAATGACGTTTTCCCCTTTTTCCAGAGAGGGAATTCCGGCATACTCTAAACGCTCTAAACACCCGGCTTCTGCTCTTGTCATGTATTCCATCGATTAGCAGTCAAACTGCGCTATTATTTCGCGTGGGATTTTCGGTACAGTGGTCAGTGGTCATCAAGGAATAAATGGACTGCATGGAACGGATGCGACCGTCCCTTTAAATGCTACGCCTTCGCGCGGAGAGTTGCTACAAGGCGCGATTATTATGCCGGCGTGGGATCAGTCTTATGCGCAATTTCTGTCAGTGAAAAGCGCGGTATTTCCAGTTGTTTATCACGAAATTCTTGCATTTCTGGCGCAGAAAGCTAGGATCTTGGATAATGAATAAACGATAGTTACTACTCTTTGATCAACTGACTAAAACCGATTGAAATACGCTGGCTCTTTTTTTTTTCTCTCTCTCTCTTATCAACTGAACTCAACGCTGGCTCATTAAAAACGCGAACGCTGGAGTAAATAAGGAGTGCACAGTCATACGATGTGGCTTTGATTCTAAACAATGTCTTAATCACCGGTGATTATGTGCGATACGCTCTTCAGGCATTAGCACGTCCTTGTTTTGGCGTACTTTAGCAGTGTAGCAGGAGCGCTCCAACCATCATGTTTTCTTTTCTTTTTCGCCTCGACTCTTTGAATAAAAGCGAGTGCATATTTTAATGCAGTGAATAAAAGTAATATGGATACAATAATGGCATTGTTCTCTGCTTGTTTTATGCGGAAACAAAGTTATCATAGCGCATCCGAGCACCAAAAAGATATCGGGCATGACTGGAACACTTCAACACCTAGACCCTGATTCACTTCGCACGAGAATGTGCATTGACAAGTGAAAACCGTCCTGAATGTTGCTGTAGAGACATGGATGCTTGTGTATGGATTCCATAATAGCGATAATAATCCGTTAACAAATGAACTAGACTACAGCAAAAGTGAAAGAACAAACGAAATGTTAGCATTACCTAAACCTACACTAATTATAAATATAGTGCATTGCCGTCTATCGTTTCAGTGAAGGTGTAGCAGCGAGGCCCATAAATGGGGCTGAGCAACCCCTTCTTCGTGCCAAGCGTCTAACGTAAGTGCTTCTCATTTTCATTGAGAGCAAGCGCACGTGTGATTGTAGCAGAATGACCGGTACAATGCATCTGATACTCTCCATTTTAGGATGTATAAGAAAATTGGGCCGGTAAGTATGAATGCCCTTAACATTCCTGCATGTATAATAAGAGTTAAAGTAACAGGTATGCAGTGTATGCAGTGTACAGGGAGGTGAAGACATGCACGAGTGTCGGGACTGACACGACACTGCCAACAATCGCTCCTAATTTTAGACCAAATCGGAATATGTATAAAAGTAGAACATCAAATAATCATTATAAAGTGCTGCGGTCACCAGATCATCGATCATGGGACAGCAGTTACACGGTGGTGGATGAAAGCGCTTTGATTGTCTTCTATTGTTTAACTATTCATGGAGAAAGCCGATCGCCAATTCAGCTTGAGGTGTCCTTTGCAAAATTTTGTTTGCTGTGCTACCAGTTTCTGCGCTGAGAAACGAGAAACAGTGCAAAATACGAATGAAGGGTGTAGTTTCATAACGAGAAACCGATAGCGAATAAAGTGTTGATAAGTTGATTAGTAAATTTAAAGAAGAAAGACAAAAGAGTGATCTTCTCTGTAGCTCGCGATTTCCATCTAACTCGGTACTCCATGTCTCGGTACGTTACTCCACGAAATGGGCTCTGCTGCAGATAGGTGCGGTATCTCGAATTGATTTCACAGGAATGCATGCTTTTGTGCCTGTTGTTCAAACGTCATATTCTTCTAAGTAGGTTAACTAGAAAGAGTACTGCTTGCGACACACTTGTGTGAGATCACCAGCCCCCGTAAAAGCGGGTTACCGAACCAAGTTGCTGTGCTACCGTCGCCTTCGCGTCACTTCCGTTCCCCTGGTGGGGGCGGGGCTGCGCATCGCCACCAGACGGGAGAGATGGCGATCCGATAACCGCGCATCGTCTGCTAGCTCCAAATGCGTCTACGGGGCAGCGCTTTCCTCGGAATGCGGAGTGGAACGCGAATTCGGCGCTAGCAGACGACGCTCGGTTATCGGATCGCCCTCTCTCCCGTTTGGTGGCGCTGCGCAGCCCCGCCTCCCCCCTCCCCCATCCGGGGGGAACGGGAGTGACGCGAAGCCGACGGTTGCACAGCAACTTGGTTCGGTAACCCGCTTTTACGGGGGCTGGAGATATCAGACAAGTGTGTCGCAAGCAGTACATTTCACACGTAGAAAATGCAGCGACAGGCTTAGAACCATATTCTTGAACAATCCTCGACTCGACTTCCCACTTGAACTGCTCCTCAACATCGATGTTGTGCTTCAAAAATCAAAAGGCTCCGCTCAGAAGCCTCCGATATTTCGAACGTTGCACTTCCAGGACCGCATGGAACAACAATACTCCTATTTTCAAAATAGCAGTGGCTGTTAATCACAGGCTTTTCGCACTGCCTATAACGAAATAGCGCCACATGAAATATGATCACGTTGTCTACGTAGCGCATGTAACCCAATGTGATTTTCATCTAACTGTTTCTAACGTTTCAGGGCATTGCAAGAAGACGCACCATTCGCAGGTTTGGATGATGATTGCATCATAATAAAGTTATACTTTTTTTTTCATCTGAAAACTGAACCAATAAAGGAAGCGTCATGTCCTCTTTAGGTATTGCTTTCTCAGTCATGACGTCCTAGCTCTAACCACCTGCCTGCACAGATTTTATGACGAAGATCGCATAAAGAATTTTGCATTGTTTTTCACTGCAACGGCTACGAAATGGTAGGATATCCGCATATGTACCCATGCAGATGACACTTGGGGAAACTTGGAAGGCGCGCTTTCTCATAGCTCCGCAAGGTGATTGGAATTTGAAACTTGGAAGTGGCTGGAGGATACACGACCCGAAACGGGACGTCTTCCATGACCTTGAAGTATCTGTCTTCGACAATGGGCTAGTGTTGATAAGTAAACGTGCCTGATGTATTTTACTGAAACAAAGCTAGATGGCAGCACTAACATTGTCTACAGCCGTTGTCGAGTTTACAGAGCCTCGATGCCAATCTCAGCCGTAGTAAAGGAAAAAAAAAAAAAAGAGAACACGATGGTAACGCTCGTTGGCCATGGGCTCGGAAGAGGATAACGGATAAGGGGATTGTTTCGACGACCATATGAAATGAAGTCAATTTACAGAAGGCAACGCTCTCGAGGCGGAAGTACGTGCAGTGCAACCCTTACATACACAAGATCTCCCTTAATTTTAAAAGGGTGTCAGCTGGATATGAAGTTGAAGTTGTCTTTTCTGCTCCACATAAATTACAATCACTTTGCCAGCGCATAAATTGCCCTAAGGAACGAGAACGTTGCGAAGTGAGACATGGGAATCCGTTTATTGGGCGTGATATAGAAGTAGTTTACTCCATGCCGTTGGGTTGTGGTAATTTTTATATTTGTCACTACGGCCGCTGCCTCAATGTTCGACTCCTTGAGCATGCGTCGTCTATAGGACGGACTCCTTCTCGCCATCTGCTAGTGTATTGTAGGGATTGTTCTTGTTCGGCGGGATTCAAAGATAATAGAGCAATACGCAAGAGTTCAAATAAAACTGTTCGTGAAATTCTAGAGCCGCTCCACATTAGTTTACATGGCAAAACATGCATAAGTGTACCATCACTTTCCTTAGCTTTGCTGGAAAGAGATTTCCTTGCCTGTTAAGATTACACGTGGGGAATTCATTTTGTTATCGCTCCACGTGCTGATACTGTGCTGCAATTGGTTGTTTGCCTTGTGTAATGTATATATTTGTCTCCTTCCATTAAATTTCGGCTAGTTGCGGGTCTGCAGGTGTCCTGTCCTTTATCGTTTAACCCGCTTGTCCGCGTCCCTTGCTGCAGTTCCACTCAAGTATGTACTTCAACCAACTACCCCGCTTCAACCCACTTGTTAAAGGCTACAATAATTCGCCTTTCATTTTCTTCAGTCTGTCCCACGCCTTTTTAAATGATGTGTTATAGTTTAACGAAGAAACGAAGCTTTTCCAGAGCTGTTGTACTGTATCCTGTCTCCCGTAACAAAGTTGTTGTTTTGTACTGTTGTTCTACTTGTGTGCATGTCCGTCTACCTTTTGCACGCGCTTCTTTTAAAGGCAAGTAGACTTGATGGTGTTGGGTACCCCCAGAGGATACCCGACGTTCGGTTTTGTTCTTTGCGAGTCTTTTCACAGTTCGCTCGTCCACCAAGATTTGGTTTCGGGAGGCCGCCTGATGTTTGCAGGATACACCGAGTAGCTGCATTTGTAATGGTGTCTGTGGTGTCCTTTTCCATGCAAGTAGAAGGAAATTAAAATGTTAGGACACGGGAGAGGGGGGGGGGGAATCATAGCGGCATCTTGTTCTTTTTGTTTGTTTGTTTCTTTACAACTCGCTGACTACATGTCGTGCGTTCTGTTTCGAGCAGTTCATTCTGGGTGCTAGTGATGCTAGCCTAGCCTACTGACTGCGTAGCAGAAAGTAGCCTAAAAACTGCGTAGTAGAATTAGGTGTATAGCTGGAACACGGACTTTATTTTATCATGAACATCCTTCTGAAATAACGTGAGGAGTGGCAAAGAAAGGGAACGGCAAATGTTAAAACGTTATGCAAATCACTCCGAAACACATCATAACATGCAACCCGCATCTTATATGACGATGAGAAAGAAATATGCTGAAATGTGCAATTATATGTCACCTGAAACATTTGGCATGTGCCACAGATATACAGGCGTCGCCACCCTTAACCGTAGCGCGGGAGCGCGTGGCCTGCTTGCATGCGCTTGCGTCGATGCTGGGGTGGAGGCTCTAGCAGTCCTCCTCAGGTAACCGAGGATGCGGCTGTAGAGTATGTACCACTGCGCCCATACACCATGTTGCAAGCCCATTGGCCTAGACTGTGCGCGCGCTCCGATTGGTCGTGAACGTTTTGAAATCGCATTTTGTACGCGCGCATGTGCGTACAGCGTCTCGGCCTTTTCAGCATAGTTTCGAAATAGCATGGCCGGCATGTCGTCCTCCTGTGTTCGGTGGTGTCAATCGACAGTTTGCAGAAATATGTTCGCGGATTTATTCGTGCGTTATTGTGAGTCTACGCGTGCTGTGCTGTTCCTGGACACAGCTATTATCCCACGAACAATTTGTCAACTGCGGTACCGGAATGCTTCATGAGTTGGAGCGTGAAGAAAAAGTTCGGGCGCCGTTGGATTTCGAGGACTGTCAACAAACACAGGATTACGTGCCACAGAAGCGCTTTTCGCTTCGCTATAATGGATGCACCGCAGGCAGCGAAAGAAGATGCTCATCATGAAATGGTACGCACTCATGAGACTGGCCCTCGGTATTAGGAGTTGAACGGTGCGTTCGTTCTCCTTCATGTTCGAACTTTGTCCCAGTGTTTCAGCAACGGAGCGGGCTTTGTACGCACAGGACACCCATGTATCAGATATTTGAATTAGTGCTGTGTATCAAATAAATCTTTATTTTACCCCAAAATCGCTTTAGTTATTTTGAATACCAAGTAACGGCGGCAGGCTTGAAATCCAGTAGAAGTCGATGGTAGCCAGAACCGACCGAAAAGCCAGCCAGACATGGGGGCTCCTGATTGGCCGACTTGTTGTGCATAATATCCACCACGTCGCAATTTCATTCGTCGTGTGCCCAGTGTTGTGTGAATTATCTCAAACTATGATGGGCTCTATGGGGAGCTGTTGGAGCCTGGCTCTAGGACCACGGTACACGAGCGCCTCCTCTCGATCGGTTGAGCTCAGGGGAATGGGCATGATACGGATGAATCACCTGCTACGTAGTATCACTTTACGCTCTCGCAAAACATGCACACTAACTGCGCGTGTGCGTTATCTACCACGCTTTACCAAAATGCCGGTTTGCGGAAGGGAGAGCTTCAGAGGAATAATATTCTGAAATAAATTTGAGGCATATGAAAACACTGTAGGCTCACCCCTGTTTGCTCTGAGCGTTATGTTCACTATGTTCTGCGTTATCACAGAGATTTTTATTTTGTTTTATGGTGCCGAGGAAAGATTTGGTAGCATGTTTGTGTGGATGCAATACCCGAAGGCACACTGATATTTTTGCTTGTGTACTGATAACTGAGCTGGTGATTCGTGCGTACTTGCCGTGTCCCCGTCGAGAGGGGGCGCTTGTGCACCAGGCTCCAGAGTGTCCCAACTGATCGCTATGTATAAAGGCTGGACCGCGCATGGGAGAGGGGCTCGTGGGGGAGAGGCACGTATTCGGGCCGCCATATTGGGAAGCCCTAAAGCGCTGTGTGTGCCCATAGAAAACAATGGGAAGCAACAGAGATTGTGTGTATTTATTGCGCTGCAGGGGTTGATCGTTGTTTATCATCACACAATTTTGTAAGGTACCAGTATACTCATGTATCCTAACAGTGTTTCACAGGTGTCCTGCCGTTCGATTCTTAATTACGTTATGTTTTGCATTCCGAAACTAGACCGTCACTGCAGTGCAGCACTGGGGATTGTACTACAGCAAGCCTATATTTCCCAGCCTATATTTCAATAAGAAACGATGTGAGATTAACAACAGCAATGTATAAAATCTTCCGTGCTGCGTTCTGGGCAAAAATTGTTCCACAAAGAACGGTCCCGGAAAAGATATACTCGCATGGCAGAAGGAGATCATTCCGTAGAATCACAGCCGTTGTTTTTGCCGTGTACGCGTTTAGTATGATTTATATCAAGCATCGCCGCAGAAAGAGTCTTTTAGTGAACGACAGCGGTGTCTCGCCTCGCAAATATGGACACACCGAAGCAGCCCAAACAATTACTTCACGCAGTTAGATCACGCTCGTTAGAACAGTTAATCAGGCAGTGATGTAAGCTTAATCAAGTTACTTAAAAAGTGGTTAACACCTCCTTGAAACACAGGACTTATCCCTTTTTGAAGTACAGCCCTTCTACGTTTGTGTGTTTCTTCCTTCATTTGTTCTGATTATTTGCAGGCGCGGTTGGGCCAAATTGAATGTCCTACCCAAATGTCGTATGACTTTGTCATGCTTGTTATGTGGAGCACGTTCCAAAAAATGCAGCTGCACATCTGAAACTCCAATCAGTATCATCGTCATCTAAAAGGGAGCGTCGTAGCACCGTTGTGTGACCAGACACGCTTTCTGAAGATCTTCTATGGCACCTTCCGCAGTTTGCACAATTTTCTTCAGCTCCGAAGTCTCCCATAGGAACCACTTTGCATGAACTGTGACTCCCATTTTACATTTTGATGCGGAAAGGCCCTCTTGCACTACACACGTATGGTCTGCAAATTGCAACAGGACGATTCAGAGCTTGAAACAGTTGCGATTTTGTCATTTTGGCCCTCGTGTACCCTGTCTGTGAAACGTAAACAAAAAAGTCTAACACGATATGCTTTTGTAAAGAAGATCACTGATGATGAGTAAAGAGAATATACATTTTTCAAGTACAACATTTATTTCTTGCACTTATGCGTTTCAAGATACAATGAATGTGCGGGGAGGTCACAAAAAACTACATTTATTGTTTTGTGACCTTCCTGCACTGACAATATATATTTTGGGAACGACAATGGACAGGTACACTCTCTAAATTTGCAGCACTCAATTTTAGGTTGCAATGAACAATGAATAGCAACTGCCCTCCTTTTATTTTCTCATATATGCTGAATTTCAAGCTTAATGTGATCAAATATGTGATAATATAATAATATATATATAAGAATAATAATATGTTTATAAGTCCCAAACGTCGCCACACCAGCATTGGACAGCTGTTTCGGCCTTATTGGGCCTTCATCAGCAATGCGTAGGTGGGCGACGTTTGAGCGAGTGGCGTCGGAAGGTCACGTGGAACGTGATGTCCTCCCGTCAGGGTGAGTGACTCACCTCTGAAAGCCCAGTGCGAAGCCAGTAAAGTATTAATTGAAGAAAAATAGCATAGGCTCTTTGGCTGCACGTTGAACATATGTTTATAAGTCCCAAACGTCGCCACACCAGCATCACGTTCCACGTGACCTTCCGACGCCACTCGCTCAAACGTCGCCCACCTACGCATTGCTGATGAAGGCCCAATAAGGCCGAAACAGCTGTCCAATGCTGGTGTGGCGACGTTTGGGACTTATAAACATATGTTCAACGTGCAGGCAAAGAGCCTATGCTATTTTTCTTCAAATAATAATAATAATATATAGAATATAATATGTGATAAATGAATGTGATCAACAGTAGATGTAAACAACGTAAGAAGCCAGAGAAGTGCATTCTCAAGAAACAATTTTCTTCTTATAGCATATATGTGCATGCCTATTAACTGAAACAATTAACACAGTTCCGGGACAAGTTTTAATTTCTGAGAGTGTACTATAGAGGCGGCTTAGATCTACAACAGTTAATACAAGGTATTATATACTATGAATACCTTTAAAAATATCATGTGACACACATATGCTTTTACATTTTGGTGGTGCTGTGGTAATCAAAGTTTGTGGGCACTACACAGGTTCTGCACACATTTCTTGAGTACGTCGAGGCAGCTGTGAAGTAACCTGTATTGATGATGATTATTCAAATTTTTATGGTGCATCGATAACAAAGGTCATAATACATCAGAACATTTGTTTGGATGCAACTAGTTAAAAATAAATATGTTGTTTAATAAATGCATTGGACAAATGTTTAAACATCAGTTTAAAACATGGCTTACAATCCCTATATCTTCTAAAAAGATTATTGGGAACTCTTCTAAAAAGAATTATAATTATTATAATGCTGGGTGAAGGAGCCTAAGGTGTATAAGGTGTGTTTCTGATGTGAACATGTAAGAAAATGTGCAAAATTGTTAGAGAGGCTAACCACAGTGCGTGCACTGAGGTGGTTCCTTCCTGTAAAGTAGAAACCTGTGGATGAGGAACATGATACTTACCTGTAAACTCCATCGCATCACACGGCATAGACAATCCTCTGGGTAGCCCCATGAAGAAATCTGTATTGAGAGACCACTTTTACTTTTTCTGCAATGCATGCAGAAAAGCGCTTAAGTGCTCGCACATATATTGATGACAACACTACCAGTGTAGTGTAACATGTTCCGTCAAGCATATTCTGCACTCAAACTGTATTTGCCGCCGGGTTAAATGCAAGTGTGTTTGATTGAACCTCGGAAGAGCGATCAAACAACCTGCATCCAGTGCTCGTTTTTGAAAAAAAAAAAAAAAAAAAACTTCATAATTGTCAAATAAACATACAGAATGGACGCCTATTTATTCCTTGATATAGGATGACTCACCTGTAGAAATTTAGGCCCTGTATCCTTGCCGGTACGGTTGGTACGACCGTAATTGCAAGAAGTTGCCATGATCGCCGCGGCGACGGTTTTGGGTACAGTAAGATGGCGGCCGGTTCCCGCAAGGTCTCGCTCCCTATCCGCGATCCAGCCTTCTGCAATCTAGATCAGTGGAGTTTCCACCCCAGCTCGCCCCAGCATCGACACAAGGCGGGGCTTGCATGCAAGCATGCCACGCGCTCCCCCGCTGCGGTTAAGGGTGGCAACGCCTGTACATATACATGACATATGCAGGATATGACACATTACATGAAACAGATTGACGTCGCTGTGATTGGTAATGTGCGGAGAAACGTTAGGATACCCCTTTTTACAGCTTTTTTCTGTTTTAAAGGAATATCAAGCCTGTCTTCGCCTGACTAACCTTTCCTCTCTTTCGTTTTTGAATAAACACCCCCCCCCCCTTCCCTCCAGTAGAACGTATTCTAAAATGTCTATTTTGCGTGAACTCCTGGACCCTAGTCGTAACCTTGTAACTCGACCAATATCGGCACTGGAAACACTCTCGCAGTTGCATTTATTTCTCATTGCAAATACAATGCATCACACTTTTTGCTGCTGCGTGACCGCCGTATTAGCTGAGGTACCGCCTTGAGGAGGAGAATACAGGTAGAAAAACGGGGCAAGACCCCAATCTTTTTGCCTCGCTAACATTTCGCATGACAGGCGTATAGGGCCAATTCGAATGAAACGAATTCAAGCTAATTAATTTCACTTACACTTTTTGAGTGTGAGCATTCTCGTAATGCGAGTCACAAACACTGCAGTTTCCTCAACGGGTCTTGCTAGCCCTCGGAACAGCCAATCATTCGGTATTTGTTGCTCTTTGCTGGTTTCCTCGCGAAGCCGGCCCAGGACGCATATTAACCCCTTGCCTCCCACTCCTTCGTGCTGTACTCCCCCCTATCTGTTCACGTCTGTAGGCCTCTCGTAGCCACAGTTGTCTTGCCGTGTTACAACATAACTTTACCGAAAGTCATTGCGTCAACACGTCCACGTATCTGTCTCAGCACCTGTTACTCAGTGACACAATTACGTCGAGGAAATTTCCCGGCAACCCCGGAAAGATACTCATAACATGTGACGCCCACGCCCATGGTTGCCACAAGTGCCCTAAATCGAAGGCCATACCTGTCGTGGCTGTACAACGGAAAACAACCAGGTAGTCTCCATTAAATGCTGTTGCCTGCCACCTGTTAGTTACGCGTCACGTATATGGGTCTTCCGGCCACAAAAGTCAATGGATGCAGGAATTTGTGGATTCTTGTTGGAAGAGTACACGGAATTATGTTTCTATATGTCTCTAGACGTGGCAAAGCAAGCAGGTGTGTCTTCCGAGAACAGCAAGTTGGGCTAGTTGGTACGTACCAAACAACATGGCGAAGAGCATGGACCACAACACAAAAGAAAAGAACAACCGCGACACCTACAACACCCTCTCAAGGAATGCAAGCTCTTTTTCTGATAGAGCGATAGACGCTTGACTGCTGCACGTGTTATCTACGGCCTTTACAATCGCATGAGCCTCTATAATCTCCTTTGCGAGGGCCTTGCAGGCAACCCCCAAAAGAACAGTCTTATCAAAAATCGGCTCACACGAGCAGCGGCTACAATGAACTGCCCCAAGCAGCACAATGTACTGAAAGTCGAGTGCAATAGGGGTGGACGGTATGTGTCTTATCGATGTTCCTTAGTTTCACGAGTCTGTTCAAGGCCTTCCACCTACCCGTCCAACCCTATTGCACCCGACTTTCAGTACATTTTGCTGCTTGGGGCCAGACGGGGCCGACCGAACCGTATGTTCTCTTAATCTATATCGTTCACACACATTCCGGTCTGGCCGATATAGCATACCACATGATAGCGGTATCTCATAAATTACTCCTGTTCTGCACTCAACAAACTCCCGTGCATGCTTCTTCCTGCAACACGGACGATCAGCCTGCGAGTTGACAACCCGACACAGTCTACCAAGCCTGTTGGGCGCCGAGAACACCACGGATACATCATACTTGGGATATCGCATGCACGTACGGTATCCCTACCCCCTTCTCCCCCAGGTTGGCGCTTCGTTCCCTTCCTTTTCCCCTAACCGACTTCAACAAGGTCTCACACACACTTGTAATCAAGGCTGCGGGAAACCCCGCCTCTACGAGCCGTGAGACCTGACTAAGGCACTGTCGCAACATAGAGTGAGTACAAGACCTCGTGATGGCAGACTTCGGACATCCTACAGCCATACCTCTCTTAACAATTTTTTGAATGCCACGAATCAAAAGATAACAAGGCCTCCTTTGACCTCGAGGAGTACGACCAACAAACGTGCTCTTCTTGCCTGTGCAACGCTAAGCCCAAAAAACACAGTCTCCTATCCATCTGTTCTTCATAGGTGAAGGTCAGGCCGTGAGCTGCAGCACTGAACCCCTCAAGAATCAGTCGCCGTTGAGACGTCACAGTCAAAACTTGATGAGATGGCCGCTCCAGAAAGAGAACGTTGTCGTCCACATATCTACAGACCCGCACAACACCAAGGCTCGGAAGACACGCACTGAGTCGACAGGCAACATTCGAAAAAAAAACAAATATCGCTCAACAGTGGAGCGACACACGAGCCGATGCAAATTCCTTTTGTTTTTTGCACATAAAGCGACCGCCCATCAGCCACAACAGTGGCAGAAAGATAACTCAAGCAACACGACGAAATCCTCCACCGACATGCCACACGCACTCTGGAACCTGTTCCTCATAAAGGCCCCAATTCTTGCCTTCACCGCATCAAACACAGGCGCGTGAGGAACGGAATAGTAAAGATCCTCGACGTCTACAGACATCAGCCAACTCACTGCACTGTCTTGGGATTCCAACTGTTCGATAACTCAAGCAACACGACGAAATCCTCCACCGACATGCCACACGCACTCTGGAACCTGTTCCTCATAAAGGCCCCAATTCTTGCCTTCACCGCATCAAACACAGGCGCGTGAGGAACGGAATAGTAAAGATCCTCGACGTCTACAGACATCAGCCAACTCACTGCACTGTCTTGGGATTCCAACTGTTCGATAACCTCCCCCGATTCCCGGATCAGATAAGGGCCGGGCAAGGGCAGCTGATTCAGGCCTTTGGGAGGAACAGGTTCCAGAGTGTGTGTAGCATGTCGGTGGAGGATTTCGTCGTGTTGCTTGAGCGTCATGTTTCTGCCACTTTTGTGGCTGATGGGCGGTCGCTGTATGTGCAAAAAAGAAAAAGAAAAAAAGGAATTTGTGTCGCTCCACTGTTGAGCGATATTTTTCTTTCGGATGTGGACTGTCGACTCAGTGCGTGTCCTCCAAGCCTTGGTGTTGTGCGGGTCTGTAGATATGTGGACGACAACGTTCTCTTTCTGGAGCGGCCATCTCATCAAGTTTTGACTGTGACGTCTCAACGGCGACGGATTCTTGAGGCGTTCAGTGCTGCAGCTCACGGCCTGACCTTCACCTATGAAGAACAGATGGATAGGCGACTGCTTTTTTTTGGGCTTAGAGTTACACAGGCAAGAAGAGCACGTTTGTTGGTCGTACTCCCCGAGGTCAAAGAAGGCCTTGTTATCTTTCGATTCCTACCATTCAAAAATTATTAAGAGAGGCATTGCTGTAGGATGTCTGAAGTCTGCCATCACGGGGTCTTCTACTCACTTTATGTTGCGATAGATACCGCTGTCGTGTGGAAGATGCTATATCGGCCAGACGGGAAAGTGTGTGAACAATAGATTAAGAGAACATGCGGTTCGGTCGGCCCCGTCTGGCAGTTCATTGTAGCCGCTGCACGTGTGAGCCGATTTTTTGATAAGACTGTTCTTTTGGGGGTTGTTGGTAAGGCATTTGTAAGTGAGATTATAGAGGCTCATGGGATTGTAAAGGCCGAGGATGACACGTGCATCAGTCAAGCGTCTATCGCTCTATCAGAAAAAGAGCTTGCATTCCTTGAGAGGGCGTTGTAGGTGTCACGGTTGTTCTTTTCTTTTGTGTTGTGTTGTGGTTTTTCCCTGGCCATGCTCTTCGCAAATAAAAGTTAGTTGTTAGACCGCTTGTCCCCTTCTTCTTCGTTGTTCTTGTGTGTTGTTCTTGTGTTCTTGTTCCACGTGTACTGTTTGGCGCGCTACTATGTTGTTTAGTGCGTCTCCCGCCAGGTGTCATACCGACGGGTTACAGGTTACCATCTGTGCGTGCTTGCCTCTTCCGGCAACAACGCTCAACAAATATGGAGAAATTTCCGCCGTCAGCATAGTTATTAATCCCAGTTCTCTACTGTGGAGTGGTCGCACATGTGTGATTCTGTGTTTTTCTATGATTGTAGCCCGTCATTGTCTGGGGGCCGAGTGGGCGCCGGTACATTTCTCGGCGTCTGCGATACGTTAGGAATCACGTACGCACGAGGATATTGAGGAATATGTATTTCCAATCATCACCATCGACTCTATATTATGCTCTCGAACCAAGTGGCCACGTCTGGCTGATTTATGGGTCAGCCCATCTACGTGTCCTACGATACGCAATACGCGGTTTCGAGTACAGTTTGGAGAAAGCCCCAAATTTGTCCAGCTTGACAAATTTGGAGAATGTCCAGTAAAGTGTATGGGGGTTTGTTTCGAGAAATTCTTAGGAAAGTCTAGTGTAGTCGAGTGCATTTCTCATCTGAGCGCCACCCTCCCACTGCTGAGCTAAACCAATGCTTCTCATCATTTTTTTGCTCCCTTCGCCCGTTTTGTCATTCATAAGAGAGTTAGCGCCTGATATTAACTACAAAAGAATACACGGATAAAAATGTATTTGCTTCTTCAGAGTTTGTTGAAAGTATTGTTTGTGGCGGGCGCCCTTACTGCTACAGAGCCCTTCCAGTACCGTGCGCTCCCAGTAGCCGTCATGACATACCGTGGAGGCGTTCCCGGTGAAGGAGGTGTCATGTGAATGATATACAAGGGTCGTTCAATGATGAGTGAGATTTTTATTTCTCTAGATAACAGTGGGAAATTCGTTAACCATGTACAAAACTAAGTTAGTTTTTAAAGTATTCACCGTGCGCATTTAGGAACGGCTGCCACGCTGTGTCAACTCTTTGATGCCTTTGCGTAGAAATAAGTGGGCTGCTGCCGCAGCCACCGCAGGACATTTCTCTGGAGGAGTTCGATCTGTGTGGAACATCTTTCCTCCACGATGCGCTATAAGGGCCCCAAAGAAATGGTAATCGCTTGGAACTAAATCATGGCGTGGGGAAACCTCTTATCGTAATTTCGGCAACGGTTGCTAACCATGGGCGTTCCCAATATTTTTCCAAGGGGGGTAAAGCGCGTCCAGGAGGGCGGGGGGGGGGGGGGCAAAGTGCAAACCCCCACCCCCTACAACATCTTTTTCTTGAGGCGGACGTTGCGCACTCTGTGGGTGTTCAGAGGTTCCTATCGCGACATCTGACAATAATCATTACGACCCATGACTAAAGAGCGCACTATTTTCACAAACGACCTTTGTGTTCCAGGGCGAGCCACGTCTCCCCTTGCCACCCTCTCGGTACGCCCATGTTGCTAACGTCAAATTCGCAGTGGGAGGCCGAGCATTGTCATGAAGAAGAATGACACTTCTGGACAACATCTCAGGCCTCTTGTTGCGAATTGCGTTCCGTACGGCACGTTTTATCAGCGTGGAGTAGTACAGGGTATTAATCGTTGCTCCTTTATCCAAAGAGCCCATGTCGATAACACCCCGTGTGTCCGAGAAGACACTTTTCATGGACTGCCCAGAAGACAGTTGCATCCTACTTTTCTTTGGCGGCAGGGAAGCCTTATGTCGTCGTTCCATGCTGCTGCTTTTTGTCTCTGGGGTTAAATGATGCATCCAGGTTTCGTTACATGTGATGATTTATTGCATAAATTTCGTCCCGCTCGGATTGAAACCGGTTCGGCAGCTGCTCAGAGACAGCCACGCGCTCCTTCCTGGTCACTAGTGAGGTATCGGGGTACCCATCTTGCACGGACTTTGCAGACCAGTAAGTGCTCGTGAATGATTGACACCACACTGCAGACACTGATATTGCGGTGCGATGCAATGTCCCGAACTGTTACTCGCCGGTTCTCGAGGATGGTTTGCCCAACGCCTGTGACGTTCACTGAGTGGGCTGATGAGTGTTTTCTCTGTGTATGTTTTGCATTGTTGTCACATCTTGAAATGTTGAGCAGCGCGCTCCTGAGCGTTTCGTTTTTTCTCGTCACGCCACATCGACTGTGTTCGTTCTTTGCAGCGGTGTCACTCTTGTCCTCACCTGCCCAGACCTTCCATCACCATGTAACGAGAGCCCAGCTATGGCCTGATGTTCAGCCGGGTGCGAGAGTATAGCGGGGCATGGCCACGCGCTACTTCAACATACAGCAGTGCGATGTGTAATTTGGATGAGTTATTAACCAGTCAAATATGAGTAGAAGTGAGCGCGGGCGCGAGTATACAGGCGGATACCCGCGCACTTGTGCGATGTGTGGTTAGAAATGAAGTGTCGCTGCGTGTTCCGGGTGAAAGGCTCGTCTACCCGTGGGGAGTGCTGCTGAATCCGCATTACCCGCAGTCACTAAACTGATCTGTTTCCACCTTAACTTACTCATTATTTTGTCGTTTTCCTCAGTTTTTATATGGAAAATTAGAAAATCTGGACATCCTGGTGTGGTGCGGGTAGTGGGTGGTGGTGGGTGGTGGAAAGGCTTGCCGTTGTCGGCCTCACGTAGGTGGGCAACGTCACGACTGACGCCCTGGGGAAATGTGCGTCCTGGGCCGACTTCTAAGGGAACTGTGCCGACATATGTCTGAAAGCGTCTGAGGACGTGCGGGTAGTAATTTACGTGATCGCGCTCGCCTTTAAATATGAACCTATAACGTATTACATAATTAAATTAATTTACAAAGTGCATTCTTGTGTATTTCTGTTTCATTTACAGCGTAATTCTGGTCCTTTTGATGCATTTTCAGATTTAATTTCAGACGCTTAATGACCTGTATCATTTGCTAATTGGTTGTAACGATTGAGAAATGTGTTCTTACTCGTCTGTCCGGGCGCCGGTTGTGCTGTGTGGGTGTTTTCCCTGGGTTTTCTTCAAACACGTTAAGACAAATATAGCCACAGTTCCCTGTGAAGTTTGCACAGGAGCCACGATCCCCCCGCGACGGTTGTGACGTTGCCTGCGTGAGCGTGACCGACTACGAAAAGCATCCCCACCGCCACCACAACCACCTACGTGTCTGCAAACGTTCTAAAATGAAAGAAGACGAGAAACGGAACAAAAATTAAGTTTGAAACTCCAATTTTTTAGACGGTCGCGTCTCAGATTACCTGCGAAGTCTGAAGATTAATCACGCTGATTGTTCCGTGCGACGCACAATTTTCTTTTCAGAGAGTGCATTTGAACTTCGTACGCTCAAAATACCATATGCGGCACCATCTGGCTTCTAAAGTTCCATTTTTAAAAATAATTTAAACTCCTGTTGCATCGAATAGACTTTTACCCGAGGAACGTCATCATGACGTTGCTAGACAGACTGAAACCGAAAGAAATCGGAAGGGGAGGGCTGGGTTCCACGAATGGGCAATTGTTCGCTGCCTCCTATTGAAAGAAAAGCAGGTCGCGTCCCTTCCAGTGACCATCATCATCACCTCAAGACCGTGGCTTTCGGGCGCGACCTTGTCCGCCCCCTAGCTTCTGGCGTAGTTCAACTCTAGCAAATTGGTGGCGCTGTCGAACACTATGACGTAATTTGTTTACAAACAGGGAGAGGTCTATTGCCTGAGCCTGCTAGATGTTCCACAGATATGGCGAAATTATTCACGTGCTTAACCACGCAACACTCTACCGAGAAATACTGCTCTAATACTTGGAAGGAGACTTGTCTCCTGACGTCGCTCCTGGATGAAAGTCTTGGCACAAGGCACATAAAAGAAAATAGCAAAAATAGAACAGTCCCCTTGCTCCAAGGAAGTTTCCTTGACTTGCCATCATGTTCCAAACAGAGAGCGCGCGACCGTGCACCTGTTTACGCATTCGATTATCGCATCGTCTTTGTGATCTGACGACTCAAAGACAGCTGCGTCTGCCTGTGAATAGCCTCCGAGACTTTCTTACTAGCAATTTATGCCGTGGTGAAATATTCGGATATTCCCATATATGCCCAATGGGAAAGGCTATTTTGTTACTTTTCAACACCCTGATAAAGCAACATTAAACCTAAGCAGTCATATTCATCTAAGCACATCTACATGGCAGGAATCTTTTTCACTATCCTCGGAGGGCTGGTGACAAATATCAATAAAGGAGCCCCAATGTGCACAAGAATGTCCAGTGACCATAAAAGCTGAAGAAAAGCCAAAGCACGTTGAACTCATGAAAATGCGCTAGACGCAATCCACAGAGGTCCTCGACAAAGTTCATAACAAAGTTGAACAGTTCAAATTGGCATTACCCAAAATTAAAAAAAAAAGAAAAGGAACGGTAAACGGACTCAGTCGTATCCGAGCCGTACAGTGTTTTACATGAAAAATTCACCAGCTCCGACTCCTTTGCGGAATTTTGCTGAAAGAAATACAAGTCTATTCATTTAGTCATTCTATTCATTAGACATTTATTATTAGAGGTTAAGGGCTCGCTGTTCGCGCCGGCAGTCGAATTTGCCTCCGCCTCTAATTTTCTTTTCGCTCCCGTGGCTTTCTCGATCGCTCGGTGCTGGACTTTCGAGCTTTTTGGGATCCTCTCGAGGCGCCCTTTCTTCTGATTGCCTTCGACCCTGATCATATTTTAGTGTCGTATATGCCGACATTCTGGGAAAATTTTGAAATTTCAGATTTGCAAATTTATAAAATGTTGGTTATTGTTGGTGAAGCCGATATCGCAAACGTCCAGGTATAGCACCCCTCAAGCACTTTCCAACGACACCTTGATCGGTGTCCTAGCTTCACGCGTTCGCGAGATAGACTGTCTGCAAGGTACTCGTACCCCTATATTTCCGTCTCTCTGGCACGCGCCAGCCACACCCAGAGATGGCGTCACCCGCCACAATAACCTTGTTAGCTAGAATCTCACACGTGTAAGCTATCTGGATTGAGCCGGCTGGTTGCTATCGGTTTACTGACCGAGATATCGCGTCATGAAATTCCGCAGAATTTCGTTGCATCGTAAAGTTTGACCGGACTACCAAACCGAACTCACACATGTTTTCACGTCAAAAAACGAAAGAGAGAGAGAGAGAGACCTGCTCATTTTGTCAGCTCGCCTATCACGTCTAGGTCCTCATGACAACCGTTTGTAAACGCTCCCTGTAGAAGTTTCGTTTTGTTAAATTCCTTCAAATTTCTCCAGGTGGCACCACGAAGACGTACAATTTATTGTAGATCAGCATTCCGCCGTTCCACTTCGCGGGGGTTAGAGAGTGCATGGAAACGAAGTGCGCAATTCATGGCACAGGCGGTCGCACGAGCATCAAACATGACCAAAATATGTTGCATACTTTCCAATAGAACGCAATCCATATATCTGGAGTTCCATCCTCAGAAAACTTATTCACTAATTAATCGCCATTTGGTACACCTAAATTCCAATTCCTCCCCACCGGCCTCTCGACCAGCCTTTTTGTGCGTCTGTGTCTGTGTGTGTTTCTTTTCTTATTCTTTCGTTTTCTTTTTATGGCAGGAATAGCAAGTCGGCCTATGCCTGACTAACCTTTCCTCGTTTTTTTTAAAATAAACATATTCCCCCTGCCCGAATTCTTCACTCAATGATATGTTATGTGTGGTCATTGTGACTATTATTGTTGCGCTTGTATTACATAATTTGTTATTAATTATTGTTGTAGATACTCGTGAATAACGTTCGTGAACACAACATTTATTTAACTGTTGCGTTACAAAACGAAATACCGCGAAGGTAGGTACCCGCTCCATGATAGACTCATGTACTTTACAATTTCACTTAAATACATAGGTAAGTATTGTGAAATGCTTTGCCCTAGTTTGCTGGTTCCATCGCACAACAGGTGGAATGTCCGCCATAACGTCATAACCAGATTGCGGAACTGGAGGACGAGGCCATCGACCTCCGCGTCTGTTAAATGGAGGGAGAGAGTTACTGCAAGTATATAATACGACCCCATGCGTCGTCATCAAAACACTTCGTGACATATACTCGAAGAACGGTGAGTACGAAGACTCGTGACATTTTAACGCGACCACAGCATAAGCAAGTGAGTGGTCCGTACACTGTTTTTCAAAAGAACGAGGTGCATGCTACAGAATTTCTCTCGTGTTTAAATTAATATATGTCACATATTAGTTCCATTCCTCCCAAGAATATGCACGTAGCGCAGCAGAAGAAAAGTGGGCGCAGTTATTCATTGAAACGTGTTGTGGTCCCCTTCTCGTTATTTCTAATTTGCTTCTTTCTTTCTTTTCTTTTTTCAGCGGAATGTGTGCCCTATGTGGTTGCAATATGCAGGGCGGAAATTTACGGACCACGCCCAGGTGCATTCCTTGCTCAGAGTGACACGCGAGCACCGAATAGGACCGTACAGACTACAGACATGTGCCCAGGTAACCGAGTCACATGTTTACAAGTCCGTACGGTCCTATTCGCTGGTGGCGTGTCACTCTGAGTAGGAAATGCGCCGGAGCATGTTCAGTAACCATTTGTCCCGCCCTGTACAAGCGTAGACAGACAGATAACTTCGTTGCTCTAACCATATAGCACCTTACGCTGCATGGCGATTTTCTTCCAGGAGGAAACTATGGGACTGTGCCATTACATTGTCATCGCTGCCGTTCTTCTCGCTGTATTTCCAGTCGACGTAGTGTCGTAAGTTTCTGTCGTCCGTGCAGTTTAATTCGTACCATACTAGGCGACAATATGCATCGACAGGCGGAAACCATCCTGAATGTTGCTGTAGAAACTTATGAATGCATGTGTGGACGCCCTAATAACGATAATGGACTGAATTGGACGAGAAATTTGTTACGTTCTGTAATGTTCGCGCTACCTGAACCTACAGCAGTTCCAAATAGAGTGAATACTCGGTTATCATTTCAGTCAAGGTGCAGCAGCGGACCCCATTAATGATGCAGAGCAGCCCCTTCTTCGTGCGAAGCGTGCAACGTATGTGTTCCGCATCCTTTAAGTGGTTGTTTCAGAGTGAACGGGGCAATGCATGTTATATTCTCCTTTTTAGGATGTACAAGAAAGTCATCTCCCCTGTAAGTATGAACATTTTGAATGTTATGGGATAATAAATAAATAAATAATAAAAGTGTGTGTAATATAAAAGTTAAAGAAACTGGGATGCGGTGCACGGGAAAGTAAAGACCCGAATTGAAATGGCGGTTGACTGAAAAACAATTGTTGCTTATTTTAAAACCTATTCGTAATATTAAAAAAAAAGTGAAAATAGAGAACAAGTAATCAGAATAAAATATTACGGGCGTCACTAATCCGACATGGGTCAAATGACCGCGCACGGGACAACAGTTACATTCGATTGGAAGAAAGCGCTTTAGCTGCGTTCTCTGGCTTGGTGAATCGAATCCCTCAGGAAAGAAAAATGCAATTCTAGTTCTTTGGGGACTATAGAACCCTTCAGTCATGGGTAAGTTACTAAAAAAAGCAACCAAGCTACAGTTACAGTTAGCCTGCAAAAACATAGTAACTCAGTTAGTTACAGTTACTCGTTTTGAAATGTAACTCGCTAGAGCTACAGTTGCCACATTAAAATAACTTAGTTACTTTACGGTCACATTTTTAAAGAAGCCCAATATATGCAACTCTAAAATATTGGCTTCAGCGCTTGTGCTGTCCAAGCATAGTTATACCGTGTTATAAACAGAGGATTTCCTAATGGCTCGGGCCTCTCCCTGATTTGATTTGTCAAGGACCGTAAAGGACGTCTTTGCCCGTAAATGGCTGTTTTTTCAAGGGCTGTAAAGGACCCCTTATGGGAAGGAGTTCAAACATGCCCGTGTGCCACGGGTGTTAAGTAACCTCCCGGCGCATTTCCCAACGAAATGCACTGTTGCCCATAAATAAATAAAGGTCGAAGTGCACGAGCGCGTGCTCGGTAGTTATTCCATATGAACGTATTGTGAGTAAGTATTACACTGTTCGTAGTGTTAGTTTGGCTGTACTAACCATCTCAAACGAATTTCACATCAATGCATATCTTTCTACCTGCTGCTCAGATGTGACATCCTTTTGAGTAGCTCACATAGCAGCGTTCACATTTCACGGGTGGAAAACGGGCTTAGTGTACGTTTTAAGAAACAGTACGATTAAAATGTGGCAGTCATCGAAAAAGCCAGCTAGACAGCGGCAAGATTTTCAACCACGCCTCTTTCAATTGCCGGTTAAGTGCGCTAGAATCAATTATGTTCAAATTGTCTAATTCATTTGTTTGAACTCCCGCAGATGTCTCACTTTTCCGCCGTCCGCCGTATTTCAATTGTTCACGTGCTTAGTCACCTTGAGGTTCATGTTGTGTTCGTCCGGTGTGTGTTTCAGCCTCACACCGTCACTTTCCATAATGTTCGCCAGATGCCGCTGCCTCGTACTTGTGCTGTATACATGTGTGTGTGTATGAGAATAATGAGAGTAATATGGGAGAGAATGTGAAGAGAGTGAGTAGTTGGATGAGGACCCTTGATAAGTCGTCTGGAAACGGAGATGCAACCGTAGCGTAATTGGTTAGCGCACACAACCGGCAAAGAGATGCGTAGTTCAAATCCCGCCGCCGTCTGGCTTTTTTTTTTTTTTTGACGACTGATACATTTCAAGTGTTCGTGTTCTCAGGCACCTTGAAGCTTGTGAAGCCTCGGAACCGTTACTTCCCAACATGTTGACCAGATGTCGCCGCCTCGTACAACTGTGTTGTGTGTATGTGTGTGTGTGCACGTGCGTGCGTGTATGAAGAAATTTAGGAGAGAATGTGAAGAGCGTGAGTGCGTGTCCCGTTAGTTGAATGAGTGTCAGCTTAAGAGTAACTGGTTAACGCGTCTGACCTGCAATCGAGAGGTGCCTGGTTGAAATCCCGCCGCTGTCCAATGCCATATTTCAATTGTTCGTGCTCTTAGGCACCTTCATGCCTGTGTTGTGTGCGTCATCCTTAGAACCATTACTTTCAATGATTAAGAAAAAAAAAGAAACATCTGGTGAGGAGCCATCCGTATTTCGAACGCACGACTGCGCTTCCTGAACGGCATGAAGCAACAATAGTCCAGGTTTCGAAATGGTGGTGGCTGTTGACTGTAGGCTTTTAACTGCGCCTATGCCACTGCACATGGAAATATTATTACGCTGGCTACAGCGCGCACACATACAAGGTATCTTTTTTAAGTACCACAGATTTTTATATTAAAAATGCGAGCCCCAGATATGCCGTTTATGCAGCGCATGCAAATATTGGTCGATTAATTAGCTAAAATTAGTTAATTAAATTATTAATTTCACGTTTTCTGCCGAATGCGAGATAGCTGAATCGGAGCCAGTCATTATTCAAATCGACGGACCTGATTAAACGCCCTGATGAAGCGAACGTACTTTGAGATATAAAATGTCAAATTCCGCTATGCAAATGAGCGAAGCTAGAACTACAAGTTTTTTGAGCACAGAAACGAATCGACCTTCACCTTATCTGGAATGGAGAGCGGTATCAGATTAGCGCTTACTCCAATCAGCTCTCTCGCTCCAAAGCACGTGGCATCTCTCACGTGGATTGCCTGTCGCTCTTCCTGCGATCGAGTATTGTACGTAGTTCCAACTCATTTGCGTAGCTAAATTTGACAAATTATATCTTTTTTTTAATTCCGTGTTAGCGCCGCGAAGCAACTGTGGCTATGAGCGGCGTATAGACGTGGACAGATGAAGAGAGGACAGCAGGAAGGAGTGGGGGACAGGGGGGTTAGTATGCGTCCTGGGCAGACTTCAAGGGGAACTGTGCCGACATTCGTCTGGAAAGTCTTCGGAAAACCCAGAGAAAACCTCAGACAGCACAGCCGGTAACAGGATTCGAACCCGTGTCACCTCCCAGTCTCGGCTGGAAAGCGATCACTCTAACCGCTATGCCACGGGAGCTGGTCACAAATTATATCTCGAAGTACGTTCGCTTCTCATGATGTTTAATAAGGACGATGGATGTGAATAATGACAGGTTCCAATTCCGCGGTCCCGCATTTCCAAGAAAACATCTAATTAATAGGTTAATGAATTTTAGCTTATTAGCCATCCAGCAGTTGCATACGCTGTCCTACAGGGCGTCCGCCCTGCCGTATAACCCGCCTGCCGAAAACGGCATCTGTTTTGCTCCGCTAGTGTTTACCTATAAAAATTCGGTAACGAATTTAAAAAAAAACACCCCGTGTATAACCCAACCTGCTTTTCACCTCACTCTTCTATACCTTCCAGGTTTCTGCGCGGCGCCCGGTCAGGTTTGGATGATGATGGCATGGTTGGCATCGTGATGACGTTATACGTTTTTTCTTTTTTTTCTGAGAACTGAAGGAATACCGCGACCAATAAAGACATATCGATGTGATGTTTTAGTATTCACGTAAGCATGGGTAGGTTATGAACTACACACTGTCAGGCAACGAAGAATAAGACGTCTCGCTTGACAATACAAGAGCGAAAATATCGAAAGTCAATATGCTCTGTAACAAGTGTTTATTTGCTGTAACAAGTGTTTTCATAATGGTAAAGAAAAATGGCTGTTTTAATGCAGCAGGTATTGCATTCTATGATTTAATGTCTTTAAGCTTCAAACCCATATTCAAACCCAAAACTCATATTTTATTTATTTTTTGCAGCACATGCTATCTCGTTGAACCAGAGCTTCATCTGGCAACACTCTTTTCCGCCTAGTCGTAACAGGGCGGTTTGTTCATGGTGAGCTAGAAGGCTCACCATAGTTTGTTTATCTTCAATGTTCATGACGTGTCAATGACGTGAGGTGTCACTGGGATTGTTTAGTTTCTTGTGTTGTGTTTCTGCTACTCTAGAAGGGTAATTCCTACAATGAAATACCGCTCAGGTAAACCCAAGAAGAGAAAATTTCATGGCAACAGGTTTCCAAGGAAACAAAGCGCGTCGATGTGGTACCGAACAGGTAGAGGATTCATGTGCAGCAACCGCTATACCGTGCGCAAACCAGCAACTCCGTTTTGCACATCGTCGAGTAACAAGGAAGAGAAGATAACCGTAAACCGAATTATGAATGTGGCGATTGTTTCGGACATGTTTGCATTATTAAGGTTATCCGAATGCGTGAGTTCTGGTGTGCAACTTACGCAGGTGATGAGACATGGTCCGTGTTCCCAGCTGGTACTCAGCCGTCTAAACTCTGAGTCCCATAAACAGCCAGTGAGAAGATAGGGAAAGTTGCTGAAGTCAACACGCGGTTTGTCTATGCAATGCGACAGGTTGGCAAAGGACGGGATGCTCTATTCGGCTGTGTGCGGCAATGAACATGCATCCACCTATATGAACAAAGCAGGGTACAGGTTTCGTAAACTTAGGTCACAAGGAGTACTTGAAGCCTCAGCACATGGTTTCATGAAAAGGGCCCCTGAAGTAGTAAAGTTTTTGAAGCTAGAAAACACTAATGCTTTTGTTGACCGTGGAGTTTCAGTCGATGGGGCATGGCAAAAAAGTGGACATTATTTCTCACTAAACGTCTGCGGTACAGCACTGTCTATTGACACAGGAAAAGTGCTAGACTTACAGGTATAGTGTCCTCTTCCAGCAAGGCGTGCGGCAATCTCGAAAAGCTTTCAGAAAACAGTGTAGGGCGTGTAGACCTGGACCCGTTCATCAGTGCTCGTCAAACTACACGAGATTCTGTGCCAAATATGGAGCCTGTGGGAATGGTACAGAGTTTTCGAGAGCGGGCCCAGAAAGTAGGTCATACGCAATACTGAGTCCTATGGTGACAGTGATTCCAAGAGCTTCCTTCGTGAAAGGTATATACGAGAAGAACATAAAGTTGGAGTGTACTGGGCAGGTCCAGAAAAGGGTTGGCTGCAGACGTAGAAAACTGAAGAAAGCTATCAAAGGACTAGGAGGAAAGGGGAAGCTCACTGGTACACTTATTGGTCGGCTGCAGAGGTATTACGGAATAGCTATTAGGAGAAAGTTGGAGACTTGTTCGCAATAGGAAAGGTGTCATTGGAGCATTTTTCCACTGAGTCTCAACGAAACTGATACCCCTTCATGGCCGAAAATTTTCTAATTTTCATTCCATGAAAGAAAATTTCATGGATTTTCTACCCCTTCACGGGTAGAAAATCCAGCGAAACCGAGACGGAAGTATGAAGGGAAGTGCCTCAGGAGGAGAGCCGCCGATATTCCAAACAGAGACAGTTCTTCTTCTGGGACTGTTCTCCTGAGAGATAAACGTAGTCAGGAAAAACCACAAGCGTAGAACTTTATCCTCCTGGAATTGCGGTCACCTCATCGGTGGGACCCCAAAAGCAACACAACAAGACCTTCTCAAGGAGATGTTGTGCTAGTACAGGAGGATAAAGTTCCGCGGCACATGTGGAGACTGGCCCGGATAACCCAACTCTTCAGAGGACGAGACGGCCTATTGTGGTATTGCGAACTGCGACTTGTATCTGGAAAGCTTACTCGACGAGCAGTTCAGCTACTGTATCCGTTAGAAACAGCAGAAAAATGAGCGACGAACTTTAGCTCATTTTTGGGTGAGGATGTTGTTGTTTTATTTGGCTTGCGAACTAAGAGTTGATGAAGAAAACGACGTGAGCTTCTTCGTCTTTCTGTGCGCTTGCTTACTGTTCGATTTTTTGTTTTCATTTTTTTTTTTCTGTTCGATGACGTTTGACGGCTTCCATTAAAGCTGGTCTTATAGAGCAGTGCTTGCAGTCATTCTTTTTCTGAGTGGAAGCTTAGGTTTTCGCAACAGAGCTTATACGGAATCGTTCGTAAAAGATGTTTACAGGAGGATAGAACAAAGGCCGCAAAGTAGAACAGACACACAAGAAACGAAAATTTATGCAACACAACCGCATATAAAAGGTGTTTCTGAACCAATTAGAAGAAGCCCAGCTAAGATAAATGTGAAAACTGTATGCAAACCACGTACAACCTTAAGACGTTTATTAAATCATCCTATAGATGAAATATCTGTAAACGATAAGAGGGAGGTTGCGTATGAGGTTTACCGCCAGGACTGTACCAGAGCATCGTACATCGCGGAAACCAGTAGGGAGCTATCTACCAGAATGAAACAGCACGCAATTGACATTATTAAGGACACTGACAAGCAAACTGAGCTTTGTGAGCACGCGGGATAAACAGGTCACAACTTAGATACCGGGAACATTCTGGCAAACGATGGAGAATAAGGAAACATCTCGCTAGACCGGGAAAAAAACACAGCGCGGAAACGACAACCACGGGAGGAACATGAGACACACACGGGCGCTTGCTCCAACTAAACTTTACTGGACTGAAGGGTGCGCAGCTACAGGAAAGAAACAGGAAAGCGCAAAAAAGGAAAGCAGGTAGATAAAAACAACCAAAACAACTTAAAAATTTTTGCTACACAATCTAGTTCTTCGCCTGTCCAAGTAACCGCCTCTCACCCGAGGCAAGCGAGATAGATGTATCGCTGATACAGAGAGAACCTTTCTTTCCGATAAAGAAGGCCTCCAAAAGTTTACGGGCAAACTTATCTCTGCTCCTGCCCAGAATCCTAATTGATTTAAAATCGGGGGTACATTTGCATTTTTTACAGTGGGTGGGTAGGTGCGATTTGTCCATACTTTTTAACGATCTTTCGTGCTCCCTAGCTCTATCATTGATGCATCTACCTGTCTGCCCGATGTAAACTCTACCACAAGAGAGGGGAATTTCGTACACGACACTTACGCGACATTCCACGTAAGGCGACGTATGTTTTTTTACCACAACTCTTCACATCAACTGCAGGGCCGTTGACCTTCCGGCAAAGAGCTCCCAGTTTCCACGGGGCCGAGAACACCAAAGGAACACCGAACTTGTTGGCCACCTTCTTCATGTTGTGGGTTACCCTATGTATATAGGGCACAACTACAGGTCTGAAGGAATTCCGTTCCAAAGCCAGTCTGCCCCCTGGTGTTCTACCCTTGAACTTCTGCAACAAGGCCTCCGCGACAGCCAAAAGAACCCGGTCAGGAAAACCCGCAGAATGCAACCTTCCCAGCTGATCATTAAAGCTGTCCAGCATAAGATGTGGACATGACCTGCTTAGCGCGGACTCCAAGCATAACGATGCTATAGCCCTCTTGGCAGTCTTAGAGTGCGCAGAATCAAATGGCAAGATGTCCTTTTTGGCCCTCGGCCTGTAGCGCCAGCACACTGTTTTGCGCTCCCACATGATTTGAATGTCCAGAAACTGCAGGTTTTGACGTTCAGGCAACTCACAGGTAAAGGAAAGTCCCATTCCCATAGCTCCAAACACCCCCACAATATCCGCAGCGGCTTGACTATATTGGTGATCACCTTGGTTTTTCAGAACGATTAAAAAGTCATCAACATACCTAAAAATCTTAAAAACAACACTTTTGTCAAAGACCACACCGCAGCTACAGGAAACCCGGTGTGTGTCTCATGTTTCTCCCGTGGTTGTCATTTTCGCGCTGTGTTTTTTTTTTTTTTTTCACGGTCTAGCAATGACTTACCAACTAGCCCAACAAAGCATTTTGGGAAACATCTCGAATCCTGGCATATCAGAAACCGTAAGGAACTCATGAATAAACACCTGGGTCCACTCCCTGATTGCTGAAGCCCCTGCTAGATATAGCCCGGTTGAATGTCAAGGTATTTCATTTCTTATACGATGATACCCGAATGGATTTTAAAACGTTATTACTTTAGCTGTTTTAAGCATGTTGTAGTTGCCAGAGTGTTATCACATTTTAAAAAAGCGTGAGTATCCCTGACACTTGGACCATCTTCAGTGTTGGCAATTACAAACCGGAAGATGGGCTCCCATAATAGGAAGTCACCGATATCAAAAGGATTTTTTTTTTTTCAAATTGAAGGTTGAAAATGTCCGTTCTCTATACGCAACAGCATGCCCGCAAACAGGTGATGAAATGGCGATCACCATCAGTTCAATTGTTTCTACATCTGAGAGAAAGGCATAGACGGCAAAAACATATCGAAGCACGTGTACACATTCACATAAATATAGTGCAGTGACCTCCTTTCGGCAAGGCAGCATTACGGTGTTAATCACGACGACGTGCAAGCCACGGCGTACAAATGACAGATTTGTGATGTGGGCGTGCAAGCCACAGGGAACTTACTGACGTCGAACACACACGTGTTCGACCTGAATGGATCGGTGTGCAATATAGGTATCACGTTCAACAAGTACGCTTGTGGCAGCAAGGGTAATAATTTACTCTACTCTGCAATTAGGTCCAGATGCGAGGTTAGTGCTTTAAAACAAGACTTCCGCGTGGAATTATTCCACCACCGCTGGTACAGAGAGGGCGTGGGACGAAATTACATTGCGCTGAAAGACTAACAAAGAGCACATGCCCCATTTTTTCTGCGTTACCAGCGATAGCCTTTTAGGGCCCATCAGCGTCGATAGCCGTACAGGTTCGCCCGTAACTTTAAGGCTACGTAATATGGTGATGTGATAAAGAAAAAAAATGGGGATGTGAGTTTCGACTAAGTCGAACTGGCTATCCCAGTACGCTTACACACAGAAAGTACAAACCGATGAGAGATTATGAACAGAGATGAACAGAGTTGATGATGGAATTCAACGTGTAGTTCAAAAGTTTCGACCAAGCGAGTGTAAACTGTAGGAATCGCTGGGCGCACACACAGCACACATTCAGCGAGTCAGAGTACGTAATAAGCTTACCGCATTTAACCGCTTTTCGCAAATTGGCCAAAGGTGCAGCCTTTTTCGTTTCTTGTTTATTTATTTTTGTTTTATTTCATTTTCAGTTTTTTGTGTGTGTGGGGTTGTGGGGGCTGCGTTTCTTATTGGTCGGCTCAGGAATCTGTGGGTCCGATCGGAAACTCTCCAACAGACTTGCCATGAAGCTATAATCTGGTGCGGCACTACTTTCATGGATTTGCCGAAATGTGCTTGGCTATGCAAACTATTCATTTATCGCAACGGCTTTAAAATCCCTACATTTTCTTTTGGCTACGGCTACGGCTGTGGCTACACCTGTTCAGGAATTTCGCTGTGGCTACAGGCGTTTCTATAGCGGCGGTTCAGTTTAGCAATATCGCTGGCAATACAGCTGGGGTCAGTATGAGCAAATACCGTAGTCATACATGTTCCTGTTGTCAATCTCGACGAATGCTATGATTCCTTTTATCCGCCGCTTGCAAGCTTACTCACGAACTAGAGTCAGTATTCCACATTTTGAGTGAGCATTTTATACTCAGCCATTACACGTTCAGGCACTGTTCACGCTGATAAAAACGTCAAGGCTTGTGTGTTTGTTTCATTTTTATTTCTTACAAGTATTTGCCGCAGCAGAGAGGAATGTAGTCCATACACAGTGTCATGTCGTGCCCCGTCCGTTCCCTGAAAGATAACCTCAACACGTTCGTTTGTGCGTCATCCCATTTTTTTAAGGTGCTTCACTTGGGCGTACAACGAAAGTGCATGTACGATCAAGTATAACACCCAGAGACCGATGGTGGGAGAGAGGTTCAGGCCTCCCCATTCAGGTTCACGATGAAGCTGGGCAAAAGTTTACGCGTGAAGGGAAGAAAGACACTCTTTTCACTAGATATGACATGACCACGCATCTAGTTGACGCCGCTTGGTTCATACCAGGAGCCATTCATTATCACGTTGCATGTGAACGCCTATACGACATCGCCGCCACGGATACTACTAGGTCGTTTCATTCGCGTTTATCATCCTGTGACATTGTACGCATTACATCCTACGAGACAGAGTAGTAATTCTAGTAATTTTAATTTAGGAGGCTATGTGCATTTCCACATCCATTAGTCGATTCCAGGATTCAATGTATGGAAGCTTAGGGATAACCTTAAAGGGAGGATCCGGGATAATCCGGAACTACTATAATACCTTTGTAAATGGGTTCGATACATTCTTCTGTAATGAGAAATAAAGTTGGTTTGGCAGTCGGGGACTCAAAAGAGCTAAGAAGGTCAAAATGAAACCGAAACTTCTGAAGGTTCCGTCTCCTACCTCCTGTACCATGCGTGACGTCACCGGTAGTGCCGTGTGGGCCACCGGCTGTTTTTCGGGCACGCGCTTTGTAACTTCTTCGCGCTACATGTTTGACCTCATCTGCTTCCTCGATTTTGTTCTAAAATATTCGCAAGGGATAAAAGCAAAACCGACACAAAGCAGTACCCGAAGAATACCCGAAGCCCAGTGTTGCTGAACTGCTCTTCCGTGGAGAAGCGCCTAGTTATTCAAAGGAAATATTCATTTTCCAATTATCTGAGGCACTTTGGGATGAGAAATTGCATTCATTGAAATATCATACGGTACGGATTGCCGTCGCACTGTTACCTCAACACGTTTTTGGTGCGGAGTCTCCCATTAAGCTTACGGAAGCTTAAGGCTGGAACAAGGATGTAAAATGACAGAGTAATTGCAATGCAAGGAACTAGAAGCTGTAACTGTTCCTCAATTTACCTTTTTTTTTCTTGAGTGCATACTAGTTTTTCTGTTCCTCTAAAGGTACCGCGCATTAAAAAAAAACTGACTGGCTGATAGCTAACAGTAGGCATTCTAGTACCCAGCGCAATCGAGGCAACGCAGGTGGTATCCGACTATTTATTGTAGTAGCGTGTGTACCTGACAACATTAAATGGCAGATAACGTACAGCGTAATTATGTGACCCAAATTTCAGGCGGCAATGCAGCCGCCGCGACAGGTGTCACTTTTATGGAATGAGGTTCGTTGCACTCTGCCAAGTGCGGCACACCACGCGTCCCACACCGAACATAGACCTCTACGATTGGAAAACAACAACAGTGAATGCAACCTGTCTTCCACAGCGCAGTGTCTTGACTCTGGTCCAACGTCAAAAGGTTAGTGAACCTGAACACAGAAAGGCGTGTTAGCGGAATCACATAGCATAGGAAATAATCGTATGCTGGAATTTTGTGGTTTCTTCGTCTTCTTATGTGGTATGGTCTGTTGAGTGTCGTTGACCTACTGCCTTTGACATAAATTCTTCCCGAAACTGTCAGCCCTGAACAACGAAGGGGAATCATATGCTCAAACGCGTTGGCACCACCTGGTAAACGCCTGTTACCTATTCCCTTTTCAGGTCCACGATGAAGATCCCGCAACTCTGCGTAATCCTGTTTCTGGCTGTAGTCCCTTACTGTTATGCGACGGATTTCGGTTTCCTGTTCGACCCAAACTTTCCTCCGGGCTCCAGCGTAAGCTCGAGCGTTTCCAAAGAGTCATCTTCGTCGTCATCGTCAAAGTCAAGCATGGACAAGTAAGCCTCGCCTTGCACTGCTCCTATTCTCCATACACGCGCCTGTTTGTCCACTTTTAAATGGGTATATGTGTAAAGCTCTGGAAGCAATCAGGTAGCGGCTGTCTGAGACACGTGCGTACTGTCGTACTAAAATGACGACGTGGACAGAGAAAGACCAACAACCGAACAATGCAAAAAAATCGTCCGTTAAATATGTGCGGACATCATCAGTCAAGCCTCACGAAAAACTGTGATGGAAAGGAAGAAGCATATGAACAATAATGTTTCTTGAGCGAGCTTCACGCTGTATGTCATATTTATTTGAATATTGCGGCAAAGTTTGCTTGACCCTCGATTTTGGTCGCATATAATGCGATGGCTTTGTATAAGGCTAACCATATTATAGGTTCATCTGTAGCTTCATAGGCCAACGTGACAGTGACCCAGATTGAAGAGTCTCCCGTCAATGGTTGCCCTATAAAGCCACCGCATTGTGAACGCGTTTGGTACCATGCCCAAAGATACAGCCACTTTTTAATAATAACTCCTAACATATTTACAGGAGCAAGACCTACTCAAAACTTCGTGGATAACCTTCCAGCGTAATGAAGTTTATTTTTATTCTTGCATTGGTAAGTGGAAGAAAGCGTGTCCGTAGGTATTTCGGCACTCTGTCGCAATGTACTTTAGAACAAGGCAGTCTTAGGAAGTAACATAGAAGTAACTAGTTATTGGGGAAGCAGCTAGTAACGGCAACTACTCTGTCTCAAAGTAATTCTACCGTATATCTTTAGCCGTATGTCTACCAGGCTGCGTCAACAATAATCTGTTTGGACATAATCTCTTAAGGTTGAAACCAACTTAGACATTCCCACCGATAAAGACTTGATGTAACGTTCTAGCAATATCGTAACAATATTTTTTAAGCTTCGTGGCGCTACAGCGCTACCTGTTGCATGTTGCCTCAACGTGTTGGGTTACAGTATAGACGTGGCTCTCGCTGTTCTACTTTTAATTAGTGCAAGGAATGCATTCGTCGTTTATACTATTGAATATATCATTTACCTTCCAGAATATATTAGCCACGTCTCGCAAGAAAGGCATTCCAGGAGATAGATGCTTACTGCTACTTCCTGGAAAGCACTTCCAGAACTTTCCACCAAATAATTCTTTGCCCAATCATCGTCAGTTTCCTATTATTTTAACCCAATCTATATCGACAAGGGCATGCATCCACAAAGGACATTAAAACAGGTGTTTCAGTGATCATGTGTGTATCTGTCTCCGGCAGCTCTCTGTGTTTCTGAAGTTGGCGGTAAAGACTAATATCGCTACGGTTTGCAAGTTTAAACAGTGTTGACACACATTTTATTAGCGTCACAGAAAAGAGAACGAAGCGCTCGTCAGTGTTTGATTCAATCTCGTAATCTAAACAAGCTGCTATAGGTAATAGCAAACCAAGGCATGACACATATGCAAAGAAGCCATTACACATACAGTTCAATGTTCCAGAAGCAGTGTCGTACCCCTGCCACACGGGCACGAAAAATGACATCAAGTGTGTAAAGAGTTGTCTTAATGCCATTCGTGTCGTGCTGTACGGATATATTTAATGGCATTCGTCTGAATGACAGTTTCCGCGTATGAGAGCGCCACAACTCATTTGCTCATGAAATGTGCACCCTCGCTCCCACTGTCTGAGCATAAGAGCAATTTAAAACTTCCATAAAGTCACTCTGTATTGCGTAACTCGTAAGTATTTTACAAATTACACGAGAAGAAGCATTATTTTTGGCAAAACACCTGGCGTTGTTAACGATTGCGTTTTTTGCATGTTTGTTTCTGGCGTAGACTGCCACAGGACAGGCATGATAACAGTTCTCAGGCATAGTACAGGCCCCCGATTATGAACTCAAGCGAATTTGCCCACTTTGTGGGATATCCATCTCTTTGAACACGTTAACGCTATTCAAGTACCGCATATATCTTACGCGGCTAGTCTGAGACCCGCATCGACATAATCGCATTTAATGTCAGTCCAATCTGATAATTCAAACTGTAAATAAATGACGAGTGTTATGTACGAGGGGACATGTTACTCATATGATGAATAAGGGATACGCGCCACATGTTCCGACATATTTGTTACATATAGTAAAACTCGAACTCAGACCATAAACCTTCACTATAAACATTATGCTAGGTTCATTTTTTTCCTGTGTGGCTCATCTGTTAAGAGCATACACTTTCCTTGCTATCCTCGAGGTATTACCTCATGCGTCACACAGCGTTTATGGTCAGCATGACCAATACGTACAGCTCCAGCTACTGTTGTTCTTACGAAGAACGAAACAGCGGAAATGGGTGCCCATGTACCGGCTACTAGTTCAGCAATGAGCTTTGTTTTCGGACTTAGCAGGTTTTCGCAGGGACAACTAACATAAAATATTCTCGAAAGTTGAAACCCAGTCGTGTGGTCTAATTTCGTGGCTTATCCGAACGTCAACATAACTCAATCACAGGCGTAAAGGGACGCTAGCTCATAATTTATAATAGACAACATTTCATGCGCTGCACAAGAGAAGTTTTGTTCCAGAAGCAAGTTGCACAAAATTACGAAATGGGCTTCATGTGACGGAAATCTGACAACATCAGCGCCGAAAATTCAAAATTTGAGATTGATAGAACGAAAATTGTCTACATGGCGAAGACACGTTATTTAATTTGGATATTCTACAATCCCGGAAACGTACCAGTACGTAATGTTAATGATAGGCGGAAATTCTACCGAGCTAATATACGTCCTTAATGATCCTGCAATGTTCCTGTACTCTCATCACACATTAAAAACAGCCACACGTGCACAAACCACGATCCAAAGATTAACCTTACCTCTCAGCCAGTTATATCGCTCCTTTCTTCACCCCTAGGGAACCCGTTCACTTAACTAAGGGACCACTTATTAGCAAATTGTAGTGCATCACTGAAGACGTGACGACGAAGGAGTAAGAGGACACAACATGGTGAACGTCGTACTTTCAAACTTCGTTACAAGAAATGGCCAAAGAGGGAAAAAGACAACACAAGATCACGGCGCCCTCCAGCAAACACGAGATAGCACCTCACACCCAACACGTTATCAGCCAGCCACACTGGTCGCTCTTATCGATGAACATTTTCGTCTGTGCAAGAGCATCGTGGTGGGTGTGCTCATGCGCATCTTTCCTAACTTATCTATCTCACGTGACTCAACCAACTGCCTGAGATGGCGATCTGCTGACTTGCACAAAATTTTCATCGATCCGAACAATGGCAAACATCCACCACGCACGGCCAGCTGCGAATCTGGCCCAAAGTTCGTTACTTCGATGAAAGACGAAAGTCATTGAAAAGGTTAGCCAGCTGTATGACTCGAACCCACATCTTCTGGATTACCGATCCGTTCGTTCGATCCGATTCGTTACTTCGTTTTTATGTTCCCGGAGACACTCATTTATGCGTACAAATACGTACAGTAGCGAACTTTGCGAGATTCGCAGCTGGCGGTGCATGTTGGTGTCTGTGATTGTTCGCCGTTGTTCGGATCGACGAGAATTTTATGCAGGTCAGCATATCGACAACCCAGGCAGACGGTCGGGTCACGTCAGATAGATAAGTTAAGAAAGATGTGTGTTGGCACACCCACCGCGATGCTCTTGGACAAGGAAAAAATGTGCATCGATAAGGGCGAACGGTATGACTGATAAGGTGTTGTGTGTAAGGTGGTACCTCATGTTTGCTGGCGGGCGCTGTGATCTTGTGTTTGTTTTTTTTGTTTTCCTTCTTTGGCCATTACGTGTAATAAAGGTTGAAAGTACGACGTTCACCGTGTTCTGTTCTCTTGTTCCTTCGTCGTCATGTCCCCTTTTCGTCCCCTTTTGTAGCTTACTAGGACGTTATATACCCTTGTCTCAAGGGCAGTCTTAACCGCGTTTTCTTTTTAATTTTTTTAATGCCTTGTTAGCGCCGCGAAGCAACTGTGGCTATGAGCGGCGTACAGACGTGGACAGATGGAGAGAGGACAGCAGGACGGAGTGGGGGACAGAGGGGTTAGTATGCGTCCTGGGCAGACTTCATGGGGAACTGTGCCAACATTCGTCTGGAAAGTCTTCGAAAAACCCAGGGAAAACCTTTGACAGCATAGCCGGTAACAGGATTCGAACCCGTGTTACCTCCCAGTCTTGGCGTGGAAAGCGATCATCCTAATCACTACGCCACGGGAGCTTTTGTCTTATCCGCGGTTACGCTTAACTGCCGGTACCCGACCAAAACGGCGGTTATAGTGAACCACGGTTTGTTTTTGCCGCACGGCAGTTTGTGACATCTTAGCAGTGACCACGTGATTGCGACACAAGGGCCAGGTATATTCTGATTACGCTGTCTATCATGGAAAGAAAAAGGGCATAATGGTAATCAAAAAGCTTCACAATCGTTAAATATACGGTACGCGCATGATTATTTGTGGGAAATGTCACAGGGCAGCGCTAAGCGCGGTTAAAGCAACCATCCGTATCCTCGGTTACCTCGCGAAACTGAGGTAGCCAAGCTCGGTCTCCCATAACCGCGGTTAGTGGCGTAGCCTCCGCTTGGTCGGCCGCGTGTGACTGCGGCAAACCGCGATTACGTGTAAACGCGGTTAGCGCTGCCTGTGCGACAATTGTTTTAGGAAACCGTTGATGACGTTGCTTGCGTCGAACGGTATCAACCGGAACCAATCAGTGGGTAAGATTCTGGGACACACACCACTGTGATTGGCTCCGATAGGCACGATAACCTTACCAACGGTCTGCTAAACCTGCCTATTCTGAGCGTCGACGCTATCGCCCTTTTGTACGTCAGGGATGGCATGGTAGTTCTGCGCGAATGCCTTACATGCGCAAAGGCGATAACGTGCGATGCACTAAAACTGACTATCGTTGGTAAAGAATCGTTTCACAAAGTCTTGCGGAGCAGTGTGGAGCTTGATTCAGGTTTTCAGGTTAGCGCAAGCTTGAACTGATGATTGCGAAGCTTGTTTTGAACAGGGCATAACTCGATAAATCAACAGGGGCTGAGATGATGTCACTCCTTTTCTGTCTGCGCAACATAATGGGAGAGGTCCTGCTCATTTTTTTTCTTTCTTTCTCTTGTAATCATTATATGCCCCCTCTCTACCCCAGAAGTGGCACAGCTGCCTGTAAAGCGTACTCTCCCGCAGCAAGGATGCGTATGTGGGGAAGACTACGTTACACGCCCTACAATCAGCCCCTACAGGATAAGCATAATGTTCGAAAACCCTCAACGGCTAATAGAACATCGAAACAAAGTGAATTAAAAAGAGTAAATGAACGAGCTCTAGATCCTCAACCGTGTTTTATGTGAAACATAGGAGCAATAATCAGACGAACTGCTGTACACGTGAGGATGCGTCCCCTTAAGACTGTGGAGTGAGGATTGTCCCCACTTCTCACACTCAAGGCGCTACTACCTTCGTCACCCATCTTTTCCTTGTACCTTTGACGCTCATCATCTCGTTTCTTAACTGCCTTTCGTTCATCTGCTGAAGAGCAGAGGGGTGTTGATTACATACTCTAGCACACACGGCTTCTTTTATGACGAGGGTTCCCGGTTTTCGAGAGATCATTTTTAGGCGAATTCGGAGACTAGGTTTATTGTTTTCCAGGAAATCGGAGCTTTTCAAAGTTTCTCAAATTTTATTAAAAATTTTTAGGGCGTAGTTAGTATCCGAAGTTCGGATACAAGTTTGCGACTTTGAGTTTGGGTGAGTGGTGCACTAAAGAGCACGGCAGAATTGCCGTCAGCGTCGTCTTTACATTTGCCTTTTTGGAGCGATGAGGTCCTCCAGGGAGGCCTGCTGGTGGGATTGACCTACAACACGCCTTTGCAGTTAGTAGATGGGTAGAAATCCAGCGAACCGGTAGAGATGTAGGAAGGAAGTTGCCTCAGGACAGAAGCCGCCAGTGCCTCCTGCCTTTGCATTAGTATTGTGTGTGACGACTAATTGACGACGCACTATTTCACGATACAAAGAGGACAAATCTTACATTAGATACAAAAATATATTGTGCGTTAGTAGTATACAGGGTGTCCCAAATTTGAGCATATTTCTTAAATATATATATATCACTTTTTCTGAGATTAAATCAATTGCAGTATAGCATATGCTGAAGGGCACTCCTTAGGAGGGCATTAGCAAACTCCAAAGGCAATGTCTTAATTAACTTTCAATAATGAACTTTTTAAGTATAAAAGCTACGAAGTTGTCCCAATAAGAACATCTGATTCCTTCGGTCACCTGATACCGGAGCCGTTTTCACAACAAAGTCCGTTCGATAGATATACGCAAAATACGCAAAAATACGTGCAGGAACACAATTTCTTCGTTATTTTCGCATTCGCGCATATTTTCGTATTGCGCATTTCGGAGACGCATCTTTCCTTCACCCGCAATGTTCCCCCCATTGTTCCTATTGCGCCATTGTACCTTCTTCCGTATTCTCTTCTCTCATCTCTGGTGGTCCTACAATGTTCAAAGGAACAAGGAACTGCTCAGAGAAGGCGCCAAGTTGCGCTCCTTTGTGAAAGGTGAAGGGTCGAAGGGGGAGTAAAAAAGAAAGGATAGAGAGGGTCAGAAACCAAAGAAATGAGAAATTAGAAACGGAGAAAAAGAAAATAGTGAGAAGGGAGGGAGAGAGAAGGAAAGCGTTCACGACAGATCCACACAGCAGACGAAAGCTAGGAGCACGTCAAGCACCTTCCTTCTTCGTCCTCCAAAACAGTTACCCGGAAAGCAGACCGATCGGACATAGCACGCCATCATCATCATCATCATCATCATCACAACACTGTTGGACGAACCTGCGAGCCTGTCGGTGCTTCTGTACCCAGAGCTACCGTTTTAAAGGTGCACTGAGGCATCCTCCTACAACTTCTTTCTTTATTTTTTTTAGCTGCGACGTGTCCTAACACAAATAGAGTGAACTCCTGTGAAAGAGTGAAATAAGGTAGCAACCTGCATGGCGCGCCCTAGGCCTCCTTTCCGCACACGTTTCAAAAATCTTCCACTGTTCGTCACAAGAAGATCGCGTAAGACAACGACGGAAGGGCGAGGGTAAGTCACCTATACCAACGCCACCTAGATACAGAAGGCCTGCTTATTGCCTCCTCTCCCTCCTTCGCTACGTGACATATAATGTCAGAATTCGTCTGCTACTGCTGCGAATTCAAGAACTCGCAAGTGATTGCACCTCACTTCAAACCTACAGACTTAAATCTGCAGATAAAATGTGCGACACGCTTTTGAGGAAGATATGGGACTGTTGTGTGTTTTATTTTAACGTTTTCCCCATTTAGTACACTGGGACGTTCAATCACTACTCGCAGACGATGGCGGTTCGTCTACATGGTTACGACTGCTGAAGGCACGTTCGTGATTGGTACGGCCATTGAAAACACGATCCTGATTGGCTGACTCTTAGTTGTTACGTCACGTCGACGAATGAGCAGGCTGTCTCTATGTATAGGTGGTACTGCCTATACCCCTGGCAGGGCTGATCATGCGATCCGTGACAGTAAAGTGCGGAGCTGCAGCGAGTATACGCGGCCAGTCAGCTGAGAAGAAACAACTGAAGTAAATTACAGGGAAATGTCGACGTCACCCAAGGGGATCGTGCCGGCCGGCCAAGGCTGCTATCTCTGGGAGCTTTTGTAGATTCGGTTGAGCAGTGCCAAAACACACCGCAAAGCGAAATATTTGCATGGTAGCACGTGATGAACAGCTTGACGTATGAAACAGGGTTTCAGGCCATGCTAAATGGCACCTCACCGCTCCTTCAACGGTCTCAAGTATTCAAGCTGTCCGTGAAAGTAAGTGTGACTATACTACTAATATACTACGAAAAGAATGTGCAGAACGAGAAACGGACAATACCTTCTTGTTACAACGACTGGATGACTAATACGAGGGTCGTTCAAAATGTTCTAAGCCTCACCAAGAAAGAAGCCATAGCAGAACATTTTTTTGTTGTAACACACTACCACTTGTTATAAAACTAGAAAAAGTAACACAGGTTTCTGTTTTAATTTGTGTGCAGGTGGGCCACACAAAGGTGAAGGGTAGTGCGATAGATCTAAAAATGGACAAAACAGAGGCCCGAGCAGCCATAAAGTATTTGCAAAAGAAAGGTATGACATCCGAGGAAATCCATGAGGACATGGTACAGACACTTGCTGAGGACTCCCCTTCCCATGCAACTGTGAAGAAGTGGGCTGCTGAATTCGAGATGGGCAGGGTGAGCACAGAACCTTACCCTCGGTCAGGTCGTCCGAAAACCTCAACCACTGATGATCAGGTTGATGCCATTCATCGTATGGTTTTGAATGACAGACGTCTTACTGCGCAGCAGATAGGTAAGTCCACAGGTATTAGTTCTGTACCGTTTATACTGTTTGAACAGAGATGTTGGGGATGAGCAAGCTGTCTGCAAGATGGGTTCTAAGAATGCTGACGTCAGAGCAGAAGCTGCAAAGGGTTGACATATCATGAAAACTTTTGACTCGCATCCAGTCTGATCCTGAGAATTTCCACCGCAGATTACTAACTCAAGATGAAACCTGGGTTCATCACTTCGAACCTGAATCGAAGATTCAAAGCAAACAGTGGAAGCACACTGGTTCTCCACCTCTGAAGATGTTGAAGCGGGCAGCGTCTGTTGACAAGGTCATGGCTTCTGTTTTTTGGGATTCTGAATACGTAATTATGATAGACAGGCAGAGGCAGGTGTGTTCTTATATCCTGTGGAGGAGCTTTCGGAGAACCAGGACGTCACCTTTTTCCGTGATGGGATTGCAATGCTTGAGCATCGTTGGACCAAGTGCTTTGATGTCAAGGGGGACTATACCGAAAAACTGCGAAAAACTGTCTTGTCTCTGGAACTCCTTGTGGGTGAGGCTTATAACTTTTTGAACGACCCTCGTATCCTCGTGTCCAGAGAAGGACACCCTTCCAAACGGCGTTTGCACGCCAAGGCACGCAATACAAGATATATTCACTGTCGCAAGCGGGCCTTTGCGGAAGAGAAGATTATGTTTATCTCTTTTACGGGCGAAAAGGTGTAGCTTCGAACGTAGGAGACCGGCCGAAGACTCGTGAGTACAGTGCTCCCGAGATACATTTTAGATGGCGCTACTGAGCGAAAGGTAGATCGGCGCTGTTGTGTGACACCGGATCGACCTGCTTTCAGCAATTTGTCCTCTAAAGGACCATGGAGGTGACATTTAGCATGACTCGAAAAACCCTGCTTCATCTGTAGAGCTGTCCACCAGGAGTCGCCATGCAAAACATTTTCGCTCTGCGCTGCATCGTCACTGCGCAATCAAATTTACAGAAGACAGTCGGAGAAAGCAGTCGCGGACGAGATACACGACCGTCGCGTGACGTAGAAACTGCACGGTGCTTTTCTTCTTTGTTTTTTTCTCCTCGGCTCACTCACCGCTTCTGCATGCTTGAGCTGTGCCGTTGTACGTCACTGGTCACGTGCCCGAACCCGTGATACGTCACGACTTCTTCTTCTCGTTTGCCGATGCGCTCTTTGCACGTGGAGAGGGTGTCTTTCTTTCTTTCGTTTTTTTTTAAGGTATGCGGAACAGAGCCTTGCGCGTGCTCTGTAGGTCACCTGCGCTCGTTGTTCTCTCTCAGGAGCTCATTTGATTCGATGCAGAAGACGCCACAACGAAAAACAAACAAACAAACAAAGAAACAAAATTTTTGAGGGTGACTTCCATGCTCCTTTAAACCAGCAACAGAATCCCACCACAAAGGAGTTCTAGCTGGCCGGAGTGTCTGGCGTATAAATATCACGTTAAACGAAATTTCAGTTGTTAGCTACAGCAGGCCTTTGCATGTCGTACGTCACTCACAATAAACTGGCAGGACGCGCCACAGTCATCTAAGCACCAGTGGAGCTAAGTGCCAGTGGATCTCGTTTTGACTATTACGTGGCTTGGCAGCCAAACTGTAGAGCAGTAAATTACGTACGTGTTGCTCTGGGTGTACACACAGTACAGAGTGCGTTCACCTGTTCCGTGCGGAAGTGCATTTGCTGTTCAATTACGGATTCTATTTTCAGCAAACACATGCGACCTACTACTACAATCTCCTGCATTTGGACGGGCCTTGTTGGGAGCTATGCTTGGCCCAAGAATGTCCCTGTCGATTACTCAAAACTGTGTGTGACAGAGAGTCTAAAATAGGTCAGCGCATGCATGTTTGCGTTCAACAACGGTGCTTCAGAAACACGCAAGATATATTTGGAAGAACTAGTCCGATAATTTGCGCTTCAGCTGGTTGCATGGTTGGGTTTTACTTCCCAGCAGTAGGCAAATCGTTCGGAAATAACACGCAACCAACCAATCTCCGTCTGATCTACCTATCAATATGGTGATATGTCGCCCAGGGGGGTGGAATCGTACGTCCTGGGCAGACTTCACAGAGAATTGCGCCGATATCTGTCTTCTAGCGACCGAGGAAGGCCAGGGCCGTATACTAAAAGGGTATGTGGCCAATGGGAGGCCATCGAAAAAGAGGTTCGACCTATCAACCACAGTTACGCGCGTCTCATTGGTTTGCTTTTTACCACGGGTGCTGCCATGACACCTAGCTACCACCCAAGAATGATCTGCTTGATCACCTCGGAGGACTGTGTTCTTCCGAGTCGAAGGAGATTCTAGCAGAGGATGAAGGACAATATGTTTGACACGTCCAACGTAGAATAGTAGGTTTTCAGAACGCCACAATGTCTCTCCCTTGGCAAGTGCGCAAAGTTATTTCATTATTTTTTCATTCGCGGCGATCCCACAGCTTAAATGAGAACATCAGCTACTCAGAGCTGGATGTGTGTGCCCATAAGGCACAACATCACTTCAACGCTAGCGGTAAAGGTGAACATAATTAAATGCCCGTTATACTTCCTCGTTTTTACGATAACACAAGGACAGGTGTGTTCTACCTTATGTGTTCGCGCGAATGGGTTCATTGTCCTCAAAATGGGTTGCCAATGTGCGGCGTTGGACACGTGGTCTGTCGGGGAGTATAATACGAGTACCGGACCCTGCACATACATAGCGAACTCTGCTAGCGAGAACACGGCAATCGTTTGTGTCACACAATATTTTTGTGAGCATTCCGTTGCCGCCTCTTCTTTTTTTTTTATTATTCGTGCCGTAAGTAGTAAATTTTATTTGTGTTGCTCATAATTGTTGGACTAAATGATACTCTATGCAGCGAGTTAGGGGAGACCACGACACGAATATGATTATGATATTCTTGTATGTTTCGAAGCAGTTGAGGTCTTCGGCATAAGTGCAAGTGTGCAGGCGAGCTGGTTCATTACAAATGAAGAAAACCCCCGAAGTTTGATATATTTGTATCCTGTTTCTTGCAGCCTTCAAGCTGAGCTTCTTGGATAGAAGACCAATTCACAATTCATTGAGTTGAGTTGAGTTGATAAGAAAAGAAAAAAAATGGACAAATAGGCACTCATTACGAGTGCCTGGATTCACATTTCATTAGCTCGCTCTTTTCCGCATTTCTGGGTAGCAATATATCCACCAAATGAAACACAGGCATGTGATGAAGAAACCTGTGTTACCCAAAACAAATTTAATGACGGTTAATGTCACTACCGGCAGTGAAAAGTAGAGAGCCGCTAAGGAAGGTGCTACAACTTCGGTTCGCAGAGAACGCGGCTTAGAATATGGCCTACGCGAAGGAAGATTCTTTTTTAGGCCCCCTTACTCCATCATAGCCGCTTGTTGTTAACGAATTATGAAGAATGAAGAATTTGCTGAATTTGTTAATTTCTGGGCGCTCGAGACTTACGTGTTTGAGTCGTCCGTATATGTTGGCCTGCCTCGGCTGATTTTGGTTGTTTACGGCGCTTGCTGTTGTTCACTGCCATATAGCTGCCGCAGCTGCTTGTTGTCATAGCTTTATACAGTTGTGCGCCGCATTATTTGAACTGCGGAGAACATGCGAACGTTCCAGAAAAGTTTATGCGTTTAGTCCAGGCATAATCGTAACTGCAAATAAACAGTGAGAAAAAAAGAAAGAAAAAAGGAAAGAAAGAAAGAAAAGAAAACATTAACAGAAGGTTTGCTAGCGCAAATAGTTTACGTTTTTTTCCCTCAAAAACATTCAAATGTGCTTTTAGACTTGGACCCAGCCGTGTTTCTCAACAGCTCTGCTTGGCATATACATATCGTGGTATTATTCAAAGCATGAAAATTTGTTCCGTTACTTTTTGCAGCCATACGATACAGATGCGGCTGACCTACGTCGTCTTATTCCTGGCTCTGCTCCACCTGAGCTACGCTACGAAAGGTTTTGTAGGGGTTTGGATCCCGCCGTTTCAGAGCAAGGTGCAGAAAACAATGCAAAAACAATCCGAGGAATCCCAGTCATCAGAGAAGTAAGTTCCTTGCGGGCTCTATTTTTGCGCATTTTCTCCCACATGCCCACATCTGTGAGGCCGACAACAGCGAGACCACCACCGCCATGTCTGGTCTAGAGATGTGAAGCCCCGGAAAAAAACCCGGAAAATTTTGGAGAAACACTTTTTTTTCTCTCGTCTCCGGAAAAATTGCCCAGAATTTCTAGGCGACAAAATTCAAAAATGTAAACTTTCGTGCCTTCGATGCGTTCCAGCCCGCCAACAGTGCCCCTTGGGTGCCTCTCATCCGCCAACCACCACCAACTAAGAGCTCCGTCTGGCTGCTCGGAGCGATCGCCGTCGCGTTCACATAATGTCGGAGTCCTGGTCGGAGTGAACGGGTTGTTTTAATTACCTATCGCTGAGTAGACAGCAGTCTCATGGGATGCTCTGCTCTGCATTTATGCCTAGAGGGTGAACACTGCTAATGTTTCTAGCTCATTGTATGCCGTGACTTGGCCGGCAATGCTTCGACTCAGCAGTAACCGCGTTTGTTTCCATTTTTTCCCAATTTTTCGACAAAAAACCCGGAAAACCCCGTTTTTTTTCAAGCGATTCAAAATTTCCGGAAATTTTGCATCTCTAGTCACGTGGAGAATGGGACGTACCTAGGTTCGAATCCCGGTGACGGCTGTACTGTCTGGAGTTTTTCCTGAGTTTTTCTCACATGCAATCAGACATATGTCGCCACATTTCCCTGGGAAGTCGGCCGAGGACGCACATTCCTCCACAACTCTAGTCGTGACGTTGCCCACCTCCGTGAGTCCGACAAGAACGAGCTCTTTCATTAGCACCACTACCACCCCGCCCAACCCACATCAACGCTACCAGCTCCCGTGGCCTAGTGGTTACGATGATGGCACTCCACGCCGAGACCGGGAGGTGTCCGGGCTCCGGCAGTGCTGTCCGGGTGCTTACCCTGGGTGTTCCTCAGACGCTTTAAGGGAAATGCCGGCAAGGTTCCCTGTGAAGCTGGCCCAGAATGCACGGTCCCCCCTCTGCGATAGCCGTGACGTTGCTCACCTAAGCGTGGTCGACAACGGGAAGTACTTTCATTATCGCCACCGGGGCAACGCATTGGAACGCCATACTGTGAACCGGGATATACAATGCCTTTACTTTACGGAGTAGGAAGCAACCCAACCACATTTCATGACAGGATAAAAGAGACACGGCCCTGACCACGCAGAGTCCAAGAAAAACAAACAAACAAACACGACTTGGATTAGATAGAATAGTAGTAATGCCGAGGGGCTGTGGCGATGAAGGGCCGCGGTCATGCCTATCATGGAACGTGCTCCAGAACGTGGACATTGGGAAAGGATATCGCCCTCTTAGAAACCTTTTATACTTCCCCCAAATTTATCTCCCAAATGTTCTCCTAGCCTCTCCCCTTAGGATTTGTATGGGTGACCACTCTCGAAGTGCGGTAGCATTTCTATTCGCCTCGAGGTCGAACTGTAGGTGGCGCTGCGACGGATGCCCTAGTGGGGATACGGCGTGAGCGGACGCAGAGGCTCTGGCTTTTCAACGCAGGTATCGCAGTGTTTCTGAATGAAATGCCGCTGTCAGTACCTCACATATTGCGGATGTGTTGAAATGCGATACCTAGAACGCTGATAAAGTGTGAAAGTTTCAAAAAGTGTGGCACTGCGAAACGCACAAGTTGCGAAGTTGTGAAAAGAAAATCTCCTGTTTGCTTTTGAAGAGAAACACTACCTCCTTTGTTCCAAGCGAGATTTTGTTTTTGTCTTTTGCTGCTCTAACTCGAATATTTATTCGTCGCATGTGCATAGCTGTCTTTCCCTGTACCTTTTGATCTTACGTCGAGACAAGAAGGATTAAAAAAAAAAGACACTCCAAATTCCCGTCTCCACTGATCTAAATGCATAATGTACTAACCAACCATAACAATAAATCTAAATGTACAAATATGCAAGAATGCAACATCAGCGCAGAATAGCCCAATAAGTATTGAAGCCCTACGCTAGAATTTTTGCGTGGAATAACAGCGGTGGTTATTCAGGTCGTGCGAGTCCGGGAGAGGTTCGAGGTTTGATTCTTCTCCTGTGCGGGCATAATATGTTACGAGATGACCACACCTGTGTGGTAGACTTCACTTTGTGTGGGGTGCTACTGGTCAGGTAATAACTACATATAAACTGAGTTTTTGGTTCCAGCGGTAGGTATATTCTGAAACACGCTGTTGCACACGTGCTTCATACCCCCCAAAACACGCGTGTTTACATATTATGTTCAGGGATGGTGATACCATTTTATCTTGAATGCGTGTGTTACAATGACTACGTATCTGAAAGATAAAAGTCTAGCCTATCATACGGTCAGACGAAATGTGATGAAAGCTTAAGATTCACACATTTAAAAGCATCTGTGTCACAAACATATATATTCATGCATTCATATATTCCATATATTCATACATTCGATACAACTTGTGTTTAGCGCGTGCCTAACTGAGTATTATGAAGTAACTTTGAACTGTTAGCACATAAACCATTCTATAAATAACTGTGACATAGTTTTATACTTATGATAGTTACAATGTTGACCTTATCTCTTGGTACATTTTGTTTGACACACAGAACCGCAGTGACAAATATAATATAACAAAGGCGAGTGGAATTCGCATAGTGGAACATATGCACGTTCTGTAGTTTTCTTCCCTGCTAAGCACGCTGGTGCAGAGAGGTAGGCAAGTTCAAAAAGTTTTCCACCAAGTCATTTTCACTCATTTTGAAGTGATTTTAAAAGCTCAAATGTCCAGAAACTGAGCCTTCCCAGCATGTTTTCGAGCACGGTGACCACAGCGAAAGCACCGGCTCAGGCCGCGCATCCCAACTAAAGGCAGTTCACGGAGCAGCCGCATGGCGGCGACGCTGTTCGAGGCGAATAGTATTTCTGTTTGTCTTCTCGTATTGTTGCCCAAGGTCGTTGCTACACGACGACAACGACTTTAACATCATGGAGCGACGTACGGGTATCAGCAACATCTTCCGTGCTTATTGAGCGTTCGGTCCTGCGCCCCGTAGTACAACGTAAATGGGAATTATTTAAGCCCACGCTTGGAATCAGGCTGTTGAAGTGTTGAAGCATCGCACAGTGAAGCACGACTTATTTTCCATTATTTGATTGTTTACTGCGTTCTACAAATGTCATTAGCGCCTTTGGAGACCCGAAAGGCTTCAAAAGTGCCGTGGATAGTTGCATGGCGTCAGAGATATTATACCTTCTGATCTTTTGCAGGAAATCATCAGAATCTCACAGCTTCGTGTATGAAGGGGTGAGTAGAATTTCGTTGGACCTCATCTACGCAGTTGGATATTTTAGTCCTGCCAGCACATGGTGAAGTTTTAGCTCAAGTGTGAGCGTGCGGTGTAACTACTCATCAATGTCGCGCGTCCAATACAAGGCGGCAGACAACAGAGATCTGCATGAGCTGAAGGGTTCCGCTTGAGAACGACCCAGATATCGAGGCTGTTCAATGAACATTCGCATCTAGAACAGTATATATTTTTGGTGCTTCCCTTTATAGCCTGGACATTTGACAAGCTTATGCAGCTTAGTGTCCTTCGTATCGGAATAACAACATTTACGGCAGTTTCCACTGACAGTGCGCAAGTATTATGTCAAGTGTGGAACACATTTCAATCATTATTGGAATGTATGTGAGTGTAGTGTAGTCCCACATCAATACACCGTACCTTTTTCATTTCCTTAATCACGGAAATGGACACGTGGTCGTCAACGGCTGCCTAGTTTCTGGTCACAAAGCCTTATCTCTCACTCTGTGTGTTTTGACAGGCCTCACGGCTACGATTATATTAGGGCGCGGTGATATCACGCGGTAAAGCGCCCTTAGATACTAAGACGTCGGGGATTATAACGAGCTGCGCGTCATATTAATCGACCCTGAGGGGAAGATAACGCTTGTGTCACGCTTGTGTGACATAACTAGCCAACCGCTTCACATCTTTCGTAAAGGTCAACTCTGATTATTACTGGTTGTGTACCACAAAATCCAACGAATGATCAAAGTCTCTCCCACAAGTTATCAGGCACAGGGCTCGCCCAAACGCACTTTCCAGAACCATCATCTACATCATGTTCAAATGCTTGCCCCCACAATAATGTACTTTAGTTTACACTGTGTTGAACAGACTCCACCCATAGCACCGATTAAAGCGGCAAACCACACCTGAACCAAAATTTTAATTAGAGCACTACCGTATGCTTTGCTATAATTCTCTGATTCATCTCGAGCATCTTATCTTATTCCTTCCACCGTATCATCAATTGACACCGACACGAGAGAAAACTATCTGATCACGAACAAATGGCTAGGAAGCAAGCGAGCTGGTGGAGATGATGCGTGATGTTTGACATCATGCATTATCTGATCATGTTTCAAAACAGTACTCGGCCATCATTATGTCTGCCTTGCACCCTCGGGACGGCATCTACAGGTAACATATACAGGTAACACACAACAGTGGAACATAAATGGAATTCCAAGGTTCATCGACGGCTGCAGACTTTAAGCTCACTCTGTAGCGCTCGAGTCATGCTGTATTTCTGACAATCGAAATCAAGCCTCCTGTACCAATTTCCTTCCAAGGCATTTGTTGGATTGAAGCGCTCTACCGACTACATAGTAATACTGACTGCCACTTACCCGACCACTTTGCATTTCAGTGAAACCCTTGGAGCGGCTGCACCACAATGGAACAGATGCCGCACTGTCAAAGATGAAGGACATCTTGTCATAAACAATACATTATCATGCACAATGTTCCTGTCATGTAATAGGTTCAATCACTGTCGCATTGGAAGAATATTAAATAAATGAATGTAGCATCACGATACCTATGATGGTGGTGGTGGTGATGAACTGGTGACATACCTGCTTGCCGATACCTATCGTCGTTTTAGGTCTGAGAATGACGAACTACATCAATCGAAGTGTTGCCACCCTTACCGCTTTCCGTCATATCATTTAATTTAAATATATCTCTACCTGCCGGCGTGTAGAATCTATTTATTTCGTTGCCGTTGCGTTAGAAGGTGTCCCACAGAAGCCGGTGGTGCTGCGGTGATAAAGAAAAAAAAAATTAAAATGGAGAGGTGAGTCGCGACATATACTCGGACTACCCCATGATGCTTACCCACAGAAGACACAAATAGATGAACGATTTAAAAGTTCGAGTTCAACATGTAGTTTCAAAGTTGCAACGAAGTGAGTGTAAAATGTCGGAATCGGTGGTGGCACATTGTGATCTGGGGCACCCCGAATGCCGGAATCCTGCCCGTTTGTCTAGGTCCCGAAATCTTGGGATTTTTCAGAAAATATACTCGGGAAAAATACCGCGAATCCACACTGGGCGTATTGCACAACGCAAAACTACGTAATAGCTCTGGGTTCTCTAATTTCTAGCATTGCTTGTCAATGATCTACAATTCTTTAATTGCATCTCGAGCTGCTCAAAAACGGCGCGCATATTTCTGACCATGCGAGTAGCTGGCCCGGTTGTTGACCCTGAATGGTGACGCACGTGCTCGAGTTTGCGCGTCTGTTTTACTTTTGTCGTCACCCAAAGGTAAAGAAATGGCGCTTTTCGGGGGGGGGGGGGGATATGTTTATCGAAAAAAAAAAAAAAAGAAACGAGGAAAGGTTAATCAGGCATAGACCGACTTGCTATTCCTTTCATAAAAAGAAAACGAAAAAAGTTTTCACGAGCGCCTTCACATACTGACTAACCATGCCGAACGACCACTCAGTTTTGCCGCGAATATTTTTTATAAAAATTCGTTCCCAGCTACGGGATAACACGCTTGACGCGCTGTGCTTTCCAAGCTCTTATTTCATCGACCGTGAACAGTCAAAGCAAGTGATTACTGGGGAGATGAACCGCGCTAATGACATTCTCCTTCGAACTTTTTGATGACTACACTTACGTAGTTTTTTATTTATTTTTTCACATTTATTAAACTTGTTTGAGAAATAACCCATCTCGCGTATCGAATGCCCTCTCTTAATAAACGCGTTCATCCACTCCTTTCATGTCCTGTCCGCGAGGAGAAGTCGACGAGTTACTGATACTAATGCGCTAGCAGTAGGAGTGTCAAAATGCAAAAAGCCGTATGTACATGAGTGTGTGGCGTGTCTGTGTATAAGATGGTGAAGTCTAACCGAGGCAGACGTACAAGTGGACAATGTGAAGGGAATCTAAGAGGGTAAGTGTAAATGGAGGTAAATGATTTGAAACTGAAGTAGTTGAAGGTAATTAAGAGTATGAGGTAAGAGTAATGAAATATACTAATTAGAGGTATTTAAAGGTAATTAAATCGGGGAAGTTGTGTTTAAAGGTAATGAATGTAAGAGATATGTAATTAAGAGGAAGATTAAATTAAATTAATGATTACCGAAGGTAACCGCAGGTAACTAAACGTAATTAAAAGTAACCAACGTCAGTTAAAAGGAAATTGAGAATAATTAAAGCAGGTAAAGGTAATCAAACAAAATTCAAGATTACCTCAGGTAACCTGCTTTTACCTTCGGCAATTAAAGGGTCATTGAGGCTAATTAAGGTTTAATTAGGACCGGTTAAAGGACTTACAGATAGTAATTGAAAGTGTCGAACCGCAGGTCAAGTATAGAACGGAGGTGGAGAACCGGAAGTAGAGTTTAACAGGAAGTGGATACCGGAAGTCAAGTATAGACGGGAAGTGGACAACCGGAAGTCGGGTTTAGACCGGAAGTGGATACCCGGAAGACAAGTATGGACCGGAAAAGGCGCTCAATGCTAACGCATTTCTTCCGCGTTTGCCGCTAAATCGACACTGATTTTTTTCTTCTATCAACGTGCATATCGATATTCATATCGATGTTAATATCGATATTTTAAAATTACCGATAATATCGTGCGCTTAAAATATGGATAATATCGATACGAATATCGATACCGTTCCATCCCTATTCGGAAGTCCACACGAGACAGGCTCGCCTCTAAAACCCTTCGAGTGTCAACATAACTCCGACACCTGCGAAGTATATGTTCTACGTCCGTACAGCGCGCAGAATCATGCTTGGCCAGACTGAAGAGAAGACTTGCGCTGCACGGTACATTGGATGGCCGTTGTTTATCGGGTGAAGGGAGGTGGTGCTCGAAAGCGTAAGCGTAGCTCTGGGTCGATCCTGTAAAGAAGCTAATCCCGAGCGCATCCTGTTAGCCAGGAGGTGCTGCGCATTTCTTGCTTGTGATCATTCAGCATTCGTCCTGCGTCACCCTTGGTGAAATAAATGGGCATCAGTTGGACGCGCCTGAGTTGTAGAGCCCGGCGCGCAGCAGTGTCCGCAGCCCCGTTGCCGGCAACACCACAAAGACTAGGGATCCATTGCAGTTCGATATCATGACCTTTTAAAACTACGGCATAGTATGTGTGCAAGACATCTTGTACTGCTCATGCCAGCGATTCCATAGTGATCATGGAAGCCATAGTCTGTAACGTACGCTTTGAGTCACTATAGGTGATCCCCAAGAGGATCCCATGAAGTTCGGCAGCGCCGAAGCAGAGGTGACGTGAGCCAGCCCCACCATTCTTTTCACATTCGCCGCCGGGATAACAAACGCACACGAGGAGCCGGATCATGCCGTAGATGCACCCGTAAAAATATGTATTCTGCCTGCGGTGCTGTTTAATAGCTCAAGACTCAACTGACGAAGAACGGGCGTTGGTACACCCTTCTTTCCCGGAAGCCCCGACACATTACTTCTTGCGTAAGGAGTCTCTAGAGCGCATGCTGCGGTATCCAGTAATGCATGTGGCTTGTGCTTCGGAATAAGATCACGTTTGGTCTAGGCAGCGTGGGTGAAGGAATACTGGTGATGTTTCATAATGGCTTGAAGCTGAGGATGGCGACTGTGGTGCATTGCATCCAAAGAGTGATACAGGTGGTTTCCGTACTTCTCCCATGGCTAAGGCGTTTGACGTCGCTCGAGGAAGGCGAAGACAGAGTTTATCACCTTTGCTAGGGTGGACTCTAAGACTTTCTCTGTGGTAAAAGGGAGGTTGTGAAGCAGGGAAATTTGATGAGCTACCATCCCGGACTTATAAGAGATCAGTGAACGCTTAGCATTGCCTGCGGAGACGTGCCCCAGCGCACCTCCACTACCCACAGTAAACTCAGTTGGAGAGTAACGGCGAGAAAGTGGTGATGCGTACTACACGACGTACCCGATGATCGCCAAGTTATTATTGAAATCTCTTGAGATGGCGACGCGTAAAAGGCAACATCATAGTCTTTTCTGATGACACGTCCATGCAAATACACAACGCGGTCAAGCGTATAGCCTGAACACTGTAAAGTAGGCCACTGCTTTCCCGATGACCAGATGCAGATGTTATCCACGTATAGACTAACAAATATCATTCTGGGCAAGAGATTAGGCAAGGCGGCGACACTGAATAACAAAGGAGTGAATACGCTCCCCTGTGGTACACCTGCTGATAATGTATATAAGCTCGTGTCTCTGCGGTTCTCATGAAAACAGACTGACCATTAAGAAAATCAGCAATCCAGCAAAAAGCACGGCCAGCGATGTTGAAATTGTACAGGTCGTGAATGACAAGAAGAAAGAAATATGTATGTAAAAGAAGAAAGCGTGCTTCACACGACCCTACACAACACTAACGCAAGACAGCAACGAGTGTTTCAACGAGTCAAACGAGCCTTTCGTGCTTTTCTGATTCAGCTTGGCGGCGCCGTCTCGCAGCAGCCTCAGCCTTGTTTCGCCGCCGCTCCTTCGCACAGCTTTCGTCGCCCATGGCGCGCCCACGCAGACGCATCTGAACCTGCCGACCACCACAGCTGCACTGTCGACGCAAAAGCCAACGTGCGCGTAGCAATATCGTGTGTTCTTATGGCGCTTTCCCAGCTCCAGGAATTTGCCAGCTAGCACTTTTTCCGCCTGGACTCGAAGCGACCGGGCAGCGGATTGCCCACCTATATTCGCTGTCGTCACATCCGCATCGCCAGGGTGGCGAGGGCCCTCGTTGGCACGTACGTCGAAGTTCACATGGGTTAGTAGACGAAGGAATCCGAAGACGAGCGACCGCGATTGCCCGAGCGTGATCCAACCGACTAAACCCGCTAGATTCCTAGCACTCATGTTCAGGTAGAGACGTTCACGTGACCCAGCGAGGGTGTCGACCTAGCCATTTCCAAGCGTTAGGCCGTGCTGCCATGAAATCACCACCCGAACTGAACTGGCCATTATCTGGACCGAAAAGCGATCGATCTTGCCAGCAGATCAGCACCTACTCCAATCATCTTCATGACGGATAGCCTAACTCCTGTATAAAATGCGTCAGACGAACTACCCCAAATGCGCAACTTGTTGCGTGGAAGTCGACATTGAGCACTGCCTCCTATCCTGCAACCGGTACCTCTCACAAAGACTCATCCTACTACACCACTCGCGACAACTTGGCTACCCTAACGTCACTTTGGCCATCCTGCTCGTCCCGGTCCTGCTCAACCAGGGGGCAGTTACGACTACCCTCTTGAGCTTTCTCCGTGCCACCGGCCTCTCGACCAGCCTCTAAGGCCCTTTTGTGTGTCTGTGTTACTTTTCTTTCTTCTTTTTCTTTTTATGGAAGGAATAGCAAGTCGGCCTATGCCTGACTGACCTTTCCTCGTTTTTTTTTCGTTTTTTTTCAATAAACATATTCCCTCCCATTTTCATCGCTCCAAAGCACGTGGCCGTCTGCCATAGGATGAGGGCTCTGTGATCTCTGCGCTTTCGATCGCCGCATGTTTGGTTTCGGCACACTTGTATAGCAAAAATCAGAGATGGATGTTTCACAGCACGCGCTCGTCAACGGATTTCTTTAAAATTGAATGCTTTTCAACGAGGATTGTCCTGGTATTGCTTTTGCGAGAAATCCCCCAATTAAAGTGCTAATTAAGGACTTTGAGGAAATTACTCACTAGTTGAGGTTGTATATGTGGGGTGTCCGTCGTACATAACTCGACTGCAAAAACGATTTATACGCTGCTCAAATATTTTTTTAAAAATACGAAACCTGTTAGAAAAAATGGTCTGTATAAGTTCAAGACATCAAACATGAAATGCTTTCTTCTGCAATCACATGTTTTGACGAGCCTTTTCTTTATGTTTTGCTGGTAATAAAACAACAACCAAATGGCTAAAAGCCCCTGATACAGTGAACAGATACCTGTGTTCGTGTGCGGTTCATTGCCCTCAATATGGGTTGTTTATGTGTAGCGTTTAGCACGTGGCCCACACAGTACATATATGAACGTACTCTACTGAACCAGGAAGTACATTACGTCTCGAGCGCTGAACAGGGGGCAACTGCATTCCTCGAAAAAGGTTTGTGGATTTGCTATTTTAGTAAAACCGCATTCAAAAACCCGTGAGTTGAATGACATATTTGAGAGGATATGTTAGTGAACAGAGGCGAAACCTTAGTTATGATAACATCATATATGAGGGGGACTTCGTTGCCTGAGCAACGAAGTCGGAAGAAAAACGCCAACTTCTCACTTCTATTGGTGAGGGAACAGTCAAAGATATCGATCCATCTGAAGGGATGTGCTTGAACGGGTGATGTGAAGTTGACGAAATAATACATCCCCTACGTACGAGTTGCTCTAAAATGTTGAAAAAACAAACAACTTTATTAGGGCATGATGGCTGGGGAATTTCATCGCCGGGGTGACACTCCACCCGATTGCTGGTGTTGATGCCGGGAATGAAATAATAAAAAAAAAGCTCCAATTTCTTTTCTTGTTTATGTATTTTCCTAGTCTGGAAGTATTAGAGCAACCGAACTGGGCCGCATCGGCACTAACATCTTCATATTTTTCATGTCCTCTGAATCTCGAATCACATGTAGTTCACGTTCACGTTCGCGGTGTGGTTGACGGTCACATGTAATTCCGAATCACTTGTAGTTCACGACAATTCGAATTGTCAATTCGTATAAAGCGAATAGGGAGGTGTATTAGAGAGTTATCGTACACTATATGCTATCGCGATTGTGTAGGTAAGGGATAGCGTTGGTGGTCGCGGAGCTCCCTTTGTATTATGGGCGTGCGCAGAACAATCAACAGCATCGCTTACGCACGCAAAGGCGATAGCGTACAATGAACTAAAGCTGTCTATTATATTATCGGAGAACGGAGAAGAACGTTTTCGAAAACATGATAAGCCTACTTCCTTTCGACTGGCTGACCGTCGCTGATATATGGTTAAATGACACCGATATATATCGAATATAAATGATACCGAATTCGAATCGTGTGACGCTTACGATTGTCAAAAACTCACAAATGAAACATCCTCCCCTATCGATTGCAGCCACAAGATGCACACGCGGCTACTCTACGTTTTCTTGTTCCTCGGGATGGTTCACCTGAGTTGTGCTACGTTTGGCGACCCAGAACCTGCCTTCTTATTTCCATTTCCATTCTCCAAGATGCAGAAGTCTTACAATAAGCAAACAGAGGAATCGCAATCATCACACAAGTACGTTTCCGCATCACTTCTTTCTCACGCTTTGCTTTCTTTCCTGCAGAGCCCCATTCAGTAACAGTGTGTAACAATTTTGCACATTTGCACATGCAGTAACTTCCATGTCAGTTTACGCCAGTTTCGGAGATCTCGAGAAAGGATAGATAGGAGAGATAATTGTTTTCTTTTCTGCGGCATCAGTTAACACGGGATGAGCCCCGGTAGTGCAATGGTACTGATCCATTTCTTTTATTCTCTTCTTTTTTCTAAGGCGGTAGTGAATTCTCAAGTGGAAGTAGGACACCCAGGTTCACGTGCTACACATAAATGAAATAGGATTAATCGGATTTCTGTTTTTTTTATTTTTTTTTTTTTTGTTCAAGTAAACATGTATACGTACATGAGCAAGCGAAGGAAATTGAGCTGAGTGAGTCTGAAACTTAGTGAGTCTGAGCATGCGACTTATGTAAAGAGTATTTGCGAATCTTCACAACGTTGTACTTCTAGGAGAACTTTCTTAAACAAGCTGAAGCATTAAGGTGTCACTGCGAAGCGTTGCTTTGGTGCATAACATGATCGTGGCGCGAACCATACAACCACATATAGCGTGAACCGCATATCAACGCATTGTCAGTATCCACCCAGACCAGATGGGGCGGAAATAGTCAGCTGATAGAGAAGCCTTCATAAATACCAAACACCGATGCTTTCGCCGCTGCTATATCAGAACTTTATTACATTACTTTATGTCTATTATTATGAACTAAATGATAGTCTTCTAGTTAGTCTCCTAGACTTTATTACAGTTTTACTGTATGAGCACCGAGGGCGCGTCCACCGGGATAGCTGCGGTGGTATAGATACGTACGTAGACAGCGCTACTAGACCGTTAATAACACGGCTTCCGAAGTACCATGTCTACCGCACCGAACCAACAGATAAGACTTTGAGAGATATAACTTTTGACTCCAGAGACTTCATTAACCTTGCCTCGTTTTTCGTTTTTGTCTTCTCCGGGGCTATTTGTAGTGAAAGCCATCGTAGTTTTTTTGTGATTATTCCAGCTGTCTTCGTTGTTTTCGAATCTCATACCCGATCAAGTTTATTGATGAATTATTTCAAGAAATGTTTTCTGATCTTTGCAACCATTTGTTTTGCAGGAAGTCATCGGTTTCCCACAATTACCAAGTCCAGGGGGTAGGTATTGAGGATTGTTCATGTCCCACCATCAGCAATTAATTTCAAACAATTTAGTGTGTCCATTAAGCTTATTGGTCACGCGAAACCGAATTAAACTGTAACGGAATTGTCCAGCTGTAAACGGGAACATCCAAAGGACAACTGTGTCCTAGTTCCCCAGGTCCCCTTCTGGGATCCGAACTGTGAAGCTTGTAAGAATTTGTAGCTCTCTTCTGGCCGGAAAGTAAGCCCTGGTGCTCAAGCACAACACGGGCTCGTAGTGTCAGAATCGATGTTTTAATACTTAAAAAATGTAAAGGAAAAAAAGCAAAGGTGCAAAAAAGCACCTACCCAGTTGGAGCAAGTACGTTTAGGCAAAAAGTAAGCAGCTCCGAACACCATTTCGAGCAGTTAGTAATAACAACGTCACTTAAGAAATCCTAATCTTGTCTATCTCGATGGCGTCCACTGAGGAGGGCAAGCGAACGTCAGCGAACGCTGTGTAAGACAAATTCTAATTGTGTTTCGTGTAAAGATGTGTTCCTCATGAAATCTACATTTGCAAACCAGGTATCAGTTTAGTCGTAAAAGTCAATCAGCAACAGTGAATTAGTTATTTGGTAAAAGCCAACTGACTGTGCAACGTTCCACTTTCCTCTGGACGAGTCAATGATTCGGGTAGGGACAGGAAGTCGGCCCAGGTTCGAATCCCGGCAACGGCTGTACACTTTAGATGCCAATTCTGGGATGGAGTAAGGCAAATGTCGACACAGCTCTCCTGGGAAGTAGGAGACGGACAACCCTCCATCCGCCAAGCAGTATGATGGCGCAATCACGAGGGGACATTTCGTGAAATAACCTTACCACCTTAATCTCCCGCGTCAATGGCTATGTCACCTCAGATTAAACTTCCTGATATGGTTCATGGAAATCTCCCGTCGCGACACATTTTACTTCATCGCCCAATATTCATCATGCATTAAGGACATCGTGAAATTTGTCTGGTTACATTATTTTAGCCAAGCCTGTAGACATGCTTTTTGTGACAAAGGATATAAGTTCTCTCAGGGAATTTTATTAGTGAAAATGCTATACATCACTCTATTTGTTCCTTCTTCTTTATTGATATAATTAAATATACATATGTATTGTGTGTTTATGCTTATGTTGCGTGGCATTTATCTGCTTATTAATACTGTTACTCTCTTTCGTATGTTTTGTTGTGTCGTGTGCGGTATAGTAATAATGACTGGTGATCAAAATAACGTCTGTTGATCGAGCCAAAATAATATATATATATATATATATATATATATATATAAAAGGAAAAAAATTAGCAGGAGCTCTTTGGCTGCACGTATAGCAAATGTTTGTAATGCAAACGTCGCCATGCAAATATAAGACGAATGTCTCTTACATAATCGGACTCTGTTGCAGTGACTCTCACCACGGGGTCCCACGGGATGCTGCAGCATGTTGGAGCTTTACACAAGTGTATCGTCGTGCTCAATGACGCTTCGATGTACCAAACTGAACGGTTATACCGTTAAAATGATAATAAAGGTAGCTTTCTTAACATTATATATGCAAGCGGTCGTCTTGAAAAAAATATATTTCTAACTACGGCACGCTCAGTGTACACATGGCAAATGTCACTGAACCTGCGCTGACGATATATCGGTTACACAAGTGGAGGGCGAAATAAAATTATCTATTTATTTATGTATTTAGATTATGTCTTACTGGATTATGGACTACTTCCGAAACTCGGATTTTCTAACAAGTTCTATGAGCTTCAACGAAACTGTTCTGAGAGAAATTTAAAGTAAAATATTAGAAAGCACACTGCAAATATATTTTCAATAGCACAATTGCTTGCCGAACCAAAATGCTTTAAGACGTGCCGTCAAATTACGTATCGATATGTCGGGGTTTTAACTTGCCTTCGAAGAGCCTGAAGGCCAATGCCGTGTGCAATAACTTTATTTTAATGATGGTGATTGGAGTGTTTCATCCCCAGAGGCGGTACGTTATTGTATTTCCCACGGTAACTTTATGAAGGACTTACGTGTAAATCTACTGATAATTTGTAATTCTTCTGTCCAAATGTAATTGCGGGATATGTTTATTGAAAACAGAAAGGGAGGAAAGGTTAGTCAGGCGTAGGCCGACTTGCTATTCCTTTAAGAAAAAAGAAAAAGAAAAAGAAAACGCACACACACATACAAATGGGGCCTTAGAGGCTGGTCGAGAGGTCGGTGGCATTAAGAAAGCTGAAGAGGGTTGTCGTAATCGCCCCCTGGTTGCGCAAGACCGGGCCCAGCAGGGTGGCCAAAGAGACGTTAGAGTAGCCAAGTTGTCCCAATGGCGTTGGAGGATGAGTCTTTGCGAGAGACACCGGTTGCAAGATAATAGGTAGCGCTTAATGTCAGCCTACCTAACCACCGCTCGTAGACTGCGTGTATGTATCCGAGTGAGTGGTAGTGCATTTATTACTGAGCATGAGAAGATGTAAAGCGTTAGTTGAGTAACATTGTAACAAACGCGAAGAGACACGGACGGACCGGGTTCCTCCGTGTCTCTTCGCGTAACATTGTCGTATGTTACAATGTTATTACTGAGAACCAGGCAGCTTTATGGTTCCTTCGTTTTACACCTAGCATACCTGACTTTGTGGTCGCACCCACAGCTCCCAGCACTCCTCCTTGGACTTTCCCGACGCCCTGCATCTCCCTGTCGGTGCCTGGGCCAACAGGGAAGAAAGGCAACGTGGCTGCACGCGTGATGAAGCAGCTCACCCTCGATATGATGAGCTCGTGTTATGAGACTTCCACCGCAGTTTTCACGGACGGCTCAACCACGAGGGGAAGTTCGTCGTCTGCCTTTGTCATTCCCTCCGAGTCAATTTCAGATGGCCATCATCTCTCGCATAAAACATCGTCAACATGCGCTGAGCTTTATGCTATTATTTTCGCCTTGCGGAAAATTACTGACAGCCCCGTTCGCTCCTGGGTCGTTTTTACGGACTCCAGATCTGCGCTGCAGTGTGTGGCAACTATGGGACTTCGCGGCTTCCTCAGTCCTGTGGTCATTGAAATTCTACAAGTATACAAGAAAGAAAGCGCACAGGGCCACTCTATCGTCTTCCAGTGGTTCCCGAGTCATGTGGGCATCAGCGGAAACGAGGACGCAGATCGAAGAAAACGAGAAAGATGAAAGTCACTGAAAACGTTAGCTAGCTGTAGGACTCGAACCCACATCTTCTGGATTACCGGTCCAGCTCTACCAATTGGGCTAAGCTAACACGCCTTCTCAACGACTTCCAGGGTGCGTCGTTAATTTCTTAGGCAACTTGAGGCCTTGTAGGTGATTGTCTCTTCTACACTCTAAATCGTTTCACACCTTTAAAGGTGTAAAATAGGTGTATTAACAACGATCACACCCCTTTCACACCCTACAACTTTGTTCTGGAAGTTCCTGAGGGTGTAACAATGGTGTACTACACCCTCAGGTGAAATATATGGTGATAGTGTGTCGCCTGGGTGTAGAAAGGGAGTACGTTTGTTTTCGTTCACATGAACAAAAGTAAATATATACAACAACAGGGAGCAGGAAGTTACATTACAAAAGTGCATGCCCTGGATTTACAACACGTCTACCATCTGGTAATGTATGCAGGTTTAGAAGATCTGTTGAGATAGTGCTTAAATTTCTTAAAACACGTTGCTCCTCATTGCAAGACAGAACAAATACATGATAGTGCTCATCATACTCAACTGTAGTTAATGTTTGTATGAGAAAAATTGTATCAGAGTTAATAACATGTATGCCTGCAATCTCAATGAACACGGGTAAGTCTTCCTCGGAAGATTCTTTGGCAAGCCAATAGCAAATGCGTTATCATTATCAACTGCACTTTCCACATAGACTATAGATTCTGCGGGAGTATCACAATCATGAATGTAACTCTGAATTGCTTCTGGGGCATGTTGAAGTAGTATCTCCTTGGAACCATTAGTAGATGTGGCATTTCTCATGAAGGGCTGCAACCACACATACATTTCATAAAATTGATGCCTTCTGGCTAATGAAAGGGTTATGTTCTTAAAATGTTGATTTTTTCTAGCAACATTTAAAATGCTGGTGTTTCCCTTCGAAACGCGTACACATATACAGATAGGAAAGGACCAAACATATTGATGAGTCGCGGATAATGAACAACGTAATGCACTTTACAGGGGTTAGATATCTGTGGGTACAACACTGCAAAGCCTTGAAGAAATATGCAGCGAATAAATGCAGCGTTCTAAGTAATGAACATGCATGTGGGGGAGGTGCCTGCTCATGAGAAGGTCTACAGTTTCACGAAAAGCTATATACAGCTGCCATGCTTCATTGCCATGCACAGCTGCCACGCCATACATGATTGTTAGTATGTCGGCTGTGCATGTTTACACACATATTTGGTCACCTTGATGTGCATACATATATGGACCTCAATGTGATTATACGCAATATGCTGGTAATTGTGAGAACACAGTTACCAGCATATTGCCACAAACCCAACAGTTTATTCGGCGTTACACCCTTTACACCCCAATTGCCATGAGGGTGTTAAAATACACCTTAAAAGGTGTGCGCCATGAACATTTTGATTTACACCCTTTAAGGCGTAAAACGATTTAGAGTGTATGTTGTTCCAGCCTCAGAACATCAGTTCTCTCATGTTCAACAGTTGCCGCCTGCGTCGAGCCCGTCGTATGAATGTGTGTATGAGTGAGCAAATATGTATGAGTGAAAGGAGGATGAATGAACGAGAGTGGCTGGTTTGTCCCTTCAGACGACGGACCGTGGAAGTCGCTGAGAAGGCGTATTAGCTTACCTCAATTGGTAGAGCCCTGGACCGGTAATCCAGAAGATGTGGGTTCGGGTCCTACAGCTGGCTAACCTTTTCAGTGACTTTCACCTTTCATCGTCAATTTCTTAGGCAACTTGAGGCCTTGTATGTGCTTGGCCCTTCTATTTTGTTGCAGCCTCAGAACATCAGTTCTTTCATGTTCACACGCAGATCGAACAGCCGCAGGCGCGCACCAGTACACCCGGCGTGTCTCCATAATCTTGTCTCGCGGGATCCCCGTTACTTCGTTTCAAGCCTCAATGGCCCCATGATGCAGTCTCATTGGCAACGTGAAAGCACCATCCACGCTTTGCTTTACTCCGTTGGCCCCGCATTGTGCCTTACTCTCCCCCGCCGAATGCCCCGTTCCTTTACCACGGTCTTCCACCGCATGTGACTTAATGTGACCTTTACACCGGCTCTGAAACACATCCTCGGTGTCGGCGCGTCCAGCCTCTGTTCCACATGTGATGTGCGCGGTGACCTCCATCACGTCCTCCTGGTCGGCGGACAGTACGATCGCGAGCGCCCCCCCCCACCCCCCCACCCCATGGAAACTGCTCTCCAACGCGTCGATCAACGCCAGTTCAACTTAACCAAAATTATCGGACCATGGTCGGGCACCTCACATGTGATGCAAGGCCTACGAGCTGTGGCTGAGTTCCTCTCCAGCACTGGACTAATGGACGAACTCTAATAGCACACCTTTCTCATCCCTCCCACAAGCGCAATGGGGCAGTGTACCGCCATAACGACGGAGAATGACCCATCATTATCCTATTTGTGCGTGTGTGTGTGTGTGTTGGTTTTACACATGTTGAGCGCGGCCTGCCATGTATTTGGTGACGGCCGAATCCCGTTCACGTGGTGCAAGAAAAGTTGAAACACACGTTTGTATGTTTGGAATTTTTTCCTGTGCCTCACAGTGAGGATCCAGGTCCGGCATCAGAAAAGGTCTTTTGAGGCAGAGCGTTCGGTGAGCTGCATTTGACCATAGACCAGATAACCCTGTCGTAGTTAGAGGGCAACAGTCTAACTGATTTATATCCCTGTCAGACGTACTAATTTAGTGTCACTTTCAACGAGTGAGACTTGCACATAGTGTCATTCGTGTGCTGTCAAGCGACATCTTTTAGTGACACTCGGGAGAATGTGCATTAACGATTTAGTGAATTCCCCAAACTCACTTCACTTCCCTTCGCCTGACCGAGTGTGTAGACCTTTCGGCAGGCTTTGTGGCACAGGTATAACTATAGAGAAAAAGCGAGGGGCCCCGACACCACAATAATTTTGAACAAGCATTTTCAACAGCGTGTTTATTTTATTTTAGTACAGCGTGACACTGTGCCGTAAAAACATATCATTACTCTCGTTAACAGCCTGTGAGAACTTCGCGTTCTCGGCGATCCGGCGGTGGTCAAATTTGTTGTGGCACATGTTTCAGGCCAATTCGATTAATGTTGGAAGAAAATTTGCAGGAGGTGTTTCTAAATAAAAGTAAAACATTCTGAGGAAGCTATTGTGGCGCATGCCTAAAAACCTTGCCGCCGTTTATTCCGCATTATTATTTATGGCCTTCGGCCTGATTTGAACCCGCGATCTTGAACTCAGCCAGCCGACACATTACCGACTGAGTCACCCACGTCGGTGATACGTATGATGGACAAGTGGGCCTGCCAGCACAGCCACCTCTCTTTGGCTTCCCATGCAATAGCAGTGCACCTCCACCGAAAAAAACAAAAACAAAAAAAAACAACGTATATTGTAAGGGCTGGACAAACATATCATCTAAGCCTTACTACAACGCCCAAACAATAATCTGAAAGACGTGAAATTGCTTGGGGAAAGGCAAGAAAGGCCTTCCTAATGAAGTTCAACGTGCAAGTCCCCGTAGTCTCCCGTAAAACCCGCTCAAGGTCAACCGGTTCCCTCTTTACGACAGCGGCCACGTTCTAGGACGAAATACAATTGTAAAGCGGTAACCGCATTCGACAGTTTATCCGTGGGAAATTAGCCGACTTTCTCACCGACACGACACCTCAACGGCACGAAACTTCAACACCCCTCTCCATCTGTATACATCTGTACGCCCCTCATATCCATCACAGTTGCTTCACAGCGCTAAAACGGACTTAAAAAAAAAAAAAAAAACTATCTTCGATGTTTCGGTGGGATATGGTGTTGAGCCCCCAAGCCTGGCAACTCCACGGCGCTCACTAATACCCACCCCATCTTTTCTTGTGACGATGCTCAAGGCTTGCGTCTTGGCATGGTGTCGGAGTGCCTTCGCTGCTCGTGTATGGCCGATGGGCGGTACGTCGCCTTACCCTTTATATACTTACCCTTACTTATACTTATCCTTTCACAGCGAGAACAACAGAGAATATTGCGTGTATTCACAGTTCCTACTGCACATTTCGACGATTTCGGGTGCATAGTTGATTGAATATTTCGGGAGTTTCTAGTGCACATTTATCCGCGTTCTACTAATAACAAACATGTCCCGCAAAGCCCTCCTTTCCGATCTGGAATTCCTGGCTAATTTTTGCCTTATCTGTGGGTCGGCGAACCGTATGTGGGTCACTGTACAGGTGGATATAATTACGAAGTCTAATAATGATATCAGGAGTCCAACAACACGCCATCCCGCCCACTCTGTGACTGTGTAACAGACGTTGTGTCAGGTTTCGAGCTCCCGATGTGGTTCAACGGCCGCAGCACATGCTCTGTGGCAACTGAAGCGCTATGGAAGGCTGAATTCATTAAATCAGTTCGGATCTGTCTCGCAGCAAGACGTCACTGCATGCGGTGAACAACACATGGTTCGTACCTTTTGCTAGTTCAGTAACTCTCCAGTCCTGCGGCCTGCTCAGAAATGAGGGGTATGTTCATGCAACGAGTAACTTTAGCTAATGATGATATTAGTGGAAGGCCAGCCCAGACACCTGAAACGCGTACCGTCCAATTCATGATTGGAATGTTGATTGAATAATTGATTGATTCATGTATTCATTGATTTATTGATTCATTCATTCATTCGTGCCCAAGAACAGCCACAAGGGCTTTGTGTTGGCGCATATAAAGAAGAGCATTCGCAGCGTGATAACAATCTTCTGAATGGCTGATTCAGTAAAAATAATTAATCTAATACCACAGGTGGAAAATTTATTGCTGCATGACATTCCTCTCATCGCAAGGCTATGATATGAACCCGAAACTCTACTAATCCACGATAGTCGTGTTCAACAAAAGAATGTCATCTGTATGACCCACCCTAAACTTGTTCCCATTAGCTAGCCTCATGAACCTACGTCGCAATCAGTAGCGCGGCGGCGTCGCACTGGGCCGGCGCCTAGTACCGCAGTACAATTTATGCAGCAACGTTACTCTGCTAGGGTTGTCAGACTGCATTTCCTGACGCTCTAGGATTGAGCACGAGTATGAGTTCATTGCAATTGCTCTCAGTGGAACTCACGTAAGAAGTTCGACCATTCTTGCGGAACACTGTAAGGTACAGGCAACATGATTAAACATGGGAATTTTGACAATAACAAACACATGCACAGTGCATTGTCGTAGACGTCATTATTCTACTCAAAATTCTAGCGAGCCTCTGTGTGGTTTATTGAAAACTCCTGTTTTGAAACTCCTGAAAACTACCAGTTAAATGCATGAAACGAGCTGGTGATCCCTCTTCGACCGATCGATAGGTATCTAGGTAGGTTGGTGTGATCCAGAGAGGATGGACCGGCTGCGGTCCTCAGAGTGGAGAGATGTCGCAGATTTCTAAAAGGATGTGCACTCCACGAGAATGAGTGGGGCTTCTCGTATTCTGTATTGAAGATTGGCCTCTTCTTGATTCATTTATCGATTCAGCTCTATGACGCTTCGCAATACCTTTAACCGTTCCTTATACAGCGTGTTTTTGTAGCGGTACCACATTTTAAATAATTAATTAATACTCAGTCAATTAGAAAAAAATATTTCAAAGGTTTGCTGCTGCGCCTGGCAGCCAGTAACTTATAAATCGTTGTCAGAATGGTGTCCGCTGATGTGAGTGAACGACTTTAGCATAGGTCAACGCAACTGAATAAAATAAAAAATAATATATAATCTAAACTCCTTACTACGGGCATTGTTGTAGATTTCACCAAGGTATTCGATTTAACGAATCATGAAATCTTTCTTGGAAAGTTAGAGAGATCTCAAATCCGCGGCGCACCAGTTAGATTATTGCGAAGTTATTTGCATAATTGAAGCAATTTGTGTCTGTATCGGGAGTCAGTTCCAGAGGCTTGACAACTGGTGTTCCCCAGGGCTCTATTCTGAGGCCTTTTTTATTCCTTGTTTACATTAATGATCTGCTTGATTATGTGTAAGAAACTTGATTTTTTTACGCTGACGACACTAACATTTTTGTTGATGCCGTTAGCACTTTTGCTCTATTTGCAAACTCCCTTTTAAGTAAGCTCTCCCTCTGGCTCTCATTTAATAAATTGGTCCCCAATATTCACAAAACGTCATACGTAATTTTCCGCCCACGTCAAAGGCTCCCTGACTTCGAGCCAGAGACATTATATTTTTCTGGCTGTGCTCTTGGAAGGCTTCCCTCTGCAAAGTTCCTAGGGGTCATCCTGGAAAGAAAATTTTTGTTGGAATGATCATATCAGTTTTGTTCAATCTAAGACCCACTCTGCTCTATATCCACTCTCTAGGCTTAGGCTACTTCTCCCTGTTCATATTCTCCTTATGGCGTACTATGCACTAATCCATTCACATATTTCTTATGCCTTGGAGGTATACGATACCTTACTCATTGTTCTAATCTTAATCCCCTTTTAATTAATCCCCTTTTAATTGTCCAGACGAGGGCCCTGCGGATTATTTCGTCTACGCCTCTTCAAGGTTCTATATCTTTTGCTTTCCATTGTCTGTCCAAGATATTTACACGTGTGTGAGATATAAGGTTGCGCTCCTACTGTACAATATGTATCATGGTGTGGTCTCAGATCACTTGATCTCAATCAACCAAACGCTATATTCCCTACATTGTCAAACTGCCATGCTACAACCGCCTCCTCCCAGAACGAACTTTGCTCTTCATTCAATGTCTTATTCCGGCTCCAAAATCTGGAATTCTTTGCCAATATAATCTAAGATTATTAACTAACGTTTGCCAGTTCAAACAGCAAGCACGTATCTTTCTAGATGGGTAATACGCGTTATGTACCTAAGTTTCAATGTGCTCAATTTCCTATGCTACGTATATTAGACATGCGACCCACAGACAATTATTGTGTTCGTTGTATGTGTATTTTGATAGTCTGTGTATTGTGTGTATCTCATATTGCTGCCTATTTATAGTGTGTGTAATGTGTATTGTGGGGTACTGTATAACAGGCCTTGCCCTCACATTCCGGTTTATTACTTGTTTTCTTGTACGTGTTTCTGAATAAAAGGACTTGGGACTTTTTAATAAAAAAGCTATGAGAGCGACATGCATGGCGTTTTTGCAGTTGAGTTATACCGCAAGGATGATGTCTTCCCGAAGAAAGCGTGTACTACTTCATTACTTAACCCTCTAACTAGCGGCATTCGGGCAAAACTGAGATAGCCGACTGGGAGACAGTCCTCGTTGAAAGACGTTCTATTCTCTAAAAAGCCTGGAGCACGCGCGTAGTTTCAAATACGCTTTGTAAGTGAGTTTCTGCGCATAAGAGGAGGGGGAGAGAGTGGAGTGATACGCCCGGTGATGTGGCGAGCTCCTATTGGTGGGGAAGCCCATTGCATCACGTGCGAGCAGCGGATCGGTCGCTTTCACGCTGTTAGTTTGTCGTGTTTTACGTAGTTTTTAGGCGACAAAATGGTAAATACGTGTTGTGGATTTCGTGTTGTGATAAATACGTGCTATTGACAATTGGATGAAGTAGCTGTCTTCCCTGTTCCAAAAGACAAACGGGAACGTCGGCGGTGGGAGAAGGCACTCGACCGTCGCGACTGGCAAGATACAGCTACCAGAGTTGTTTGTAGTCGTTACTTTGACGCCGCAGTACCGAGGCACCATCATCAGGACTTTTAAAAGTAACGAGTTACTTTCTATATACTTTGAAGTCACATTTCGGGGCCGCACATCAGTCCTGTCTGATAGGGTTTGGATAGTTTACCCGCATACCGTTCAGGACCTCACATCGCTTCTGCGTGCCCCCAAACCTCCCAAACCCGAGGCACAGTATGCTACCCCTTCCCAAGAGGGACATGGATGTCCCGCCTGTTTCGGTAATTGAAGCTTTTGTACACACATGATTCATTGCTGCGACGAAAGGGAATATTTCGCTTGACATCCGGGTGTTGCACAGAGTAGTGCTTTCAGTGTAAGATGGAAAATGCGTAGAAGTACAGAAAAAGTATTCAAGTTCGATTACTAAATTTGGCCTTTTTAAAAACACACTTAAATACACTCCTCATGTCTAGTGGTATGCTACTGTTGGGACGGCGTACCTACTGTTGCAGTACGTCAGTCTTTGACATTTGCTTGATGGCAGCATACAGCAATGTATGACTGGCTGTATGACTGTATGACTGGCTGTATGTAATGGCTGTATGACTACATTTCCGTTGGGGCATTCACACAAAGCACACTGGATCTGTCCATAGGTTGACAGCGTAACCCTGACGCTGTATGAACGATATCTGAATGAAGCACGCCCATTCGAACTAATACAGACGTCCAGGAATTCACGCTTAAGCGCGTTTCCTACGTTCAACTTTCTTTTCACGTTTGTTCATACAGCCAAGATTATCACAGAAAGAAAAAAACATACTTTTGATGTGGATATCAAGAGCCGTATTCGCTGTTTTACAGTTCAGCTTCGGCTAGACGCTGCATTGTTTACCTTTTAGGAGCGAGCACATGTTTCGTCCAGCCAATCAAAGGCGTCCTTGAAACGTCACTCCTGCGTCATGCGCGGTGACCATGCGCGCTTACAGAGCGTATACCCATTGCAGAATTTTGACAACAACAACAGAGCGGATATCAAAAGTGCGGAATGGAAAGCGCTCGCTCCACGTACGAAGGTCACGTGCTTTGTCGCGATCCAGATGGTTGGATTAGGCGCTGATATGCTGGCCAGATAAGCCGCTGGTACAGATAAGCTTCGATAACGAAGGTCAAGCGCTACTGAGTCGCACGCTTGCGACTAATTTGCACATCGAAATTCAGCAATTAATGCAGTATTTGAACCTACGCTCTCTTTTCAGGATTTTTTTTAAAAAAGCTAGCTTTCAACGAGGACTGCATAGCTCCCGTTTCTTTTTTCTTATTTTTTTCTGCCAATAAATCCCCCCCCGTTCTGCTATCTCACTTTTGCCCTAAAGCCGTCAATTAAAGATTGATTGATTGAGATGTGGAGTTAATTAATGCCTTGTAGGTAATAATTCATCGAGAGGTAGTAAACTGCAAAAATGGGGGGGGGGGGGGGTATGTTTAATGCAAAGTTAAAAAAGAGAGAGAAGGGAAAGGGGAAATGGCATGTACGCTGCTCTCATTGATTAATAAATAATCTGATGCAGCTAAAAAACAAAACAAAAACTCTCCGTATATAAAGGAATGGCTTTCGGGTCCATTAAACCAAGTGCAATTTACTGGTTGTTACACGACCTTCGGATTTGCAGGGCATCATGCTCCTCAAGGCTGTCCATTTGCTGCTCCTGTTGTTGACAGTGGATATGTGTTGGGGTATGCCTAAATTTAGTGACTCACTCCTGTCATCAGCATTCAAAATGATGTCAGAGCATCGTGAAGAAACAAAGAGCAAGAAGTCCTCCTTCAAGTACGTCTATTCATTTCCGCATTGCTTAAAGTCCTACTACGGATTAAATTCCGTTTCTTCACAATTCTGCCGAATTTATGTTGTTGACATCTAGGTTACTCCCACTGTGTTCTCTCGAATTATTGTTTTACTATATGACACCAAAGTATAATAAAATGAATTGCTAGTTGTGAGACGTATGACGTAAGAAATATATAAGGAATATGCCATGATTCTGGCAACGCTGCTTCTTGAAGTAGATTTGAGTGTCCTGGTCAGAGCTGTTGGCGGCCTTCCAACGTGGAGAGACTCGATGACGTCACCTCGTCTTGGAGAATCCGAAACTCTGAAGTTTTGAGCGTTCTTTTGGAATTTCGTCGAAGCACATAATGTTCACTGGCGACTTTCGTATTTTGGGTTTGATTTCGTGACACAAAAAATAAACTTTTTAGTCCCCTTTTATTCTCCCAGCGTATAAAAATAGCCCATATTTTGATTAACAAATGGGAAGATGCGCAATGAACGTGCTCTTCAAGGATAATAGATATAGTCTAATAAATTTTGCATGCATTCTTATTGATTTACAGATCTATAACACATGACACAACGACAACTGACGTAAGTACTTAGTTTCAACAAATTATGATATAATGTAAAATTAATGTGGCACAACAATAATAGGAGGAGCAATGTTGATCAATGTACTGAGAAGGAAAGACACTATGCACTAACTGCAAAGTACAACAAAGAAATGAAAGTCTGCACTATGCAGATGAATCTCCTAAACATAAACAGTGTTGATATCCGATATCTGTCTCTTCAGTTTCACTCCAGACAAACCTACATAGAGAGACTTTAACGATGTATTTATTAGTCTTTTGTATGCAACTGATCATTGATTACATAAAACGAAGAAGAACAATTGAAGACCTAGAGATAATAATGGTATACGTGGAATGCAATCCCAATACAACGTGTACCATTATTTCCCATAAGTCTTAAATTTCGGTTTAGATACTTTGAATTTATGTGCAAGTGAATCCAATTTCTGTTCTTACAAGATACATTTTACCAAAGAAATGCTTCTAAACCTGAGATTATGAACCGGGAGATGACCTTTGTATTTTCTTCATATTTTGGACAGTGTACAAATCTAGGCATTTGAAACTGCAGATGTATATACTCTAGGCAATATCTAAGTGTTCTCATACTGCCTTTTTATTTTTGTTACCTTAGTCCATCACGAAATTTCCTTTCCAAGATCCAAAGTCATCAAGTAGCTTTAGCATAGGTACACGTTATCAACGCGGTTATCCCGCTATCCCATTTTCCGTTGATCTTTATAATGACACCTAAGTATTTAAAAGAATTTCCAAATTCCGAGATGATGTGGAAGAAGTTTCCAAACAGTTTATCTTCTGTTCAAGATGTGGAAATAAACGGCTTTATCTCATTATCACCTGTCAGTCAGCACCACAGGGTGATCCTGTCAAGTGTGATTCTCAAATTTTTCATGGTTTGAGGCCCATCTGATCGGTGAATAAATGAGATAGTCATGCACAGCCACACAGTAATGGGACAATCGACACCAACAGCAATATCCTTAATTACCCTTGTCTATCCAGTCCTGCAGTACTGGGTAGACAGGGTGGAGGGGAGACTCCCATTAGCAACAAAGTATGATACACTCGGTGGAAAAACAACCCCATTAGGGACCTGATTTCCGACTCCAGCCAGCGCGCCGTTATCTCCGCGCACGATATAGACTAAGCACCAGCATGCACATACAAAAATAGACATGCACAAAATGTACGAGTGCAAATATATTTATTAATGCCAATTATATCCCAGTAGTGTTGCGAATTGCGTCAATTGTAATGCCAATCAGGTAAAGGAGAAAAACCCAGTCGAAAAACCTTCACACCTAAAAACGCGACCAAGACAAAGCAGAACACACTTTAAAATAAACTATATAGTTCTCTTTACCAATCGCTTTACCAGTTCCATATGGATATGATTCAATTGCACTAGATAAACCTTTTATCATCATATGGCATGAAGCCAAGCCTGGTCGTTCCAATAGAGTACATACATTGATGTTTACTACATATAGTTCTTGGTAGTCCACTATTAAACAAGACATTTTGATACACATCATTATGTAATTCTCTATAGCAACGGTTTTCTCAACCGCTTTTGCTCTAGCAATTTGACTATCATCACTCAATCATATAGCATACATTTTCGCTTTTAGAGCACCTCTTCAATTATGCTCCCAACTGACTCATCCTTGCTATACATATATATGTATACATGTATATACATATACAAAGAGAGAAATGAGTATATGCTCCGTGGCTGCACGTGAGGTATGTGCTTATAAATCAAGCGTGTCACATCCCAGCTGTGGACGGCCGTCACGAACGTGCCGACCCTAGAGCACGTCACGTCCCTACGCTGTGCCGATGAGAGCAAAGAAGCTCGTAACGGCCGTCCACAGCTGGGATGTGACACACTTGACTTATAAACACATACATATACATACATATACATATATACATATTGCTATACAATAGCTGATCAGTGAGATAGGATGACAGATCGAGGTGATCATCTCATATCTTTTTAATTTCCTCCTCATATTCTGACGTATGAAATATACCAATAATAGAATCTGTATCCGAATGCACAATTGTAATAGGACAACTCAACTTTTAGAATAGAGTACAATATACAAATGCACAGATAACCAACTTCCTATAGTCCAAATTACAAAAACCAATTTGGGATAGAAATTTGCATTTTACCTTCGTTTTCTTATTTCATTTGTTTAAGACGTACTATTAGCTCAAGGGCTACACTAGGAGTGGTAGAACCAGGAAAGAAAATACATCTACTGAAGAAAATAGTGTAAAGATAACACGAAGGCATCAACAGTTGAACAGCTTACCACAGACAATGGTAACTGGTTCCGCAACCCTAGTATGGCGAGAAAAAGAAACACGAAAGCAATGTGTACGGAAATTAAATACAGCAAAGAGCCTATCACCTTCATCTCAGCTTATCTTCTTCATCTCATGCAGCACACAATTCTATATCTTTCGGTATCTTATATGGTGAACGGTACGTATCTTAATTGACTGAAACCTCCTGGGGGGAAAGTAACCAGCGACCATACAAAGAGTTACAATTCAGCTCAAGGCTATTTTTCTAAATTTGTGCTACGATACATCGCTAAATATTCATTTCAATATGTGGGCCAAAGACTACCTCCTGATGAAATTTCAACTTTATGAATTTTGCAAACCTGTATACCCAGCGTCAAGTATAGATTCAGCAAACAATGATGCACCACATACTGTGTTTTATCACTATGTGTGAGAAGTAATTTACTCTGTGCTGCAGGTTTGTAATTCAGGTGCTCTTTCACAGCCAAATCGTGCTCTGAAAGCCAACGCTCATCAACTTTCTGCTTCACGTGACCTAATAGAAAATACCTGGTCTCTGGTGTAGTTCTGGTGGATAGATGAAATCACAGACATAACTATACCCAAACTCTGAATCCTGAGGGTGGTTCATGAAGTCCAAGTTTGAAAACTCTGACTTGAGGAGACACTGAAATCCTCTGATTGGCAATGGCAAGGTTTGACACCAGTATAAAAACTATTCGCATCCCAGTATGAGATGTAGCTCTGTGGCTTCTCTGGGTGAAAGTTTCTACAATGCTTAATGTTAGCAGTTGTGGAATTGAGCAGCAGAAACGGTCTGGTATATATCTCCATCTGTAAGCAACTCAATCTGAGCCTTCATGTACTTGAGTGCCACCTACCAATTAAACCTTGGTAGACTCAAAACTGCAACACTTCCAAACCATGTATGTCTTAATAGAATGCTGCATAACAACTAACAGCAGCAGCACCTCACATTCCAAATAAATCAGGGTACAATCCTTTAACAATTTTCAATTAAAATGATTATACGTTTCACTAGCGAAAACATAGTCATCATCAGTGATACGATTTAAGTCATCACAAAAACCATCCTCGAATGGCAGACATTCCGTATTGTACACTTCAAAGCTCTTGATCCCCGAATAAGGGTACACAACCTTGCCCTCATGCCGTATAATAAAAGGTATCTATTTAGTGCAATTGAATCATATCCATATAGATAGAAGTGTTGAAATTGGTAAAGAGTATGTGTATATTTTATTTGAAAGTGTGTGCTGTTTTGTCTTGTCTCTGTTTCAGGTGTGAAAGTTTTTCAGATGGGTTTTTCTTCTTCCCCTGATTGGCATTACAATTGGCACGATTACCAACACCACTGGCATATAATTGACATTATAGCAGCAGCGTCATCATCATCACCAGCACTGCCATCGGTTACGCGCAGCACTGCGCGTGGCCCGAGCTTAACCGTCATTAAACCCATCAACCTCAGTAGAGCCTGGTTGCCTCATTTCTCGCGCTACAACTGGTGACCCGAACGTGATTTGAACACACAACCTTCTGCCCTCCACACGCTGTCCCACGCCCTCCACCCCCCTTAATTACCCTTCACTCGCCCTCAACGGCCTCCACTCGCTGTCCCATCCTGGCGTGCGCGGCACGCAAAAGATCGTCGCCGGGCGCTACATATGATCTCGCATGAATGCCGATGTCCATGACTGGGCGCGCGCCTGCCTTGCCTGCCAGCGGTCCAAAATCCACCGCCACAGCATCTCGCCTCCATCGCGGTTCCTTCCGCGAGATGCACGTTTCGACCAGGTCCACGTCAACTTGGTCGGCCCGCTTCCTCCGGCCAAGGGCTACCGCTACCTGCTCTTGTGCATCGACCGCTTTACCCGCTGGCCGGAGGTAACGCCGATTCCTGACATCACAGCAGAGATGGTGGCCCACGCATTCCTTTTCTCCTGGGTTTCCCGATTCGGCGTCCCGTCCACTGTAACCACGGACAGGCGACGCCAGTCTGAATCGGCCCTCTTCCGTCACCTGTGCGGCGCCCTCGGAATCCATCACATCCGAACCACGGCCTACCATCCGGCTGCCAACGGCCTGGTCGAGCGCCTTCATCGGCAGCTCAAGGCTTCCCTCCGCGCCACTGACCACGGCGACACAACCTGGCCCGAGCGTCTTCCCTTCGTCCTGCTTGGCCTTCGCGCCGCGATTCGGCAGGATGACTGCAGCGCAGCCCACATGGTCTATGGCTGCCCACTCCGCCTTCCCGGAGCATTCTTCACCCCCTCGACCCCGCTCGTGCACGACCCTTCCTCATATATCGACCGTCTCCGCCAGCTCTTCCAGGACCTCAAGCCCACGCCTCCTCGCTCCGGTCCCGCAACACGCGTGGTCGTGAGCCCCGCCCTTAATCAAGCCACCCACGTCTTCGTCTGCCGAGACTCTGTGTGCTCCAGCTTGCAGCCTGCCTATGACGACTCCTACAAGGTCATCTCGCGAGCCGGGAAGTTCTTCCGCCTGGATCTTCCGCGGGGACCTGACACTGTGGCCATAGACAGTCTCAAGCCCGCATTCCTGGAGTCGGCACCTCTGGTACCGCCCGACCTGCCCGCCCTACGTCCGCGCTCACCTCCTGTCTCCAGCCTTTCTCCCCCTCCACGTCGAGTGCATTGGGCTCCGCTGCTCGCACACCACGAGCCGCCCGCCGCCTCGGGTCCGCCTCCTGCCCCCCTTGGCTCCGGCGCCCGACCTTCCCGCTACCCTCGGCCCTCCTCGCCAGCTTTGTCATCTGCCACTGGGGGGAGCCCTGTGGCAGCAGCGTCATCATCATCGCCAGCGCCGCCATCGGTTACGCGCAGCACTGCGCGTGACCCGAGCTTTCGTTTCATCGCCATTAACCATCATTAAACCCATCAACCTCAGTAGAGCCTGGTCGCCTCATTTCTCGCTCTAAAACATTATTAAATATATTTTCACTTGTACTTTTTGTCTATTTGTCCATTTTTGCACCTGCATGTTGGTGCTCATTCTATATCTTGCGTGGGCGGAGATGACGGCGCGCTGGGTTATCGCGCATCCTGCTGGGCTCATGCCCTGTGTTGCTAACAGGGGCTGGTTCTCCACCTAGTCTACCCTGCTTTGTTGCTAACGGAGGTCTGCACTCCACCTAGTCTACCCAGTACTACTTAGTACATATAATAGAGGTCTAGTACAGATCCTGGGACACAGTGGAAGTAAGAGGAACAATGCCAGACCGACTGTTTTGCAATTCAACATACTGCATTGCATGATATATCTACATCATTATCCATTCTGCTAATGATTCATTAATATCAGCACGAATAAGCTTAATAATGAATTCACTGTCTGAATTTTGTCAAACATTTATGTCAACTTCCACATGTATCCTTTCACTTAAAGAGTGTGCAAAGTTATGAGCTGTTCAACGAGTTTCGTCTTTTGGATACATGGCTGTTTGTCAGTAGCTCGACAAATACATCATTGAATCCTAAGAAAATGTTTGTTCACTCTTCTTTCACGCCCTTCGATCCTTATTATAGAAGTAGTGACGTCTACATGGCTGATAGTGGTGCTTCAATCGACGGTGCACTATTTGTGCTGAGGGTTTGTAATCCTAAATTGTGCTGCTCCTGCCATATTTGTTTTATCCATTCTATGGCATCTGTAAGACCTTGTACTTGTGAGAAGCATCGAACCTTGAGACGAATATAGATTTTAAGACGTTCTAAATTTATATCAAGACATTCTTACTGCAATGCAAATGATCATGCAACCAAAAATATGTTTTCATTACAGATACACTTGTGTGGCAACACCTTATGTCCACCGGAGTGTGTTTGCATTAACGGGAGATGTCTATCTAAAGAAAGAGCCGAAACAGAGCTGGCATCCCATGAAGATGGAAAGAAGTGCTGTAGTAAGAAGTGAAGAAGATGGTGCTCTACAAATCATTCCGGTTAAATAGGCTTCCGACTACGCTTCGACGAGACCATACCCAGAAAGACTTTTTCAAGCTCCAGCACTCCTGCAAAACAACACGACGCGTTTGGTGCAGACATTATGAAATGGTGGATGGCCATGTTCCTTAAAGAGTATTGTACAGAATGCTGCCCTGCACTAGAATGGAATCATTTTGCAGCATTCTCGTCTCTTCTCAGTTCTAGCGATGCTTACACGAATGTGTTTCCCTCCAAACGGAAAGCTGCAAAACAAACTAGCATTGTCTGTGTAGCCCCTGAATGCTTTCAAGTTGTCTTCTCCTGAAGTTTTGGTTATTTATGGAGATGTATTTATAACTTGGAAGTATTGAAAGAGTGGAATTTGTGGTAGCTGTTAGGATGTCTGTTTCAGTGGAAAAATTATTGTTATTCTCTTCTAGAACACACTCACAGAACTCTACTGTGTTTATTTAGTCCAGGTTCATTCAGGAAGATGGCAGAAGGCAGGCAGGCAAGTGTGCTGTTTTTGAGTCCATTTGAAAATTCTTAAATCTTTGTTGAAGTTTTCAGATAATGTCCTGACACAGTGACAGCCCCGAAGTAGGTAGCAGTGCACATCAGCAAGGATACCTAACACAATTTTTTCTCCACCTACATTAATCATCTACTTATGTTGTACACAGGGTGTCCCACAAGAAGTGTCATTGAATTATAATAAAAAGAACTACACCACCTAGGGTCATGCGGTCAACGGCATTTGTTCTTAGTGAGTTTTTGCCACCTCCTGATGTCGTTTAACGCAAGTTAAATTATGTAAATTTTTGCGATCTTAGGTTGGAAATTTGCCAAGTAAAGGTCACTTTTTTTACCCCACCAATGTGAAGAGCGTGTCTAATTTACATAAATTAGTGATAATTGACAGGGATATTCACGAGCTATCCTATAGGAAAAAATAGCCAAACATCATGCTCTACGGAGCTCAGACAGGATAGTGCACAATGAATTTTTCAGCGCAATCTTTGTCAGTCTTGACGAAAGCATGAAGGAAGGAAACACAAGGAGTGGTTCATCGCGCCAGACTAGCGTAGCCACCCTCTAGCGGTCGCTCGAGTCAAAATCGGCATTACGTCCTGTCCACCACGTGATCCCTCCTAGAGTTCCGATTTTGCAAAGCTTTGTTTCTCACGCTGCTCTCCGTATGATTTTGCTTTTCAAAAGTAATTGATTGTAAAAATGTGAGCACCATCGTAGAAATGGCATATGGTAATGTGTTCCTATCCCTGCTGCGTCTATCCTTGAACTGAAAGCAGCTCTGTCACGGGAACATGTTTTGTTCGTAAGGACACGGTCAGTTGTTTTAGTCGCCCGTGTCTGTTCGAGTGATATTAAATTGTTTGAGACCTGACACTGTGCCGCAGATTCATTTCATATCCTCTGTTGTTGTACAAACCTGATTAATACTGTTCTGAGTACATACGTTGGAAGTCACCGTTGTAACACGTGATGTTTCCCATCCCGCGTGCTCCTTTTGCGTTCTGCACACTGTGACTAGTCTTCTAATAGAAGAGTAAACATTCGAACATACAGAAATAAAGGGCATGCACGCGTTCAATGTAATACTGCTATGTGAACTGTGACACAACTACAGCTCGCGTCGTCTGCTCCGGCGGCGCCGTGCTGTCTGGAGGTCACGTGGTAGACAGGAGTATCCCAGGATGCATTGCGAAGCCGGCTACACTCGCCCCGATGGAAAACTGTTGGAGGGGTCCGCTCCTTGTGTTTGCTTCTTCCATGGACGAAAGGAGGTTGGAATATGAGAGAACTCATGTTCTGAGGCTGGTAATCCAGAATATGTGAGTTCGAGTCCTACAGCTCGATAACCTTTTCAGTGACTTTCATCTTTCAGGAGGTTGGAAACCCAGCCCACCCCGAAATCGCAGAAAGAGATAACACAGGCAAGGCTTATCGAGTCCGACTTTCGCTCGGATGATGCTTTCCCTCTCCCAATTTTAGGAACTGCTACTTTTTCTACTATCCCTCTGTGGGCTGGCTTTGGAACCTCTTTTCGTCGTACTGACAGTGATTGCGCTCAAAAAGTCATCCCGCGTTATGGTCCGGTGCTCCGACAAGCATGATGTTCGGCTATTTTTTTCCATGGGATTTCTCATGAATACCACTTTCAATTATCATGAATTTGAGTGAATTTGGCGCGCTCTTCATATTGGTGGGGTAAAAAGTGACCTCTACTTGGCAAATTTCCGAGTTGGGTTCGCAAATATTTATGTAATTAAACTTTCAATACATGACATTCACATCAATAGGTGGCAAATCCTAATAAGGACAAATGCTGTTAAGAGCATGATTCTAGGTGGCACAGTTTCTTTTTATTATAATTCGATGACACATTTCCTAGGACAACCTGTGTGTAGTATATAGATGCGGTCACACATCACATCTTACCCAGAATTTGCTTCACTGTTTCAAGAGATGCCATGATTTTCCATGACTTTGTTTCGAACATCCTCCACCAGTCAAAAGAGCATATCCGAGAATGAGGGAAACAAAAGGGTACGTCATGACGTCACCTATCCCCCTGATAGAGCCCGTCATGTGAATCGTGACGTAGACCGCGAAGCCTAAGCTCGAATGCTGGCTGAGGACAAAGAAACTGATAAAGAGGACTGGCGGAGGGGGGGGAGTGCATAAAGACTTGCCGACATCACACGGGGATTGTGCCGGCCGTCTGCGGCTGCGTTTTCCGACTGCTTTTGTACGTATGATGGCGCAGTTATAATACACTGCACAACGGAAACATTTTGCATGGTGAGTCGGTGACCCACGGTGGCCAGCTTGACAAACGAAACAGGGCTCCTTTAACTGTCTTCGATATGTGAAACAGTCGTCGCCAAGCAAGGAGAAATCAATGGAACAACACAGCGTAACTATTGTCTGTATATTCCTCTTTTTCTGCATACAGTAAACTTCGTTTCGAGACAGCGAACAGGGCCTGTTTGGCTCTCTGCTTGGAAACTTTGGCAGAACACGGACAGATCTAGAGAGGAATCAGGAAACCAACAATATAAAAAGTACACAGATCAGTTAACATGGGAGGCAGAAAATCTAACTGAAACGTCATGCAGCCTGGTCAGAACAGGGATGCACACCTACAACTACCGGTCCATAGGAGATCGCGTGCCACACAAACACAATGTATTCTTGACAGGTCCTGGTGTTATGCGGTAGCAAATGTCAACGTGCTCGTGGGCTATAAATATATCAGCACTCATAATCGTTGACCAAACAGTTTGTAAACTAAACGACTGCTCTGGTCTCTCCATGGTATTGTCATGCCTCCAGAGTTCAGTATTGAGCATTATATGCAATGCCCTGGCAGTAAAACAAGTTGATTTGCAAATGAAGGCTGCTGACAACTCCCAATGAAGTTATCACTACGGTGAAGTTACAACGCGCTCACTGGATGCGATCACTGAAACCGAATATAGGACCACACACACAACACACATAGGACCTCCAAATGATGTCACCTATGACATGCGACCAGGACAAGATGCTCCAATTGACACAAGCAACTGCTTAAAGAGGTTGAGACAGGTCATTCCGCATTATCCCAGATAAACGTAAAAGACGGCTCTTTGCACCAATTTGAACCTGCCTTGAAAGTTTCACGGTGAAAAGAGAAATAGAAGCCGAGAAAATGGGCGCCGCAAATACCGAAACTCATGTGGCTCTGACTGTCTGACATCACAGTGCACGCTGCTGAGAGGCAGCACAGGAGAAGTCACGTGCTTACGCCTACAATTGGAAATTGACGTAACTCGAAACTCTTTGACGTCGGCGCTTCGTTTGGCGTTGTGTTCGAGGGCTTGTATCTCTCTAAGGAAGACACGTAGAAGAATATTTCTTTTTTCTTCAGTATTCTGGCGTGCAGTTCAACGCGTCCATATTGTAATGAATCACATCTATGAAAGTGTCCCAACCCCTTTAGGGGTGCATAGTTACAAGCAGTTTTGAACATCCTTGTGCTGAACACCAACTTCAGCTCAGTTTCGAAGCGGAAGTCAGTCATCTTTCTCCCTCTATGAGGTGACTACTCAAGCAGCACACAATATGGGACTCATATTGGCTGTGCATTGGTGATAGGTGTCCAATATGGGACCTGTTTTGCAACGAGTTCCCCCATATCGGCTCAAACTTGGCAATACGAGCGCCATACTGTCAATAGGAACAATCCGGGGTAGTTGGTATAGGTTCATGATGACGAACAGCAGCAAGAAGACAAGGACAGGGTAGAAGTAGAGAGGACAACTGCAGACTCTCAACCGAGGCTTAATCACGGTCATCAGCATCTTAAACGCTAACATCTAGGTCACTGACTATCACCAAAAAATGTACAGAGAGGACAAGGTGTTGAGTGCTATCTCCCTACCTAGATGTTAGTGTTTAAGATGCTGTGTTCCATGATTAAACTTCAGTTGAGAGCCTGCAATTGTCCTGTCTACTTCTACCCTGTCCTTGTCTTCTTGCTGCTATTCGTCACCATATTGCCAAGCTTGAACCAATATAGAGAAAATGTCGGCAATATGGGCCCCATATTGCCAGAGTACACCCCATATTGACTGAAAATGCAGAAAATGGCACGTGCCCAGGTTGATATACTTGTATCATATTCCCCAAGCAGCACGGCAAGATTGGACGTTGAAGCGTGTGAAATGCCCAACTCAATACGTCATTACATTCAACAACTTTCCGCAGATGATACACATTTTTCACAACAGTCAATATATGTAGCAATCCCACTGTAACATGCACTGCAACTCAACAACTCTACTTCCCACTTGCTTTAAACAGCCGCCATAATGCTCAGCGATGCCAATCGGTCGAACCGACAGAGGGCGTGGTCGTTTCAGCGAAATCACGCGTCCTACTACTAATGCGCACGCGCGACTCTCGGACCGGGCATTTCATTTGGTCTAAAATGCCCACTCGTTTATCTAATCACAAAGTAATTACGGCAGGTGAAGTAAACAACACAATGTTTGACAGGAAGGGATGGCTGTAATGCTAGGTGCTTTCAAGTTACTGCAGGCAGTGTGAGTTGCTGAGGCGTATGTTTGTCACCGTCACGAAAGTGTTTCGCTCCTTTGTACTCTAGGAGGGGTTTGGAAATTTTTGGTTCATACACTATTGCGGTCCCAATTAAGGCTTCTGAGGTTTTGTCAGTTCCGTGGGACTGCCTGGATCCTTCAGCAGAACATACTTAGCACCTGTTCTTTGTTTTTAGGGAGTTGCAGTGTTGTTTTTGTAATGCGATGGAACGTGAATCAATAAGATCTGCAGAAATAAAAAGGAAAAAGAAGAGAGTAATATCAGTGGTGGGCATTATACTAGATAATGTTTTATTATTACGCGGACTCACCGTTGGCGTTATCACGGAAATATTGGTGCAATTAGGGGAAAATGGGCTTGTCAATATAGGCAGCATATATCCTTGTTGCACTCCCCATATTGGCAGCCGATATTGGACCAATATTGGTAATCTTGGCAGCCCACATGGATCCAATATTGGACCAATATTGGCGTGTTGTTGGATATATACACACACGCTCCGTGACAAGGTTGCTTTCGCAGGGACCCGTAGATAGCGGAGTGTGCCCAGTTGCTCCGGTTGAACGACCCAAAGTGGAGCTGAATTGATAACAAAATTGATCGCAGGTTATTACAAACAGTGAAATGCCTAGACAGGTACTTGGAAGAAATAGCTACGAATTGTCATTTTAAAACCACTAGAGAAGAAGGTATACAAATGGTGTTTTCTTATCCTCAGTTATAGATGTTTTTAATATAAAAGGTGTGAAGGCAGCATGGATGCCCTTTTGTAGTTGAGTTCTATGGCCAGGCGGACATCCTCAAGCGCGTAACTGCGAAATTACTAATTACCGACATGTCATTAATTAACTATTTAATCAGGGATTTCGAGCGAAGACAAGATAGCAGTATGGGACACAATCCTCATTGAAAGCCACTACAAGTTTTTAAAATCATTAAATGCAGAGCTGCGTTGAAATATCCATCGCCAAATTTTGATATGCAAAATAAGCCGAAGCTGCAACCGCGAGCGCAGAGAACACAGCGCTCATTCCACGCCAGAGGGCCACGTGCTTTGGGGCGATAAAGATGATTGTAGTTGGATTCCAGGCGAAAATGTTTTATCTGGTACCGCTTGAACTGTGTTATCAAACAGGGAGCAGTTGAAGTGGAGCCACTTCAACCAGTCGGAGCTCAACTGGTCCCTGTCGATAACACAGTTCACCCAGTCCCAGTTGCAACCGGTTCCAGTTGAGATTGGGACTGGTTAGAAACCAGTTGGGCCAACTGGTACCAGTTGAGACTGGCCAGAAACCAGTTGGGCAAACTGGTACCAGTTGATGGAACTGGTCCCTGTTCGATAACACTGTTCACCCAGTCCCAGTTGAACTGGTCTGGTTGCAACTGTGAATGGTTGAACTGTGTCGTCGAACAGGGACCAGTTTCATCAATTCCTATTCCCAACACCAATTCCAATGTGACCAACCTTTACAAACTAACCATTGAACCCATTCAGTTCGTACTTCTCATGTCACACCAGACAGCAATGTTCCATGAAGTCATCCGCAACAGTAATTGGGCGCCGTTTATTCCTCGACGTTGTAGGCTTTGCTCTGCTCAGTGTTTGCGGTGTCTTGCTTTTCTCTACGGTGTACACATCACCTTTATGTTTCCAAGTTCAAGCACATATTGCAATTCACCCCATAGCGGCATGACTCCAGTAAACGCCATTTTGCCGCCGAGGGAGACGCCATAAGATACTAGAGTTCGGGAAGTTAAGACGGTGCGAATGAAGGACCTACAAGTGCGTCCCAACTTTCGTGCTTCTTATGCAAGGTTCTCTAGCACACAGACAATACGTGTAGTCAGGGAAAATTCGCTTTTGAGGCCAGGAACCCCCTTTTTGTCGTCTCCGGGACGATCCCCTCTACGCAGCACCGTGCCGCTGCTCTCAATGGAGGCGAAGTGTAGAACGATGCTACCGCCGAAAGGGGGAGCTGCTAGCGCTAGAAGGGGACCAGAAAAGTTGTCTGTTTCAGCGTACTCCGTGTTCCCCTGCAGTCCCATTTGACAGGGTCGATGCCACCGGGCCGGCTTTATTGCCTCGGTGGTGGAATACTCGCACGCAGAGACTCGAAGCGATCCTGAACCGAAAACCGGAATTAACCGTTCTTGTCAGCCAAACCGGCACTGAATCAAACCCAAACTCTTGGCGCTATCTTGGAGCAGGACCGGAATTTTGGGGACTAAATGAAGTGAAACAACCACTGGTCTCTTTCTGGACTAAGCCCATTGGGCTAAATGAATGTCCCCTTACAAAAATGCCAAATGAGTACCTATAGAGAGCCAAATGTATTTTTATTGAGTCTATAGAAACTCAATAGAAAATCAGGTCCTAATGAGTTTCCTCCATAGAGCGTCAAAAGAATTTCATATGATTTTCCCAATTGTATTTCTAATGAGGAATATCAAAAGATTATCTATTGACTTCCAATTGAAATGCAAAGGTCACGCGTTCCGTCGCTTATACATAGTCTGACTCCATACTTGTCGATTACGCTATTTCTTTGCGATCCCATGAATAGATATACGCACGTGAAAACTAACTTTTCTACCGAGAAAAATTTCCATAAACACAGAGAGACAGATAAAATCTGAGAACTTAGGTTTTTGTAAGCGCCTGTTATTTTCTTTTTTTTTTTTTTTTTTTTCTCTGTCGTCATAATTTTGAGCAATAAACAATTGGAGTCATGTAGCCAAATGTGCCGTCCACAAGGCAACACTTACTCGGCAGTTCTTTATATACTGTCAGAATGGGTTGCACATCATGCCTGCGATTAGCAAGCGTCATTGACACAGTCAAATGTTGAAAGGCAAGGTCAATGTGCATTGCTTAGGGAAAGGAAAGGGGGAAAGGAAGTGTCTTTTGTTGTGCATGACAATGCACTGCAATGAACTGCGATAATAAAATCAAAAATAGTTTTCAAACAGTTAATTCTAAACTAAAAAGTACTTAAAGACATTTTATCGGAACTGAAAATATAAATATTTTTTACTATATTATAATTATTTTTGAGGGATACGCATGGGGATACGAAAGCCGTCCTGATCGGACGGCTGCATATGCGTGGCTGAATCAGTCCTCTCCGGCGCCATCTTTGTTTTTGTGTTCGGTGAGATCGGTGGGCTCGCAGTTTGCATGGTTTGCACGTGAGAAAACTGTTCTTCGCACGCGTGCCGTTTCTCAGAATGTGTTCTATGAGATGGATTGCGAAGTAGCATTGGAATATTTTCCCGGTAAGGACTATAGTGGAACCCAGAGTAGGACCAAGTCTTCTCACAGAACCGAAAAAATCAAGATGGCATCAAAAGCCAGCGCTGCCGTTGCCTCGTTGCGGGCTGGAGAGAAGAAGAACCTGCGATTGCGGACCAAATTTCGGTGAGCTTATGTATGTGTGAATGAATTTCGTGTCTTGTCGTCGCCAGTATGGTCGCTCTAATAAAAGTAATCACTCTTCCCAGTTTTACAACGTAGAAGTCAACGTTGGGGGAACTGGGACGTGCCGCAACACGCTAGCAAGCAGTACCTGCTCGGAAAGAAGAGGACACAAGTTGCCGCGATTTTTCTTTGGTGTGTGTCTATGTTGACATCAACGAAGGAACCTCTCTGACACTATTCGCACACTAAGGCGCACAGCAGCTAGCCAGGTGAGTGTGAAATTTTAGGGTTTAACGAGGTCTGGTTTATTAATTAGCAGGTGTCGGCATATAATGATCACAGCCTAATTTCGTCCTTAATCGTATGCTTTCAAACACGTGCAATGAGATCTGCCTTTTAACTCAGCAACCTTGCACGTTTTTCTCTGTGTAACAGATCTGCTGTTTTCTTGCCTGGACGTGCGGCGTGTGTGCAGAAAAAGGAAAACCAGGAGTTGAAGTGCCAGCTGGACACATCGCAGAACACAATCGGTATGTGTTGTGGATGCAGCATACAACTGTAGCAACATGTAGTGCTTTTGAATCCTCACAGGTGCAGCCAGGATTGTGAACACATTATGGAGCTCTCCAGCCTAAAGTCCATTACCAAGAATTTTCATTTCGTGTGACAAAGGTACATTACACCCATTAACATACTGAGTCTTAACCTGTTCTCGACATGTAGGTATTATAAAAGTTGTCAGGTATGGGATTGCAGCTTTGTAATTTAGCTATCTTATACGCGTGGGTTATACTGTGCTGTTTCTCCGTTGAAGGAATTTCTGATGAAACTGGTACACACTAAGTTCGGTGCCATACAGGAATTCGTGACTACCTGTGCACACGGTAGTCATGCACTAAGGTCACATACTGAGAATGTGACTTCGGTCAAACCGTTGTGACCTTCAGAACCCTGCGTACATCAGAAGCGCTCTACTTCAGGATGCTGCTTACAAATGGTGTTTAATTTTATGCGATACTATAAATGCAGTTTTTGCAGGTGTAAGCAAATATTTTGTGTGAGGTAGTATAGACGTGGAAGCAAATCTTTTGTGTGAGATAGCATAGAACTGCCAGACAGCTACTTAATTAAAAATTAAATTAATTAGATTTACTGAACTACATTGATAAATCAAATTGGATCTTTTTCAGCTGTACCGAGATCAGCAGAATGTGAGGCAATTCTTGTTCATTGGACCACATCACGAGTATTATTTATGGCGCGAATTTTCTTTTACAGTGCCGAAAGCATGGCAAAACTGTGGAAGAAGTGCAGGTACTACACTACCAGCTCGTTTTGAGAGCCAAGTGCTTCGACAAAAATTTGCGCCTGATTGGTGTAACAGCTGGCTGCGGTCCAGATATGTAGCAATGCCGTTGGGAGTCAAACTGCAATCAGCTCGATCAAGCAATCATTTCAAATTTTGGGAAATTTAATCACAACACAAGACTATTTGATATACGTGGAGGTTGTGCCTCCATTTTGTGTACGTGTTCGACTGAGCCCAAGTACATTAGTTGCAGAATTTCTGAAAAATTGGCCTAGTTTAAACAAGGACTGCCTCCTTTATGCTATCATGGATTTGCCGAAAAAGTTTGAATGAGAAAATATTGATGAATTTTCATTTCACATCTAGTGGTTTGGTATATATATATCTCACTAAATATCAAGTCTGATTGGACGTAGAATTCCCCTGAGCATCAATGCTCTCATCATAGGTTTTAGATCAACCGCTGTACCGAAGGAAAATAATCCTGTTTTTTGCATGTTTTGTATCCATGTTTGTGTTTCCATTTTAAAATGCATGCGGTATGCAGCTCACTTTTTGTATTTTAGCTTCCTATAGCACCAAGAGTGGATGTCTGTCATATCTAGAACGTCATGTCTAGACCTGAGCTAATATTTGTGAATATAGGTTGCAATCATTGTCATTTTTATGTATGTACATGCGCTTTGCCTTTTCAGGAGAAACACGTGGAAGATACCCTTTTGCATCAGATACTCAACTGAAGAGGAGCCCCCCCCCCCCCTTGTTGCTCTCAATGGAACCAAAAGTAGTATAAATAAAAAGCTTGTTCCTCATATGCCTGTTTCATGTGCTTGCATGCAACATTTATGGCGCTGAAAGCACACGACACGCCTCTAAAGGAATTCTAAAGAAAAGCGATAGAAACTCTCTCATTAGTAGCTCATTGGAGTTTCTATAGAATTACGGTGGCCAATATTCCATAAGAACTCAGTAGGGACACGTCGGGATCTCATTAGAGTTTCTATAGACTCTCTATAGAGTATTTAACGTGTCTATAGAGTCAATACAATAGAGTTTCTTTAGAAAATCATTTCACATTTTTGTAAGGGTCACAGAGTGCTTGCTGAATTCCACGCTTTGTCCACACAGTCCTTATGCGCATAACCCATGTGCATGAATGGAAATACTTTGAATTAAACAGTGAACCGTGATATATCGAGTAAGATAATATCCTGTGACACCTAAAGTCAAAATTTGCGAACGAAGAACCACTGTTTCTTACTTTGCGGGCAAGAATTTCGTAATTATATACCTTTTTCCATCAAATTCACAACGAGCACATATCTACGTAAATTCTTTCATTCAGAGGGACCACTTGCGAAGTTGAGTAACCGTTTGAAGTCTTGGGCAGTCATGGGCCGTACTTGAAGTTCCAGGTACTCAGGTACTACTTTAAGTACCTTTCTGAGTAGTTGTACTTTACATTAAGTACTGTTCCAACTGTGTACTTTGTACTTTTCTCTGGTGGTGGTGGTGGAGACGAAAACCCGGCTTGCCGTTGTTGGCACTCTCTGGTACTTCCCCATCAAGTGCTCATGTACCCCACTATAAAAATGCGAAGATAAAACATGGAAAATAGCAAGTATAACATATGTGTCTAGAAGCAGTATTTTTTAACAAGAAACTGGATTGTTGTCCTCCTTTTTCATAGTATACCGAATGAATAAATCAGGACATACAAATACGTTCCACTAGCACTGGTGGCTGCCTGGCAGCTGTAAACGTAAATTGTACCACCTGTTACCGTACATATTCATGGCTAAGCACTAACAAGCTGAGCTTTAGAACTAGCACTTGCAAAAATGCTTACAATGGCATATAGCCAATCAAAACATGGGCACTTTACCAAATTTTGTCACTACCAAACGGTGACACCTGGAGCTAAGCAAATTAACGTCGGTAATTAGAAGAGGGGGAAAACAGCGAAAGAAAAAGTTTACTCTAAGTGCATTTAAAATGTGGTACCTTGTAGTGTACTTCACGTGCCACTGAAGTCGGGTACTTTGTCCTTTGCTTTAAGCACAATTTTTGCTATTTTGCGCATCACTGATCGTGGGGGCTAAATTCTAAAGCCAGGGGACAAAAATGGGGAGTAATTGCAACACAAAACAAACGACGTCATTGTATTCGACAGCGCAACCAATTTGGTAGACCTGGGATACGTTCGGAGCTAGGGACGAACAAGTTCGCGCCCGAAAGCCGCGGTCTCGAGGGGACTACGGTCAGTGGGGCCACCAGGGTGGTGCGGGGGGTGCGGTCCGCACCGGGTGATGCGGCAGAAGGGGGTGACGTGCTGCACCAGTACCGCCTCCTGCTCTCTTTTTCGGTAGCAAGGTGACGCCAAAAACAACATAAGAAGCCCTCGACGAGCATGTTTTTTTTGTTTTTTTTTAGTACGATATGACACTGCTATTTATCGTGTACACTGTTAAACCACCACATAGCACGCTCCTAGCCAATCATCATTCCGAATGATAGCATTCTTTGTCCTCATTTGTCGAAAATGGGAGGAGGCATGAAGGAACTGATGTTCTGAGTGACACATGGGAGGAGGCGCCTATCTGCGACACATTATGCCTGTCCCAGATAGGCTCCTACCCCTCTCCGGAACGAATCATGACACAGAATGATATCATTCGGAATAGTGGATGGCTAGGAGCATGCTATGTGGTGAAGTTCTATTTGAACAGAACCAGGTAACCAGGAAAACAAACACAAGAAAGAAATTCTCACACAGTGTATCACCTCGGATGGAAAGGGACACATTGTTGCGGGGGAAGGGGGGACGGAGGACCCGCACCGGTTGACGCATACCCTAGTGATGCCACTGACTACTATGGTCCCCGAAAGGAACGCGACCTTCAGTCCTACGTTTCTTTCAATAGGAGGCAGCGAACAAGTGCCCATTCGTGAAACCTAGCCCGCCCCTTCCGATTTGTTTCGGTTTCACTCTGTCTATCAACATTATGATGACGTTTCTCGAGTAGAGGTCTATACGGCGTCAAAATTGTCGCATGGGGATGGCTGTGTTCAACGGTTCCAGAATGGCGGCTGCTGAACGAGGACTGACTATTTGTTCGTGTGTCAGCGCCCCACCATTATCACAGCTCAGGAAACTTGTCCAGCAACTAACCAGCAGGCGTATGAGTATGAGGCGGAGATATACGAGAATGTCCCGCATTCACTGGGTTTGGTAGAGCGAACCCGTTTGACACCTGGTACGATGAACGCAGGCGGAAGCAACAGCTGGACAGGTGGAGAACTAAACGAAAATCACTCGTCTCTGAACAGTGTTGGCGCACGGCACTTGCTACCACGGATGTGAAAATATAGAAAACGGTAATTACGGCAGTAAAAACCTGTTGAAGAAACGACCAGTTCAATGCACCGAAGGGTGGTTCATTGCTCCGGTACACAGATTGAGCGTTTAGTTCATGTGTTGCGTGGGACGCAAACCTGCCAAAATGTACCTTAGTTGCATTTGTGTGGCTGGTGCAGCATCAAGAGCGATTATACACTTCTGCACATAGGGTGAGTAGACAACGATTACTTGCATATTTGTACGGAACACATGAATGAAAGTTGTGTGTTCACCTCCATAAAATCATACTTTGTGCATCAAGAAGAAATGCCACTCAGTAGAATGTTTCTTAAGAACTAGGTACATGTATCCTATACATAGGTTTAGGTAAACTTACGTGCAGCTACACATATTGCTTGAATGCAAGAGGGAAATTTATCGCATTTCAGTTTCAAGTAACGGGCTGTTGCGACTCCTGCGAGCATTAATAAGCAGGGTCAGCTTAGCAGATTTGTGGACTTTTCGAATAAGACCAATGACCGTGGCCAGGAGAAGTGTAGACTCTTGAATGAACAGAAGAGAATGATGAACCACTCGTGCTGTCCGGCTTTATTGTTCATGGTGTCAAGAGAACCCCACTACACTGTAAACTGAAAAACACCCTTATGGGTGTAAATGGCTTGTCCTATAACTGACACCTCTTTTTACACCATATGGTCTTAGAACACCCTTTTCAGAGGGTGTATTCTGTGTAAGACACCCTTTGAAAGGGTGCTTTTCCTTGAAAATGCCTTCTTTTGCACCCTTTAAACACCCTTTTAGGTGGGTGTTTAACAACTTTACACCCTCCTAGAAGGGTGTTTAAAGGGTGCAAAAGAAAGCATTTTCAAGGAAAAGCACCCTTTCAAAGGGTGTCTTACACAGAATACACCCTCTGAAAAGGGTGTTCTAAGACCATATGGTGTAAAAAGAGGTGTCAGTTATAGGACAAGCCATTTACACCCATAAGGGTGTTTTTCAGTTTACAGTGTATGGGCTTTCCGTGGGTGGGTGACGATGATGATGATCGTAGCAACATGCTCCCTCACCCCGCTGAAAATGGTTGCATGGTGGAGTGACAGCTCGTTGCGGGGTCCCAGGAGGGGATTGGAGAAAGTGGGGCAGTATTATTTTTGAAATGTGATGTGAGCAAGTTTTCGCTTGCCCCATCCTTTGCAATTCGAATGATGGAGCTCCCGACAAACCACCTACTCCCTTAAGCAACATAATAATGGGCCACGTCATTCTGTTCTGTTCCTTTCTCAGCCTACACCTCTCCCGAATATCGCCATTCATCTAAACATTTAAATAAAAAATCCAGAGCCTTAGTAATCCGGTACTGCTTAATATAAGGGAACTGCAACAACGACAATCCCAAGCGTTAGTGTGTGTGAAACTCGTGATTAATCCGCGCTTCCAGGATACCGGCGCACCAGCCATGTTCCACTTGGGACAGTCATTCGATGTGAAAGATGCGCGATGCATATGTACGTTAGATGTAGTACGTTTGAATATTACATGCTCTGTCTTCTCAGTCTGCCAGCCGGTCATGAAAGCTGCACCGTGTCACTTCCTCATTCTATCTGCCATTCTACATCTATCTTGGGCCACTTCCGCTAAAATGGCAGCGGTGGCGGCTATACCCGTAGCTGTACCTGTAATGAAGCCGGCGAAGCCAGCATCCGGTTCCTTCTCCACTATGCAACAACAGACTGAACATGAACAGATGCTCCAAAGATCTAGGTGAGTATGGAGATACACACGAAGATGTGTTTTTACAATTCATGCACGTATGCGACGTTAAAGTGGCACTCCAGACTCAGAAAACAGCTTTTATTCATGAAAAGAAGGTGCCTCAAGGATGTTGTACGCGAAATTTCAATCCCGTTTACGAACGCTGTGCATTTGGCATATCTGAAGATCTTGGAAGCCTACACAAGTTTCGATGACGCAACGAGCGAGTGAAGTAATCATAAGCCCACAAATTGCAATGATGTCATGTTCTGGAGAGGGCACTCGTCTCCTCGCAACGACGCCGGCGTCCGGGGTGGGTCACGTGATAGAGAACTCATGTGGGGCTGATCGAAAAAGGGCGAAATGGGGCAGATGTCTTCTCCCTCCTTTCTCCAAGGTCGGAGCGGTTGGATGGTATGTCATGTGGGGCTCCGGTAACGGAGTGCAAAATGTGAGCTCCCCGGAAGACCCCAAGGGCAACAAAGTTGCCAGATGAGAGCCGGGCGCTCCATCGGAGCATAACGTGACGTCACAGTTCTCAAAACTAAAAGTTAATTTTCTCGAGCTTTCGTGTCATGTAGAGCCAAAATATTTTGCAGGAATGTAAAGTGAGACAAGAAGATCCCTGTAACATAACTCTGGTAGGATTCTGAAAACACGACATTTAGTCCGTAGTGGCACTTTAATTTGTTTCTTTTCGTGTGCGCGGTATTGCGGGAGATTTCATTTATCTCGTAACCTGGATGTCATTGTAACCCACAATATTTGTGGTCAATATCGCATGTTCCACGTTTGGTGAACTAGGTGGCATTACATGGCACGATGGGGTGGCAGTTTTATAAACGCAGATTAATAAAAGCTGCGATGGCATTAGTAAACTTCGCGCTTAGTCACCTTTGAAGGTTCGAGTCTCGGCGTCCTCGATTGGCGCTCTGAAATTTCCCCAGGAACTCCACTGTAAAGCACTGCACCATCTGCATGGATGGAAGCGGCTATCCGCAGGAAACATGCGGTTTCGGATGAAATGTGGACGCTTGCTGTGATCCGCGGTCGCATGCGGATGGCGACTGATCAGGAGCGGATAGGAAGCGGATAGACCACGAGATTACGCCACCAATTTTCTTCGCACTAGGACACCGACTACAAGGTGAACGCAAACCGATTGCTCGAGGAGACCTCTGGCGTCTCGAGTCAAGGTGCGCGCTCGGCGCCGATCTTGCGTTCCACTCGCAATAAACACGACCTACACAGTTTATTGCAAACTATGTGCTTGGTGCTGTGTATTCCTTTGTGACAGCTAAATCTGTGCTTGCTGTCGTGTATCCCTTTGGTGCATCATAGACGCTCAGGACCTGCCCTCGCTGCAAAAGCTATGCTACTCATGCCACTCTCACTGTCAGAACAAGAGAGAGGAAGTTGCCCGTTTGAATGAAGTTCGGTGACAGCAGTTTTAGTTATACTTTTCTTCTTTTATGTGTGCTGTTTTGTGCCGACGGGGATGAAAGTCTATTTCCTGGAGAATTGAGTAGATAGGTCGTGCCCAGAAACAGAGCCATCTCTGCGTCCTGTGGGAGACGCGGATTGTGCATGTCGGATGCGGATAACATGCTCACCCTTGCGGCTGGGATGCCAATGTAGAAGTTGGTGGCAGTTGCGGATGCGGTGTCGAAAAGCTCATCCGCGCAGAGCTTTACTCTACTGTCCGTTCACGTGACTATTACCACACTGAAGCATTGTTTTCACAACTTTCCCAATCTACCACGGCCGCACAGTCTACAACTATATATCGGACACATTATTAGCATTGGGCATTTATCTAAAGCTTTGAGCTTGGCTTCGTTAACATTCACCTCACAACATTGTTGTAAGCTGCAACAAGAATACAGTAATTCAAAGCCCAATGTTCTGTGCATAATACCAGAAATCCGGTACAAACTTCGGTTTCGCCAGCACAGACTCTCGCCTACTTGAATTAATTTCACTAGTCGCGTCTCCTTCCCCATAATCAAAAAGTAACCCATCGCTGGGTTTCACAGCCAAAGCAAGGAAGTGGAAGCCCAATCCTTCTCCTCAAGCACAAAACGGGCGCGTGGACTTGGCGTGGACAGACCACATCCCCTTTATCGGGATGCCACAGAAGAGTGGAAAATAAAACCTTGACATAACCATGCCTATTAGGCATGATGTGCACTGATGACCGGTGAAAGGTATCATAAACAGAAACGGGGGCGTACGCACTCTCAAAATGTATCAAACAGAAACAGAAACGAAAATAATCTACGGCAATAATTCGGATACTGCGGGACCTTTTTTACTATAATCCTCTACCGTATGAAATAAAAATTAGGAAAATATTTCCAGCAGCAGTACTGCAAGCAATAATGCCAACTGAAATAGATAATTTTTTTCTTTTTTTTTTTGTATCGTTGACTCTACGAGACTGACTCTGTCTAGCAGTACTAAATAACCCGAGGAACTAAAACTGAGACAAACTACCAAACAGGAGCATATAAGTAAATAGTATTGAGGAAGCATAGTTCTTGTGATGACTTGCAAAGTTGCCAGGGTCAGTAAGATCCGTGAAAACAATCTTCAGGTTCATAACGTAAAACCTCGAGACAAGGGAACACGAAAGGACAGACACATCACAAAGTCCTTTCGTGTTCCCTAGTCTCGGGCTTTTACATTATGCATCATCATCACCAGCTCGCTTGCTTCCTAGCCATTTTTTCATGTTCAGATTAGCTGTTCAAAGAACCCACGTACGTATGTGTTCGAAAAAAAAATCTGTTGCATGCAAGCATCCCTGAAGATTGCACCCCTGCTTGAAATGGGCTATTTTGCTCAAAATGTGATCTATTGCGCCATCCTGCTAAAAATATTCAATACTGATCCGAGTTGAGATGTCAGGAGTTGCTGATTGCAGGCAGCGATTATAGAGCACTAGAAAATAAGTCGCAAAATGGAGGATCCCTTTTACGACGGACGTGCACATTATTTCCTTGCAACTACAAGGACACATACATGGATCACGCGTGTCTTCGTCCTGCCAGAAAATTTGTAAACTGAAAAATAATTGGGAGTAGTTCAACACGCAAGGAAATTCACAGCAAATGTTTCCAGCTCGCAGTATATTCTTATGTGAGCTTACTTTTGTACTTAGGCATTGTAGCCAAATGTAAGCACGCGCTAACGAGGAACTTCGAACGTTGCGCCAACGCCATCCCACTTTGTTATTAGATATCCTTATGTGTATCTGTGCTGCTGAGAATTGTCTCCAGGCGTAATTCCAGGAGATTTTGTTTGGAACAGCAATTGCAAACTGGGACCAATAGGCGCATGCGGCTGCTGGAATGGGAAGCGTTTGAGGTCACGCGAAACCAAAGCAAGGCGCGGTAGTTTTACTATCAAAGTACACCGAACATATTTGTGAGGGTATGCTGCAAAGTGCTGCAAAACGCATATTTCAGTGCTCCAAAATACATGCTGCAAAACTTGTTCCGAATTATCTTTTGGACTAGCATCATTGCTAAAGTCCTGGAAATACAGTTCAGAGAATATAGGTATAGGTATTAAGTCCTATCACGGTCTCAAAGCGTTCTACCCCGAGCGTAAAAAATAAGGAAAATAACAAGGAGTGGGTCGGTACCGAAATCCAAAACGGAAACGTAACGAAAGCTACAACACATACGGGTCAGTAACGGTGGTAGTAATGGAAACGAAAAGTATTCCGTTACTTGTCCCTGCTTATTACTATCTGGGCTATTGTGCTTATTAGTGCATCAGCATGGAGGGAGGGGTACCCGAACCCCCCCCCCCCCGTTAAGAATATAAACCGCTTAAGAATAAAAGATTCAAGAATAAACTGCTTAAGAACACTGCCGAAAATAAATCTCCAAAAATAAACAGGTTAATATCACCGTTTAGAGATCACCGCTTAAGAATCCACCATTAAAAATACACTGTTTTAAAATCCCCTCATCATCCAGCAGTGAGGCGGATTGATTGCATTCTGCGTCGGGTTAGATCAGGTTATGTTAGGTTAATTTTTTGAAGTTGGGGTTAGTTTGGGATAGCTTAGGCTAGTTTGGCATTGTGAGGTTAGCTAAATCCCTTGTTTGCAGTTCGCATTGCTTTGGGCAGTGCAGACGTGGGGGATCCTCGAAATCCACCATTAAGAATACACGTTTCAGAATAAAATATTCAAGAATAATCCGCTTAAAAATACACGGTGAAGAATGTACCTCCTAAAATAAACCGTTTGTTAATAAATTATTTCAAATAATAAATTGTTTCAAATTCCCCTCACCATTTAGCACGGGGCGGACTGATTGCAATTTGCGCCGGGTTAGGTCAGGTTATGTTAGGTTAGTTTGGTCCTGTGAGGTTAGTTTAAGCCCCTTGCTTGCAGTTCACCTTGATTTGTGCCATATCACATGACTCTAGCAACTGTAGGGTGGGTTTGGGGGGATTCTGAAACGACTTGTTTTTAACGATATATTCTTAACCGTGGATTCCTTACCGTTCTTATTTAAACGGGGATATTTCGGCGATTATTTTTGTGCGTTGATTTTTAAGCGTATATTGTGGGAGGTTTATTTCTAACAGTGACTGCTTACGCGTTTATTTGTGAAAGGTTATTTTTATTGGTTTCAAACGGGGTACACCCATTAGCATTAAAGTCCTCGGTGCGCAAGGATCGCGGCGTGGTCTGTCTGTAGCCACGGCGCGGCCCGCATGCGCGGTGAATGGAGAGGGAAGGAGGTAGGAGAGGGCGCGTGAAGAACGCACGACGCTGCGCACCGGCCAGTGCAGCTGTGGTTGTCGACAGGTTCAGCCATGTCTGTGGGCTTTGGGCTATGAAAGCTGTGCGTAGGAGCACCAGTGAAATAAGGCAGAGGCTGCGCGGCGTCGCCAAGCTGAGTCGGAGGAAGCCCGTTTGGCAGCGGAAGCTGTCTTGCGTTAGCGTTGTGTAGGGTGGTGTGAAAGTTTCTATAACGTTTGTGAAGGGTCGTTTAAGGGACGTGTAGCGTTGTGAAGGGGAGTTACAAAGGAGCTTTCAAGTTTTAATGCTATAACCATTTCCGTCGGATCCACTAATGGATCGACCATGCTTTTTTTTACCCTGTCTTGTAGTATAATTACGCTCACTCTTTTATCTGTTTTACAACAGGACTACGAATACCCAGACGAACTACAACGGTGACCTCAACATCATGAAGGTGCTTGTCATTTTTACTTATCCACCAAAAGTAGCATTCGTACAAGCGTGTAACGAAGCAGGCTAGTACTGTTTGCCTGATACACGGGCAACGTTCAGGTATCATTGAGGCCATTGCCCACTGAATATGCGAGTAGCGCCACCAAGAGTGGAACGTGCCAACCTGCCAGGAGAACATCGGATGCGATGCTCGTAGAGTAGCAGACATGTTACATGCTGGGTGACGTTACGCGCATGTTCAATGGTCGTTGGTCTCAATGGCCGCCGGTGTAAGAGGGCTATTAATGTTATGCAGTTATACATGCGTCTTATATATGCGTCACGTATGACTGAGCAGAATTTTTATAAAAGAAGGTATGAGAGCAGTATACATGTTCTTTTTACAGTTGAGTTCTACAGCCAGGTGGACATCCTCTGGAAGAGAGTATGTAACTACCAGATGACTAATTACCTGAAGCTCATTAATTAAATTTTTAATTTGGGAATCTCGGGCAAAAGCGAGATAGCAGGCTGAGAGATTATCCTCGTTGAACACCATTCCACGTTTAAAAAAATCCTGAAACGCGCACGTGCGCTGAAATATTCATCCCCGAATTTTGGTATGCAAATGAGCCAAACCCGAATAAGGGCGCCTGAGGAGCGCATCACACATGCCGGCGGAGTCTTATTTGGGCTGGAAAGCGGTTTATCTGGCCAGCTGATCGGCACCTACTCCACTTATCTCCACCCCTCCAAATCACGTGGCCCTCTGACGCTGCTGATCAGCGCTGTACTTCCTGTTCCTGGTCGCCGCGGTTTCTGTTTCGTCTCATTTGCATATAAAAAAATTCGGGGATAGAAATTTTAACGCACGTATGGGTTTCAGGATTTCTTAAACGTGAACTGGCTTGCAACTATAGGACAGTCTCTCAATCTGCCATCTCGCTTTGGTCCGGAATACCCTAATTAAAACGCTAATTAACCAATTTTAGGTAATTGTAGTTGCACACTTTCCTGGAGAGGATGTCCGCCTGGCCGTACAACTCAGCTGCAAAAGAAAAAAAAAGATATGTGCTCCTCTCATAGCCTTTTTTTTTTAAATAAAAATTCTGGTCAGTCTTACGTGACACACAGTGTATAGAATGCAGAGTCGAATGCGTGAAAGTACTAAACCTGCTCAGGACGCTTCCACTTATTCTTCCACGTTCGTCCACTCCGACGTTCTTCCATTTATTTATTGCTCCTTTTTGTCCTTGTATCACTTATCAGTGAGCGTTGCAAATTGGGAAGCCCACCCAGTCTGTCTGACTCGGTTTTGTTTTCTCTCCCTTTGTCCCTTTACCCTAGGCCTTGTTATGCGGCAACGTGATATGCCACTGCAATCAAGTCTGCATAAACAACAGATGTGTCAGCAGAGCAACGGCGGCCAACCTGTTGAGAAAGTCATAGCGGTAATAGTCCTGGACGAGTGCACTGCAGATTGAGAAGGGCGTATGAGTAAGATATCACTACACTAGTGGGGGTCCTTGTTTCGAGATGTGACCAGGTAATTTGTGTTGGACTTCTCATGTCACAAAGCTACGTGTTACTGTAACATCACCGCATCACCGTGGCGTCACCATCATATGACACATGTTCAAATCCGCATCCAGAAGCGTATTTCGCAGAGCTGATTAAATGGCAGACCTATGGTGTGTAAGAGAAAAGCGGGTAAGTTCAGTATGTGGGGAATTCTCCGTTAACTGAGTACCTGGAGGTGTGTACTAAGACGACTGGGGGGCAGGTTTTCCGAAGTATACTTGCCGTATGCAGCTACAGCCTTCTGTGACGCGCTCAAGTCTCGCCTAACCATCCTCGGATGCTACAACGTCTCTCTAAGAACCTCACTTGACCCCACAGGCAGCTGTGGTATTACCGCAGCACTTTTCAACCTACTTGCGGGACACGGGTCTTATTAGCAGCCTGCGACATTGCGGGTGGAACGGCGGAAGATTGGTGACCCCACATCGACCCGGTGACTGACTTGGACTGCCCTCGGAGCTTGATTGCTAAAGAAGGAATTTCTTACTAAGGAATAGCGAGCTGTCTGTTTCTGGGTGACGTTTCCTGCCAGATAAAGATACCCCCTTACGAGGAAACCTAGATGGCTTTCCAAAAGGAGCTGGAACATTTACTCTCATCGAATCGATGGGTCAATGATACGGAATTCTAGACAAAGACCGGAAGTACTCTACGAGAACATTGCGGCAATGGAAGCTGTCGATTGGAAGTTCAAGCAAGGCGACGTCGGCCATTTCAATGGAATGATGTGATTGGCTCAGTGTGTCCCCGGGATAGTTATCGAGAACACATATACTAAAACTCACTGATATCTACCACTCCGTAAATGAGAACTAAGCGCAGCTAAATTTTTCTTGTCTTTACTTCCCTACGCTTGTGGAAGAAAGTGGGAAAATGCGAGTTATAGATTGGAAGCAAAAGCCTCATGTGTTTATCACCCATGCATACGTATGCTAATGTGTTTCATAGTACAGAATGTGTGAAAAGTATGTGTTAGTTTAAAGTGCAGATTACTGGTTAAATAATACAGTAACTGCGTGTAGTAACGCAAACGCGTTATGATAAAGTGTTCGGCACCGTGTGTCGGTGATTTCTGGCGCACGATAAAGGACCTCAGGCAGTTGGAACTATATGCGCAGTTCTGCTCTGCGAGACGAGCAACATGTCGCCACACAACTGTGGGCGGACTCACCCTACATGTAATTCTACTCTAAGAATCATTATTAAAGTCGAAACGTGACACCAAGACAAACTTCATTTGCGATAACTAGTCTTTGCAAATTGAATGGATATTATCCTGGTTTTCCGTATATACAGTTTGTTCCACCTAGCGTGTCATAAAAATTATCATAATTTTTATTAAAAATGTACTTGCCTGAACATTGTGGGATCTACGCTGTTTATCTGAGGGGAGATTTTACCACTAACTCTGAGCATTTTTGTCAAATATAATTCGCGAGAATTTGAATTTTCCCAATTGATCTCCGTTGTTAAATTTGCCAAGTCAACCTCACTTTTTCTCTCTTTTTTTTTTACGGAAACAGAAAGTGCATGCAGGGTTTACCGTTTAGCGCAACATGCGTTCACTAACCTACAATTGTAGAAGCAGAGAAAAATTGCAAAAACTGTTATTTCGAGGCGCGCAAATTTGCGTCCGCGTTCAGGAGGCTATGCGAGGAGGCCACATGCCTGCCCTTTCACTTTTCCTTTTCCAACCTTCTTCTGATAACAGCAGCATCGTTCCAACGCAAAATTATCTGAAAGAAGAGAGAGGAGGAAACAGGAAGGGCAGTGTTCCTTCCGCCGCATCTTGCATTACCTTGACGCAAAACTAAGCTTGGCCGCCAATTTACTCTCTTCGAAGAGACGGTTTTTGGATTCTTTTTGTCCGGCTATTAACTTTGTAGTAGTGAATGTATTTTGTACTAGGATGGGGTAAACCTTGCATGTACTTTCTGTTCCTGTAAAAAAAAAAAAAAAAACGTGAGGTGCACTCTGCCAATTTCGGAGTTCAATTGCGAAAATTCAATTTCTCGCGAATTAAAGTTGATGGACGAACTCAGAAGTAATGGCAAAATCTACTCTGAGATAACTCTGATCCCATAATTTTCAGACGAGTAGATTTTTAAATATAATTTTCTGTCACGTTAGGTGAAACGCATACGGCGATAGGGCTGCGATAACTTCCGAATTGTAATTCACTGATCGGTACTGATTTCGTCTTTTATGCATCTGTGTAGACGAGTGAGCTATGACCGTGACGATGCCCACAGGTGTGACGCGAACAACGGCAAACTGCCTCTAACGCCACCACCATCTGCGCAAACGAGTGCCCGTTGTCGAACGCCAATGCCGAAGTTGCAGTGGACAAAGTATATTTAATTCCACGTAGATCCAGTGCGATATTTTATTTGACATCGTCGCACCGTCTTTTAGCTACCTCAAACAAGAATGCTTCGCATGACCGCTTTTCCACGTACGCTTTTGACGGGTACCAAAGTACTATCCGAAAAATTTGTGACAATTGACATTCAAATAAATTCCCTGCTATGGCTCTCCATCTAACAGAGCTGCCAGTTGTGTCTCACATGTGTACTGCTTAGTAGGTTGCGCTGTTTTTCTTATCATTATTGCCATTTAGCCATGTGTTGGTTCTGTGTTTCCGCGCCACACTGTAAACTTTTTCACACCTTTAAAGGTGTGCGCTATGAACATTCAACCTGGTTGCGTAACATTGCATCTCCAGGGTGATATTTTACAAAATTTGGAAAGCATTACTAAAGATCAAGTGTCAGTGCAAATCTTGCTTTCATTATGTCTTGGATATCGTAGGTACGAGCTAATGCATATATGCATCGTTATCGATAATAGAGCACGCGCAAGCGTCTACAATACTGTTGAACAATGTTGAGATGTTGCAAGACTGAATTTTTGGAGGACAGACAACACTCGAGTAAAGAAAATTTGTGCGAAACCGTGCTCCATTATGGTGTTACGAAAATTACACCTAAAAAGGCGTGCGCCATGCACGCTATTACACCTTTAAAGGTGTGAAAAGATTTAGAGTGCATATGTGACATTGCACCACTCTTGCACATTCGTGTCCAGTGCACAGTTGTACTCTCGCAAAAATAAAGTGCGAGGTTCAATTAAAGCTGAACGAAGTCTTCTGATCTTTCTTCTCTTTTTTTTTTTTTTTACCTTTTGACAGTTGCACTACGACCGCCCCCTCCAGAGCCCCTGAGAGTACGCAAGCAGTATGCCAAGGTGGCCACGGTTCTACTCTCAATGTTCTCAGCTTTTGCGTCTACGGCATTCGAAGTCCTCAAAACAGTCCATCAAATTATCGCCCCATTTCACTGACAAGTGTTCCACGTGAAGTATTCGAGCTACAGCCCTGCACGGGCCCGGGAACCCGACCTGGCCCGCGGGCCGGGCTGGGCTCGTTATAAGTTGTGTGTTCCGGCCGGTCCGTGCTCGGGCAGACAACCATGTTTCAGAGAGTCAGGTTCGGCCGGATCACGCAATGGAGGACCATTAGTTCATATCATCACGTGCTTGCGTCATTCATGTGCGTATATCTGCAAAAACAAGCAAAGGACACTGCATTATGCGTATCATTCGACCCTCAGGACGACCTTCTCAAAGCCACTCAACATTGCTCCTCACTCCTCACATATTTCACAATCACGTTCGGAAAGCTTGGTGAGAGGGGTAGGGATTGGGAGAAGGAGTTCGTCGACAGCATCATCTACTCCACAAAAACTTGGTAGTGTAAAGATAACGCGCTGGCCCGCATACGTTCTGGATTTAATTTGGTCTCGTGCTGTTGTGGTGTTACAGCGACAGTTCTGGTATGTTTGTGGAGCATCTTGTCTTCTTATAAATTTACTGATAAATTTGTTTGATAAGCGCTAGAAACGCATACGTCACAGCTGGAAATACTAGGCCGGGATCTACTCACTGAGTCACCGGGTCAGGCTTTATTCGCTGAGTCGTCGGGTCGAGCCGGGCTACGTAACAACATGAAGGTCCGGACACGGGCCGGGCCGGGCCATTTTTCGATGCACCCGAGCCAGTCCCCAAAAAAGTCGACCCGTGCTGAGCTCTCGCGCTCCCTACCTTTCGGGTCGTCTCGCCTTCGTCTCATCGCAGCCGGTTTACGTTCCCTCACTACTGGGTCATGTTTTCGTCGTGGAGCCAATGCGCGTCTGGTTGCTTGTCCCTTCGGAGTGCTACACAGTTTGCCTGCATAGCCGTCACATAGCGTGCGTCATACAGTGTCAGAACCTTCGCCCTCCTTGACAAACAAGTTTTCTCATACAGCTGCCGCTGTAAGAATTCACGCCTTTCCGCACTCACTTGTAAAGAAATTACAGCGATAGCTGTATCCAGTGGTCTATCCACCCCGCTTGCACCCTCCCTAACGCTCAAAATTTGAGAGACATCCCCTAATTTTCTGTGAGGTTCCGTAATCTTTCGTCGATGGGCATAAAAGTACATGGGATCATCCTGCATGTTGTGGCGTTATCCCCCCCCCCCTTACCCTCCCTACAGAGCCTCACAAACCCCATGGGGACGAAATTTTGAATAAGGCACTGTATCGGTTTGGACGTGGGTGGTCCACCAACCATGATAGCAATGCGTAGTAAATTACGTACGTAACGGCGAGACATGCGGTCAAGGGATTTGTTTTCTGCCAGGAACTTTTGCCACATATCGGAGCCATTTTCTTTCATTTCAATTCATGAAAATTTAATTTCCTGAATTGAACTCATAATTTCCCACGTGAACCTAACGTTTTCCCTTTTCTGACGTGCATCCTTAAATGAAGTTGTTATTGTTCCCTTTTCTTTCTTTTTTTTTTCCTTCTATGGATTAGACATATTCCCGATAAAGTTTTCTTTGCGAATACGGTTTCCTCTGGGTGTTTTTTGTCATTTACTAAGTGTAGAACCTGTAACGCAACGAGAATTGCTTTAATAAACTGGCCAAAAATGCGGGGAAATCAGTCCGTGGCGCAACTTGGTGGCAGGGTACAAGTTGCTTAGACACGCCGTCTTCCGCGAGGGACGTTAAATACGGGGTGCCGTGTGGTGAGCTTTCATCGCGCCCTCAGGTGGGCAAAAGCAATGCACAGACCGACCGCTGTGGCGTTGCTCATGATCTCAGTTGTCACGCGACGTAAACACCCAATTATTATTATTATTATTAGTATTAGTATTATAAATCCGTGGCTCCGCCTGTTTTTTGTAGTCAGCTCTGCTCTGCTCTAGATTGAGCGCCAAAGGGCGACGGAAGGGGGTTACGTTGACAGACCGTACAAGGGGGGAGAGGGACAGAACAAAAACGCGCGGTGTGTGGGAGAATTCCAGCTGTCTTATCAACAATCAGGTCACCTGAAGCTTTGACTGGCATTGCGTTTTGACAGACACTTTTGCGCTCAAACTATAGCCAACAGAAAAGAGGCGGAGCCAAGGGCTCATTTCCGCAATTCCAATTCCAATTTATTTCATTTCCAATTTAATTCAGCAATTGTCGTTTCGTTAAAGGTGTATACTGAGTTAAATGTCCAAAACGACCACGAGGACACCATTTCCGCAAAGAAAACGTTAGGATGACTTTGGAAATTTCACAGCTCCATTCAAGAAATCAAAGCACCATCAATTAGAAAGAAACTAAAATGGTACCAATATGTGGCAAGTGTTCCTGGCCGAAAAAATCCCTTGATCGCATTTCTCTACACTTGTATATGAATTGGTCACACTGTATATGAATTCACTGTGTCTATACGAAAAGTTTTTGTACCTCTCTGTCTAGTGTAGTGCCTATACAGTGTGTCTGCTCTAACGTGTCCGAGCGATAAAAGAGAAACGAGCGCTACTTTTCTACTACTTGGCTAAGAAACAGGTGCTGCTAGTGAAACAGTACCTGTTTCTTACTCAAGTACCAGAAAAGTACAACTTGCTTTTCTTTTATAACTCGCTTTAAATATAATTTCTGGACAAGTGAGCGCAAACACCTGTATACAGTATACCCAGGAACACGTGTCATTCAATTATAATAATAATAAAAAAATAATTACACCATCTAGAATCATGCGGTCAACGGCAGTCGTTCTTACAAGGTTTTTGTCACTTCCTGATGCGAATGTCATGTAATGTAAGCTTAATTTTGTAAATTTTTGTGAACTGAACTCCGAAATTCGCCAAGTAGAGGTTACTTTTTATTTCACCAGTGTGAAGAACGTGCCAAATTTACTCAAATTGATAATAATTAATAATTGATTATAATTGATAATATATATAATAAGATAATATAATATAATTGATTATAATTGATTAATAATTGATAGGAATATTGGTGCGCTACCCCATCGGAGAAACATAGCCGAACATCGTGCTTTCCGGAGCACCCACAGCACAGCCCGCCACGACTTTTTGAGCGCAGTCGCTGTCAGTCTGAGGAAAGGAGCTTGCAAAGTCAGCCCACACCGGAATAGTGGAATGAGATAACAGGCACGGCTTATCGCATCCAGCTTCCGCCTAAACCTCCTAGATAGCATCAGGCCTGCGCCCCAGGTGACACAGCGTCAAAGACGAAGGCCTGCTGTGGATGATGCCAAGACGTCAATGAAGGAGCGACCAAGATAAAAGCCCGAAGCAGCTCGCAAAGCTCACGCAGGCCTCCGTCAGTTGGGCAGTGCGCAGGGGGAGGGGAGGGGGATATATTTATTAGACGAAAAGGGGGTGAAGCGGGGGAAAGTGCGCAAGTACTATCTAGGAGGTGTTGCTTCCGCCGGGAGCACGCCTCCCCTCCCTCCCAATTTTAGGAACTGTCACTTTTTCTACTGTGGCGGCTCGGTGACGACGATGACGACGTGCCTCTGCTGCCACGCGCTACGGCGCTGGCACATCAGTTCTACCAGCTGCCCGCTGGGATATTCCATCGTCGCCGGTCAGGACTCATGTAGAGGGATGCCATCGTCCTGTACATTACTATCACTCTATGGACTGGGTTTCTAACTTCCTTCCGTCGGACTGACGCCGACTGCGCTCAAAAACCCGGCGCGCGATATGTTCGGGATGCGCCGAGAAGCATGATGTTCGGCTATTTTTCCCGGTGGCATAGCTCCTTATTATACCTCTGTCAATTATCATGCATTTGCCATGCACGCTCTTCTCATTGGTGTGCTAAAAAAGTGGCCTTTAGTTGGCCGATTTCTGGGTTCAGTTCGCAAAAATTTACTTAACTAAACTTACGTTACATGACATTCGGATAAGGAGGCGACAGCCTAGTAAGAACAAATGCCGTTGACTGCATGATACTAGGTGACATAGTTTTCATTATTAATATTATTATAATTCAATGATACGTTTTCTTGGACACCCTGTATACCTAGTGTATCAATTTGAAAAATATTCGTTCTCCACGCGGGCCTGATGTGGCTCACGGTTCTGTTAGGCACGCGCACGTCCACAGCGTTCGGGTCCTCTCGGCTTCGTCTCATCGCAGCCGCTTTGATGGTGGTAGCGTCAGTCTCAGTCACAGACGTGGGCGACGTCACGGCTAACGCGCTGGAGAATGTGCGCCTTGGGCCGACTTCAAAGGGTGCGTCATATGCCCGACAGCGTCCGAGGAAACCCCAGAAAAAACCCAGACAGCGCAGAAGGCCCCGGGCTTCGAACCCGGGTACATCCCAGTCCCGACGTGACATGGTCAGCACGTTCACTACTGAGCCACGCGAGCTGGTGCAAGTCGCTTTGTGGTCCCTCACTGCTTGGTCACATTGTTGTCAAGCGGCCAATACGCGTCCACGCGCGGCGGTCCCCCTCGATGTGCCGTACCGTTTGCGTATAGCGGCTGCGCGCCGAGCTCTGGACTACCGATCTGCAGACGCGGTACACTCTCTTCGTGGCCGCCCCATAGCGTGTGGTACACTGTCTGACGTCACTTGCATCCCGCACGGCCGCGACTTTTTCTTTTTCCTTTCTTTTTTTTTAATGTGGTTGTAGGTGGCTCGCCGTTGTCGGCCCCACACAGGTGGGCTACATCACCAGTAACACCCTGGGGGAAAGTGCGTCGTGGGCCGACTTCTGGGGGAACCGCGCCGTGCCGACATATGTCTGACAGTGTCTGAGGAAAACACAGGCAAAACCCCAAACAGCACAACCGCCACCGGGATTCGAACCCGGGGACCTCCGGGTGCTTTCCGATTTGCTGCTGCTGCTCCAACCAGTGACGTGCCGAATAAGACGTCAGGAACCACGCCGACCTTGACAAAATATCCCTTCACACAGCTGTTTTTGTAACAAAAGTATCGCGTATTAACGCCAACACCACACGGCCGACGCAAAACTACGATCCGCAATACATGTCTGGCGGTCTCCTGAGGAATTGGAGTCTATATGAGGACGTAGATTACGAGATGTTAGCTGCGACAGGGTGGACGAGTCGCAGCAGTACTGAAGCGCAATCAAAGACGATTACCTAATTTGCATTATGACGTCTTTACTTTTGTATCTCGTTGAAATATACGTACATAATATCAAATGTACAAATTCTGAAATAACACTCGCACAATGAAAGATGAAAGTCACTGAAAAGTGTTAGCGAGCTGTAGGATTCCAACCCACATCTCCTGGATTGCCGGTCCAGTCCTTCTGTATATGCTGTTCCAGCCTCAGAATATCAGTTCTCTCATACTCGCACCATGTTGAGGGAACCCATTCATCAGTTAATGACTGACCGTCACTTCTCCTGACGACTAATTACGTTGTTCTCGTCCAAGGAGTTTTTCTTTTCTTTTCTTTTTTTTATCGATGCAAATAGTTGTAACCGTGCTGTAACCATGGAACGAAGGTGAAGAAGCTGCCGAAGATGCTCGTGTGCTCGTGGAGACAGCCGTCGGACTGAAGAGGAAGAACAAGAAGCACACAGAAGCGAGAACACGACCGTTGTCAAGTCCACCGCAGTTAACTCTTCGTTTGAAACCACATCACCGAGGCTGCCTTTCCAAAATGACTTCGACATTGAGCGACGAACAAACGGTAAGGTCAGCAGCAGTAACCAAAAAGCTAGCTCTCGCTCCGATAGATCTCAACATTGTGGTGGTGATATAGGAGTTGTCCGCCACGCACCTTGCCATTCACATTACGGTCATACAAATAGCGCTTGTAGTTCATGCATTCCATGATTGAATGGGAGATTCTTTACGCTGAGTATAAACATGTTCGGCGAACCCAGTGGTCATACCGAACAGATCACCCAAGTGTTACTTTCCGTTAAGATAATCCAATATTCCCGATTTCGGAGCTAGACTGCTATTTCTCTGATTGACTACTATTCTGCAGCCTATAGTGTCAGTCTTATCCTGCTACCCTTATGCCTGGTGCGCTAAAAATAGCTGCTGAGTTGAATGCCTAGAATGTACCCACCAGAAAATTCCTGTCTGTGGGATTGACGTTGTAGTGATACCTCCAACATTTGGAGCGCCCTTTTAACGACAAATTTTCCTATTACTGCGATTAGGAGTTCGAAGAAGTACAAGGTACAGTCAAGACCTTGCGACTCATTGTGGGAGCAGCATTCGTGGTACTTTGCCTGATCATTGCAGTTTCTATCGGTGTTGTGCTTTACGGTTGGAACTCAGGGAAAGAATCAACGTCAAGCGGTGATGACTTGCAGAAGCCACGAATGACGACGCCAACGAATTCGGCACCATCAGAAACAACGGCGGACACGGGCAAGAGAGACCAGGTCATGAAAAGAGTGTGCGACACTGAAGACTGTCACTACATGCGGTGGTTCATTGACACATCTGTTGACAAATCGCTGGATCCCTGCAGCAACTTCTTCAACTACGTCTGCAAAGGTGCCGTGAGTACCTTCAACGATAAACCTGGCCAGGGCATGTTGGCTCATGCCAATTTCAAAATAATATCGGACATGGAGCATTGGCTAATAAACGGACACGCTCAACCCCGAAGACAATCTGCATACCAGAAAGTAATCGCAACGTACCAGTCGTGCATGAATACCAGTCACCAGGCCTTCGATGAGAATAGAAGATACATAGAGAACCTTCTGAAGGGGCATCGAATGGCGCTGACCGATGGTTTAGATTTCGACCCGATGACCAAGCAGTTGGAATTCTGTTTTACAGACTGGCCGCTGATATACAACGTGGAGACGTTCCCACACCGCAGCAGCAATGAAGCTTTCATAGAAATGAGGCCATACTTGGTTACGCAACGCACGATTCAAGGAAACACCTCTGCTGAGCGGAAGGAGTTTGTGGAAACCGTTTTGAAAGCCATATTTGCCCTCAAAGATATTGACGACGCTACCGTTAACTCTGTCTTAGATGCCGAGGACGGTGTTTTTAACCTGACTGGTACGATGAATCATAGCGGGCTTATTATGCCTGTGGCTGAACTCGGCTTTGTCGAAAATGATCAGACACTTGCGAGGAGGTGGATCCATGCAATATCAAAGTACATTCGGGGTGACATTAACCAGATCAAATTGAGTACTAGCGTCGGCGCCGCTACGCTTTTCCATGATCTTTTTGGAAGCAATGCTCCAATCGCCAATGAGACTGTTGAAACAGCGTTAGCATGGATGTTAACATACACTTTGTATGATTCAGCTGGTTTGAAGGACTACAGAAATGACCGAAATCTAACCAGACGACGATGTTTATCCGATATCTTTTACATATTCCCTACGGTTGCCGGAGCTAAAGTGTTGCTGGAAGTCATTAACAGGTCAAGAGTGGACGCTGTAAAGGCAATGACGACCGAAATCGGTAAAGAAGTTGAGGTGTCATTCACGAAGTCGAGGTGGCTGGACGATGTCACTAAGAAACGAGCTCTGGAGAAAGTGTCACGTATTATCAGACTAATAGGGTATCACTACGATATGATGTCACCGCAAGAGTTCGACAGGTACATGAGATACGTTCCCGACATGGAGGGAGTGTACATAAAGAATATTATTGATGCTTTCGCAGGAAAAGCTAAAAGACTCTGGGAGTCCCCATTTGGGAACCCGAATTCCCTCAATTTGTCTATTCACCATTTCACAACGAAGATACCGATTTTCATCGTGAATGCCGTGAATTTCGTGTTGTTAAACGCGATCTTTGTGCCTGCAGCCACGCTGTCTCGTCCAATGTTCACCTACGGCGGTCCTCCAGAACTGAATTACGGTGCCCTGGGTCACATAATAGTGCACGAAATGATGCACAGCTTCGACGACTTAGGTGTTTATTTTAATGGTTATGGTGAATTTACCATGTTGTATACGCCGGAAAGTATGCAAGCGTTTAAAAGCCTGCAAGCGTGTCATTCAGACCAAATTGATCGTGCACCAAGAGCTAGGGCCTTTCTTCAGTATCCAGGAGAATACCTCGCAGACACAATGGCCATGGAATCTCTTACAAGGGCCTACAAAAAGGCATCTAATATTTCGAAGGTTACGCTGGGAAACGTGAAGGAGCTAACAAGCGACCAGTTGTTCTATGTAGCCTGGTGCCTTCAGTGGTGCGGTGTTCCTGCTCCTGGAATAGACCTAACCCATCCCGATTTGGACGAAAGGTGCAACGTACCACTCATGAACTCTGAACACTTTAGTGAAGCGTTTTCATGTCGCCGTGACGCACCTATGAATCCGTCCAGAAAGTGCCACTTCTTTTAGAGGTATCACTTAAACTGTTGCCTCAAATAAATTCCTCTAACGTATACGTATACGAGTACACAGGAGTTCTGTAGTTCGGTAATGTTCGAATTCTCTTTATGGAAAATTGGGGAACGAGCATTGGTTTGCAGAACATATGCATGGAGTAGTATGCGTAATTGGCACATATCTACACATTATGGGTAGAGCAGAGGCCACGAAACAAATTTCGCTTGAGCGCTCCAGCGGAGTACAACGGTACAACATACGAGATAAATGATACGCAAATTTACGAGTCCAGAATGAGAAGTCGAAGCAATGGCCTCAAGCAGTGCTGTTGATGAAAACTCGGCGACTGATGGTGGCGGAAATCGAATTCAAGGCTGTCCGACTGCTGGTTAAGTATGTCTCGGGCCCAGTTTCACCAACGCCGATCATCATTTGAATCGAGATCAACGGTACCTTACCTTGCTGCACTAAAGGGAGTTATTGCCACTCAAACATTCATCACGTCACCAACAAACATTTACAGAGAAGAATTGAGTGTTACCCTCAAGTTTCAGCAACCCTCGATCTCGGCTCGAAGTGTACGTGTCAAATACGTAGGCAAATGTTGAGGCATCAAATGCCTCTGCAGTTTTGCAGTTGCCATCTGGAAAGCAAACCACAAGGGAAGAGAAAAAAAAAGTCAACCAAACTAAAAAACAGCGCAATACTAGAATCGTTACAAATTAGAATACCCACGCGATGCCGTATAGCTATCTACCAAATACAGCCCATGTTTCTCTTGCCGCTGCTGTACTGCTGTAGTCGCTACGCCATCTCGTTGCCCTGTATCCCACTATGGTGTAAGGGCGTCGAAACACTATGCCGCGGTAATGTTAGGGTACCTGAAAACTGCACTCGAGCCACCAATTAAACGAAAAGGAAAATGTGAAAATGAAAAGTTAAAGCGTTTTTACACTACCACTTCTTCTCATCATGTTTATGGCCAGTGACGGAAACAATATAAAAACACGAGAACCATGCATTGCGAGACGTGAAACTACAATTGACGAAGTCATCGTGGTGTTGGTGCAGTGTCATTATGTGCATGTCTCTCTGCCTTCCCTTCTTTTCAGACAAAAGCATTTGCACTTTTTCAACATTTCAAGCCTCTTAACAATTCAGTTTCTCCGCCAAACATGCACTTTAAAAGCACAAAAATCGTTTCCCATAGAATGTCAGAGGGGGAACCGTTGGTACTGTTAACCCACTGTTTAAAAACGCGAGACTGACAACAACTAAACGAAACACACAGATCGCGCTGTCTGTGTTGTAGAGCTGTGTGGTGATCTTGTTGTCATTTTAGCGCTGTTACTAGGGTGTATCTTTTATATCGGTTTGTGATTTTTTTGTCTGGAGTCCAAGTTTGTGTACTTCAGTACATAATGGCAAACAAAATGGTAATAATAAAATGGTACATAATCTTGCGTAATGGTAATGGCAAAGTACCAGGGAAAAGGACTTTCAGTAGTGCACAAAGTACACGATTTGAAATGTGTAACTCAGAAATATACCTAAAGTACTGTGCAAGTACTCAAAAATGTACTTAAAGTACCACTTTAGCACCCGGTCACTGCTTAACCGTAACGCACGACCGTGTGGCCCACAGACACGCAAACGCCGCCAAGCAGTGAAGCTGGGTTGACACACTGAGCGTGTGCGCAATATCTCGCACCAAGTGTCAGAGCCTGACGGCACTGACGTCGCTGCGGGCCAGGCGGTCGCATGATAAGGTTAAATGTGCTGACGTCTGTATAACACAGATTCACTAGAGAAAATGGCGTTGATGGAAGCCAGCTCGTGGGGTGAACTCCATAATGGAAATGTCCGAGTCTGCGCACACAGAGCAACGGCAGTGGCCCTCTTGCGGGAGGAAAACATATTAGAGAAAGGGCTTTTCCTGCGACGGCAGTCTGTTTCTGCACAGGGACGTCGTCCAAGACAGGCGCCATAGCGGCAAACACAATGCAACACCTTATCAGCGCGAGTGAAGGCGAAGTGAGCCAGGGTTGCCAGATAGCAAAAGCTGCATGCAGCCAATTTTTTACCTCAGGCAGCTAAAATGTAGCCAACCAGGCATATTTTTTGTAGCAAAAACGTAGCCAAAGGACCACGACGTTTACCTTTGCTTTTTCACCTTGCCTCTCGAGGCTATGGTTTGGCTGACCAACTGCCTCAAATGTTTCCAAGTGCTGCTCATCTGTAGCCACGTTCCTAGTACTCAAGCCCCAACGGTTGTACGCAACTCATCTCCCGAACTCTAGACGGCGAATGTGCGCTAGATATGGAATTGCATCTAGTAGATATGACGTGGTGTTGTTTGTTATATGGAGATGACTTGAGGTAGTGTTTAGTACAGAGATAATGACATATACAAGAGGGCGGCTCCAGCCACGAAGCCTTCAATTGAGTTACTATAAAAACAGAAAGGTCCTCTATAGCATCGTATGAGTCATCACTGCTCAACTTCGCGGGAGGTCTTGGACGTACCGGTGTTGAACTAGACGTGGTGTGGTATGGACGCAGTTCTTTTTCTTTCTTTTTTTTTCTTCTTTTCGGGCAGCTGAAAGAGATGAAGTATGTTGGGGACTCCTGAGAAAGTGTGCTTAAAATCCCCGCAAATATCGTTTACTTGCGTGATGAGGGATTGCTCAGGAGGAACTCAGAAGATTTGCCAAAAAATAGCCAACTAGTCAACTCTGTTTCTAAGACGCCAAACGAAAGCGAAAGTAGCCCAATTTGGCTAGAAGTAGCCCAATCTGGCAACCCTGGGCCGAAGTCACAACGTGCCGCCTTACGAAGTATCTACAGGGTGTCCCAGAAAACGTGTAATTGAATTATAATAAAAAATCTACACCACCTAGAGACATGCGGTCAACGGTATTTGTTCTTACTGGGTTTTTGCCACCTCCTCATGTGAATGTCGTGTAACGTAAGTTTAATTATGTAAATTTTTGCGAGCTTAAGTCGGAAATTTGCCTAGTAAAGGTCACTTTTTTACCCCACCAATGTGAAGCGCGTGTCTAATTTACTCAATTTAATGATAATTGACAGGGATATTCAGGAGCTATCCCATCGGAAAAAATAGCCGAACATCATGCCCTACGGAGGTCGCACAGAATAGCGCACGATGAATTTTTCAGCGCAATCTGTGTCAGTCCGACCAAAGTAGGTTGGAAACCCAGCCCACCCCGGCATCGCAGAAAGAGATAACGCAGGCATGGCTTATCACGTCCGACTTTCGCTGGGATAATGGTTTCCCTTTCCCAATTTTAGGAACTGTTACTTTTTTTACTATCACTCTGTGGGCTGGCTTCGGAACCTCCTTTCGTCGGACTGCGAGCGATTGCGCTCAGAAAGACATCGCGCGTTATGGTCCGGTGCTCCGAAAAGCATGATATTCGGCTATTTTTTCCGATGGGATAGCTCGTGAATATCACTGCCAATTATCATGAATTTGAGTGAATTCGGCACGCTCTTCATATTGGTGCGGTAAAAAAGTGACCTTCCCTTGGCAAATTTCTGAGTTCAGTTCGCAAATATTTGCATAATTAAACTTGGGGTACATGACATTAACTTTACAAGGTGGCAAAAACCTAATAAGAACAAAGGCCGTTGACCGCATGATTCTAGGTGGCGTAGTTTTTTTATTATAATTCAATGACACGTTTTCTGGGACACCCTGTATACCGACGCTTCAACGTTGCCAATCACGAACGTTCAGCCCAGCCGCATGAAACGTCAAAAATGTAAAGACGATAGCGCTCTATGTCGTGCTCGACTGAGTCGTGTGTGCTTTATTTATTTATTTTATTTATTTATTTATTTCTTAGTGCCCACGAACGGAAATAGTCCATCGATTGTCGGAAAATTTTCAGCGCCACCAGCTAAACCATAGAAATGGAGAGTGATCGAAATGCTTCCCGAATCATGAGTCGTTTCCCTTTTTCGCAGCTGTTAGGGGTGGGAACATTATTCGTTGGGCGCAATAGAAATACCTTCTCATGCAGAAGCATGTATGCATATAACACGTATGTGCACTACAAAGCGCATTGCCGAGACGAAGGATAATTAGTTTTAGTTGGTCGCTTCTGCTCCTCCGATAACTTTTCCGAATCAGTTTTCTGCAAAGTGCGCATTGCGTAAGCTGAGTCGGAGGTCTCTGTCGTCTACGAAAAATCGGAATACCACTCATTCCGAATTTATCGGACGTCTTCCGTGCTCCCACTCAGCAGGAGCATGCGCAGAATGTGCGCTTACAAACAATATGACTGACAACCAGAGAAACAATATCGTTCGCTCGCGGCGTGCACTGCGAACTTCCGGTAAGCATGGTTGAGCGACAACCACGAGTAGCGGAACAACAAGTAGCGGATATACGACACCGGGCTCTTGACGAGGCGAAGTGCACTTGACAGAGTGTGGACTTTCCCTGTGTGGACGCCTAAGCCTAACTAATGATATGCAGGCGATTTTTGACTAAAAACTGTCGCCGGCGCAGAAATGCTCGGAGAAACATTGAGTGACGTTACATCTTCCTCAAGCATTGAGACAAATGCTTGTAACAAACGTTCGATGCGCGTACTGTAACTGGAACCTAACTTATGATACGTGTAAATGAAGTTAAAGCAGCAGTTTAGAGGCACCCAACTTTGTTTCTGTTTTTGGCAGTATGGAACGTTAGGCGGCCGAAAACAGTTTTCCCACAATTAGTGCAACCGTAGCGAAATTGGGACGCCTGCTATAGGCCCCTGAACCTCCCGTGCGCGGAACACTCTCCTTCGCCTTGACGACAGACACGTGATGTGACGCGTGTGGTAGGGACGCTCCTGATTGGACCTGGGATCACATGATCGAGGTGAGCAACACCTGGCAGGTCGGAGCACTGATCTCTATGTATAAAGGCTGGATCGCGCATAGGAGAGCGGCGCGAGCGGGAGAGAGGTGCGGCAACCGGCCGCCATGTTGGAGGGCCCACTGGCGCCGGCTGCTCCCATAGGAAACAATGGGAAGCGATTTGATTTGGAGTATTTATTGCGCTTTAAACGCTCCTCATTGCTGATTAGCACGCATCTTTCTTAGGAATCAGTGTGCTGATGTATTCCAAACGTGCTTCAGCCGTGTTCCTGTAGTTTTTAATGGTAATTGCCTTCTTTTTCTTCTCCGCTGCCTGTATTCCAAATAGGGGGTCGTAACTGTCGTGCACAGGGCGCATACGCATGAAGGTGAATTTGTGGAATGTCAACCTATAAAATTAATTATTTTTGCTCAGAAAGGTTTCACACTGTTTGTTATTGTAAGGTACTTCCGTTTTTATATTTTTTGTTTGTTTTCGTTTGTAGTTCGGTTTTCGTGTGGTGTTCCGCGGTTCTCTTTCATTATTATGTGGTTTGGTATTGTACGGTTCTCGTTTGACTTTTTCCATTATCGTATTATGTTCTACGAGTGTCTCTGTGTGTGTTCTGCAATAAGACCTCGATCCTTATTCTGAAGGGGCTCATTATTTTATTCACCACATCACCACCAGCAATGGGACGGAGTATAGACCCTGGCGATGAAACCCCCCTTCCTCATCTTAAAATAACGTTATTGTCACGAGTGCTTTGCAGCTGTTCAGCTGTCAGCGTATTTCACTACAGAAATTCGAAGCGCTGTGCACGAAGAGCATGCACATGCATGACTTATCACACACGCTGTAGGAGCGACTGCACATACGAGGTTAACACAGCAGTTTATTTACTTCCACCGTACCTCACAAATTAAAAGAACAGTGGAACAAATTGGCATATTGGCGCAGGTTCTGGATCCGCTTCTTCGGCACTGCTGAGCGACTGTGAGGGGGAACCTGCTAGCACAAGCGCATTGTTTATAGAAAATACATGGCCTTGAGATTTATAGGAGCAGCCACACATACTTTCTTAGTACGTAATGGCACCAGCGAGGTAGCAATGCAAACAAGTCCGAGTTGTGAGATGCATCACAGATGCAGATGAAATAAACAGATCTTTCCTCAAAATAAAGAGCTTACCTGTGAAAAATTATCCCTCTTTCTCTGTCGGTGTGAAGTGTACTCAAAGCTGCAACAAACTGGCATGACATGCCCTTTAGTTTAAAGTAAATTTTAAAAAATACGGGCAGCCCCGCTTGAACTAAATGCAGACGACAGAATACGTTGGGCCTACCAATATGGCGGCCGGTGACCACGCTGTGGAGCACCCTATGCGCGATCCAGCCTATACTATAGAGGTCAGTGGGTCGGAGAGTCTGCTACCGCTTCGGAGACGCATTGCGTTATCCGGCTCCGTGATGTCCGAAACGCAGGGTTTGAAAGCTGTTAACTACACGACCACGATTTTTTGCGACCGCTGACACCACGGGAAGAACGAGTGGTGCAGCCCGAAATTAACTGTGTTGTACAGCGATACCCCAGTGCTTCCCGACAGTGTGCTGCCTCTCTGACCGTTTTCACCACACAGTTAGTCGGTTCAGTGGCTAACAGATGGTGCCACAATACCGCCGTCATCGCTTGCTTTCTGCTACTGTGAGTTCTGAGATTGCACAGAAGCCACGGATATATTACTCTCGTGATTGCAACCTTATTTTGTCGTGCTGCATATGTGCTTTGTTTTTTTAGAGAACGTGATATAAACCATATAAAGAATACAAGTCAACAAGAAGCAGCTCGCAATGTTCGTAGCAGACGGTTTTTCCTACCAACGGATGATGGGGACTCTCTGCCACAAACGTCACACTGCAGTGTGTGATTTGAGAGAGTGGGTTTGCGATTTTGCAAATTAATTGCGCCACGTACTGCTTTACAAGATGACAGCAGTTAGTAAAGAGCAGTTACAAGATGACAGTAGTTAGCAAAGTATTTGCAAAGTACCAAGTTACTCGCATAAGCATTTAATATTCTACTCTAGTTACTGTAGACTTACATCATCACATGTAAAATAATGAAATCACGTCCGACGACCGATATCAGCTAGTGCGCTTAACTGAGCAGAATATTTTCCGCGAAAACACGTTGGAGACATTCCGTAGCCATTTCCTACGCCTCAGGATGTATCGTATATCGTATCTTCGTGTACGCCTCCGTCACCCGAAAAGTTTGAAAGCAAGATGGCGGACACTGTGCTGTTGTGGCACGAAAAAAATGTTAACGAAAGCACTCTTGATGACGACGGAAGCCTCAGGACTATTACTCAGGGACGTCGTCCAAGACAGACGCCGTAGCGGCAAACCCATAGCATCTTATCTATCCTTATCTTATCCAATGCATGCTGATCTTATCAGCGCGAGTGAAGGAGAAGTCAGTACAGACTACCTGCGTGGTGTCTCAACTAGCCGACACCTCACCTTTGCCATTCACCAACGTTCACCCCGGCCTCATGAAACGTCAGAAATGTAATGACAAATAGCGCTCTAGGCCATGCTGGACTGAGCTGTGTGTTCTTTATCGAAAAAAAAAACACAAAAGAACTCACCAGTTCACAATGCACAGCACAAAGCGCATTACCGAGGCGAAGGAGACTCTCTTAATAGGTGTAATATTGTCCTTCTACGCTTCGTTGTTCTATTCAAAATTTATTGTTCAATAATTCTCCTTAACGGGTTCAGCGGTCAAAAGCGCACTTTTTTCCTTTCCGAAAGGAGCTAGTAGACTTCCCGCCATCAAGTTACCTCTATCCATTCTTACGTCATTTGAAGAATTGTACTTTGCACTCTTAAAAATAAACTTCACCACGTAACACGCTCCTGGTCAACCATCAACCCGAATGACAGCGTCCTCGTTACTGATTTGTTGAAAACGGGAGGCGAAGCCTGTTTTGTAACCGTAACGCCGTACATAATCGGTATATGATAGGCTCCGCTTCTCGACATCAACAAATCAGGAGCGAGGACGCTGTCATTGGGGATGACGATTGGCTAGCAGCGTGCTATATGTGGTGAAGATATGGATGTATCAGATTCCTCTATACAAAAGGTGTCATAGCCACATAAGTCAAATTTGCCATTGACGTGGCTAGCACGACGTGGCTAGCTTCGTAGAGATGATAGCAGCTTTAAAGCTCCAGGACAGGTTTTATCTTCAGGAGGTAAAGAAGATTTCATTGGCTCCTAAATGGGAGAGGATGGTCAGTGAGGAAACCAAAATATGAAATAATGATCGTGCTCTTTCCGACTGCCTAATCAATCGCTAATCTATCGTGAAATGATAGGCCACGGTCTCATCCCTGTCTGGAAAGAGAAAAATGAGTCAACGACGTGCTCAAAAGCATTTCAATTTGGGAAGGGTCCTCCTGCAGGTCCATGTGCCCACTGCGGATTGCTTCCTATTATTACTTCGGATGGGACATGTTGTATTGGTCGTACCAGTACAGGCGGAGAGTGGAACACGATTAAAGAATAAAATGAATGAGAATGAACGACACTGGATGACAGACACACTTGAGCAAGAAAAATGTTTCGATTAGGCGACACCTGGATTAGCTCAAAGTGTGACCTCGAGCATTCCTTGTGACGGCTAAGACGAGACTTCTGGCTAATCTGAACAAGTATCCCATTTCTCTTGAATTTGTTACCTCGAAATCTCTATTTCGTATAAAGTGTAAGAAGTCGGGGGCATCAAGTACAGGACACAAGCGGCATGAGTAAAGTATGTGGAACCAGAGCCGTAGTGACGGAGGTGCGAGAGGTGCAGCCGCCACGGGCGCCCTCGCCAGAAAAGGCGCCGAACGGCAGGCCCTGTCAGGTTGATTGGAGAGTATAAAGCGCGAATCAAGATAATTTGAATTTACGATCTCGGCACTGCAAGTAAGCATATGTTAGTATTATTGTTATCATTTTGTTTCCTTAGAGGGTTTCTGATGGAAAATGGCGAAAAGGGCTGGACGCTTCACGTTTGCCATGCCCCATAGGCGCAAACTCGCCTTTCGACAGCTCTACGTGTCTTAGTGGGGTATAGGTAGGGAGTGACTTTTTCGGGTTAAACCCGATTCTGCCCGGTTAGTGCCCCCGAACTGACCCACGACCAATTCGGGTTAAACCCGATTTCTTCCCGATCTCCAGTCACTATGAAATCCTCAAGTGACGTTTCCACTGAAGACGAACAAAGGTCGCCACGTGTAACACATTTAAGAATGGGTCACTTACGCTCCCAGCAATACACCCATGTGGGTCAACACTGTCTCTGCTTTCGAGGATTACCGCTGGAAAATCACGATCCCGCAAAAAAAAAAGAAAAAAAAGTGAGATTAGGAAAGGACTCAATAGACAAGAGGAGAAACATAAACACCCGATAACATCCGGCACAATTATATATATTTATATATATAATTGTATATAATAATAATATATATATAATAAATACATATAATATATATAATTATATATATGTATAACAAAGGCACAATTATCGCCTGATTTTTACCCCCCCCCCCCCCCCCGAATCTGAGAAAGGCATTTAACCCGAAAAAGTCACTCCCTAGGTATAGGGGGTACTGGAAAAATCCTTGCTTCAAGGCATGCTCGAAGGTATGAGGTACAAGTCGTCTTCATGCGGTAGACCGTGCTGTACCTGCTGTGTACCTCACAAATCCGCAGCTTCCTCGTTCCGGAGCGGTTATGTACGCGCTGTCTAACGGTGTTCGCTTTTGTGTAACGTTTGTACACCTCATCCCACGTATCCCCGCTTCTTTGGAGAGGTGCACGACGGGCATTAGATTTAGTGTGAGGACTTCAAGCGTCCAACCCAATGTGATTCTCGGCTTAAACAAAAGTAATTGAACTGTTAAAGGACATTATGGGACAGCGCTCCCCTGTTGGTACATTGGAAGGCGAGCTCTGTCCCTGCGGTTGACACAACTCTTACTAGAATAACTATGGTCAATAAACAAAAGAGCAAAGAAATGTCTCTTTCTGGAGCTGATTGAGACGAAAGAGAACCATCTATAAAAGGATGCAATGAAAGGGTAAAACAGGGTAAATATCTCTCTCTGCGGAGCTCTTAGCCTTACTCAAAAGTGCGCAAGAAAGGCGACATGTATCTTATAAACCCCCCCCCCCCCCCCCTGTCAGGCACTGATTTAATCATCTCGATTCTCGTTTTGTGTTTTTAAACAGCTATCAACTTTTCATGACACCGAATGGAAGTTTGTATGTTTCGGAAATGAGGTAATGCATGAAACAGTGAGCTGTAAACAAACGTCTTGCAACCATGCAAATGTGTGCCTTAATCCCCATCCTGTTGTTGCATTACTGAAGAAAAGTCTTTGTCTACTGCAAGCACCATCTTTACACCGGATGGTTCTAAATGTGCTGGAAAGGGGAGTTTCCACAAATGGCGGAATTGCGGAGGTTTGAAACGATTACACCCTGATTACGCCCAAATTGAACATGAATAAACATGAAATTGGATAATCAAGCTTAGAAACACTTTACAAAAAAAAAAAAACTTAAATGCTTATACAGAAACTTCCTTAGAGCCGAAAAGCAAAAACCTTCTACAGCCTTTTAATACCAAGATCATCCACATCCGGTTGTCCATTCTCCCGATTTATTACAAAATATGAGCGTATGTAACGCGGTCCTTCACGGACATATATTGCCCTGTGGCACGATATCGCGAGTTGAAGGTGGGGCAAGCATCCCTCCGCTACTGAGCAGCGTAAATCCAACACCGTATCCTATATTCCCTTCCCTGCCTGCCAGGTTCCCTTCAACCTGTTGAATCGGAAGCCCTTGAAAGAGCGCCCCTTTTTTGGAAAGTAGGAAAGGGGGTGACAAAAGCAACAGAAAGACCTGCTGTGCTTGGGAAAGTACGTGTCTCCTACTCTGTGTTCCCAGTCTCGTGTTTTAATGCGTTAGCGTTAGAGTACCCGCTACGAAAGAATCGCGGCGTGGTATGTCTGTACCCACGGCGCTCCGTGCATGCGCGGTGTGTGGAGGGGGAAGAAGAGGGCGCGTGAGGGGCGACGCGGCGCGTCCGCAGTGCAGCTGTGATGGTCGACATGTTCAGACGTGTCTGGATGGTTAAGAAGGATGAGCAGAGGAGCGGCGGCGAAAGAAGTCTGAGGCCACGAAACGAAGCCGCAAAGCTTAATCGAGGAAGCACGAAAGGCTCGTCTGGCTGCGAATGCTGTCTTGCGTTAGCGTTGTGAAGGGTTGTGACGGTTCGTTGTAGGGTGGTGCGCCGTTGTCGAGAGGAGATCCTAAAAACGTTTTCAAATTTTAATGCTAAAACAGTTCTGTCGGATCCATCGATAGATCGACTACCATGATTTTTTCCGGCCTGCTTGGTATGGCAATGCACACTTTCCAGCAGGCAGTCTTGTGGCTGTGTTGCATCGGCCTTGTTTGTTTTCTGTGCACAGTGGCCGCAAATTTTTCGGTGAAAGGACCCTGTTCGACACGTTTATATGTTTCTGCCGTTGTAAGCACACGAGTTTTTAACTGCACTGAGTATAAGAATGAGCACTGTTTTTTTTTTGTTATTAGTTGCTCCGGGGCGGGGTCCTGAAAAATAACGTTCCCAAAAAAATGTCCCCTAAAAAAGATGTAACCTGAAAGAAATGTACCCTGAGGCACAGCACATCCACTTTTGATACGCATGGACTTACAGAATTTGGAAGTCGACTTTTCACTACACTGCGATTATACGAATTTTTCGAACACCAAAGCGAGTGGTCGTACATTATATTGGATTTTCGAATTAAAGATGGAATTCAACGTTCATCGCAGCCCGCTGATCGGCCCCGTTGGATTGCGTATTATACCGTGAACTGAAAACGCGTTTACTCCGTTACGCTGTAGAAATGTCTGAAATTCCTCGGGGCCGTTATTCGACACGACGACATGTGGTATCCAGAAGGAAGCAAATAAGGGCCTAACAACCTTCACCGTATTATACGCGGTTGTGGATGTCATAAGCTTAACCTCGAACCACTCGGAATAAGTGTTGATTAATCACAGAAACGACTTCTCGTCTTTTTCAACAAAATTCATATGAACACATGGGAACTTATATGAACTCGTTCTCATGGTTTGGAACACCATGGCCTCGAGTATAAAGGGGCGGACGTCAACGTTGAATGTATAATCTGACACATATTCACACTTCCATGCCATATACCATACTATACCATACCATACCGGCGCTTCGAGTTGTTGATGCATGGTGGGCCACTGTGCTCCGTGCGAGGCCCTTCATTGTAGGGGTACTAATGTGCCCAGAGTGCAACAAAGCGAGGACAGCGTCGCACAACCAAAAAGGGGTAACTACACGATTCACTCATGTGACACGAACCCCAATACCGCTAGCTCATGCTGCGAACAAAGTACCGTTTAAAATAATCGGGTACGCTCTTGGGACAACCACTCGGAATACAATATTATCAGGACCCCCTAGCACCTTACCTTTCTTGGTTTCTCTCTCGATACCTTTCGAAGTTAACGGGAGGCCTTGCGTTGGTGCAAATTAAAGGATACGGTCATCCTTGTCCACATAATGCCCACTACCAAGAAAGGCCGTCTGCGTTGCAAAGGAGACTTCCCTTGTCATTGGTTATTTTGTAGCTGTGGGATATCTGGTGTCTACCGCCGTCCGCCAGCCCCGTACTCTCGCGGCAGCAAAAATGGTGGACCCGGTCAAAGAGATGTATTTCTGTATGGTTATCGTTCCTGATTCCAAGAGAGGGCAGCGTACGACCTTGTGTGGTAATTTGGGTACATGATAATTGTCACAAAAAGGCATACGCCTCCGCCTTTTCGAATCAGAAGCGATCAGCCTATCATTCGTGGCTATATTGTTGGTGCACACCGTGTCATGCGGTGTATTGCTTTTAAAGTGACTGCTGTACAACCCTTCTTTTTTTTCTTTTTTGTGACAGCGCATGGAGCGGTTCTGAAACCGTCGCCAAGTTCGGCAACACTTTTCGGCCCTAAAAAGGCACGTAATTCTGTAACATCTTTGGAACATCCCTGGAACTTTCAACACAGCTTCCACTGCATTGCTTGGTGAGTGCAGTCCCGTACTATATATTTCGTGCCGCATATTCGCGACTCCAGTGAACTATAGGTGGCGCCCCGAAATTCCAAGATGGCGGACGAGTGCAGGTCTCCCGAGCCAAGCGAGCGTACGGACTGCAGTGTCGACCGAAATATGTTAATCTGTTTCAGTTTTTCACATGCATAAATTGACGTGCTTCATGACAAAGGAGTTAATTTTGTCTTCTTGTTATCTCATACTGTGCCAGTTCAACTCAGAGAAGTAGGCAAAAAAGTTTCCGTCGTCGGAGTTTGTTCACAAAGGTGAGTCGAACGAACGAAGGAGGCATTTTAGAATCTAAAGGCCCGTTCCGACATACAGCGCTTTGCTCCAGAGCACTGGAAAACAGCGCTGTTTTTTTCTCCTCTCCCGGCTGCGACTCGACGGAAAACAGCGCTCGGCGAAGTTGAGATTGGGTGAACTTTCCCATCGCTGTCTCCCAGCGATAGGCTCCCTGAACCAATGAGAACGCGGAGCTGCGTTCACGTGACGGGGCTGCCTTTTTTTTTTTTCGCTTCTTGTCGCCGTGACTGCACGTGATCGCCGATCACGTGGTATCACCATGTACAGCGCTGGGACAAGCGCTGCAAGTGCGAACCCCACAGTGGAAATACAGCGCTGTTTTGCAGTGCTGTTGTGCAGCGCTGTGGAGCAAAGCGCTGTATGTCGGAACGGGCCTTAAGAAGGCAAAGCAGCGATTAGTTTCTCAAGAAGCGTCACTTAGCATGTGTTTTGGAATGTGGATTAGTAGTCTGCAAGGTACTGCCATTTTTGAGTTTCTCCTCCGAGAGTCCCGTATTATGTCAGTGCTGCAAATGAACAATTAACAGCTCCGTTCGAAGTGTAGTGTCTCTAGGAATTGGATAGTTCTTGTCCGAACTTTGATGCTCAAGTAATCGTAAAAAATTGTGATGAACAAGTTAACGTACACATGGGCATTTGCAAGAACTCAAGAGATCACGTCTTTGTTTGGTTTGGTGATGACAAAACGTGCTCATATGACGTGACGTTTGCATAACTCTGACTGCGTGTCAAATGCACACGTGAACGATACATATTTTGAAATCCCTTGGCACACACGCGTATATCTGACACTTTGTCTTCACTTAACACCATACATGTGCAATTATTTAACATGCCATATGTTGCGCGGCGAAAATATGAGCGCTGCAAACATGCTCTGGCACAGTGAAGTATTCTTTTTCTGCACTGCTCTTGGTATTCACGTACAACTTGGTTGATACTTTTATCTTTGCGAGTCGTTCGTTGATACGTGTGAGACAGCAGACATAAGCTTTCTCTCGCAGAGAACACCCATTGCTTGTCTACGCCGCATTAGTACGGTGATATTGTTTACTTTGCATGAGGTTTGAAAATGCGTACATGTCAGCAAGACAAAGACATGCCGGTTGCTTGTTCTGTATTCCGAAGATTATTATTATGATTAAATCCGCGGCGACACAGTCGATCACGAAAGCGTTTGATGGGTCAACACATATGAGAATTCCGTTCCGTTATTCTTGATTAGGAAATGATGAAAAGAAAGCGTGGTGTACGTATTTCCAACATGCTGAGAAGATATTCGTACTGCAACATTCCTGTTTTCGATTTCGATACATTCTTTGTGGCCAGCTTTCTGTCCATAAGCAGGGGAAACGTGTTCCGCTGTACTGCTTCCCTACCTCGACGCTATCTTGAACCTGCACTCGCAGCTTTTCGAAATCTCCGCCAGGTGGCTACGGCTTCGCTGGAGTCGCGAATACGCACAGATGGCACGAATAATTTACACTTGTACTGTCTAACTCGTGTTCTATGCTCCTGTAAGTTTACCAATAGTCTTTCTACACCTCTTATCGATCCTTACCACATATTATAATATCGTCAATGTAGCAAGCTCTATACGGAAGTGGGAGGGGGTCGGTGGGGGGGGGGGGGGGCGTCAGGTTTATTCTCACCCGGGCGAAAGCTCGCCTCGGGATGGTTCTGCTTGGGAGTAGGCATACACGTAAAGTGAATTCACCTACACCTCTCTGGATACACGCTGCACCCCGTATAGGACGAACGATAATTTCGACCACCCGGTTTTTTTTAACGTGCTACGGAAATATCAGACACGCGTTGCTGGAAAGAATATCTATTTCCCGGCATTTTCTACAAATTAACGGATACTTAGGAAGCAATGAATACGTCTTCGTTTGACTCCAAGGGGCGTTTAAGTACACGAAGTATGGCTAGTGGGTGGTGGCATAGGTGGGTATTTTGGTGAAACCTCACTCGCCCTCACCCTCACGGCCCTCACGGGCACATGCCCTCACTCGCCCTCACCCTCACCGCCCTCACGAGCACATGCGCTCACTCGCCCTCACCTTCACCGCCCTCAGGAGCACAAGCGCCCACTCGCCCTCATCCTCACCGCCCTCAGGAGCACAGACCCTCACTCGCCCTCACCCTCACCGCCCTCGTGAGCACATGCGCTCACTCGCCCTCACCCCCACCGCCCTCAGAGGCACAGACCCCTCGCCCTCACCCTCACCGCCCTGACGGGCACATGCCCTCACTCGCCCTCACCATCACGCACTCACAAACGAAAGCCCTCACCCATGAGGTTCTTACCCTCATAAGGACTCCTGTGAGTACACTCATGAGGTTGTGCCCCTCATGAGACCCCCTGTAAGTGCACTCATGAGGTCTGATGGGCGCCTGGTCTCTGTGAGTGAAGTCACTGGTGAGGCCCGAAGTGTGTGAGGTCAGTATGAGGGCATTCAGAAATGAGGTCAAATGACGCATACTAGACGTGCGCAAATTAAATTATGAAGGCATTGATGATATGGTTCCAGCGACCCAACTACCGGCTGTGTGCTCTTTAAAGGGCTGGTGTGCCCGCTTTTAGCAATTTCGTCTACGTCGCGCTGGGAACACAGCAAATCGTCCTGAGCTGACTGATTACTTGGCAATATGGTTCCATCGACCCATATACAGGAAGGGTGCACTTTAAAGGTCTGGTGTGCACGTTTTTACATTTAGTCTGTGTCGCGCTGGGAACACAGCAAAGCGTCCTGAGCTGACTGATTACTTCGTGATATGGTTCCAGTGACCCAACTACCGGCAGGGTGCACTTTAAAGGGCTGGTGTGCCGGTTTTTAGCAATTTCGTCTACGTCTCGCTGGGAACACATCAAAGCGTCCTGAGCTTACTGATTAATTGGCGATATGGTTCCAGTGACGCAACTACCGGCAGGGTGCACTTTAAAGGGCTGGTGTGCCCGTTTTTAGCAATTTCGTCTACGTCGCGCTGGGAACAAAGCAAAGCCTCCTGAGCTGACTGATTACTTCGTGATATGGTTCCAGTGACGCAACTACCGGCAGGGTGTACTTTAAAGGGCAGGTGTGCCCGTTTTTAGAATTTTCGTCTATGTCGCACTGAGAACACACAAGGCCCAGGACACTTGGCTGTGTTCCCAGCGCAAAATAGATGAAATTGCTAAAAACGTGCACACGAGCCCTTTAAAGTGCACCCTGCTGGTAGTTGGGTCGCTGGAACCATATCACGAAGTAATCAGTCAGCTCAGGAGGCTTTGCTGTGTTCCCAGCGCAAAATAGACGAAATTGCTAAAAACGTGCACACCAGCCCTTAAAGTGTACCCTGCCGGTATAGTTGGGTCGCTGGAACCATATCATGAAGTAATCAGTCAGCTCAGGAGGCTGTGTTGTATTCCCAGCGCGACGTAGACGAAATTCCTAAAAATCGGCACACCAGCCATTCAAAGTGCATCCTGCCAAGTCATCAGTCAGATCAGGACGCTTTGCTGTGTTCCCAGCGTGACATAGACGAAATTGCTAAAAAACGTGCACACGAGCCCTTTAAAGTGCACCATGCCTCTAGCTGGGTCGCTGGAATCATATCACCAAGTAATCAGTCAGCTCAGGACACGTGGGGATGCTCCCAGCGCGACGTAGACGAAACTGCAAAAAGCGGGCACACCAGCCCTTTAAAGTGCACCCTGCCGGTAGTTGGGTGGCTGGACCATGTCACCAAGTAATCAGTTAGCCAAGACGCTTTGCTCTGTTCCCAGCGCGACATAGACGAAATTGCTAAAAACGGGCGTACCAGCCCTTTAAAGTGCACACTGCGTGTAGTTGCGTCGCTGGAACCATATCACCAAGTAATCTGTCAGTTCAGGACGCTTGGCTGTGTTTCCAGCGCGATGTAGACGAAATTGCTAAAAACGGGCACACCAGCCCTTTAAAGTGCACACTGTGTGTAGTTGGGTCGCTGGAACCATATCACCAACTAATCCGTCAGCTCAGAAGGCTTGGCTGTGTTCCCAGCGCGACGTAGACGAAGTTGCTAAAAACGGGCACACCAGCCCTTTAAAGTGCACACTACGTGTAGTTGGGTCGCTGGAACCATATCGCCAACTAATCCGTCAGCTCAGGACGCTTGGCTGTGTTCCCAGCGCGACGTAGACGAAATTGCTAAAAACGGGCACACCAGCCCTTTAAAGTGCACACTACGTGTAGTTGGGTCGCTGGAACCATATCACCAACTAATCCGTCAGCTCAGGACGCTCGGCTGTGTTCCCAGCGCGACGTAGACGAAATTGCTAAAAACGGGCACACCAGCCCTTTAAAGTGCACACTGCGTGTAGTTGGGTCGCTGGAACCATATCACCAACTAATCCGTCAGCTCAGGACGCTTGGCTGTGTTCCCAGCGCGACGTAGACGAAATTGCTAAAAACGGGCACACCAGCCCTTTAAAGTGCACACTGCGTGTAGTTGGGTCGCTGGAACCATATCACCAACTAATCCGTCAGCTCAGGACGCTTGGCTGTGTTCCCAGCGCGACGTAGACGAAATTGCTAAAAACGGGCACACCAGCCCTTTAAAGTGCACACTGCGTGTAGTTGGGTCGCTGGAACCATATCACCAACTAATCCGTCAGCTCAGGACGCTTGGCTGTGTTCCCAGCGCGACGTAGACGAAATTGCTAAAAACGGGCACACCAGCCCTTTAAAGTGCACACTGCGTGTAGTTGGGTCGCTGGAACCATATCACCAACTAATCCGTCAGCTCAGGACGCTTGGCTGTGTTCCCAGCGCGACGTAGACGAAATTGCTAAAAACGGGCACACCAGCCCTTTAAAGTGCACACTGCGTGTAGTTGGGTCGCTGGAACCATATCACCAACTAATCCGTCAGCTCAGGACGCTTGGCTGTGTTCCCAGCGCGACGTAGACGAAATTGCTAAAAACGGGCACACCAGCCCTTTAAAGTGCACACTGAGTGTAGTTGGGTCGCTGGAACCATATCGCCAACTAATCCGTCAGCTCAGGACGCTTGGCTGTGTTCCCAGCGCGACGTAGACGAAATTGCTAAAAACGGGCACACCAGCCCTTTAAAGTGCACACTGCGTGTAGTTGGATCGCTGGAACCATATCACCAACTAATCCGTCAGCTCAGGACGCTTGGCTGTGTTCCCAGCGCGACGTAGACGAAATTGCTAAAAACGGGCACACCAGCCCTTTAAAGTGCACACTGCGTGTAGTTGGATCGCTGGAACCATATCACCAACTAATCCGTCAGCTCAGGACGCTTGGCTGTGTTCCCAGCGCGACGTAGACGAAATTGCTAAAAACGGGCACACCAGCCCTTTAAAGTGCACACTGCGTGTAGTTGGATCGCTGGAACCATATCACCAACTAATCCGTCAGCTCAGGACGCTTGGCTGTGTTCCCAGCGCGACGTAGACGAAATTGCTAAAAACGGGCACACCAGCCCTTTAAAGTGCACACTGCGTGTAGTTGGATCGCTGGAACCATATCACCAACTAATCCGTCAGCTCAGGACGCTTGGCTGTGTTCCCAGCGCGACGTAGACGAAATTGCTAAAAACGGGCACACCAGCCCTTTAAAGTGCACACTGCGTGTAGTTGGATCGCTGGAACCATATCACCAACTAATCCGTCAGCTCAGGACGCTTGGCTGTGTTCCCAGCGCGACGTAGACGAAATTGCTAAAAACGGGAACTTCAGCCCTTTAAAGTGCACCCTGCCGGTAGCTGGATCGCTAAAACCATATCACTAGTGTCTTCATAATTTGCCCACGTCTCGTAAGCGTCATTTGACCTCATTTCTGAATGCAATCATACTGACCTCACACCCCTCAGGCCTCACCAGTGACTTCACTCACACAGACCTGGCTCCCCTCAGACCTCATGAGTGCACTCACAGGAGGTCTCATGAGCGGCAAAACCTCATGAGTGCACTCACAGGAGACCTCGTGAGGGTAAGACCTCATGAGTGCACTCACAGGCGACCTCATCAGGGTTAAGAACCTCACGAGTGCACTCACGGATGGCCTGATCGCGGGCTTGCCCTCACTCACCCTCACCTCCAAGGCGTGAGGTGAGGCTGAGGGGCACTCATGAGGGCCCTCATGAGTGAGTTCGCCCAGCTATGTGTGGTGGTGGTGGGTGGTGGTGCTTCGGATAGAGCTCGCCGTTGTCGGCCTCACAGAGGCGGGCAACGTCTCACGCACGACTAACGCTCTGGGGGTAATGTGCATCCTGGGCCGACTTCTAAGGGGAATGTGCGGACGTATGTATCGAATTGGAAGCTTTGTCGTGAACCAGTGAACACGCATGTGGTAATGCCCAACAATGCCCGTAGAGTGCGCTTCTAAACAGCATTTCCCAGGGTGCCTGAATACTATCCTCCCATCTGCACAGAGGGAGCTACTATTCAAGCCCCCTACTGTTTCCTATATATCTTATTCCTATTTCCGATATTATATATAAGTACTATGAGTGTTTAACTAATTAAACAGCTGTAACTGTGTTGTAAATTGGAACGATAGTGAGGAAGCCGACGAAGGTGCTCGTGAACACAACCGCGAACGAAGAAAGAACCCAGCACTGTGGTGGAAGAAGAAGAACCCAACAGTGAGAAGAAGGGGATCACAGACCGCTGTCTCGACTGAAGCAGTGAGCGCTTCCCTGGATCCAGGCCGCCTTTGCGAAATGGCTACAGAAGTGTACGACCAACAAACAGTAAGGTCAGCAGTAGTAAAAAAAAAAAATGAATGCCAGCGCTTTCCCAGATGCGTCACAATACTCTGATGCTGACGTAGGATGTATATGTTCTGCCCTCCACGTAACTTAGCCATCCATTTCTGTCTAGATTTGTTCACATTATGCTGATACAAATGACGCTTGTAGTTCATGCACTCCATGGCTGAACGACAGAATGCGTACGCCGAGAAAACCACGCGTTCGCCAAACCAAGTAATCATCCAATATTACTGATATTAACCCTAAACTGCAATATTACTTGCTTAACCACTTTCCTGCAGCATGTTGTATGGGCGTATCTCGCTACGCTGATGTTCGGTTCACTGAAAGCAGCCGTAAGCTTCATGTGTTGAACGTCACTACCCTAAACTCCTTCTCTCTGCTACCCGAGCTGTAGTATCTACAACATATTAGCATAGCCCTTTTAACAAGAAATTTTCTCATTATTCCTATTAGAAATTCGAAGAAGTGCAAGATGCTGTGAAGACCTTGCGAGTCTTTGTGGCAGCAGCATTCGTGGTACTTTGCCTTGTCACTGGAATCTCTATCGGGGTTGTGCTTTACGGTTGGAAGTCAGGGAGGCCCTCGACATCAAACGTTGATGACTTGGAAAAGCCACGAAGGACGATGCCAACGAGTTCAGCACCATCAGGAACAACGGCGGACGCAGGCACGGGCGACCAGGTCACGAAAAGAGTGTGCGACACTGAAGACTGTCACTACATGCGATGGTTGATTGGCACGTCTGTTGACAAATCGCTCGATCCCTGCAGCAACTTCTACAACTACGTCTGCAAAGGCGCTCTGAGCGCTTTCAAAGGCGAACTTGATCACGGCATGATGTTTAATATGTACGTAAAATTGGCATTTAACATTGAGCAGTGGTTAAGAAACGGGCGCGCTCAACCTCGAAATCAATCTGCATATGAGAAGGTGATCGCGACGTACCAGTCCTGCATGGACGCTAGTGATCAAGCTGTTGAAGCGAGTAGGAGATACGTCGAGGACTTTCTGAAGGGCCATCGAATGGCATTGACAGAAATTTTAGATTTCGACCCGATGACCAAGCAGTTGGAATTTTGGTTCGCAGACTTGCCGTTGATGTTCGCGATTGAGCCGTTCCCACGTCGCAGCATAAATCAGGTTTATATACAAGTCGTCCCGCACATGATTCTGCATCGGACAATTCATGGGAACACATCTGTCGATCGAAAGGCGTTTGTGTAAACCGTTTTAAGGGCCATATTTGCCGTCAAGGATATTGACGGCGCTACCGTTGACTCCGTCTTAGAAGGCGAAGACAGGATTTTCAACCTGAGCACAACGCTGGATTGGAATGAGCTTATTATACCTGTGTCTGAACTGGGTTTGTTTGAAAATGATCAGACGCTTGGGAGGAGGTGGATCCACGCAATAGAGAAGTACCTCCGGGATGACATCACGCAGATCAAATTAAGAACTCCCGTCGGCGTCGCTATGCTTTTCAGTGCTTTCTTTGGAAGCAATGCCGTCATCGCTAACGAAACAGTTCAAGCAGCAGTAGCCTGGATGTTAACATACAACTTGTACGCTTCAGCTGGCTTCGATGACGATAGAACTGATATCACTCGAACCAGACAACGATGTTTATCTGATATTTTTCAGATATTCCCATCAGTTGCGGCTTCCAAAGTGTTGCTGGAAATCGTTAACAGGTCAAGAGTGAACGCTGTGAACGCAATGATGGACGAAGTCGGCAAGCAAATTAGGGTGTCGTTCATGAACTCGAAGTGGCTGGACAACGATACCAAGAAACGAGCGGTGAAGAAATTGTCTCTCGTGATCAGGCTTCTAGGGTATCACTACGACATGATGTCACCCCAAGAGTACGACATTTACTTGAAATATGTTCCTGACATGAAGGGAGTGTACATACAGAATATTCTCGATGCTTCCAAAGGACAAGCCAAACATTATTGGGGGGCATGGAAGCCCAATGCCCTCAATTTGTCCATTCACCAGCAGACAGTTTCCATACCACTGTACGCCGTGAATGGCGTAAATTTCGGTGGTTTAAACATGATATTTGTGCCTGCGGCATCATTCTACCGTCCACTGTTCACTTACGGTGGTCCTCCGGAACTCAATTACGCCGGTGTAGGCCACATAATAACGCACGAAATAATGCACAGCTTCGACAACAATGGTGTTTATCGCAATGGTTATGGTGATGTGGACCCGTGGTTTACGAATCAAAGTATCGAAGCCTTTGGAAACTTGCAAGTCTGTTATTCAGATCAAATTGATCGTGCACCAAGAGCTCGGGCGTTCCTTGACTACCCCCACGAATACCTAGCAGACACACTGGCCATGGAATCTCTTACGAGGGCCTACCAGAAAGCGTCTGCCATTTCAAAGGTCACCCTGGGTAACGTCAAGGGGCTAACAAGTGATCAGCTGTTTTACATAACGGGGTGCCTTATGTGGTGCGGTGTTCCTAGCCTGGTGAAAAGCGGAACCCATCCTGATCTGGACGAAAGGTGTAACGTACCGTTCGTAAACTCTGAACACTTCAGTGAAACTTTTTCGTGTCGCCCTGATGCACCCATGAATCCGTCAAAAAAGTGCCGCTTCTTTTAGAAGTGCGCTCAAACTGCTGCCTCCTCAAATAAACATTTCTAACGTACACCTTGCATGGAGTATACACTATGTAGTATACAAATGGTTCTTGATGATCCACATTGAGTTTGCGTGCCCGCACGCATTTTTGCTGGTATATGCGCGCAATATGTGCATTGAACAGTCACTTTCAAATGATTTTGGACAAATCCATGGTACGATCATGTGAATGACTGTGGTCTTACGGCATAAGTTTGACAGTACAGGATGTAATTGGCAGCGCCGGACTCACTACCAGAATGTGTTGGTGGCCGAGTTCGGTGGGGTCACCTGAAAAATTTCATGGGGGTGTTGCAAAAGTGCAGGGAGGGTATATCCCCCTGCTCTGGACAGAGGTTGCGAAACAGACCATGTATTCATTGATCTCAGAAAAGGTTTGGATAAGGTCTCTCACGCCTTCCTGCGAGATAATACACGCTAACAGTGGCCCTCTTTCACACTCGCGTCGTATCCTATAGAGGCTGTCCAGCGCAACACAATCGGCGCACGCGAACGCATAGCCGGCTAGAGACCTTGTAGCGGTACTCTCAAACCACTAGTCTCCGTGCGCTCCTTAGCCTCGTTCCCAGCGACAACATAACAGGGGTGGACTGCCACAATCGCTTTTCCATTGGGACGAATACTCGTAGCCGCCGTCTTTAATGAGTATGACTGACGATAACGTAACATTCCATACAACTATTGATCCGGTAAACACCTGAGTAGCGTATCAACGTTCGAAAGATCAAGAAAAAAAAAACTACTTGCTTCCGCGTGCGATATGCACAGTTCTTCACGTGAGGAGTGTTGGCCGATGCAATATCTGTTCTACACTGGTTCCCGAGCGGGACGAAATGAGCTGGCACGAAATGAACACGAACGGAAACGAAAATGAACGAAAACAAACACGGGAAAATAAAGGAACTCGGCCACGGTGTAAGAAGAGACAGATGGCCGAACGCGCAGGAAGCGCTCTGCGCCGGCTGTGTCGAAACTTTGCTCGAGGTTCGATGAGGCGCCGCAAGGGGCAGCACGCGTAGGGGTGCCTTCGCTGGCCTCCATCTCGCAGCGTTTGCATGGCGGGAGCGGATCGTTCCACGTGTTGTACGTGATCTGAGACGAGCGAGAGCGTAATAATGGGCAAGAAGTGTTTTGTTCCCGGCTATCGCAGCGGCTACAGGTCGTGCAAAGAGAAAGTGTCGCTCTTTTCCGTGCCTAAAGATGTCGAGCGACTGAACGCGTGGAGACGATGGACCCGCAAGGATCGCGTTCTGAGCGCAAACGACAAAGTTTGCGAGAAACACTTTGAAGTACGAAAACCACAGTCCACAACGCAAGCACTGCACGACAAGCTAAGCTGTGCAGTGCCTAGCATTTTCCCAAACTGTCCTGCGTATCTTACCAAGACAACCAAGCAATGGAAGCGGCCCGCAGACCGAGACTTTGTCGATGTGCTTTCAAAAAGACGGCCGACAGGAGCATTGGTATGTTTCCTGGTGCGATAGAAGTATAGCGCACAAATAATTTCTAATACAATGTTATTGCAGTTGCACGTACGTCAGCGAAGAACTATCTGACATCAGCGAGAATCCGTCCGAGTATCACTTTCAGGATAGCCATGAAGCTGGTAACATCGCGGCTTCAGTTTTTGAAAGACTGTTTAAAAATCCTGCCTGGGTAACACTGCCTTCTCCCGTATGGGGCTACCACAAAATCGACCTGGACGGTGTGCAAGATGTCGTCTTTTGAGAGGTACAGGCTATCAAGGTGTACAGCGCTTAGGACACTGGCAGCCACACAACACAGGTTGTAACTACTAAAATAAGTGACATTACCGAGAAAACTGACCATCAACCATGTGATCGAGAACAATGATTTGCATTCCCGCGTCAAAGCCACAGAGTAGACATCATTGCGCTGTTACCTCATTACTACGTGTCGATGAGGATGCATCACTACTGCAAGCAAAGGAACCGTAGTATCCAAGACGAGACAAAAAAACTACGAAAGCTTTCCAAGCTAGTCAAGTAGGTTACTTACGTTTTACATAATTTAATTCTCAGGTCTTGTACTGTGTTTTCTGAACATGTGCAATAAACATCTTTATTTTTGAGAATCACTTCTGTTATTAGGCATTGCTTGGCTTTCAAAATAATCCCAAGACCTGTAGTATCCCCGCCTCCTTGGCATTTGTATATTCGCAGCGCAAGACCACCAGTGGAGAACTGAGCACCCAATTGCAGAATATTCCTCTAACAACAGTCGTTCTGGCGTCGCTCGCAGTAGTATTGACTGATATTGTAACAAAATCTACACCTCTGTCTAATAAATATCGCGCCTACCACTATTTTTGCTTTAAAATCTTTTACTGAGGTGTAGTGTACTGAGCGGGGTGGAGTAGGCGGACTCCCTCCGCTCAGCGCCTCTAGCGGCGCAATGAGGAAGCCCGAGCGGAAATTCGACCGACGGAGCGGCTCCGTTCGGGCACCTCTCTTCTTACACCGTGAACTGGGCAAACGGCAGTCCACACCTGCACAGTTCCTGTGACAACCACGGGGTGGCAGCACTAATGACGGCGCCCATTCCTTGAATCGCGTTTTAGTGCATAGGGTGCCCTGATACTTGAGCCCTCTGTGCAAGCAGTGCGCAAGAGGCACGAGTATCGAGCCATCCTACTTCGGTGCCACTTCGATGACACTTTGAAGTGGTCAGTCCACCCATGTGCAACATGGAAGATGCAACATGGATTCCTTCGTTAATGTATGGGTGGACAATTGATTTCGTGTCCTCCAGGTATGGCAACGTCAAAGTTCGTTGCAAGACGTGCAAGAAGACTTATTGGTGCAGTAAGACATCTACATCCAACTTGAAGATGCACCAGGAGATTATTTACGTTGAATTGAGAAGAATGTGCAGGTATTCACAGGCTACTAAACGGCTTTTCAGACGCAGCATCCTCGTCTGTACAGTGCGGAACAGTAGAAAGCAGCAGTCTAGAGGCACACAACTTTGTTTCTGTTTTTGGTCGGTATGGAATGTTAGGCGGCTGAAAACAGTTTCCCACTATTAGTGCAACAGTAGCGAAATTGGGACGCCCGCAATAGCCCCAAGAATCTCCTGTGCGCGAGACACCCTCCTTCGCCTTCGCGATAGACACGTGATGAGCGTCGTCACTCGCGTCACTATATGATGTGAGTGGTAGGGACGCCCTTCGTTGGACCTGGGATCACATGATCGAGGTGAGCAACACTACGCAGGCACGAGCGTCTGCTACCGCTTCGGAGACGCCAAGCGTTCTCCGGCTGCGTGATGTCCGAAACGGATGATTTGAAGGCTGTCAGTGACACAACCTCGATTTTTTGGGACCGCTGGCACCACGGGAAGGAGGAGTGGTGCAGCCCGAATCTAACTGTGTGTTATACAGCGATACACCCGTGCTTCCCGACAGTGTGCAACCTGTCTGACCATTTTCATTGCACAGTTGGTTGAGTGGCTAACAGGTGGCGCCACAATAGCGCCGTCATTGCTTGCTTTCTGCTACTGTGAGTTTTGAGACTACACAGAAGCCCCGGATATATTACTCTTGTGATCGCAATCTTATTTTGTTAGGCTGCATATATGCTTTCTTTTTTAGAAAACGTGATACTATAAATCATATAAAGAATAGAAATCAACAAGAAACAGCTCGCAATGTTTGTAGCAGACGGTTTTTCCTACAAACTGAATGAGGGGGCTTGCTCTCTACCACAAACGTCACAGTAGAATGGGTCTGCAGTTCTAGTGCGCTGACCTGTCACCGCGGCAGCGATTTTGCAAATGAATTGCACCGCGGTGAAACAACTTTGGACAGAAGTATTTTGTGGGAATGCTTTTCACATACTGCTTTACAAGATGACAGCAGTTTTTGGCCATGTTAGATACCACTTTAATGCTCCTTTAAAGCCCGCAGCCCGCGTAAAGTTTGCAATAAAGACTATTGATGCCATGTCTTGTTTGGGAAATCCGCAAACTAACTCCAACCTAACCAGTTACTTTTTTTCGTGGAATAACTGTAACTGTAACCTAGCTAAGTTTTTGGTTGCGTAACTTAACTGTAACTTAGTTACTTTCCATTTCCCAAGACAGTGATGAGACACTGTCGTTCCCACATTACCAGGCACCAACAGCATGGCCGACTCCTCTTCGTAGGTGGCAGCCGAAGTTGTGTGAGGACTGGGAGGTGGTGCATTCGAATCCTACCAGCGGCTGTGCTGGTCAGCACGTTCACTACTCAGCCACGCGAGCTGGTGCAAGCCGCTTTGTGGTCCCTCACTGCTTGGTCACGTTGTTGTCATGCGGCCAATACGCGTCCACGCGCGGCGGTCCCCCTCGATGTGCCATACCGTTTGCGTTTAGCGGCTGCGCGCCGAGCTCTGGACTACCCATCTGCCGACGGGGTACACACCCTTCGTGGCCGCCCCATAGCGTGTGATACACTGTCTGACGTCACTTACATCCCACGCGGCTGCGACTTTTTCTTTTTCCTTTCTTTTTTTTAATGTGGTGATGGTAGCTCGCCGTTGTCGGCCTCACACAGGTGGGCAACATCACCAGTAACACCCTGGGGGAAAGATCGTCGTGGGCCGACTTCTAGGGGAACTATGCCGTGCCGATATATGTGACTGTGTGTGAGGAAAACCCAGGCAAAACAACAAACAGCACAACCGGCACCGGGATTCGAACCCGGGGACCTCCGGGTGCTTTCCGATTTGCTGCTGCTGCTCCAACCAGTGGCGTGGCGAATAAGACGTCAGGAACCACGCCGACCTTGACAAAATGTCCCTTCACACAGCTGTTTTTGTAACAAAAGTATCGCGTATTAACGTCAAATCCACACGGCCGACCCAAAACTGCGATCCGCAATAAATGTCTGGCGGTCTCCTGAGGAATTGGAGTCTATATGAGGACGTAGATTACGAGATGTTAGCTGCGACAGGGTGGACGAGTCGCAGCAGTACTGAAGCGCAATCAAAGACGATTACCTAATTTGCATGATGACGTCTTTACTTTTGTATCTCGTTGAAATATACGTACATAATATCAAATGTACAAATTCTGAAATAACACTCACACAATGAAAGATGAAAGTCACTGAAAAGGTTAGCCAGCTGTAGGATTCCAACCCACATCTCCTGGATTGCCGGTCCAGTCCTTCTGTATATGCTGTTCCAGCCTCAGAATATCAGTTCTCTCATACTCGCACCATGTTGAGGGAACCAATTCATCAGTTAATGACTGACCGTCACTTCTCCTGACGACTAATTACGTTGTTCTCGTCCAGGGAGTTTTTCTTTTCTTTTCTTTTTTTTATCGATGCAAATAGTTGTAACCGTGCTGTAACCATGGAACGAAGGTGAAGAAGCTGCCGAAGATGCTCGTGTGCTCGTGGAGACAGCCGTCGGACTGAAGAGGAAGAACAAGAAGCACACAGAAGCGAGAACACGACCGTTGTCAAGTCCACCGCAGTTAACTCTTCGCTTGAAACCACATCACCGAGGCTGCCTTTCCAAAATGACTTCGACATTGAGCGATGAACAAACGGTAAGGTCAGCAGCAGTAACCAAAAAGCTAGCTCTCGCTCCGATAGATCTCAACATTGTGGTGGTGATATAGGAGTTGTCCGCCACGCACCTTGCCATTCACATTACGGTCATACAAATAGCGCTTGTAGTTCATGCATTCCATGATTGAATGGGAGACTCTTTACGCTGAGTATAAACATGTTCGGCGAACCCAGTGGTCATACCGAACAGATCACCCAAGTGTTACTTTCCGTTAAGATAATCCAGTGTTCCCGATATCGGAGCTAGACTGCTATTTCTCTGATTGACTACTATTCTGCAGCCTATAGTGTCAGTCTTATCCTGCTACCCTTATGCCTGGTGCGCTAAAAATAGCTGCTGAGTTGAATGCCTAGAATGTACCCACCAGAAAATTCCTGTCTGTGGGATTGACGTTGTAGTGATACCTCCAACATTTGGAGCGCCCTTTTAACGACAAATTTTCCTATTACTGCGATTAGGAGTTCGAAGAAGTACAAGGTAAAGTCAAGACCTTGCGACTCATTGTGGGAGCAGCATTCGTGGTACTTTGCCTGATCATTGCAGTTTCTATCGGTGTTGTGCTTTACGGTTGGAACTCAGGGAAAGAATCAACGTCAAGCGGTGATGACTTGCAGAAGCCACGAATGACGACGCCAACGAATTCAGCACCATCAGAAACAACGGCGGACACGGGCAAGAGAGACCAGGTCATGAAAAGAGTGTGCGACACTGAAGACTGTCACTACATGCGGTGGTTCATTGACACATCTGTTGACAAATCGCTGGATCCCTGCAGCAACTTCTTCAACTACGTCTGCAAAGGTGCCGTGAGTACCTTCAACGATAAACCTGGCCAGGGCATGTTGGCTCATGCCAATTTCAAAATAATATCGGACATGGAGCATTGGCTAATAAACGGACACGCTCAACCCCGAAGACAATCTGCATACCAGAAAGTAATCGCAACGTACCAGTCGTGCATGAATACCAGTCACCAGGCCTTCGATGAGAATAGAAGGTACATAGAGAACCTTCTGAAGGGGCATCGAATGGCGCTGACCGAGGGTTTAGATTTCGACCCGATGACCAAGCAGTTGGAATTCTGTTTTACAGACTGGCCGTTGATATACAACCTGGACACGTTCCCACACCGCAGCAGCAATGAAGCTTTCATAGAAATGAGGCCATACTTGGTTACGCAACGCACGATTCAAGGAAACACCTCTGCTGAGCGGAAGGAGTTTGTAGAAACCGTTTTGAAAGCCATATTTGCCCTCAAAGATATTGACGACGCTACCATTAACTCTGTCTTAGATGCCGAGGACGGTGTTTTTAACCTGACTGGTACGATGAATCTGAGCGGGCTTATTATTCCTGTGGCTGAACTCGGCTTTGTCGAAAATGATCAGACACTTGCGAGGAGGTGGATCCATGCAATATCAAAGTACATTCGGGGTGACATTAACCAGATCAAATTGAGTACTAGCGTCGGCGCCGCTACGCTTTTCCATGATCTTTTTGGAAGGAATGCTCCAATCGCCAATGAGACCGTTGAAACAGCGTTAGCATGGATGTTAACATACACTTTGTATGATTCAGCTGGTTTGAAGGACTACAGAAATGACCGAAATCTAACCAGACGACGATGTTTATACGATCTCTTTTCCATATTCCCTACGGTTGCCGGAGCTAAAGTGTTGCTGGAAGTCATTAACAGGTCAAGAGTGGACGCTGTAAAGGCAATGACGACCGAAATCGGTAAAGAAGTTGAGGTGTCATTCACGAAGTCGAGGTGGCTGGACGATGTCACTAAGAAACGAGCTCTGGAGAAAGTGTCACGTATTATCAGACTAATAGGGTATCACTACGATATGATGTCACCGCAAGAGTTCGACAGGTACATGAGGTACGTTCCCGACATGGAGGGAGTGTACATAAAGAATATTATTGATGCTTTCGCAGGAAAAGCTAAAAGACTCTGGGAGTCCCCATTTGGGAACCCGAATTCCCTCAATTTGTCTATTTACCGGTACACAACGAAGATGCCGATTTTCATCGTGAACGCCGTGAATTTCGTGTTGTTAAACGCGATCTTTGTGCCTGCAGCCACGCTGTCTCGTCCAATGTTCACCTACGGCGGTCCTCCAGAACTGAATTACGGTGCCCTGGGTCACATAATAGTGCACGAAATGATGCACAGCTTCGACGACTTAGGTGTTTATTTTAATGGTTATGGTGAATTTACCATGCTGTATACGCCGCAAAGTATGCAAGCGTTTAAAAGCCTGCAAGCGTGTCATTCAGACCAAATTGATCGTGCACCAAGAGCTAGGGCCTTTCTTCAGTATCCAGGAGAATACCTCGCAGACACAATGGCCATGGAATCTCTTACAAGGGCCTACAAAAAGGCATCTAATATTTCGAAGGTTACGCTGGGAAACGTGAAGGAGCTAACAAGCGACCAGTTGTTCTATGTAGCCTGGTGCCTTCAGTGGTGCGGTGTTCCTGCTCCTGGAATAGACCTAACCCATCCCGATTTGGACGAAAGGTGCAACGTACCGCTCATGAACTCTGAACACTTTAGTGAAGCGTTTTCATGTCGCCGTGACGCACCTATGAATCCGTCCAGAAAGTGCCACTTCTTTTAGAAGTATCACTTAAACTGTTGCCTCAAATAAATTCCTCTAACGTATACGCCTTTGAGTACACAGGAGTTCTGTAGTTCGGTAATGTTCGAATTCTCTTTATGGAAAATTGGGGAACGAGCATTGGTTTGCAGAACATATGCATGGAGTAGTATGCGTAATTGGCACATATCTACACATTATGGGTAGAGCAGAGGCCACGAAACAAATTTCGCTTGAGCGCTCCAGCGGAGTACAACGGTACAACATACGAGATAAATGATACGCAAATTTACGAGTCCAGAATGAGAAGTCGAAGCAATGGCCTCAAGCAGTGCTGTTGATGAAAACTCGGCGACTGATGGTGGCGGAAATCGAATTCAAGGCTGTCCGACTGCTGGTTAAGTATGTCTCGGGCCCAGTTTCACCAACGCCGATCAACATTTGAACCGAGATCAACGGTACCTTACCTTGCTGCACTAAAGGGAGTTATTGTCACTCAAACATTCATCACGTCACCAACAAACATTTGCAAAGAAGAATTGAGTGTTACCCTCAAGTTTCAGCAACCCTCGATTGGTGAAACCGGGTGTAGGCGTCAAATACGTAGGCAAATGTTGAGGCATCAAATGCCTCTGCAGTTTTGCAGTTGCCATCTGGAAAGCAAACCGCAAGGGGAGAGAAAAAGAAAGTCAACTAAACTAAAAAACAGCGCAATACTAGAATCGTTACAAATTAGAATACCCACGTGATGCCGTATAGCTAGCTACCAAATACAGCCATTGTTTCTCTTGCCGCTGCTGTACTGCTGTAGTCTCTACGCCATCTCGTTGACCTGTATCCCACTATGGTGTAAGGGCGTCGACACACTAAGCCGCGGTAATGTTAGGGTACCTGAAAACTGCACTCGAGCCACCAATTATGTGAAAATGTGAAAATGAAAAGTTAAAGCGTTTTTACACTACCACTTTTTCTCATCATGTTTATGGCCAGTGACGGAAACAATATAAAAACACTAGAACCATGCATTGCGGGACGTGAAACTACAATTGACGAAGTCATCGTGCTGCTGGTGCAGTGTCATTATGTGCATGTCTCTCTGCCTTCCCTTCTTTTCAGAAGGGAAAGCATTTGCACTTTTTCAACATTTCAAGCCCCTTAACAATTCAGTTTCTCCGCCAAACATGCACTTTAAAAGCACAAAAATCGTTTCCGATAGAATGTCAGAGGGGGAACCGTCGGTACTGCATCCCACTTTTTAAAAACGCGAGACCGACAACAACTAAACGAAACACACAGATCGCGCTGTCTGTGTTGTAGAGCTGTGTGGTGATCTTGTTGTCATTTTAGCGCTGTTACTAGGGTGTATTTTTTATATCGGTTTGTGATTTTTTTGTCTGGAGTCCATGTTTGTGTACTTCAGTACATAATGGTAAACAAAATGGTAATGGTAAAATGGCACATAATCTTGCGTAATGGTAATGGCAAAGTACCAGGGAAAAGGACTTTCAGTAGTGCACAAAGTACACGATTTGAAATGTGTAACTCAGAAATATACCTAAAGTACTGTGCAAGTACTCAAAAATGTACTTAAAGTACCACTTTAGCACCCGGTCACTGCTTAACCGTAACGCACGACCGTGGGGCCCGCAGACACGCAAACGCCGCCAAGCAGTGAAGCTGGGTTGACACACTGAGCGTGTGCGCAATATCTCGCACCAAGTGTCAGCGCCTGACGGCACTGACGTCGCTGCGGGCCAGGCGGTCGCATGTTAAGGTTAAATGTGCTGACGACTGTACAACACAGATTCACTAGAGAAAATGGCGTTGATGGAAGCCAGCTCGTGGGGTGAACTCCATAATGCAAATGTCCAAGTCTGGGCACACACAGCAGCGACAGTGGCCCTCTTGTGGGAGGAAAACATATTGGAGAAAGGGCTTTTACTGCGACGACAGTCTGTTTCTGCACAGGGACGTCGTCCAAGACAGGCGCCATAGCGGCAAACACAATGCAACACCTTATCAGCGCGAGTGAAGGCGAAGTGAGCCAGGGTTGCCAGATAGCAAAAGCTGCATGCAGCCAATTTTTTAGCTCAGGCAGCTAAAATGTAGCCAACCAGGCATATTTTTTGTAGCAAAAAGGTAGCCAACGGTCCACGACGTTTACCTTTGCTTTTTCACCTTGCCTCTCGAGGCTATGGTTTGGCTGACCAACTGCCTCAAATGTTTCCAAGTGCTGCTCATTTGTAGCCACGTTCCTAGTACTCATCAAGCCCCAACGGTTCTACGCAACTCATCTCCCGAACTCTAGACGGGGAATGCGCGCTAGATATGGAATTGCATCTAGTAGATATGACGTGGTGTTGTTTGTTATATGGAGATGACTTGAGGTAGTGTTTAGTACAGAGATAATGACATATACAAGAGGGCGGCTCCAGCCACGAAGCCTTCAATTTAGTTACTATAAAAACAGAAAGGTCCTCTATATTGCATCGTATGAGTCATCACTGCTGAACTTCGCGGGAGGTCTTGGACGTACCGGTGTTGAACTAGACGTGGTGTGGTACGGACGCAGTTCTTTTTCTTTCTTTTTTTTTCTCTTCTTTTCGGGCAGCAGAAAGAGATGAAGTATGTTGGGGACTCCTAAGAAAGTGGGCTTAAATTCCCCGCAAATATCGTTTACTTGAGTGATGAGGGATTGCTCAGGAGGAACTCAGAAGATTTGCCAAAAAATAGCCAACTAGTCAACTCTGTTTCTAAGACGCCAAACGAAAGCGAAAGTAGCCCAATTTGGCTAGAAGTAGCCCAATCTGGCAACCCTGGGCCGAAGTCACAACGTGCCGCCTTACGAAGTATCTACAGGGTGTCCCAGAAAACGTGTCATTGAATTATAATAAAAAACCTACACCACCTAGAGACATGCGGTCAACGGTATTTGTTCTTACTGGGTTTTTGCCACCTCCTCATGTGAATGTCGTGTAACGTAAGTTTAATTATGTAAATTTTTGCGAGCTTAAGTCGGAAATTTGCCTAGTAAAGGTCACTTTTTTACACCACCAATGTGAAGCACGTGTCTAATTTACTCAATTTAATGATAATTGACAGGGATATTCAGGAGCTATCCCATCGGAAAAAATAGCCGAACATCATGCCCTACGGAGGTCGCACAGAATAGCGCACGATGAATTTTTCAGCGCAATCTGTGTCAGTCCGACCAAAGGAGGTTGGAAACCCAGCCCACCCCGGCATCGCAGAAAGAGATAACGCAGGCATGGCTTATCACGTCCGACTTTCGCTGGGATAATGGTTTCCCTCTCCCAATTTTAGGAACTGTTACTTTTTTTACTATCACTCTGTGGGCTGGCTTCGGAACCTCCTTTCGTCGGACTGCGAGCGATTGCGCCCAGAAAGACATCGCGCGTTATGGTCCGGTGCTCCGAAAAGCATGATATTCGGCTATTTTTTCCGATGGGATAGCTCGTGAATATAACTGCCAATTATCATGAATTTGAGTGAATTCGGCACGCTCTTCATATTGGTGCGGTAAAAAAGTGACCTTCCCTTGGCAAATTTCTGAGTTCAGACAAATGTAACAAACGTTCGATGCGCGTACTGTAACTGGAACCTAACTTATGATACGTGTAAATGAAGTTAAAGCAGCAGTCTAGAGGCACCCAACTTTGTTTCTGTTTTTGGTCAGTATGGAACGTTAGGCGGCCGAAAACAGTTTTCCCACAATTAGTGCAACCGTAGCGAAATTGGGACGCCTGCTATAGGCCCCTGAACCTCCCGTGCGCGAAACACCCTCCTTCGCCTTCACGACAGACACGTGATGAGCGCCGCCACGCGCGTCACTATGTGACGCGTGTGGTAGGGACGCTCCTGATTGGACCTGGGATCACATGATCGAGGTGAGCAACACCTGGCAGGTCGGAGCACTGATCTCTATGTATAAAGGCTGGATCGCGCATAGGAGAGGGGCGCGTGGGAGAGAGGTGCGGCAACCGGCCGCCATGTTGGAGGGCCCACTGGCGCCGGCTGCTCCCATAGGAAACAATGGGAAGCGATTTGATTTGGAGTATTTATTGCGCTTTAAACGCTCCTCATTGCTGATTAGCACGCATCTTTCTTAGGAATCTGTGTGCTGATGTATTCCAAACGTGCTTCAGTCGTGTTCCTGTAGTTTTTAATGGTAATTGCCTTCTTTTTCTTCTCCGCTGCCTGTATTCCAAATAGGGGGTCGTAACTGTTGTGCACAGGGCGCATACGCACGAAGGTGAATTTGTGCAATGTCAACCTATAAAATTAATTATTTTTGCTCAGAAAGGTTTCACACTGTTTGTTATTGTAAGGTACTTCCGTTTTTATATTTTTTGTTTGTTTTCGTTTGTAGTACGGTTTTCGTGTGGTGTTCCGCGGTTCTCTTTCATTATTATGTGGTTTGGTATTGTACGGTTCTCGTTTGACTTTTTCCATTATCGTATTATGTTCTACGAGTGTCTCTGTGTGTGTTCTGCAATAAGACCTCGATCCTTATTCTGAAGGGGCTCATTATTTTATTCACCACATCACCACCAGCAATGGGGCTGAGTATAGACCCTGGCGATGAAACTCCCCATTCCTCATCTTAAAATAACGTTATTGTCACGAGTGCTTTGCAGTTGTTCAGCTGTCAGCGTATTTCATTACAGAAATTCGAAGCGCTGTGCACGAAGAGCACGCACATGCATGACTTATCACACACGCTGTAGGAGCGACTGCACATACGAGGTTAACACAGCAGTTTATTTACTTCCACCGTACCTCACAAATTAAAAGAACAGTGGAACAAATTGGCATATTGGCGCATGTTCCGTATCCGCTTCTTCGGCACTGCTGAGCGACTGTGAGGGGAACCTGCTAGCACAAGCGCATTGTTTATAGAAAATACATGGTCTTGAGATTTATAGGAGCAGCCACACATACTTTCTTAGTACGTAATGGCACCAGCGAAGTAGCAATGGAAACAAGTCCGAGTTGTGAGATGCATGCGATACAAATAAACAGATCTTTCCTCAAAATAAAGAGCTTACCTGTGAAAAATTATCCCTCTTTCTCTGTCCGTGTGAAGTGTACTCAAAGCTGCAACAAACTGGCATGACATGCCCTTTAGTTTAAAGTAAATTTTAAAAAATACGGGCAGCCCCGCTTGAACTAAATGCAGACGACAGAATACGTTGGGCCTACCAATATGGCGGCCGGTGACCACGCTGTGGAGCACCCTATGCGCGATACAGCCTATACTATAGAGGTCAGTGGGTCGGAGAGTCTGCTACCGCTTCGGAGACGCATTGCGTTCTCCGGCTCCGTGATGTCCGAAACGCAGGGTTTGAAAGCTGTTAACTACACGACCACGATTTTTTGCGATCGCTGACACCACGGGAAGAACGAGTGGTGCAGCCCGAAATTAACTGTGTTGTACAGCGATACCCCAGTGCTTCCCGACAGTGTGCTGCCTCTCTGACCGTTTTCACCACACAGTTAGTCGGTTCAGTGGCTAACAGATGGTGCCACAATACCGCCGTCATCGCTTGCTTTCTGCTACTGTGAGTTCTGAGATTGCACAGAAGCCACGGATATATTACTCTTGTGATTGCAACCTTATTTTGTCGTGCTGCATATGTGCTTTGGTTTTTTAGAGAACGTGATATAAACCATATAAAGAATACAAGTCAACAAGAAGCAGCTCGCAATGTTCGTAGCAGACGGTTTTTCCTACCAACGGATGATGGGGACTCTCTGTCACAAACGTCACACTGCAGTGTGTGATTTGAGAGAGTGGGTTTGCGATTTTGCAAATTAATTGTGCCGCGGAGAAACAACTTTGGACAAAAATATGTTGTGGGAATGCTTTTCACGTACTGCTCTACAAGATGACAGCAGTTTTTGGCCATATTGGATACCACTTTAATGCTCCTTGAAATTTAATCTCCTTTGCGCGGACAGGTGGCGTCCCGCTTGATTTTCCGCATCGGTGTGTCGTTCTCGATCACCTTTCGTCTGCAAACTAAAACTGCGGACAAGCGCTTTACGAATCATTCCCACCGACTTGTGAGTCGCATATCTTTCTCGGAGATCGTATCTCGGTTGACCTCCGTGTCACGGGGGTAGAAGTTGCTCAGACACGCCATCTTCCGCGAGGGACGTTAAACGGGGTGTGCCGTGCGTCGAGATTTCTGCGCACGTTAGAGAACCCTCAGGTGGACAAAATTAATCCACAGACCCGACGACTCTGGCGTCGCTCGTAATCACAGTTGCCTCGCTACGTAAAGCCCCGAATTATTAATCAATTAACCTCCATGTCACGCACAGAGAATAATCTTCAAAGTAACTCGAAAAATGAGTAGAATATAATTTAAAATTTATTTTATGTTAGATTACTGAATACTGACAGTTCAAAGTATTTGCAAAGTACCAAGTTACTCGCATAAGCATTTAATATTCTACTCTAGTTACTGTAGACTTACATCATCACATGTAAAATAATGAAATCACGTCCGACGACCGATATCAGCTAGTGCGCTTAACTGAGCAGAATATTTTCCGCGAAAATACGTTGGAGACATTCCGTAGCCATTTCCTACGCCTCGGGATGTATCGTATATCGTATCTTCGTGTACGCCTCCGTCACCCGAAAAGTTTGAAAGCAAGATGGCGGACACTGTGCTGTTGTGGCACGAAAAAAATGTTAACGAAAGCACTCTTGATGACGACGGAAGCCTCAGGACTATTACTCAGGGACGTCGTCCAAGACAGACGCCGTAGCGGCAAACCCATAGCATCTTATCTATCCTTATCTTATCCAATGCATGCTGATCTTATCAGCGCGAGTGAAGGAGAAGTCAGTACGGACTACCTGCGTGGTGTCTCAACTAGCCGACACCTCACCTTTGCCATTCACCAACGTTCCCCGGCCTCATGAAACGTCAGAAATGTAATGACAAATAGCGCTCTAGGCCATGCTGGACTGAGCTGTGTGTTCTTTATCGAAAAAAAAAAAACGCAAAAGAGCTCACCAGTTCACAATGCACAGCACAAAGCGCATTACCGAGGCGAAGGAGACTCTCTTAATAGGTGTAATATTGTCCTTCTACGCTTCGTTGTTCTATTCAAAATTTATTGTTCAATAATTCTCCTTAACGGGTTCAGCGTTCAAAAGCGCACTTTTTTCCTTTCCAAAAGGAGCTAGTAGACTTCCCGCCATCAAGTTACCTCTATCCATTCTTACGTCATTTGAAGAATTGTACTTTGCACTCTTAAAAATAAACTTCACCACGTAACACGCTCCTGGTCAACCATCAACCCGAATGACAGCGTCCTCGTTACTGATTTGTTGAAAACGGGAGGCGAAGCCTGTTTTGTAACCATAACGCCGTACATAATCGGTATATGATAGGCTCCGCTTCTCGACATCAACAAATCAGGAGCGAGGACGCTGTCATTGGGGATGATGATTGGCTAGCAGCGTGCTATATGTGGTGAAGATATGGATGTATCAGATTCCTCTATACAAAAGGTGTCATAGCCACATAAGTCAAATTTGCCATTGACGTGGCTAGCACGACGTGGCTAGCTTCGTAGAGATGATAGCAGCTTTAAAGCTCCAGGACAGGTTTTATCTTCAGGAGGTAAAGAAGATTTCATTGGCTCCTAAATGGGAGAGGATGGTCAGTGAGGAAACCAAAATATGAAATAATGATCGTGCTCTTTCCGACAGCCTAATCAATCGCTAATCTATCGTGAAATGATAGGCCACGGTCTCATCCCTGTCTGGAAAGAGAAAAATGAGTCAACGACGTGCTCAAAAGCATTTCAATTTGGGAAGGGTCCTCCTGCAGGTCCATGTGCCCACTGCGGATTGCTTCCTATTATTACTTCGGATGGGACATGTTGTATTGGTCGTACCAGTACAGGCGGAGAGTGGAACACGATTAAAGAATAAAATGAATGAGAATGAACGACACTGGATGACACACTTGAGCAAGAAAAATGTTTCGATTAGGCGACACCTGGATTAGCTCAAAGTGTGACCTCGAGCATTCCTTGTGACGGCTAAGACGAGACTTCTGGCTAATCTGAACAAGCATGCCATTTCTCTTGAATTTGTTACCTCGAAATCTCTATTTCGTATAAAGTGTAAGAAGTCGGGGGCATCAAGTACAGGACACAAGCGGCATGAGTAAAGTATGTGGAACCAGAGCCGTAGTGACGGAGGTGCGAGAGGTGCAGCCGCCACGGGCGCCCTCGCCAGAAAAGGCGCCGAACGGCAGGCCCTGTCAGGTTGATTGGGGAGTACAAAGCGGGAATCAAGATAATTTGAATTTACGATCTCGGCACTGCAAGTAAGCATATGTTAGTATTATTATTATCATTTTGTTTCCTTAGAGGGTTTCTGATGGAAAATGGCGAAGGGCTGGACGCTTCACATTTGCCATGCCCTATAGGCGCAAACTCGCCTTTCGACAGCTCTACGTGTCTTAGTGGGGTATAGGTAGGGAGTGACTTTTTCGGGTTAAACCCGATTCTGCCCGGTTAGTCGCCCCGAACTGACCCACGACCAATTCGGGTTAAACCCGATTTCTTCCCGATCTCCAGTCACTATGAAATCCTCAAGTGACGTTTCCACTGAAGACGAACAAAGGTCGCCACGTGTAACACATTTAAGAATGGGTCACTTACGCTCCCAGCAATACACCCATGTGGGTCAACACTGTCTCTGCTTTCGAGGATTACCGCTGGAAGATCACGATCCCGCAAAAAAAAAAAAAAAAAAGTGAGATTAGGAAAGGTCTCAATAGACAAGAGGAGAAACATAAACACCCGATAACATCCGGCACAATTATATATATTTATATATATAATTGTATATAATAATAATATATATATTAATAAATACATATAATATATATAATTATATATATGTGTGGGAGCTAGCTAGCAGACGGCCACACAGGAGGAAGCCCAGAGGTCAACTGTTTATTCGGGCGCGTAGCTCGTGCTCGCTGTTGCGATGGACATCGTCGTCATCGACGGTAGGTGGTCGCCACAGGTACTCCCCCGCCCAGACACAGCGGCAGCTGTGGTTGCAGGTTGCTTGTTGTGGGGCAGGTTGCAGCAGAAGCAGGAGCCCGCGCTTGTGCAGGCGGGTGGGAGCTTCCGAAAGGAAGGTGGTGATGACGCAGCATGGGATGGAACGCAGATGGGTGATGCGATGAAGGGAGGCAGGTGCGGTGCTGAAGGAGTCGCTTTGAGGCGCTTGAATCGCTTTGAGTCGCGTGAGTCCCTTTGAGTCGCGTGAGTGGCTTTGAGTCGCTTTGGAAGAGTTTGGCGATGTGCGCCAGAAGGTTTGCGAGGCCGTGAAGAGAGATTTGCGGGGCCGTGAAGAGAGGTTGACAAGTTGGTTGTAGAGAGGTTGAAAGCCGTGTTGGCTGCGCGTGTGTGGCGTTGTTCGCCGCGCTGATGAGCTGCCGAGACGTCGGCTACAGGGAGGGTGACGTCGGCTGCCGTGACGAGCGCGACCGCTCGGCGAGCACGGGGCTCTGGTGTCACGGCCGGCAGGTGATGGTAATGCGGTGGTAATGAGGTGGCGTGCGTGCGAACCTGATGTGCGAACCTGATGACGTGGTGCTGACGGCGATGGCTGCCGAAGGTGGAATTGGCGCATGGTGGTGGTTTGCCGTGCGTTGAGTGACCTCTGTTGCCGGGTGGAAAAGGCAGCTTCCTCCTGGGAATGACGTTGAGTGGACCTGGGAAGCTTGGTGCAGAAGATGGAGAATTTAGGGTGGTAAAAAGGCCGAATAGTCCGAGGTGTTCGAATGTTCGGGTCACCAACTGTGGGAGCTAGCTAGCAGACAGCCACACAGGAGGAAGCCCAGAGGTCAACTGTTTATTCGGGCGCGTAGCTCGTGCTCGCTGTTGCGATGGACATCGTCGTCATCGACGGTAGGTGGTCGCCACATATGTATAACAAAGGCACAATTATCGCCTGATTTTTACCCCCCCCCCCCCCGAATCTGAGAAAGGCATTTAACCCGAAAAAGTCACTCCCTAGGTATAGGGGGTACTGGAAAAATCCTTGCTTCAAGGCATGCTCGAAGGTATGAGGTACAAGTCGTCTTCATGCGGTAGACCGTGCTGTACCTGCTGTGTACCTCACAAATCCGCAGCTTCCTCGTTCCGGAGCGGTTATGTACCCACTGTCTAACGGTGTTCGCTTTTGTGTAACGTTTGTACACCTCATCCCACGTATCCCCGCTTCTTTGGAGAGGTGCACGACGGGCATTAGATTTAGTGTGAGGACTTCAAGCGTCCAACCCAACGTGATTCTCGGCTTAAACAAAAGTAATTGAACTGTTAAAGGACATTATGGGACAGCGCTCCGCTGTTGGTACATTGGAAGGCGAACTCTGTCCCTGCGGTTGACACAACTCTTACTAGAATAACTATGGTCAATAAACAAAAGAGCAAAGAAATGTCTCTTTCTGGAGCTGATTGAGACGAAAGAGAACCATCTATAAAAGGATGCAACGAAATGGTAAAACAGGGTAAATATCTCTCTCTGTGGAGCTCTTAGGCTTACTCAAAAGTGCGCAAGAAAGGCGACATGTATCTTATAAATCCATGCCAGGCACTGATTTAAGCATCTCGATTCTTGTTTTGTGTTTTTACGTACAGTTATCAACTTTTCATGACACCGAATGGAAGTTTGTATGTTTTGAAAATGAGGTAATGCACGAAACAGTGAGCTGTAAACAAACTTCTTGCAACCATGCAAATGTGTGCCTTAATCCCCATCCTGTTGTTGCATTACTGAAGAAAACAAAGGGCAGCCACCATCTGAATTGGACTATGTGTCTAACTGCAAGCACCATTTTTACACCGGATGGTTCTATATGTGCTGGAAAGGGGAGTTTCCACAAATGGCGTAACTGCAGAGGTTTGAAACGATTACACCCTGATTACGCCCAAATTCAGCATGAATAAACACGAAATTTGATAATCACGCTTAGAAACGCTTTAGTAAAAAAAAAAAAAAAAAAACTAAAGTGCTTATGCAGAAACTTCCTTGAAGCCGAAAAGCAAAAACCTTCTAGAGCCTTTTAATATCAGGGTCATCCACATCCGATTGTCCATTCTCCCGATTTATTACAAAATATGAGCGTATGTAACGCGGTCCTTCACGGACATATTTTGCCCCGTGGCACTATATCGCGGGTTCAATGTCGGAAAAGCATCCCTCCACCACTGAGCAGCGTAAATCCAACACCCTATCCTATATTCCCTTCCCTGTCAGGTTCCCTTCAACCTGTTGAATCGGAAGCCCTTGAAAGAGCGCCCTTTTTTGGAAAGTAGGAAAGGGGGTGACAAAAGCAACAGAAGGACCTGCTGTGCTTGAGACAGTACGTGTGTCCTACTCTGTGTTCCCAGTCTCGTGCGTTAGCGTTAGAGTATCCGCTACGAAAGTATCGCGGCGTGGAATGTCTGTACCCACGGCGCTCCGTGCATGCGCGGTGTGTGGAGGGGAAAGGGGGGAAGAAGAGGGCGCGTGAGGGGCGAGGCGGCGTGTCCGCAGTGCAGCTATGGTGGTCGACATGTTCAGACGTGTCTGGATGGTTAAGGAAGATTAGCGGAGGAGCGGCGGCGAAAGACGGCTGAGGCTGCGAAACGAAGCCGCCAAGCTCAATCGAGGAAGCACGAAATTCTCGTTTGGCTGCGAATGCGGTCTTGCGTTAGCGTTGTGAAGGGTTGTGACGGGTCGTTGTAGGGTTGTGCACCGCTGTCAAGAGGAGATCCTAAAAAGGTTTTCAAGTTTTAATGCTAAAACAGTCCCGTCGGATCCATTGATGGATCGACTACCATGATTTTTTCCGACCTGATCGGTATGGCAATGCACGCTTTCCAGCAGGCACCCCTGCGGCTGTGTTTTATCAGCCTTGTTTGTTTTCTGTGCACAGTGGCCGCAAATTTTTCGGTTAAAGGACCCTGTTTCCTATGTTTATATGTTGCTGCCATTGTAAGCATACGAATTTTTGAACTGCACTGACTATAAAAATGGGCACTGTTTTTTGTTATTAGTTGCTCCGGGGCCGGGTCTTGAAAAATAACGTTTCAAAAGAAATGTCCCCTGAGGCACAGCACATCCACTTTTGATACGGATAGACTTATTGACTTTTGAGGTCGACTTTTCATTACAGCGTGATTATACGAAGTTTTCGAACACCAAAGCGAGTTTTCGTACATTATATTGGATTTCCGAATTAAAGATGCAATTCAACGTTCATCGCAGGCAGCTCATCGGCCCCGTTAGATTGCGTATTATACCGTGAACTGAAAACGCGTTTACTCCGTTACGCTGTAGAAATGTCTGCAATTCCTCGGGGCCGTTATTCGACACGACGACATGTGGTATCCAGAAGGAAGCAAATAAGGACCTAACAACCTTCACCGTATTATACGCGGTGGTGGATGTCATAAGCTTAACCTCCAACCACTCGGAATACGTGTTGATTAATCACAGAAACGACTTCTCGTCTTTTTCAACAAAAATTCATATGAACTCATGGGAACTCATTCTCATGGTTTGGAACACCATGGCCTCGGGTATAAAGGGGCGGACGTCAACGTTGAACGTATAATCTGACACACATTCACACTTCCATGCCATATACCATACCATACCATACCAGCGCTTCGAGTTGTTGATGCATGGTGGGCCACTGTGCTCCGTGCGAGGCCCTTCATTGTAGGGGTACTAATGTGCCCAGAGTGCAACAAAGCGTGGACAGCGTCCCACAACCAAAAAGGGGTAACTACACGATTCACTCATGTGACACGATCCCCAATACCGCTAGCTCATGCTGCGAACAAAGTACCGTTTAAAATAATCGGGTACGCTCTTGGGACAACCACTCGGAATACAATATTATCAGGACCCCCTAGCACCTTACCTTTCTTGGTTTCTCTCTCAATACCTTTCGAAGTTAACGGGAGGCCTTGCGTTGGTGCAAATTAAAGGATACGGTCATCCTTGTCCACATAATGCCCACTACCAAGAAAGGCCGTCTGCGTTGCAAAGGAGACTTCTCTTGTCATTGGTTATTTTGTAGCTGTGGGATATCTGGTGTCTACCGCCGTCCGCCAGCCCCATACTCTCGCGGCAGCAAAGATGGTGGACGCGGTCAAAGAGATGTATTTCTGTATGGTTATCGTTCCTGATTCCAAGAGAGGGCAGCGTACGACCTTGTGTGGTAATTTGGGTACATGATAATTGTCACAAAAAGGCATACGCCTCCGCCTTTTCGAATCAGAAGCGATCAGCCTATCATTCGTGGCTATATTGTTGGTGCACACCGTGTCATGCGGTGTATTGCTTTTAAAGTGACTGCTGTACAACCCTTCTTTTTTCTTTTTTTTTTTCTTTTTTGTGACAGCGCATGGAGCGGTTCTGAAACCGTCGCCAAGTTCGGCAACACTTTTCCGCCCTAAAAAGGCACGTAATTCTGTAACATCTTTGGAACATCCCTGGAACTTTCAACACAGCTTCCACTGCATTGTTTGGTGAGTGCAGTCCCGTGCTATATATTTCGTGCCGCGTATACGCGACTCCAGTGAACTATAGGTGGCTCCCCGAAATTCCAAGATGGCGGCCGAGTGCAGGTCTTCCGAGCCAAGCGAGCGTACCGAAATATGTTAATCTGTTTCAGTTTGCCACATGTATAAATTGACGTGCTTCATGACAAAGGAGTTAATTTTGTCTTCTTGTTATCTCATACTGTGCCAGTTCAACTCAGAGAAGTAGGCAAAAAGTTTCCGTCGTCGGAGTTTGTTTACAAAGGTGAGTCGAACGAACGAAGGCGGCATTTTAGAATCTAAAGGCCCGTTCCGACATACAGCGCTTTGCTCCAGAGCACTGGAAAACAGCGCTGTTTTTTTCTCCCCTCCCGGCTGCGACTCGATGGAAAACAGCGCTTGGCGAAGTTGAGCTTCGGTGAACTTTCCCATCGCTGTCTCCCAGCGATAGGCTCCCTGAACCAATGAGAACGAGGCGCTGCGTTCACGTGACGGGGCTGCCTTTTTTTTTTTTTTTTTTGCTTCTTGTCGCCGTGACTGCACGTGATCGCCGATCACGTGAGACCACCAAGTACAGCGCTGGGACAAGCGCTGCAAGTGCGAACCCCACAGTGGAAATACAGCGCTGTTTTGCAGTGCTGTTGTGCAGCGCTGTGGAGCAAAGCGCTGTATGTCGGAACGGGCCTTAAGAAGGCAAAGCAGCGATTAGTTTCTCAAGAAGCGTCACTTAGCATGTGTTTTGGAATGTGGATTAGTAGCCTGCAAGGTACTGCCATTTTTGAGTTTCTCCTCCGAGAGTCCCGTACTATGTCAGTGCTGCAAATGAACAATTAACAGCTCTGTTCGAAGTGTAGTGTCTCTATGAATTGGATAGCAAGCTCGCCTCGGGATGGTTCTGCTTGTGAGTAGGCATACACGTAAAGTGAATTCACCTACACCTCTCTGGATACACGCTGCACCCCGTATAGGACGAACGATAATTTCGACCATCGGGTTTTTTTTAACGTGCTACGGAAATATCAGACACACGTTGCTGGAAACAACATCTATTTCCCGGCATTTTCTACAAATTAACGGATACTTAGGAAGCAACAAACACGTCTTCGTTTGACTCCAATGGGCGTTTAAGTAAACGAAGTATGGCTAGTGGGTGGTGGTGGGTGGTGGTGCTTCGGAAAGAGCTCGCCGTCGTCGGCCTCACAGAGGCGGGCAACGTCTCACGACTAACGCTATGGGGGAATGCGAGCGCTGGGCCGATTTCTAAGGGAAATGTGCTGACGTACGTATCGAATTGGAAGCTTTGTCGTGAACCAGTGAGCACGCATGTGGTAATGCCCAACAATGCCCGCAGAGTGCGCTTCCAAACAGCATTTCCCAGGGTGCCTGAATACTATCCCCCCCCCCCCATCTGCACAGAGGGAGCTACTATTCAAGCACCCTACTGTTTCCTATATATTATATTCCTATTTCCGATATTATCTATAAGCACAATGAGTGTTTAACTAATTAAACAGCTGTAACGGTGTTGTAAATTGGAACGATAGTGAGGAAGCCGACGAAGGTGCTCGTGAACACAACCGCCGAACGAAGAAAGAACCCAGCACTGTGGTGGAAGAAGAAGAAGAACAAGAACCCAGCAGTGAGAAGAAGAGGATCACAGACCGCTGTCCCGACTGAAGCAGTGAGCCCTTCCCTGGATCCGGGCCGCCTTTACGAAATGGCTATAGAAGTGTACGACCAAGAAACGGTAAGGTTAGCAGTAGTAAAAAAAAAAAGTGAATGCCAGCTCGGGTGTAGTTCGTTACCGGGACCACTCGTTTTTAAAAATTTGTGAAAGCGTTTGAAAGGTAAATATTGCATAGAAGTGAAAGAAGTTCATATACTGAATCGAAAAAGGTAAGAATTATAAAATTCTGTGGACTAGAAGTTTTTTTATAGGCATTTCAACAACCCCATCTGATTCACTTTTAGCACAGGAGAAACACGGGAATGCTAAGCCTAACGGATTCGAAACTTGCAAGAGAATTGGGCTAAATCGCCTCACTTTAGTGAGGTTGGGTTAAGTTAGGTTCTACAGATTGGGGGGGGGGTCTGGGGGGGGCGCCGCCCCCCCCCAGGCACGCAGTAGGCGGTGCGGGCGTCGAGACTGTGCCTCGGGTTAGGTCAGAAGGTCCTCACCCAAGATGGCGGAGCGCCATAAAAAAACTGGCGATAAAATTTAATTTTTATACGTTTCACGCAATATACGAGGGTCATTCCTGTTTAATTTCGTTCCTAATTTGCTCCTGCTTCAGGTAAAAACATATCATTTACCTAGTTATCTTCTTTCTTTACAAAAACGCAGTGGTCCCGGTAACGAACTACATCCGCCAGCTCTTTCCCAGATGCGTCACAATACTCTGATGCTGACGTAGGATGTACAGGGTGTGTGCAGAAAAACATGACCCGCATTTAGGCACATAGCTTGTTGCCTACCTAACTAACGAACTTCCGGTGGCGCACGATGGCGCATTTATGCTTGCGAAATCTGTAGAAAAATTGTGGAAGCCATACCCAGCTTAAAAAATAAATGGAACAACGAAAACGTCGGCTTCCGTGCATCAGAATAGGGCAACATGGTGGACAACAGGGTGTACGTGAAAGGGCAACATGGTGCACGTAGGAGAGTTGTGTTCAAGTACCGCTAGGGGAGCTATCGGTGCATAAATCGAAACGATGTCCCACATGGATGCTCATCGGCAGTGCCCCTAGCGGTGCCTGCACATAACTCTCATGAGACCGAAATACACTACCATGCATTGTCATGACCGCCCTATTCTAATGCATGGAAGCCCATGTTTTCGAGCTCTGTTTATTTTTTTACATTGAGTATGGCTTCCAGGATTTTTTTGTAGCTTTCGCACGCATAAATACACCGTCGTGCGCCACCGGAAGTTCCTCGGCTAAGTAGACAACGAGTTACACGTAAAAATGTGGGTCATGTTTTTCTGCACATACCCTGTATATGTTCTGCCCTCCACGTAACTTAGCCATCCATTTGTGTCTAGATTTGTTCACATTATGCTGATACAAATGACACTTGTAGTTCATGCACTCCATGGCTGAACGACAGAATGCGTACGCCGAGAAAATCACACGTTCGCCAAACCAAGTAATCATCCAATATTACTGATATTAACCCTAAACTGCAATATTACTTGCTTAACCACTTTCCTGCAGCATGTTGTATGGGCGTATCTCGCTACGCTGATGTTCGGTTCACTGAAAGCAGCCGTAAGCTTCATGTCTTGCACGTCACCACCATAAACTCCTTCTCTCTGCTACCCGAGCTGTAGTATCTACAACATATTGGCATAGCCCTTTTAACAAGAAATTTGCTCATTATTCCTATTAGAAATTCGAAGAAGTGCAAGATGCAGTGAAGACCTTGCGAGTCTTTGTGGCAGCAGCATTCGTGGTACTTTCCCTGGTCACTGGAATCTCTATCGGGGTTGTGCTTTACGGTTGGAAGTCAGGGATGCCCTCGACATCAAACGTTGTTGACTTGGAAGAGCCACGAAGGACGATGCCAACGAGTTCAGCGCCATCAGGAACAACGGCGGACGCAGGCAAGGGCGACCAGGTCACGAAAAGAGTGTGCGACACTGAAGACTGTCACTACATGCGATGGTTGATTGGCACGTCTGTTGACAAATCGCTCGATCCCTGCAGCAACTTCTACAACTACGTCTGCAAGGGCGCTCTGAGCGCTTTCAAAGGCGAACTTGATCACGGCATGATGTTTAATATGTACGTAAAATTGGCATTTGACATTGAGCAGTGGTTAAGAAACGGGCGCGCTCAACCTCGAAATCAATCTGCATACGAGAAGGTGATCGCGACGTACCAGTCCTGCATGGACGCTAGTGATCAAGCTGTTGAAGCGAGTAGGAGATACGTCGAGGACTTTCTGAAGGGCCATCGAATGGCATTGACAGAAATTTTAGATTTCGACCCGATGACCAAGCAGTTGGAATTTTGGTTCGCAGACTTGCCGTTGATGTTCGCGATTGAGCCGTTCCCACGTCGCAGCATAAATCAGGTTTACATACAAGTCGTCCCGCACATGATTCTGCATCGGACAATTCATGGGAATACTTCTGTCGATCGAAAGGCGTTTGTGGAAACCGTTTTAAGGGCCATATTTGCCGTCAAGGATATTGACGGCGCTACCGTTGACTCCGTCTTAGAAGGCGAAGACAGGATTTTCAACCTGAGCACAACGCTGGATTGGAATGAGCTTATTATCCCTGTGTCTGAACTGGGTTTGTTTGAAAATGATCAGACGCTTGGGAGGAGGTGGATCCACGCAATAGAGAAGTACCTCCGGGATGACATCACGCAGATCAAATTAAGAACTCCCGTCGGCGTCGCTATGCTTTTCAGTGCTTTCTTTGGAAGCAATGCCGTCATCGCTAATGAAACAGTTCAAGCAGCAGTAGCCTGGATGTTAACATACAACTTGTATGCTTCAGCTGGCTTCGATGACGATAGAACTGACATCACTCGAACCAGACAACGATGTTTATCTGATATTTTTCAGATATTTCCATCAGTTGCGGCTTCCAAAGTGTTGCTGGAAGTCGTTAACAGGTCAAGAGTGAACGCTGTGAACGCAATGATGGACGAAGTCGGCAAGCAAATTAGGGTGTCGTTCATGAACTCGAAGTGGCTGGACAATGACACCAAGAAACGAGCGGTGAAGAAATTGTCTCTCGTGATCAGGCTTCTAGGGTATCACTACGACATGATGTCACCCCAAGAGTACGACAATTACTTGAAATATGTTCCTGACATGAAGGGAGTGTACATACAGAATATTCTCGAGGCTTCCAAAGGACAAGCCAAACATTATTGGGGGGCATGGAAGCCCAATGCCCTCAATTTGTCCATTCACCAGCAGACAGTTTCCATACCACTGTACGCCGTGAATGGCGTAAATTTCGGTGGTTTAAACATGATATTTGTGCCTGCGGCATCATTCTACCGTCCACTGTTCACTTACGGTGGTCCTCCGGAACTCAATTACGCCGGTGTAGGCCATATAATAACGCACGAAATAATGCACAGCTTCGACAACAATGGTGTTTATCGCAATGGTTATGGTGATGTGGACCCGTGGTTTACGAATCAAAGTATCGAAGCCTTTGGAAACTTGCAAGCCTGTTATTCAGATCAAATTGATCGTGCACCAAGAGCTCGGGCGTTCCTTGACTACCCCCACGAATACCTGGCAGACACACTGGCCATGGAATCTCTTACGAGGGCCTACCAGAAAGCGTCTGCCATTTCAAAGGTTACTCTGGGTAACGTGAAGGGGCTAACAAGTGATCAGCTGTTTTACATAACGGGGTGCCTTATGTGGTGCGGTGTTCCTAGCCTGGTGAAAAGCGGTTCCCATCCTGATCTGGACGAAAGGTGTAATGTACCGTTCGTGAACTCTGAACACTTCAGTGAAACTTTTTCGTGTCGCCCTGATGCACCCATGAATCCGTCAAAAAAGTGCCGCTTCTTTTAGAAGCGCGCTCAAACTGCTGCCTCCTCAAATAAACGTTTCTAACGTACACCTTGCATGGAGTATACACGTATTCGGTAGTTCTGTGCAGACGAGGTAGCGTTTGAGCTTTCAGAGAGGAATTCGGATCTTGCTGTTTCGTAGCCGCGGGCAATCGCCGCGCCAGAAAGCCACGCACACATCTCCAACAAAGGCCAAAGAGAACCACAAAGCTATAGATTTTAACGAGGGAATATTATGCACACGTGTCCAGATCGGGCACGACAACAGGATGACCATAACGCTCTGGACCAGTGATTTCCTCAGAAATTCACTGCTGGGGGGGTGCCGAGCTTTCAAAGGGGCGGGGGTATGCTTGGTGAACGTTCCACTTAAGGAATTTTTCTTAGACATGGAAAGAATCGTGGCACAATTGTGACATATCTGCACAGCTTTCCCGTTTTATTAGTACATGTTATTACGTTAGAACGCAGTATATTAGAATATAGATTCATTATGAATGGCATTTCAACATTAAGATGCATAATCGCACGACCGACAAAGAAAAAAGACTAGCACCTTGTCTCACGAAGCTCAATGAGCAACCAAAGGTGAAAACCTTACACGAAAAAATCAGAATACCTTGCTTGATTGATTTGGGCGCAAATGGTTCATGATGATCCACATTGAGTTTGCGTGCCCGCACGCGTTTTTGCTGGTATATGCGCGCAATATGTGCATTGACGAGGCACTTTCAAATGATTTTGGACAAATCCATGGTACGATCATCTGAATGACTGTAGTCTTACGGCATAAGTTTGACAGTACGGGATGTAATTCGCAGCGCCGGACTCACTACCAGAATGTGTTGGTGGCCGAGTTGGGTGGGGTCACCTGAAAAATTTCAGGGGGGTGTTGCAAAAGTGCAGGGAGGGTGTACACCCCCCTTGGAGGGGGGTTTAGGGAAATCCCTGCTCTGGACAGAGGTTTCGAAACAGACCATGTATTCATTGATCTCAGAAAAGGTTTGGATAAGGTCTCTCACGCCTTCCTGCGAGATAGTACATGCTAACAGTGGACCTCTTTCACACTCGCGTCGTATCCTAGCGGCTGTCCAGCGCAACACAATCGGCGCACGCGAACGCATAGCCGGCTAGAGACCTTGTAGCGGTACTCTCAAACCACTAGTCTCCGTGCGCTCCTTAGCGTCGTTCCCAGCGACAACACAACAGGGGTGGACTGCCACAATCACTCTTCCCATTGGGATCAATACTCGTAGCCGCCGTCTTTAATGAGTATGACTGACGATAACTAACATTCCATACAACTAGTCATCCGGTAAGCATCTGAGTAGCGTATCAACGTTCGAAAGATCAAGGGAAAGGTAAACTACTTGCTTCCGCGTGCGATATGCACAGTTCTTCACGTGAGGAGTGTTGGCCGATGCAATATCTGTTCTACACTGGTTCCCGAGCCGGACGAAATGAGCTGGCACGAAATGAACACGAACGGAAACGAAAATGAACGAAAACAAACGCGGGAAAATGAAGGAACTCGGCCACGGTGTAAGAAGAGGCAGGTGGCCAACGCGCAGCAAGCGCTCTGCGCCGGCGGTGTCGAAACCTTGCTCGAGGTTCGAGGAGGCGCCGCAAGGGGCAGCACGCGTAGGGGTTAGGGGGGCCTTCGCTGGCCTCTATCTCGCAGCGTTTGCATGGCGGGAGCGGATCGTTCCTCGTGTTGTACGTGATCTGAGACGAGAGAGAGCGTAATAATGGGCAAGAAGTGCTTTGTTCTCGGCTGTCGCAGCGTCTACAGGTCGTGCAAAGAGAAAGTGTCGCTCTTTTCCGTGCCTAAAGATGTCGAGCGACTGAACGCGTGGAGACGATAGACCCGCAAGGATCGCGTTCTGAGCGCAAACGACAAAGTTTGTGAGAAACACTTTGAAGTGAGAAAACCACAGTCCACAACGCAAGCACTGCACGACAAGCTAAGCTGTGCAGTGCCTAGCATTTTCCCAAACTGTCCTGCGTATCTTACCAAGACAACCAAGCAAAGGAAGCGGCCCGCGGACGGACACTTTGTCGACGTGCTTTCAAAAAGACGACCGACAGGAGCATTGGTATGTTTCCTGGTGCGGTAGAAGTATAGCGCACAAATAATTTCTAATACAATGTTATTGCAGTTGCACGTACATCAGCGAAGGATTATCTGACATCAGCGAGAATCCGTCCGAGTATCACTTTCAGGATAGCCATGAAGCTGGTAACATCGCGGCTTCAGTTTTTGAAAGACTGTTTAAAAATCCTGCCGGGGTAACACTGCCTTCTCCCGCATGGGGCTACCACAAAATCGACTTGGACGGTGTGCAAGATGTCGTCTTTTGAGAGGTACAGGTTATCAAGCTGTACAGCGCTTAGGACACTAGCAGCCACACAGCACAGGTTGTAACTACTAAAATAGTTGACATTACCGAGAAAACTGACCATCAACCATGTGATCGAGAACAATGATTTGCATTCCCGCGTCAAAGCCACAGAGTAGACATCAAAGCGCAGTTACTTCATTACTACGTGTCGATGAGGATGCATCACTACTGCAAGCAAAGGAACCGTAGCATCGAAGACGAGACAAAACAAACTTCGAAAGCTTTCCAAGCTAGTCAAGTAGGTTATTTACGTTCTACATAATTTAATTCTCAGGTCTTGTACTGTGTTTTCTGAAGATGTGCAATAAACATCTTTATTTTTGAGAATTACTTCTCTTATTAGGCATTGCTTGGCTTTCAAAAGAATCCCAAGACCTGTACTATCCCCGCCTGCTTGGCATTTGTATATTCGCAGCGCGAAACCACCAGTGGAGAACTGAGCACAATTGCAGAGTATTCCTCCACCAACAGTCGTTCTGGCGTCGCTCGCAGTAGTGTTGACTGATATTGTAACAAAATCAACACCTCTGTCTAATAAATATCGCATCTACCACAATTTTTGCTTTAAAATCTTTTACTGAGGTGTAGCGTAGTGAGCGGGGTGGAGTAGGCGGACTTCCTCCGCTCAGCGCCTCTAGCGGCGCAATGAGGAAGCCAGAACGGAAATTCGACCGACGGAGCGGCTCCGTTCGGGCACCTCTCTTCTTACACCGTGAACTCGGCAAACGGCAGTCCACACCTGCACAGTTCCTGTGACAACCACGGGGTGGCAGCACTAATGGCGGCGCCCATTCCTTGAATCGCGTTTTAGTGCATAGGGTGCCCTGATACTTGAGCCCTCTGTGCAAGCAGTGCGCAAGAAGCACGAGTATCGAGGCATCCTACTTCGGTGCCACTTCGATGACACTTTGAAGTAGTCAGTCCACCCATGTGCAACATGGAAGATGCAACATGGATTCCTTCGTTAATGTATGGGTGGACAATTGATTTCGTGTCCTCCAGGTATGGCAACGTCAAAGTTCGTTGCAAGACGTGCAAGAAGACTTATTGTTGCAGTAAGACATCTACATCCAACTTGAAGATGCACCGGGAGATTATTTACGTTGAATTGAGAAGAATGTGCAGGTATTCACAGGCTACCAAACGGCTTTTCAGACGCAGCATCCTCGTCTGTACAGTGCGGAACAGTAGAAAGCAGCAGTCTAGAGGCACACAACTTTGTTTCTGTTTTTGGTCGGTATGGAATGTTAGGCGGCTGAAAACAGTTTCCCACTATTAGTGCAACAGTAGCGAAATTGGGACGCCCGCAATAGCCCCAAGAATCTCCTGTGCGCGAGACACCCTCCTTCGCCTTCGCGATAGACACGTGATGAGCGTCGTCACTCGCGTCACTATATGATGTGAGTGGTAGGGACGCCCTTCGTTGGACCTGGGATCACATGATCGAGGTGAGCAACACTACGCAGGCACGAGCGTCTGCTACCGCTTCGGAGACGCCAAGCGTTCTCCGGCTGCGTGATGTCCGAAACGGATGATTTGAAGGCTGTCAATGACACAACCTCGATTTTTTGGGACCGCTGACACCACTGGAAGGAGGAGTGGTGCAGCCCGAATCTAACTGTGTGTTATACAGCGATACACCAGTGCTTCCCGACAGTGTGCAACCTGTCTGACCATTTTCATTGCACAGTTGGTTCAGTGGCTAACAGGTGGCGCCACAATAGCGCCGTCATTGCTTGCTTTCTGCTACTGTGATTTTTGAGACTACACAGAAGCCCCCGATATATTACTCTTGTGATCGCAATCTTATTTTGTCAGGCTGCATATATGCTTTGTTTTTTAGAAAACGTGATACTATAAATCATATAAAGAATAGAAATCAACAAGAAACAGCTCGCAATGTTTGTAGCAGACGGTTTTTCCTACAAACTGAATGAGGGGGCTGGCTCTCTACCACAAACGTCACAGTAGAATGGGTCTGCAGTTCTAGCGCGCTGACCTGTCACCGCGGCAGCGATTTTGCAAATGAATTGCACCGCGGTGAAACAACTTTGGACAGAAATATTTTGTGGGAATGCTTTTCACATACTGCTTTACAAGATGACAGCAGTTTTTGGCCATGTTAGATACCACTTTAATGCTCCTTTAAACCCCGCAGCCCGCGTAAAGTTTACAATAAAGACTATTGATGCCATGTCTTGTTTGGGAAATCCGCAAACTAACTCCAACCTAACCAGTTACTTTTTTTCGTGGAATAACTGTAACTGTAACCTAGCTAAGTTTTTGGTTGCGTAACTTAACTGTAACTTAGTTACTTTCCATTTCCCAAGACAGTGATGAGACACTGTCGTTCCCACATTACCAGGCACCAACAGCATGGCCGACTCCTCTTCGTAGGTGGCAGCCGAAGTTGTGTGAGGACTGGGAGGTGGTGCATTCGAATCCTACCAGCGGCTGTGCTGGTCAGCACGTTCACTACTCAGCCACGCGAGCTGGTGAAAGCCGCTTTGTGGTCCCTCACTGCTTGGTCACGTTGTTGTCATACGGCCAATACGCGTCCACGCGCGGCGGTCCCCCTCGATGTGCCATACCGTTTGCGTTTAGCGGCTGCGCGCCGAGCTCTGGACTACCCATCTGCCGACGGGGTACACACCCTTAGTGGCCGCCCCATAGCGTGAGATACACTGTCTGACGTCACTTGCATCCCACGCGGCTGCGACTTTTTCTTTTTCCTTTCTTTTTTTTTTAATGTGGTGATGGTAGCTCGCCGTTGTCGGCCTCACACAGGTGGGCAACATCACCAGTAACACCCTGGGGGAAAGTGCGTCGTGGGCCGACTTCTAGGGGAACTATGCCGTGCCGATATATGTGACTGTGTGTGAGGAAAACCCAGGCAAAACCCCAAACAGCACAACCGGCACCGGGATTCGAACCCGGGGACCTCCGGGTGCTTTCCGATTTGCTGCTGCTGCTCCAACCAGTGGCGTGGCGAATAAGACGTCAGGAACCACGCCGACCTTGACAATATGTCCCTTCACACAGCTGTTTTTGTAACAAAAGTATCGCGTATTAACGGCAAATCCACACGGCCGACCCAAAACTGCGATCCGCAATAAATGTCTGGCGGTCTCCTGAGGAATTGGAGTCTATATGAGGACGTAGATTTCGAGATGTTAGCTGCGATAGGGTGGACGAGTCGCAGCAGTACAGAAGCGCAATCAAAGACGATTACCTAATTTGCATGATGGCGTCTTTACTTTTGTATCTCGTTGAAATATATGTACATGATATCAAATGTGCTAATTCTGAAATAACACTCACACAATGAAAGATGAAAGTCACTGAAAGGGTTAGCCAGCTGTAGGATTCGAACCCACATCTCCTGGATTGCCGGTCCAGTCCTTCTGTATACAGGGTGTTACCCTAAAAAAGTATACCCGTGCCGCCATACCGTACTCGCCAATTACTCAATGCAGGTGGCACATTGTGCGATCTTCATATAGAGCTCATAAGGACATTTAATCTTGGTAAATTTTGAAGTGATTGAGCGCCGCAGCACGAAGTTATAACTCAAAACGTGCAATTCCCGCAATTGCACGTTTTGAGTTATAACTTCGTGCTGCGGCGCTCAATCACTTCAAAATTTACAAAGATTAAATGTCCTTATGAGCTCTATATGATGATCGCACAATGTGCCACCTACATTGAGTAATTGGCGAGTACGGCATGGCGGCACGGGTATACTTTTATAGGGTAACACCCTGTATGTTGTTCCAGCCTCAGGATATCAGTTCTCTCATACTCGCACCATGTTGAGGGAACCAATTCGTCAGTTAATGACTGACCGTCACTTCTCCTGATGACTAATTACGTTGTTCTCGTCCAGGGAGTTTTCCTTTTCTTTTCTTTTTTTTATCAATGCAAATATTTGTAACCGTGCTGTAACCATGGAACGAAGGTGAAGAAACTGCCGAAGGTGCTCGTGTGCTCGTGGAGACAGCCGTCGGACGGAAGAGGAAGAAGAAGAAGAACACAGGAGCGAGAACACGACCGTTGTCCCGACCACCGCAGTTAACTCTTCGCTTGAAACCACATCACCGAGGCTGCCTTTCCAAAATGACTTCGACATTGAGCGACGAACAAACGGTAAGGCCAACAGCAGTAACCAAAAAGCTAGCTCTCGCTCCGATAGATCTCAACATTGTGGTGGTGATATAGGAGTCGTCCGCCACGCACCTTGCCATTCACATTACGGTCATACAAATAGCGCTTGTAGTTCATGCATTCCATGATTGAATGGGAGATTCTTTACGCTGAGTATAAACATGTTCGGCGAACCCAGTGGTCATACCGAACAGACCACGCAAGTGTTACTTTCCGTTAAGATAATCCAATATTCCCGATATCGGAGCTAGACTGCTATTTCTCTGATTGACTAGTATTCTGCAGCCTATAGTGTCAGTCTGACCCTGCTACCCTTACGCCTGGTGCGCTAAAAATAGCTGATGAGTTGAATGTCTAGAATATACCCACCAGAAAATCCCTGTCTGTGGGATTGGCGTTGTAGTGATACCTCCAACATTTGGAGCGCCCTTTTAACGACAAATTTTTCTATTACTGCGATTAGGAGTTCGAAGAAGTACAAAATAAAGTCAAGACCTTGCGACTCATTGTGGGAGCAGCATTCGTGGTACTTTGCCTGCTCATTGCAGTTTCTATCGGTGTCGTGCTTTACGGTTGGAACTCAGGGAAAGAATCAACGCGAAGCGATGATGACTTGCAAAAGCCACGAATGACGACGCCAACGAATTCGGCACCATCAGAAACAACGGCGGACACGGGCAAGAGAGACCACGTCATGAAAAGAGTGTGCGACACTGAAGACTGTCACTACATGCGGTGGTTCATTGACACATCTGTTGACAAATCGCTGGATCCCTGTAGCAACTTCTTCAACTACGTCTGCAAAGGTGCCGTGAGTACCTTCAACGATAAACCTGGCCAGGGCATGTTGGCTCATGCCAATTTCAAAATAATATCGGACATGGAGCATTGGCTAATAAACGGACACGCTCAACCCCGAAGACAATCTGCATACCAGAAAGTAATCGCAACGTACCAGTCGTGCATGAATACCAGTCACCAGGCCTTCGATGAGAATAGAAGATACATAGAGAACCTTCTGAAGCGGCATCGAATGGCGCTGACCGAGGGTTTAGATTTCGACCCGATGACCAAGCAGTTGGAATTCTGTTTTACAGACTGGCCGTTGATATACAACGTGGAGACGTTCCCACACCGCAGCAGCAATGAAGCTTTCATAGAAATGAGACCATACTTGGTTACGCAACGCACGATTCAAGGAAACACCTCTGCTGAGCGGAAGGAGTTTGTGGAAACCGTTTTGAAAGCCATATTTGCCCTCAAAGATATTGACGACGCTACCGTTAACTCTGTCTTAGATGCCGAGGACGGTGTTTTTAACCTGACTGGTACGATGAATCTGAGCGGGCTTATTATTCCTGTGGCTGAACTCGGCTTTGTCGAAAATGATCAGACACTTGCGAGGAGGTGGATACATGCAATATCAAAGTACATTCGGGGTGACATTAACCAGATCAAATTGAGTACTACCGTCGGCGCCGCTACGCTTTTCCATGATCTTTTTGGAAGCAATGCTCCAATCGCCAATGAGACCGTTGAAACAGCGTTAGCATGGATGTTAACATACAGTTTGTATGATTCAGCTGGTTTGAAGGACTACAGAAATGACCGAAATCTAACCAGACGACGATGTTTATACGATCTCTTTTCCATATTCCCTACGGTTGCCGGAGCTAAAGTGTTGCTGGAAGTCATTAACAGGTCAAGAGTGGACGCTGTAAAGGCAATGACGACCGAAATCGGTAAAGAAATTGAGGTGTCATTCACGAAGTCGAGGTGGCTGGACGATGTCACTAAGAAACGAGCTCTGGAGAAAGTGTCACGTATTATCAGACTAATAGGGTATCACTACGATATGATGTCACCGCAAGAGTTCGACAGGTACATGAGATACGTTCCCGACATGGAGGGAGTGTACATAAAGAATATCATTGACGCTTTTGCAGGAAAAGCTAAAAGTCTCTGGGAGTCCCCATTTGGGAACCCGAATTCCCTCAATTTGTCTATTCACCATTTCACAACGAAGATACCGATTTTCATCGTGAATGCCGTGAATTTCGTGTTGTTAAACGCGATCTTTGTGCCTGCAGCCACGTTGTCTCGTCCAATGTTCACCTACGGCGGTCCTCCAGAACTGAATTACGGTGCCCTGGGTCACATAATAGCGCACGAAATGATGCACAGCTTCGACGACTTAGGTGTTTATTTTAATGGTTATGGTGAATTTACCATGTTGTATACGCCGCAAAGTATGCAAGCGTTTAAAAGCCTGCAAGCGTGTCATTCAGACCAAATTGATCGTGCACCAAGAGCTAGGGCCTTTCTTCAGTATCCAGGAGAATACCTCGCAGACACAATGGCCATGGAATCTCTTACAAGGGCCTACAAAAAGGCATCTAATATTTCGAAGGTTACGCTGGGAAACGTGAAGGAGTTAACAAGCGACCAGTTGTTCTATATAGCCTGGTGCCTTCAGTGGTGCGGTGTTCCTGCTCCTGGAATAGACCTAACCCATCCCGATTTGGACGAAAGGTGCAACGTACCACTCATGAACTCTGAACACTTTAGTGAAGCGTTTTCATGTCGCCGTGACGCACCTATGAATCCGTCCAGAAAGTGCCACTTCTTTTAGAAGTATCACTTAAACTGTTGCCTCAAATAAATTCCTCTAACGTATACGCCTTTGAGTACACAGGAGTTCTGTAGTTCGGTAATGTTCGAATTCTCTTTATGGAAAATTGGGGAACGAGCATTGGTTTGCAGAACATATGCATGGAGTAGTATGCGTAATTGGCACATATCTACACATTATGGGTAGAGCAGAGGCCACGAAACAAATTTCGCTTGAGCGCTCCAGCGGAGTACAACGGTACAACATACGAGATAAATGATACGCAAATTTACGAGTCCAGAATGAGAAGTCGAAGCAATGGCCTCAAGCAGTGCTGTTGATGAAAACTCGGCGACTGATGGTGGCGGAAATCGAATTCAAGGCTGTCCGACTGCTGGTTAAGTATGTCTCGGGCCCAGTTTCACCAACGCCGATCATCATTTGAATCGAGATCAACGGTACCTTACCTTGCTGCACTAAAGGGAGTTATTGTCACTCAAACATTCATCACGTCACCAACAAACATTTGCAAAGAAGAATTGAGTGTTACCCTCAAGTTTCAGCAACCCTCGATTGGTGAAACCGGGTGTAGGCGTCAAATACGTAGGCAAATGTTGAGGCATCAAATGCCTCTGCAGTTTTGCAGTTGCCATCTGGAAAGCAAACCGCAAGGGGAGAGAAAAAGAAAGTCAACTAAACTAAAAAACAGCGCAATACTAGAATCGTTACAAATTAGAATACCCACGTGATGCCGTATAGCTAGCTACCAAATACAGCCATTGTTTCTCTTGCCGCTGCTGTACTGCTGTAGTCTCTACGCCATCTCGTTGACCTGTATCCCACTATGGTGTAAGGGCGTCGACACACTAAGCCGCGGTAATGTTAGGGTACCTGAAAACTGCACTCGAGCCACCAATTATGTGAAAATGTGAAAATGAAAAGTTAAAGCGTTTTTACACTACCACTTTTTCTCATCATGTTTATGGCCAGTGACGGAAACAATATAAAAACACTAGAACCATGCATTGCGGGACGTGAAACTACAATTGACGAAGTCATCGTGCTGCTGGTGCAGTGTCATTATGTGCATGTCTCTCTGCCTTCCCTTCTTTTCAGAAGGGAAAGCATTTGCACTTTTTCAACATTTCAAGCCCCTTAACAATTCAGTTTCTCCGCCAAACATGCACTTTAAAAGCACAAAAATCGTTTCCGATAGAATGTCAGAGGGGGAACCGTCGGTACTGCATCCCACTTTTTAAAAACGCGAGACCGACAACAACTAAACGAAACACACAGATCGCGCTGTCTGTGTTGTAGAGCTGTGTGGTGATCTTGTTGTCATTTTAGCGCTGTTACTAGGGTGTATTTTTTATATCGGTTTGTGATTTTTTTGTCTGGAGTCCATGTTTGTGTACTTCAGTACATAATGGTAAACAAAATGGTAATGGTAAAATGGCACATAATCTTGCGTAATGGTAATGGCAAAGTACCAGGGAAAAGGACTTTCAGTAGTGCACAAAGTACACGATTTGAAATGTGTAACTCAGAAATATACCTAAAGTACTGTGCAAGTACTCAAAAATGTACTTAAAGTACCACTTTAGCACCCGGTCACTGCTTAACCGTAACGCACGACCGTGGGGCCCGCAGACACGCAAACGCCGCCAAGCAGTGAAGCTGGGTTGACACACTGAGCGTGTGCGCAATATCTCGCACCAAGTGTCAGCGCCTGACGGCACTGACGTCGCTGCGGGCCAGGCGGTCGCATGTTAAGGTTAAATGTGCTGACGACTGTACAACACAGATTCACTAGAGAAAATGGCGTTGATGGAAGCCAGCTCGTGGGGTGAACTCCATAATGCAAATGTCCAAGTCTGGGCACACACAGCAGCGACAGTGGCCCTCTTGTGGGAGGAAAACATATTGGAGAAAGGGCTTTTACTGCGACGACAGTCTGTTTCTGCACAGGGACGTCGTCCAAGACAGGCGCCATAGCGGCAAACACAATGCAACACCTTATCAGCGCGAGTGAAGGCGAAGTGAGCCAGGGTTGCCAGATAGCAAAAGCTGCATGCAGCCAATTTTTTAGCTCAGGCAGCTAAAATGTAGCCAACCAGGCATATTTTTTGTAGCAAAAAGGTAGCCAACGGTCCACGACGTTTACCTTTGCTTTTTCACCTTGCCTCTCGAGGCTATGGTTTGGCTGACCAACTGCCTCAAATGTTTCCAAGTGCTGCTCATTTGTAGCCACGTTCCTAGTACTCATCAAGCCCCAACGGTTCTACGCAACTCATCTCCCGAACTCTAGACGGGGAATGCGCGCTAGATATGGAATTGCATCTAGTAGATATGACGTGGTGTTGTTTGTTATATGGAGATGACTTGAGGTAGTGTTTAGTACAGAGATAATGACATATACAAGAGGGCGGCTCCAGCCACGAAGCCTTCAATTTAGTTACTATAAAAACAGAAAGGTCCTCTATATTGCATCGTATGAGTCATCACTGCTGAACTTCGCGGGAGGTCTTGGACGTACCGGTGTTGAACTAGACGTGGTGTGGTACGGACGCAGTTCTTTTTCTTTCTTTTTTTTTCTCTTCTTTTCGGGCAGCAGAAAGAGATGAAGTATGTTGGGGACTCCTAAGAAAGTGGGCTTAAATTCCCCGCAAATATCGTTTACTTGAGTGATGAGGGATTGCTCAGGAGGAACTCAGAAGATTTGCCAAAAAATAGCCAACTAGTCAACTCTGTTTCTAAGACGCCAAACGAAAGCGAAAGTAGCCCAATTTGGCTAGAAGTAGCCCAATCTGGCAACCCTGGGCCGAAGTCACAACGTGCCGCCTTACGAAGTATCTACAGGGTGTCCCAGAAAACGTGTCATTGAATTATAATAAAAAACCTACACCACCTAGAGACATGCGGTCAACGGTATTTGTTCTTACTGGGTTTTTGCCACCTCCTCATGTGAATGTCGTGTAACGTAAGTTTAATTATGTAAATTTTTGCGAGCTTAAGTCGGAAATTTGCCTAGTAAAGGTCACTTTTTTACACCACCAATGTGAAGCACGTGTCTAATTTACTCAATTTAATGATAATTGACAGGGATATTCAGGAGCTATCCCATCGGAAAAAATAGCCGAACATCATGCCCTACGGAGGTCGCACAGAATAGCGCACGATGAATTTTTCAGCGCAATCTGTGTCAGTCCGACCAAAGGAGGTTGGAAACCCAGCCCACCCCGGCATCGCAGAAAGAGATAACGCAGGCATGGCTTATCACGTCCGACTTTCGCTGGGATAATGGTTTCCCTCTCCCAATTTTAGGAACTGTTACTTTTTTTACTATCACTCTGTGGGCTGGCTTCGGAACCTCCTTTCGTCGGACTGCGAGCGATTGCGCCCAGAAAGACATCGCGCGTTATGGTCCGGTGCTCCGAAAAGCATGATATTCGGCTATTTTTTCCGATGGGATAGCTCGTGAATATAACTGCCAATTATCATGAATTTGAGTGAATTCGGCACGCTCTTCATATTGGTGCGGTAAAAAAGTGACCTTCCCTTGGCAAATTTCTGAGTTCAGACAAATGTAACAAACGTTCGATGCGCGTACTGTAACTGGAACCTAACTTATGATACGTGTAAATGAAGTTAAAGCAGCAGTCTAGAGGCACCCAACTTTGTTTCTGTTTTTGGTCAGTATGGAACGTTAGGCGGCCGAAAACAGTTTTCCCACAATTAGTGCAACCGTAGCGAAATTGGGACGCCTGCTATAGGCCCCTGAACCTCCCGTGCGCGAAACACCCTCCTTCGCCTTCACGACAGACACGTGATGAGCGCCGCCACGCGCGTCACTATGTGACGCGTGTGGTAGGGACGCTCCTGATTGGACCTGGGATCACATGATCGAGGTGAGCAACACCTGGCAGGTCGGAGCACTGATCTCTATGTATAAAGGCTGGATCGCGCATAGGAGAGGGGCGCGTGGGAGAGAGGTGCGGCAACCGGCCGCCATGTTGGAGGGCCCACTGGCGCCGGCTGCTCCCATAGGAAACAATGGGAAGCGATTTGATTTGGAGTATTTATTGCGCTTTAAACGCTCCTCATTGCTGATTAGCACGCATCTTTCTTAGGAATCTGTGTGCTGATGTATTCCAAACGTGCTTCAGTCGTGTTCCTGTAGTTTTTAATGGTAATTGCCTTCTTTTTCTTCTCCGCTGCCTGTATTCCAAATAGGGGGTCGTAACTGTTGTGCACAGGGCGCATACGCACGAAGGTGAATTTGTGGAATGTCAACCTATAAAATTAATTATTTTTGCTCAGAAAGGTTTCACACTGTTTGTTATTGTAAGGTACTTCCGTTTTTATATTTTTTGTTTGTTTTCGTTTGTAGTACGGTTTTCGTGTGGTGTTCCGCGGTTCTCTTTCATTATTATGTGGTTTGGTATTGTACGGTTCTCGTTTGACTTTTTCCATTATCGTATTATGTTCTACGAGTGTCTCTGTGTGTGTTCTGCAATAAGACCTCGATCCTTATTCTGAAGGGGCTCATTATTTTATTCACCACATCACCACCAGCAATGGGGCTGAGTATAGACCCTGGCGATGAAACTCCCCATTCCTCATCTTAAAATAACGTTATTGTCACGAGTGCTTTGCAGTTGTTCAGCTGTCAGCGTATTTCATTACAGAAATTCGAAGCGCTGTGCACGAAGAGCATGCACATGCATGACTTATCACACACGCTGTAGGAGCGACTGCACATACGAGGTTAACACAGCAGTTTATTTACTTCCACCGTACCTCACAAATTAAAAGAACAGTGGAACAAATTGGCATATTGGCGCATGTTCCGTATCCGCTTCTTCGGCACTGCTGAGCGACTGTGAGGGGAACCTGCTAGCACAAGCGCATTGTTTATAGAAAATACATGGTCTTGAGATTTATAGGAGCAGCCACACATACTTTCTTAGTACGTAATGGCACCAGCGAAGTAGCAATGGAAACAAGTCCGAGTTGTGAGATGCATGCGATACAAATAAACAGATCTTTCCTCAAAATAAAGAGCTTACCTGTGAAAAATTATCCCTCTTTCTCTGTCCGTGTGAAGTGTACTCAAAGCTGCAACAAACTGGCATGACATGCCCTTTAGTTTAAAGTAAATTTTAAAAAATACGGGCAGCCCCGCTTGAACTAAATGCAGACGACAGAATACGTTGGGCCTACCAATATGGCGGCCGGTGACCACGCTGCGAAGCACCCTATGCGCGATCCAGCCTATACTATAGAGATCAGTGGGTCGGAGAGTCTGCTACCGCTTCGGAGACGCCATGCGTTCTCCGGCTCCGTGATGTCCGAAACGCAGGGTTTGAAAGCTGTTAACTACACGACCACGATTTTTTGCGACCGCTGACACCACGGGAAGAACGAGTGGTGCAGCCCGAAATTAACTGTGTTGTACAGCGATACCCCCAGTGCTTCCCGACAGTGTGCTGCCTCTCTGACCGTTTTCACCACACAGTTAGTCGGTTCAGTGGCTAACAGATGGTGCCACAATACCGCCGTCATCGCTTGCTTTCTGCTACTGTGAGTTCTGAGATTGCACAGAAGCCACGGATATATTACTGTTGTGATTGCAACCTTATTTTGTCGGGCTGCCTATGTGCTTTGTTTTTTTAGAAAACGTGATATAAACCATATAAAGAATACAAGTCAACAAGAAGCAGCTCGCAATGTTCGTAGCAGACGGTTTTTCCTACCAACGGATGAGGGGGCTCTCTGCCACAAACGTCACACTGCAGTGTCTGATTTGAGAGAGTGGGTTTGCGATTTTGCAAATTAATTGCGCCACGTACTGCTTTACAAGATGGCAGCTGTTTTTGGCCATGTTGGATACCACTTTAATGCTGCTTTAAAATTTGCGCGGACAGAGGGCGTCCCGCTTGATTTTCCGCATCGGTGTGTCGTTCTCGATCACTTTTCGTCTGCAAACTAAAACTGCGGACAAGCGCTTTACGAATCATTCCCACCGACTCATGAGTCGCATATGTTTCACGGAGATCGTATCTCGGTTGACCTCCGTGTCACGGGGGTAGAAGTTGCTCAGACACGCCGTCTTCCGCGAGGGACGTTAAACGGGGTGTGCCGTGCGTCGAGATTTCTGCGCACGTTAGAGAACCCTCAGGTGGACGAAATTAATCCACAGACCCGACGACTCTGGCGTCGCTCGTAATCACAGTTGCCTCGCTACGTAAAGCCCCGAATTATTAATCAATTAACCTCCATGTCACGCACAGAGAATAATCTTCAAAGTAACTCGAAAAATGAGTAGAACATAATTTAAAATTTCATTTATGTTAGATTACTGAATACTGACAGTTCAAAGTATTTGCAAAGTACCAAGTTACTCGCATAAGCATTTAATATTCTACTCTAGTTACTGTAGACTTACATCATCACATGTAAAATAATGAAATCACGTCCGACGACCGATATCAGCTAGTGCGCTTAACTGAGCAGAATATTTTCCGCGAAAATACGTTGGAGACATTCCGTAGCCATTTCCTACGCCTCGGGATGTATCGTATATCGTATCTTCGTGTACGCCTCCGTCACCCGAAAAGTTTGAAAGCAAGATGGCGGACACTGTGCTGTTGTGGCACGAAAAAAATGTTAACGAAAGCACTCTTGATGACGACGGAAGCCTCAGGACTATTACTCAGGGACGTCGTCCAAGACAGACGCCGTAGCGGCAAACCCATAGCATCTTATCTATCCTTATCTTATCCAATGCACGCTGATCTTATCAGCGCGAGTGAAGGAGAAGTCAGTACGGACTACCTGCGTGGTGTCTCAACTAGCCGACACCTCACCTTTGCCATTCACCAACGTTCACCCCGGCCTCATGAAACGTGAAAAATGTAATGACAAATAGCGCTCTAGGCCATGCTGGACTGAGCTGTGTGTTCTTTATCGGAAAAAAAAAACACAAAAGAACTCACCAGTTCACAATGCACAGCACAAAGCGCATTACCGAGGCGAAGGAGACTCTCTTAATAGGTGTAATATTGTCCTTCTACGCTTCGTTGTTCTATTCAAAATTTATTGTTCAATAATTCTCCTTAACGGGTTCAGCGGTCAAAAGCGCACTTTTTTCCTTTCCGAAAGGAGCTAGTAGACTTCCCGCCATCAAGTTACCTCTATCCATTCTTACGTCATTTGAAGAATTGTACTTTGCACTCTTAAAAATAAACTTCACCACGTAACACGCTCCTGGTCAACCATCAACCCCAATGACAGCGTCCTCGTTACTGATTTGTTGGAAACGGGAGGCGAAGCCTGTTTTGTAACCATAACGCCGTACATAATCGGTATATGATAGGCTCCGCTTCTCGACATCAACAAATCAGGAGCGAGGACGCTGTCATTGGGGATGACGATTGCCTAGCAGCGTGCTATATGTGGTGAAGATATGGATGTATCAGATTCCTCTATACAAAAGGTGTCATAGCCACATAAGTCAAATTTGCCATTGACGTGGCTAGCACGACGTGGCTAGCTTCGTAGAGATGATAGCAGCTTTAAAGCTCCAGGACAGGTTTTATCTTCAGGAGGTAAAGAAGATTTCATTGGCTCCTAAATGGGAGAGGATGGTCAGTGAGGAAACCAAAATATGAAATAATGATCGTGCTCTTTCCGACAGCCTAATCAATCGCTAATCTATCGTGAAATGATAGGCCACGGTCTCATCCCTGTCTGGAAAGAGAAAAATGAGTCAACGACGTGCTCAAAAGCATTTCAATTTGGGAAGGGTCCTCCTGCAGGTCCATGTGCCCACTGCGGATTGCTTCCTATTATTACTTCGGACATGTTGTATTGGTCGTACCAGTACAGGCGGAGAGTGGAACACGATTAAAGAATAAAATGAATGAGAATGAACGACACTGGATGACACACTTGAGCAAGAAAAATGTTTCGATTAGGCGACACCTGGATTAGCTCAAAGTGTGACCTCGAGCATTCCTTGTGACGGCTAAGACGAGACTTCTGGCTAATCTGAACAAGCATCCCATTTCTCTTGAATTTGTTAGCTCGGAATCTCTATTTCGTATAAAGTGTAAGAAGTCGGGGGCATCAAGTACAGGACACAAGCGGCATGAGTAAAATATGTGGAACCAGAGCCGTAGTGACGGAGGTGCGAGAGGTGCAGCCGCCACGGGCGCCCTCGCCAGAAAAGGCGCCGAACGGCAGGCCCTGTCAGGTTGGTTGGAGAGTATAAAGCGCGAATCAAGATAATTTGAATTTACGATCTCGGCACTGCAAGTAAGCATATGTTAGTATTATTGTTATCATTTTGTTTCCTTATAGGGTTTCTGATGGAAAATGGCGAAAAGGGCTGGACGCTTCACATTTGCCATGCCCTATAGGCGCAAACTCGCCTTTCGACAGCTCTACGTGTCTTAGTGGGGTATAGGTAGGGAATGACTTTTTCGGGTTAAACCCGATTCTGCCCGGTTAGTCCCCCCGAACTGACCCACGACCAATTCGGGTTAAACCCGATTTCTTCCCGATCTCCAGTCACTATGAAATCCTCAAGTGACGTTTCCACTGAAGACGAACGAAGGTCGCCACGTGTAACACATTTAAGAATGGGTCACTTACGCTCCCAGCAATACACCCATGTGGGTCAACACTGTCTCTGCTTTCGAGGATTACCGCTGGAAGGTCGCGATCCCGCAAAAAAAAAAAGAAAAAAAGTGAGATTAGGAAAGGACTCAATAGACAAGAGGAGAAACATAAACACCCGATAACATCCGGCACAATTATATATATTTATATATATAATTGTATATAATAATAATATATATATAATAAATACATATAATATACATAATTATATATATGTATAACAAAGGCACAATTATCGCCTGATTTTTACCCCCCCCCCCCCCCCGAATCTGAGAAAGGCATTTAACCCGAAAAAGTCACTCCCTAGGTATAGGGGGTACTGGAAAAATCCTTGCTTCAAGGCATGCTCGAAGGTATGAGGTACAAGTCGTCTTCATGCGGTAGACCGTGCTGTACCTGCTGTGTACCTCACAAATCCGCAGCTTCCTCGTTCCGGAGCGCTTATGTACCCACTGTCTAACGGTGTTCGCTTTTGTGTAACGTTTGTACACCTCATCCCACGTATCCCCGCTTCTTTGGAGAGGTGCACGACGGGCATTAGATTTAGTGTGAGGACTTCAAGCGTCCAACCCAATGTGATTCTCGGCTTAAACAAAAGTAATTGAACTGTTAAAGGACATTATGGGACAGCGCTCCGCTGTTGGTACATTGGAAGGCGAACTCTGTCCCTGCGGTTGACACAACTCTTACTAGAATAACTATGGTCAATAAACAAAAGAGCAAAGAAATGTCTCTTTCTGGAGCTGATTGAGACGAAAGAGAACCATCTATAAAAGGATGCAACGAAATGGTAAAACAGGGTAAATATCTCTCTCTGTGGAGCTCTTAGGCTTACTCAAAAGTGCGCAAGAAAGGCGACATGTATCTTATAAATCCATGCCAGGCACTGATTTAAGCATCTCGATTCTTGTTTTGTGTTTTTACGTACAGTTATCAACTTTTCATGACACCGAATGGAAGTTTGTATGTTTTGAAAATGAGGTAATGCACGAAACAGTGAGCTGTAAACAAACTTCTTGCAACCATGCAAATGTGTGCCTTAATCCCCATCCTGTTGTTGCATTACTGAAGAAAACAAAGGGCAGCCACCATCTGAATTGGACTATGTGTCTAACTGCAAGCACCACCTTTACAGCGGATGGTTCTATATGTGCTGGAAAGGGGAGTTTCCACAAATGGCGTAACTGCAGAGGTTTGAAACGATTACACCCTGATTACGCCCAAATTCAGCATGAATAAACACGAAATTGGATAATCACGCTTAGAAACGCTTTAGTAAAAAACAAAACAAAAAAAAACTAAAGTGCTTATGCACAAAATTCCTTGAAGCCGAAAAGCAAAAACCTTCTAGAGCCTTTTAATATCAGGGTCATCCACATCCGATTGTCCATTCTCCCGATTTATTACAAAATATGAGCGTATGTAACGTGGTCCTTCACGGACATATTTTGCCCTGTGGCACGATATCGCGGGTTCAATGTCGGAAAAGCATCCCTCCGCCACTGAGCAGCGTAAATCCAACACCCTATCCTATATTCCCTTCCCTGTCAGGTTCCCTTCAACCTGTTGAATCGGAAGCCCTTGAAAGAGCGCCCTTTTTTGGAAGGTAGGAAAGGGGGTGACAAAAGCAACAGAAGGACCTGCTGTGCTTGAGACAGTACGTGTGTCCTACTCTGTGTTCCCAGTCTCGTGCGTTAGCGTTAGAGTATCCGCTACGAAAGAATCGCGGCGTGGTATGTCTGTACCCACGGCGCTCCGTGCATGCGCGGTGTGTGGAGGGGGAAGGGGGGAAGAAGAGGGCGCGTGAGGGGCGAGGCGACGCGTCCGCAGTGCAGCTATGGTGGTCGACATGTTCAGACGTGTCTGGATGGTTAAGGAAGATTAGCGGAGGAGCGGCGGCGAAAGACGGCTGAGGCTGCGAAACGAAGCCGCCAAGCTCAATCGATGAAGCACGAAAGGCTCGTTTGGCTGCGAATGCGGTCTTGCGTTAGCGTTGTGAAGGGTTGTGACCGGTCGTTGTAGGGTTGTGCACCGCTGTCAACAGGAGATCCTAAAAAGGTTTTCAAGTTTTAATGCTAAAACAGTCCCGTCGGATCCATCGATGGATCGACTACCATGATTTTTTCCGACCTGATCGGTATGGCAATGCGCGCTTTCCAGCAGGCAGCCCTGCGGCTGCGTTGCGTCAGCCTTGTTTGTTTTCTGTGCACAGTGACCGCAAATTTTTCGGTGAAAGGACCGTGGATCCTACGTTTATATGTTGCTGCCGTTGTAAGCATATGAGTTTTTAACTGCACTGAATATAAAAATGGGCACTGTTTTTTTATTATTAGTTGCTCCGGGGCCGGGTCCTGAAAAATAACGTTTCAAAAGAAATGTCGCCTAAAAAAGATGTAACCTGAAAGAAATGTCCCCTGAGGCACATTGAGTGTGTGAGTGCACAGCACATCCACTTTTGATACGCATGGACTTATTGACTTTTGAGGTCGACTTTTCATTACAGCGTGATTATACGAAGTTTTCGAACACCAAAGCGAGTTTTCGTACATTATATTGAATTTCCGAATTAAAGATGCAATTCAACGTTCATCGCAGGCAGCTCATCGGCCCCGTTAGATTGCGTATTATACCGTGAACTGACAACGCGTTTACTCCGTTACGCTGTAGAAATGTCTGAAATTCCTCGGGGCCATTATTCGACACGACGACATGTAGTATCCAGAAGGAAGCAAATAAGGAGCTAACAACCTTCACCGTATTATACGCGGTGGTGGATGTCATAAGCTTAACCTCCAACCACTCGGAATAAGTGTTGATTAATCACAGAAACGACTTCCCGTCTTTTTCAACAAAAATTCATATGAACACATGGGAACTCATATGAACTCGTTCTCATGGTTTGGAACACCATGGCCTCGGGTATAAAGGGGCGGACGTCAACGTTGAACGTAAAATCTGACACACATTCACACTTCCATGCCATATATCGTACCATACCATACCAGCGCTTCGAGTTGTTGATGCATGGTGGGCCACTGTGCTCCGTGCGAGGCCCTTCATTGTAGGGGTACTAATGTGCCCAGAGTGCAACAAAGCGAGGACAGCGTCCCACAACCAAAAAGGGCTAACTACACGATTCACTCATGTGACACGAACCCCAATACCAATAGCTCATGCTGCGAACAAAGTACCGTTTAAAATAATCGGGTACGCTCTTGGGACAACCACTCGGAATACAATATTATCAGGACCCCCTAGCACCTTACCTTTGTTGGTTTCTCTCTCGATACCTTTCGAAGTTAACGGGAGGCCTTGCGTTGGTGCAAATTAAAGGATACGGTCATCCTTGTCCACATAATGCCCACTACCAAGAAAGGCCGTCTGCGTTGCAAAGGAGACTTCTCTTGTCATTGGTTATTTTGTAGCTGTGGGATATCTGGTGTCTACCGCCAGCGCAGTACTCTCGCGGCAGCAAAGATGGTGGACGCGGTCAAAGAGATGTATTTCTGTATGGTTATCGTTCCTGATTCCAAGAGAGGGCAGCGTACGACCTTGTGTGGTAATTTGGGTACATGATAATTGTCACAAAAAGGCATACGCCTCCGCCTTTTCGAATCAGAAGCGATCAGCCTATCATTCGTGGCTATATTGTTGGTGCACACCGTGTCATGCGGTGTATTGCTTTTAAAGTGACTGCTGTACAACCCTTCTTTTTTCTTTTTTTTTTTTTTTGTTTTTGTGACAGCGCATGGAGCGGTTCTGAAACCGTCGCCAAGTTCGGCAACACTTTTCGGCCCTAAAAAGGCACGTAATTCTGTAACATCTTTGGAACATCCCTGGAACTTTCAACACAGCTTCCACTGCATTGCTTGGTGAGTGCAGTCCCGTACTATATATTTCGTGCCGCATATTCGCGACTCCAGTGAACTATAGGTGGAGCCCCGAAATTCCAAGATGGCGGACGAGTGCAGGTCAGAGGAGGCACAGTAAGCCGGTTTCGCCGCCGCGCAAATAGTGTCGCCACTGGCATTTCCCGCCAAATTCCGGCTATTTACTTTCCATTGGCTCCGGTCTCCCACGTGACCCTTCTCGATCATGATTGGCTGAGGCTCATTTAACCGGTGGATTCGCCCGCGTTCGTTTCTCCGAGGCGCCGACCCGTCTGACCGTTGTGTAGCTCGCGTCTGCCTATGTGAGCAGGCGGTGATTTCGTTTCGTGGATTTCGAAGATCTTCGAGCCATGGATGAACGCCTGAATGAAAGGTAAGCAGACAAACGTATGATGCATGTCAGTGATCAGACGTTTAATACTGTCGCCTAACTGTGTGCACCTTGCCCCGTGTTACATCACTTTCTGCCGGTTAACAGTCATGATCTGGTTGATGATTCTGCGTGGCGTTGCTTCTTGCGTTTTGTTCCGCTGTTTGAATGTGTCTGATGCTTAATACACTGGTGTGCATGAAAAGGAAAACAGCGTGCATCGCGTACGCAGGGCTCCTCCAATTTTGGCATTAGTCGACATTAGACGCGTAACGCTGGCATGTCTTATAGAGCGTATTCAGCCAATTAACGTTGCCTGTGCTCCGGTTTACCATATCATTAACAGGTTCCCTTGTTTTTTGTTTTTTCATTCAGACACCGACAGCTGTTCGTGGCCCTGCGATCCGCGAGCATGTGGCCCCTGTCACCAGAAAATTCGACAGTTGTGCTGGGATGAAGCGGATGGCTTCTGCGACTCATCACGTGCTATAGATATGTATAATAATATCTACTTTCTCCAAACCGAATAGGTTCCCTTAAGGATTGTATAATATTATAGTCACGCTTTCTGTTGCTCGGCGCTATTTATTCTCTGTTTATTCTGCAGTATTCTGTAATAATCGTGTAGATTTACTTGCATTCAAATGTTGCTTCTTGTGTATATGTTTACCGTGTCAATAAATTTGTACATGTGAATTCCTTCGTCTTCTGGATTTTCATTTTCTGCTTCCCGATAATATTAGCAGATGACCTGGCGAAGCGCTCGGAACAGGGGGGGGGGGAGGAGATGAGTGAGAGGGTGTGGAGAGGGCACGCAGCGCACATGCGCAGTTCGATCAGCCAGCGCGCGCTCTTTGGCGCCGTTTTCCGGCTATTTTGTCGTGATTCGTTACGGATGATCACGTGGTCAAGGGGGGCGGTGGTTTTCGTGGCGAAACTGTGGAAGCTACAGCTGCACTCCACTGTGCAGGTCTCCCGAGCCAAGCGAGCGTACGGACTGCAGTGTCGACCGAAATATGTTAATCTGTTTCAGTTTTTCACATGCATAAATTGACGTGCTTCATGACAAAGGAGTTAATTTTGTCTTCTTGTTATCTCATACTGTGCCAGTTCAACTCAGAGAAGTAGGCAAAAAAGTTTCCGTCGTCGGAGTTTGTTCACAAAGGTGAGTCGAACGAACGAAGGAGGCATTTTAGAATCTAAAGGCCCGTTCCGACATACAGCGCTTTGCTCCAGAGCACTGGAAAACAGCGCTGTTTTTTTCTCCTCTCCCGGCTGCGACTCGACGGAAAACAGCGCTCGGCGAAGTTGAGCTTGGGTGAACTTTCCCATCGCTGTCTCCCAGCGATAGGCTCCCTGAACCAATGAGAACGCGGCGCTGCGTTCACGTGACGGGGCTGCCTTTTTTTTTTTTTTCGCTTCTTGTCGCCGTGACTGCACGTGATCGCCGATCACGTGGTATCACCAAGTACAGCGCTGGGACAAGCGCTGCAAGTGCGAACCCCACAGTGGAAATACAGCGCTGTTTTGCAGCGCTTTGCTCCAGAGCACTGGAAAACAGCGCTGTTTTTTTCTCCTCTCCCGGCTGCGACTCGACGCAAAACAGCGCTCGGCGAAGTTGAGCTTGGGTGAACTTTCCCATCGCTGTCTCCCAGCGATAGGCTCCCTGAACCAATGAGAACGCGGCGCTGCGTTCACGTGACGGGGCTGCCTTTTTTTTGTTTTTTCGCTTCTTGTCGCCGTGACTGCACGTGATCGCCGATCACGTGGTATCACCAAGTACAGCGCTGGGACAAGCGCTGCAAGTGCGAACCCCACAGTGGAAATACAGCGCTGTTTTGCAGTGCTGTTGTGCAGCGCTGTGGAGCAAAGCGCTGTATGTCGGAACGGGCCTTTAGATTCTAAAATGCCTCCTTCGTTCGTTCGACTCACCTTTGTAAACAAACTCCGACGACGGAAACTTTTTTGCTTACTTCTCTGAGTTCAAATGGCACAGTAGTGAGATAAGCAGAAGACAAAATTAATTCCTTTGTCATGAAGCGCGTCGATTTATGCATACGAAAAACTGAAACAGATTAACATATTTCGGTCGACACTGCAGTCCGTACGCTCGCTTGGCTCGGGAGACCTGCACTCGTCCGCCATCTTGGGATTTCGGGGAGCCACCTATAGTTCACTGGAGTCGCGTATACGCGGCACGAAATATATAGCACGGGACTGCACTCACCAAACAATGCAGTGGAAGCTGTGTTGAAAGTTCCAGGGATGTTCCAAAGATGTTACAGAATTACGTGCCTTTTTAGGGCCGAAAAGTGTTGCCGAACTTGGCGACGGTTTCAGAACCGCTCCATGCGCTGTCACAAAAAAGAAAAAAAAGAAAAAAAGAAGGGTTGTACAGCAGTCACTTTAAAAGCAATACACCGCATGACACGGTGTGCACCAACAATATAGCCACGAATGATAGGCTGATCGCTTCTGATTCGAAAAGGCGGAGGAGTATGCCTTTTTGTGACAATTATCATGTACCCAAATTACCACACAAGGTCGTACGCTGCCCTCTCTTGGAATCAGGAACGATAACCATACAGAAATACATCTCTTTGACCGCGTCCACCATCTTTGCTGCCGCGAGAGTACGGGGCTGGCGGACGGCGGTAGACACGAGATATCCCACAGCTACAAAATAACCAATGACAAGGGAAGTCTCCTTTGCAGCGCAGGCGGCCTTTCCCGGTAGTGGGCATTATGTGCGTACCTTTTACTTTGCACCAACGCAAGGCCTCCCGTTAACTTCGAAAGGTATTGAGAGAGAAACCAAGAAAGGTAAGGTGGCTAGGGGGTCCTGATAATATTGTATTCCGAGTGGTTGTCCAAAGAGCGTACCCGATTATTTTAAACGGTACTTTGAGCTAGCGGTATTGGGGTTCGTGTCACATGAGTGAATCGTGTAGTTACCCCTTTTTGGTTGTGGGACGCTGTCCACGCTTTGTTGCACTCTGGGCACGTTAGTACCCCTACAATGAAGGGCCTCGCACGGAGCACAGTGGCCCACCATGCATCAACAACTCGAAGCGCTGGTATGGTATGGTATGGTATATGGCATGGAAGTGTGAATGTATGTCAGATTATATGTTCAACGTTGACGTCCGCCCCTTTATACCCGAGGCCATGGTGTTCCAAACCATGAGAACGAGCTCATATGAGTTCCCATGTGTTCATATGAATTTTTGCTGAAAAAGACGAGAAGTCGTTTCTGTGATTAATCAACACTTATTCCGAGTGGTTGGAGGTTAAGCTTATGACATCCACCACCGCGTATAATACGGTGAAGGTTGTTAGCTCCTTATTTGCTTCCTTCTGGATACTACATGTCGTCGTGTCGAATAATGGCCCCGAGGAATTTCAGACATTTCTACAGCGTAACGGAGTAAACGCGTTGTCAGTTCACGGTATAATGCGCAATCTAACGGGGCCGATGAGCTGCCTGCGATGGACGTTGAATTGCATCTTTAATTTGGAAATCCAGTATAATGTACGAAAACTCGCTTTGGTGTTCGAAAAATTCTTATAATCACGCTGTAATGAAAAGTCGACTTCAAATGTCAATAAGTCTATCCGTATCAAAAGTGGATGTGCTGTGCCTCAGGGGACATTTCTTTTGAAACGTTATTTTTCAAGACCCGGCCCCGGAGCAACTAATAACAAAAAACAGTGCCCATTTTTATAGTCAGTGCAGTTCAAAAATTCGTATGCTTACAATGGCAGCAACATATAAACATAGGAAACAGGGTCCTTTAACCGAAAAATTTGCGGCCACTGTGCACAGAAAACAAACAAGGCTTATAAAACACAGCCGCAGGGGTGCCTGCTGGAAAGCGTGCATTGCCATACCGATCAGGTCGGAAAAAATCATGGTAGTCGATCCATCAATGGATCCGACGGGACTGTTTTAGCATTAAAACTTGAAAACCTTTTATAGGATCTCCTCTTGACAGCTGTGCACAACCCTACAACGACCCGTCACAACCCTTCACAACGCTAACGCAAGACCGCATTCGCAGCCAAACGAGCCTTTCGTGCTTCCTCGATTGAGCTTGGCGGCTTCGTTTCGCAGCCTCGGCCGTCTTTCGCCGCCGCTCCTCCGCTAATCTTCCTTAACCATCCAGACACGTCTGAACATGTCGACCACCATAGCTGCACTGCGGACGCGCGGCCTCGCCCCTCACGCGCCCTCTTCTTCCCCCCTTCCCCCTCCACACACCGCGCATGCACGGAGCGCCGTGGGTACAGACATACCACGCCGCGATTCTTTCGTAGCGGATACTCTAACGCTAACGCACGAGACTGGGAACACAGAGTAGGACACACGTACTGTCTCAAGCACAGCAGGTCCTTCTGTTGCTTTTGTCACCCCCTTTCCTACTTTCCAAAAAAGGGCGCTCTTTCAAGGGCTTCCGATTCAACAGGTTGAAGGGAACCTGACAGGGAAGGGAATATAGGATAGGGTGTTGGATTTACGCTGCTCAGTGGCGGAGGGATGCTTTTGAACCATTTGAACCATCATTGCATTGAACCCGCGATATCGTGCCACAGGGCAAAATATGTCCGTGAAGGACCGCGTTACATACGCTCATATTTCGTAATAAATCGGGAGAATGGACAATCGGATGTGGATGACCCTGATATTAAAAGGCTCTAGAAGGTTTTTGCTTTTCGGCTTCAAGGAAGTTTCTGCATAAGCACTTTAGTTTTTTTTTTGTTTTTTTTGTTTTACTAAAGCGTTTCTAAGCGTGATTATCCAATTTCGTGTTTATTCATGCTGAATTTGGGCGTAATCAGGGTGTAATCGTTTCAAACCTCTGCAGTTACGCCATTTGTGGAAACTCCCCTTTCCAGCACATATAGAACCATCCGGTGTAAAAATGGTGCTTGCAGTTAGACACATAGTCCAATTCAGATGGTGGCTGCCCTTTGTTTTCTTCAGTAATGTAACAACAGGATGGGGATTAAGGCACACATTTGCATGGTTGCAAGAAGTTTGTTTACAGCTCACTGTTTCGTGCATTACCTCATTTTCAAAACATACAAACTTCCATTCGGTGTCATGAAAAGTTGATAACTGTACGTAAAAACACAAAACAAGAATCGAGATGCTTAAATCAGTGCCTGGCATGGATTTATAAGATACGTGTCGCCTTTCTTGCGCACTTTTGAGTAAGCCTAAGAGCTCCACAGAGAGAGATATTTACCCTGTTTTACCATTTCGTTGCATCCTTTTATAGATGGTTGTCTTCGTCTCAATCAGCTCCAGAAAGAGACATTTCTTTGCTCTTTTGTTTATTGACCATAGTTATTCTAGTAAGTGTTGTGTCAACCGCAGCGACAGAGTTCGCCTTCCAATGTACCAAGAGCGGAGCGCTGTCCCATAATGTCCTTTAACAGTTCAATTACTTTTGTTTAAGCCGAGAATCACATTGGCTTGGACGCTTGAAGTCCTCACACTAAATCTAATGCCCACCAGCGGCATGGCCGAGTGGGCTAAGGCGTCCACTCGTTGGCGGTAACCAAGGTCGTGCTGTAGACTGGGAGGTGGTGGGTTCGAATCCACGTATGTTCGAATGTTATGACATCCACCACCGCTTATAATACGGTGAAGGTTGTTAGCTCCTTATTTGCTTCCTTCTGGATACTACATGTCGTCGTGTCGAATAATGGCCCCGAGGAATTTCAGACGTCATAGCACGTCCTACCACCGGCTGTGCTGTCTGAGGTTTTCCCTGGGTTTTCCGAAGACTTTCCAGACGAATGTCGGCACAGTTCCCCTTGAAGTCGGCCCAGGACGCATACTAATCCCCCTGTCCCCCACTCCTTCCTGCTGTCCTCTCTCCTTCTGTCCACGTCTGTACGCCGCTCATAGCCACAGTTGCTTCGCGGCGCTAACACGCAATCAAAAAAAAAATCTAATGCCCGTCGTGCACCTCTCCAAAGAAGCGGGGATACGTGGGATGAGGTGTACAAACGTTACACAAAAGCGAACACCGTTAGACAGTGGGTACATAACCGCTCCGGAACGAGGAAGCTGCGGATTTGTGAGGTACACAGCAGGTACAGCACGGTCTACCGCATGAAGACGACTTGTACCTCATACCTTCGAGCATGCCTTGAAGCAAGGATTTTTCCAGTACCCCCTATACCTAGGGAGTGACTTTTTCGGGTTAAATGCCTTTCTCAGATTCGGGGGGGGGGGGGGGGGTAAAAATCAGGCGATAATTGTGCCTTTGTTATACATATATATAATTATATATATTATATGTATTTATTATATATGTATTATTATTATATACAATTATATATATAAATATATATAATTGTGCCGGATGTTATCGGGTGTTTATGTTTCTCCTCTTGTCTATTGAGTCCTTTCCTAATCTCACTTTTTTTTTTTTGCGGGATCGTGATCTTCCAGCGGTAATCCTCGAAAGCAGAGACAGTGTTGACCCACATGGGTGTATTGCTGGGAACGTAAGTGACCCATTCTTAAATGCGTTACACGTGGCGACCTTTGTTCGTCTTCAGTGGAAACGTCACTTGAGGATTTCATAGTGACTGGAGATCGGGAAGAAATCGGGTTTAACCCGAATTGGTCGTGGGTCAGTTCGGGGGGACTAACCGGGCAGAATTGGGTTTAACCCGAAAAAGTCACTCCCTACCTATACCCCACTAAGACACGTAGAGCTGTCGAAAGGCGAGTTTGCGCCTATAGGGCATGGCAAACGTGAAGCGTCCAGCCCTTTTCGCCATTTTCCATCAGGGTTTCTCTAAGGAAACAAAATGATAACAATAATACTAACATATGCTTACTTGCAGTGCCGAGATCGTAAATTCAAATTATCTTGATTCGCGCTTTATACTCTCCAATCAACCTGACAGGGCCTGCCGTTCGGCGCCTTTTCTGGCGAGGGCGCCCGTGGCGGCTGCACCTCTCGCACCTCCGTCACTACGGCTCTGGTTCCACATACTTTACTCATGTTTGCGCTTGTGTCCTGTACTTGATGCCCCTGACTTCTTACACTTTATACGAAATAGAGATTCCGAGGTAACAAATTCAAGAGAAATGGGATGCTTGTTCAGATTAGCCAGAAGGCTCGTCTTAGCCGTCACAAGGAATGCTCGAGGTCACACTTTGAGCTAATCCAGGTGTCGCCTAATCGAAACATTTTTCTTGCTCAAGTGTGTCATCCAGTGTCGTTCATTCTCATTCATTTTATTCTTTAATCGTGTTCCACTCTCCGCCTGTACTGGTACGACCAATACAACATGTCCGAAGTAATAATAGGAAGCAATCCGCAGTGGGCACATGGACCTGCAGGAGGACCCTTCCCAAATTGAAATGCTTTTGAGCACGTCGTTGACTCATTTTTCTCTTTCCAGACAGGGATGAGACCGTGGCCTATCATTTCACGATAGATTAGCGACTGATTAGGCTGTCGGAAAGAGCACGATCATTATTTCATATTTTGGTTTCCTCACTGACCATCCTCTCCCATTTAGGAGCCAATGAAATCTTCTTTACCTCCTGAAGATAAAACCTGTCCTGGAGCTTTAAAGCTGCTATCATCTCTACGAAGCTAGCCACGTCGTGCTAGCCACGTCAATGGCAAATTTGACTTATGTGGCTATGACACCTTTTGTATAGAGGAATCTGATACATCCATATCTTCACCACATATAGCACGCTGCTCCCAAATCATCCCCAAATGACAGCGTCCTCGCTCCTGATTTGTTGATGTCGAGAAGCGGAGCCTATCATATACCGATTATGTACGGCGTTATGGTTACAAAACAGGCTTCGCCTCCCGTTTTCAACAAATCAGTAACGAGGACGCTGTCATTCGGGTTGATGGTTGACCAGGAGCGTGTTACGTGGTGAAGTTTATTTTTAAGAGTGCAAAGTACAATTCTTCAAATGACGTAAGAATGGATAGAGGTAACTTGATGGCGGGAAGTCTACTAGCTCCTTTCGGAAAGGAAAAAAGTGCGCTTTTGACCGCTGAACCCGTTAAGGAGAATTATTGAACAATAAATTTTGAATAGAACAACGAAGCGTAGAAGGACAATATTACACCTATTAAGAGAGTCTCCTTCGCCTCGGTAATGCGCTTTGTGCTGTGCATTGTGAACTGGTGAGTTCTTTTGTGTTTTTTTTTTTTTCGATAAAGAACACACAGCTCAGTCCAGCATAGCCTAGAGCGCTATTTGTCATTACATTTCTGACGTTTCATGAGGCCGGGGTGAACGTTGGTGAATGGCAAAGGTGAGGTGTCGGCTAGTTGAGACACCACGCAGGTAGTCCGTACTGACTTCTCCTTCACTCGCGCTGATAAGATCAGCATGCATTGGATAAGATAAGGATAGATAAGATGCTATAGGTTTGCCGCTACGGCGTCTGTCTTGGACGACGTCCCTGAGTAATAGTCCTGAGGCTTCCGTCGTCATCAAGAGTGCTTTCGTTAGCATTTTTTTCGTGCCACAACAGCACAGTGTCTGCCATCTTGCTTTCAAACTTTTCGGGTGACGGAGGCGTACACGAAGATACGATATACGATACATCCCGAGGCGTAGGAAATGGCTACGGAATGTCTCCAACGTATTTTCGCGGAAAATATTCTGCTCAGTTAAGCGCACTAGCTGATATCGGTCGTCGGACGTGATTTCATTATTTTACATGTGATGATGTAAGTCTACAGTCACTAGAGTAGAATATTAAATGCTTATGCGAGTAACTTGGTACTTTGCAAATACTTTGAACTGTCAGTATTCAGTAATCTAACATAAAATAAATTTTAAATTATCTTCTACTCATTTTTCGAGTTACTTTGAAGATTATTCTCTGTGCGTGACATGGAGGTTAATTGATTAATAATTCGGGGCTTTACGTAGCGAGGCAACTGTGATTACGAGCGACGCCAGAGTCGTCGGGTCTGTGGATTAATGTTGTCCACCTGAGGGTTCTCTAACGTGCGCAGAAATCTCGACGCACGGCACACCCCGTTTAACGTCCCTCGCGGAAGACGGCGTGTCTGAGCAACTTCTACCCCCGTGACACGGAGGTCAACCGAGATACGATCTCCGTGAAACATATGCGACTCATGAGTCGGTGGGAATGATTCGTAAAGCTCTTGTCCGCAGTTTTAGTTTGCAGACGAAAAGTGATCGAGAACGACATACCGATGCGGAAAATCAAGCGGGACGCCATCTGTCCGCGCAAACGTTAAAGCAGCATTAAAGTGGTATCCAACATGGCCAAAAACTGCTGTCATCTTGTAAAGCAGTACGTGGCGCAATTAATTTGCAAAATCGCAAACCCACTCCCTCAAATCACACACTGCAGTGTGACGTTTGTGGCAGAGAGTCCCCATCATCCGTTGGTAGGAAAAACCGTCTGCTACGAACATTGCGAGCTGCTTCTTGTTGACTTGTATTCTTTATATGGTTTATATCACGTTCTCTAAAAAAACAAAGCACATATGCAGCACGACAAAATAACGTTGCAATCACAAGAGTAATATATCCGTGGCTTCTGTGCAATCTCAGAACTCACAGTAGCAGAAAGCAAGCGATGACGGCGGTATTGTGGCGCCACCTGTTAGCCACTGAACCGACTAACTGTGTGGTGAAAACGGTCAGAGAGGCAGCACACTGTCGGGAAGCACTGGGGTATCGCTGTACAACACAGTTAATTTCGGGCTGCACCACTCGTTCTTCCCGTGGTGTCAGGGATCGCAAAAAATCGTGGTCGTGTAGTTAACAGCTTTCAAACCCTGCGTTTCGGACATCACGGAGCCGGAGAACGCAATGCGTCTCCGAAGCGGTAGCAGACTCTCCGACCCACTGACCTCTATAGTATAGGCTGCATCGCGCATAGGGTGCTCCACAGCGTGGTCACCGGCCGCCATATTGGTAGGCCCAACGTATTCTGTCGTCTGCATTTAGTTCAAGCGGGGCTGCCCGTATTTTTCAAAATTTACTTTAAACTAAAGGGCATGTCATGCCAGTTTGTTGCAGCTTTGAGTACACTTCACACGGACAGAGAAAGAGGGATAATTTTTCACAGGTAAGCTCTTTATTTTGAGGAAAGATCTGTTTATTTCATCTGCATCTGTGATGCATCTCACAACTCGGACTTGTTTGCATTGCTACCTCGCCGGTGCCATTACGTACTAAGAAAGTATGTGTGGCTGCTCCTATAAATCTCAAGGCCATGTATTTTCTATGAACAATGCGCTTGTGCTAGCAGGTTCCCCTCACAGTCGCTCAGCAGTGCCGAAGAAGCGGATGCAGAACCTGCGCCAATATGCCAATTTGTTCCACTGTTCTTTTAATTTGTGAGGTACGGTGGAAGTAAATAAACTGCTGTGTTAACCTCGTATGTTCAGTCGCTCCTACAGCGTGTGTGATAAGTCATGCATGTGCATGCTCTTCGTGCACAGCGCTTCGAATTTCTGTAATGAAATACGCTGACAGCTGAACAATAACAATACGTTATTGTTCGTGACAATAACGTTATTTTAAGATGAGGAATGGGGAGTTTCATCGCCAGGGTCTATACTCCGCCCCATTGCTGGTGGTGATGTGGTGAATAAAATAATGAGCCCCTTCAGAATAAGGATCGAGGTCTTATTGCAGAACACACACAGAGACACTCGTAGAACATAATACGATAATGGAAAAAGTCAAACGAGAACCGTACAATACCAAACCACATAATAATGAAAGAGAACCGCGGAACACCGCACGAAAACCGAACTACAAACGAAAACAAACAAAAAATATAAAAACGGAAGTACCTTACAATAACAAACAGTGTGAAACCTTTCTGAGCAAAAATAATTAATTTTATAGGTTGACATTCCACAAATTCACCTTCATGCGTATGCGCCCTGTGCACGACAGTTACGACCCCCTATTTGGAATACAGGCAGCGGAGAAGAAAAAGAAGGCAATTACCATTAAAAACTACAGGAACACGGCTGAAGCACGTTTGGAATACATCAGCACACTGATTGCTAAGAAAGATGCGTGCTAATCAGCAATGAGGAGCGTTTAAAGCGCAATAAATACTCCAAATCAAATCGCTTCCCATTGTTTCCTATGCGAGCAGCCGGCGCCAGTGGGCCCTCCAACATGGCGGCCGGTTGCCGCACCTCTCTCCCGCTCGCGCCGCTCTCCTATGCGCGATCCAGCCTTTATACATAGAGATCAGTGCTCCGACCTGCCAGGTGTTGCTCACCTCGATCATGTGATCCCAGGTCCAATCAGGAGCGTCCCTACCACACGCGTCACATAGTGACGCGCGTGGCGGCGCTCATCACGTGCCTGTCGTCAAGGCGAAGGAGGGTGTTTCGCGCACGGGAGGTTCAGGGGCCTATAGTAGGCGTCCCAATTTCGCTACGGTTGCACTAATTGTGGGAAAACTGTTTTCGGCCGCCTAACGTTCCATACTGCCAAAAACAGAAACAAAGTTGGGTGCCTCTGGGTGCTGCTTTAACTTCATTTACACGTATCATAAGTTAGGTTCCAGTTACAGTACGCGCATCGAACGTTTGTTACAAGCATTTGTCTCAATGCTTGGGGAAGATGTAACGTCACTCAATGTTTCTCCGAGCATTTCTGCGCCGGCGACAGTTTTTAGTCAAAAATCGCCTGCATATCATTAGTTAGGCTTAGGCGTCCACACAGGGAAAGTCCACACTCTGTCAAGTGCACTTCGCCTCGTCAAGAGCCCGGTGTCGTATATCCGCTACTTGTTGTTCCGCTATTCGTGGTTGTCGCTCAACCATGATTACGGGAAGTTCGCAGTGCACGCCGCGAGCGAACGATATTGTTTCTCTGGTTGTCAGTCATATTGTTTGTAAGCGCACATTCTGCGCATGCTCCTGCTGAGTGGGAGCACGGAAGACGTCCGATAAATTAGGAATGAGTGGTATTCCGATTTTTCGTAGACGACAGAGACCTCCGACTCAGCTTACGCATGCGCACTTTGCAGAAAACTGATTCGGAAAAGTTATCGGAGGAGCAGACGCGGCCAACTAAAACTAATTATCCTTCGTCTGGGCAGTGCGCTTTGTAGTGCACATACGTGTTATATGCATACATGCTTCTGCATGAGAAGGTATTTCTATTGAGCCCAACGAATAGTGTTCCCACCCCTAACAGCTGCGAAAAAGGGAAACGACTCATGATTCGGGAAGCATTTCGATCACTCTCCATTTCTATGGTTTAGCTGGTGGCGCTGAAAATTTTCCGACAATCGATGGACTATTTCCGTTCGTGGGCACTAAGAAATAAATAAATAAATAAATAAAATAAATAAATAAAGCACACACGACTCAGTCGAGCACGACATAGAGCGCTATCGTCTTTACATTTTTGACGTTTCATGCGACTGGGCTGAACGTTCGTGATTGGCAACGTTGAAGCGTCGGTATAGATACTTCGTAAGGCGGCACGTTGTGACTTCGGCCCAGGGTTGCCAGATTGGGCTACTTCTAGCCAAATTGGGCTACTTTCGCTTTCGTTTGGCGTCTTAAAAACAGAGTTGACTAGTTGGCTATTTTTTTGCAAATCTTCTGAGTTCCTCCTGAGCAATCCCTCATCACGCAAGTAAACGATATTTGCGGGGATTTTAAGCACACTTTCTCAGGAGTCCCCAACATACTTCATCTCTTTCTGCTGCCCGAAAAGAAGAAAAAAAAAGAAAGAAGAAGAACTGCGTCCATACCACACCAGGTCTAGTTCAACACCGGTACGTCCAAGACCTCCCGCGAAGTTCAGCAGTGATGACTCATACGATGCTATAGAGGATCTCTCTGTTTTTATAGTAACTCAATTGAAGGCTTCGTGGCTGGAGCCGCCCTCTTGTATATGTCATTATCTCTGTACTAAACTCTACCTCAAGTTATCTCCATATAACAAACAACACCACGTCATATCTACTGGATGCAATTCCATATCTAGCGCACATTCTCCGTCTAGAGTTCGGGAGATGAGTTGCGTACAACCGTTGGGGCTTGATGAGTACTAGGAAAGTGGCTACAAATGAGCAGCACTTGGAAACATTTGAGGCAGTTGGTCAGCCAAGCCATAGCCTCGAGAGGCAAGGTGAAAAACCAAAGGTAAACGTCGTGGACCGTTGGCTGCCTTTTTGCTACAAAAAAATATGCCTGGTTGGCTACATTTTAGCTACCTGAGCTAAAAAATTTGCTGCATGCAGCTTTTGCTATCTGGCAACCCTGGCTCACTTCGTCTTCACTCGCGCTGATAAGGTGTTGCAATGTTGTGTTTGCCGCTATGGCGCCTGTCTTGGACGACGTCCCTGTGCAGAAACAGACTGTCGTCGCAGGAAAAGCCCTTTCTCTAATATGTTTTCCTCCCACAAGAGGGCCACTGCCGCTGCTCTGTGTGCCCAGACTCGGACATTTGCATTATGGAGTTCACCCCACGAGTTGGCTTCCATCAACGCCATTTTCTCTAGTGAATCTGTGTTGTACAGACGTCAGGACATTTAACCTTATCATGCGACCGCCTGGCCCGCAGCGACGTCAGTGCCGTCAGGCGCTGACACTTGGTGCGAGATATTGCGGACACGCTCAGTGTGTCAACCCAGCTTCACTGCTTGGCGGCGTTTGCGTGTCTGTGGGCAACACGGTCGTGCGTTACGGTTAAGCAGTGACCGGGTGCTAAAGTGGTACTTTAAGTACATTTTTGAGCACTTGCACAGTACTTTAGGTATATTTCTGAGTTACACATTTCAAATCGTGTACTTTGTGCACTACTGAAAGTCCTTTTCCCTGGTACTTTGCCATTACCATTACGCAAGATTATGTACCATTTTACCATTACCATTTTGTTTACCATTATGTACTGAAGTACACAAACTTGGACTCCAGACAAAAAAATCACAAACCGACATAAAAAATACACCCTACACTCTAAATCGTTTTACACCTTAAAGGGTATAAATCAAAATGTTCATGGCGCACACCTTTTCGGGTGTATTTTACCACCCTCGTGGCAATTGGGGCGTAAAGGTTGTAACGCCGAATAAAACTGCTGGGTTCGTGGCAATATGCTGGCAACCGTGTATTCACAATTACCAGCATATTGCATATAATCACATTGAGGTCCATATATGTATGTATATCAAGGTGATTAAATATGTGTGTAAGCATGCACAGCCGACATACAGAAAATCATGTATGGCGTGGCAGCTGTGCATGGCAATGAAGCATGGCAGCTGTATGTAGCTTTTCGTGAAATTGTAGACCACCTCATGAGCGGACACCTCCCCCATATGCATGTTCATTATTTAGAACGTTGCATTTATTCGTTTCTTCAAGGCTTTGCAGTGTTGTACCCATAAATATGTAACCCCTGTAAAATGCATTACATTGTTCATTATCCACGACTCATCAGGATGCTTGCTCCTCTCCTAGCTGTATTGTGTATGCGTTTCGAAGGGAAACACCAGCATTTTAAGATGATGCTAGAAAAACGCGACATTTTACGAACATAACCCTTTCATTAGCAAGAAGACATCAATTTTATCAAATGTATATGTGGTCGCAGCCCTTCATCTGAAATGCCACATCTACTGATGGTTCCAAGGAGATACTACTTCAACATGCCCCAGAAGCAACTCAGAGTTATATTCATGACTGTGATATTCACGCACAATCTATTGTCTATGTAAAAAGTGCAGATGATAACGATAACACATTTGCTGTTGGCTGTGTTGCCAAAGAATCTTCCGAGGAGGACTTACCCGTGTTCGTTGAGATTACAGGCATACATGTTATTAACTCTGATACCATTTTTCTTATACAAACATTAACTACAGTCGAGTATATGATGAGCACTATCATGTATTTGTTCTGTCTTGCAATGAGAAGCAACGTGTTTTAAGAAATTTAGGCACTATCTCAACAGATCTTCTAAATCTGTAGATGGTAGACGTGTTGTCAATCCACGCCATGCACTTTTGTGACGTAGCTTCCCGTTCCCGGTTGTTGTATACATTTACTTTTGTTCATGTGAACGAAAATAAACATACTCCCTTCCTACACCCAGGCGACACACTTATCATCATATTTCACCTGCGGGTGTAGTACACCATTGTTACACCCTCAGGAACTTCCAAAACAAAGTTGTAGGGTGTGAAAGGGGTGGTGATCTTTGTTAATACACCTATTTTACACCTTTAAAGGTGTGAAACGATTTAGAGTGTAGTAACAGCGCTAAACTGACAACAAGATCACCACACAGCTCTACAACACAGACAGCGCGATCTGTGTGTTTCGTTTCGTTGTTGTCAGCCTCGCGTTTTTAAAAAATGGGATGCAGTACCGACGGTTCCCCCTCTGACATTCTATCGGAAACGATTTTTGTGCCTTCAAAGTGCATGTTTGGCGGAGAAACTGAATTGTTAAGAGGCTTGAAATGTTGAAAAAGTGCAAATGCTTTTGTCTGAAAAGAAGGGAAGGCAGAGAGACATGCACATAATGACACTGCACCAGCAGCACGATGACTTCGTCAATTGTAGTTTCACGTCTCGCAATGCATGGTTCTAGTGTTTTTATATTGTTTCCGTCACTGGCCATAAACATGATGAGAAAAAGTGGTAGTGTAAAAACGCTTTAACTTTTCATTTTCACATTTTCCTTTTCGTTTAATTGGTGGCTCGAGTGCAGTTTTCAGGTACCCTAACATTACCGCGGCTTAGTGTGTCGACGCCCTTACACCATAGTGAGATACAGGGCAACGAGATGGCGTAGCGACTACAGCAGTACAGCAGCGGCAAGAGACACATTGGCTCTATTTGGTAGCTAGCTATACGGCATCGCGTGGGTATTCTAATTTGTAACGATTCTAGTATTGCGCTGTTTTTTAGTTTGGTTGACTTTTTTTTTTCTCTCCCCTTGTGGTTTGCTTTCCAGATGGCAACTGCAAAACTGCAAAGGCATTTGATGCCTCAACATTTGCCTACGTATCTGACGCCTACACCCGGTTTCACCAACGCTGGTTAAGCCGAGATCGAGGGTTGCTGAAACTTGAGGGTAACACTCAATTCTTCTTTGCAAATGTTTGTTGGTGACGTGATGAATGTTTGAGTGACAATAACTCCCTTTAGTGCAGCAAGGTAAGGTACCGTTGATCTCGGTTCAAATGTTGATCGGCGTTGGTGAAACTGGGCCCGAGACATACTTAACCAGCAGTCGGACAGCCTTGAATTCGATTTCCGCCACCATCAGTCGCCGAGTTTTCATCAACAGCACTGCTTGAGGCCATTGCTTCGACTTCTCATTCTGGACTCGTAAATTTGCGTATCATGTATCTCGTATGCGCCGTTGTACTCCGCTGGAGCGCTCAAGCGAAATTTGTTTTGTGGCCTCTGCTCTACCCATAATGTGTAGATACGTGCCAATTACGCATACTACTCCATGCATGTCCTGCAAACCAATGCTCGTTCCCCAATTTTCCATAAAGAGAATTCGAACATTACCGAACTACAGAACTCCTGTGTACTCAAAGGCGTATACGTTAGAGGAATTTATTTGAGGCAACAGTTTAAGTGATACTTCTAAAAGAAGTGGCACTTTCTGGACGGATTCATAGGTGCGTCACGGCGACATGAAAACGCTTCACTAAAGTGTTCAGAGTTCATGAGTGGTACGTTGCACCTTTCGTCCAAATCGGGATGGGTTAGGTCTATTCCAGGAGCAGGAACACCGCACCACTGAAGGCACCAGGCTATATAGAACAACTGGTCGCTTGTTAGCTCCTTCACGTTTCCCAGCGTAACCTTCGAAATATTAGATGCCTTTTTGTAGGCCCTTGTAAGAGATTCCATGGCCATTGTGTCTGCGAGGTATTCTCCTGGATACTGAAGAAAGGCCCTAGCTCTTGGTGCACGATCAATTTGGTCTGAATGACACGCTTGCAGGCTTTTAAACGCTTGCATACTTTGCGGCGTATACAACATGGTAAATTCACCATAACCATTAAAATAAACACCTAAGTCGTCGAAGCTGTGCATCATTTCGTGCGCTATTATGTGACCCAGGGCACCGTAATTCAGTTCTGGAGGACCGCCGTAGGTGAACATTGGACGAGACAGCGTGGCTGCAGGCACAAAGATCGCGTTTAACAACACGAAATTCACGGCATTCACGATGAAAATCGGTATCTTCGTTGTGAAATGGTGAATAGACAAATTGAGGGAATTCGGGTTCCCAAATGGGGACTCCCAGAGTCTTTTAGCTTTTCCTGCGAAAGCATCAATAATATTCTTTATGTACACTCCCTCCATGTCGGGAACGTATCTCATGTACCTGTCGAACTCTTGCGGTGACATCATATCGTAGTGATACCCTATTAGTCTGATAATACGTGACACTTTCTCCAGAGCTCGTTTCTTAGTGACATCGTCCAGCCACCTCGACTTCGTGAATGACACCTCAACTTCTTTACCGATTTCGGTCGTCATTGCCTTTACAGCGTCCACTCTTGACCTGTTAACGACTTCCAGCAACACTTTAGCTCCGGCAACCGTAGGGAATATGGAAAAGAGATCGTATAAACATCGTCGTCTGGTTAGATTTCGGTCATTTCTGTAGTCCTTCAAACCAGCTGAATCATACAAAGTGTATGTTAACATCCATGCTAACGCTGTTTCAACAGTCTCATTGGCGATTGGAGCATTGCTTCCAAAAAGATCATGGAAAAGCGTAGCGGCGCCGACGGTAGTACTCAATTTGATCTGGTTAATGTCACCCCGAATGTACTTTGATATTGCATGTATCCACCTCCTCGCAAGTGTCTGATCATTTTCGACAAAGCCGAGTTCAGCCACAGGAATAATAAGCCCGCTCAGATTCATCGTACCAGTCAGGTTAAAAACACCGTCCTCGGCATCTAAGACAGAGTTAACGGTAGCGTCGTCAATATCTTTGAGGGCAAATATGGCTTTCAAAACGGTTTCCACAAACTCCTTCCGCTCAGCAGAGGTGTTTCCTTGAATCGTGCGTTGCGTAACCAAGTATGGCCTCATTTCTATGAAAGCTTCATTGCTGCTGCGGTGTGGGAACGTCTCCACGTTGTATATCAACGGCCAGTCTGTAAAACAGAATTCCAACTGCTTGGTCATCGGGTCGAAATCTAAACCCTCGGTCAGCGCCATTCGATGCCGCTTCAGAAGGTTCTCTATGTATCTTCTATTCTCATCGAAGGCCTGGTGACTGGTATTCATGCACGACTGGTACGTTGCGATTACTTTCTGGTATGCAGATTGTCTTCGGGGTTGAGCGTGTCCGTTTATTAGCCAATGCTCCATGTCCGATATTATTTTGAAATTGGCATGAGCCAACATGCCCTGGCCAGGTTTATCGTTGAAGGTACTCACGGCACCTTTGCAGACGTAGTTGAAGAAGTTGCTACAGGGATCCAGCGATTTGTCAACAGATGTGTCAATGAACCACCGCATGTAGTGACAGTCTTCAGTGTCGCACACTCTTTTCATGACCTGGTCTCTCTTGCCCGTGTCCGCCGTTGTTTCTGATGGTGCCGAATTCGTTGGCGTCGTCATTCGTGGCTTTTGCAAGTCATCATCGCTTCGCGTTGATTCTTTCCCTGAGTTCCAACCGTAAAGCACGACACCGATAGAAACTGCAATGAGCAGGCAAAGTACCAAGAATGCTGCTCCCACAATGAGTCGCAAGGTCTTGACTTTACTTTGTACTTCTTCGAACTCCTAATCGCAGTAATAGAAAAATTTGTCGTTAAAAGGGCGCTCCAAATGTTGGAGGTATCACTACAACGCCAATCCCACAGACAGGGATTTTCTGGTGGGTATATTCTAGACATTCAACTCATCAGCTATTTTTAGCGCACCAGGCGTAAGGGTAGCAGGGTCAGACTGACACTATAGGCTGCAGAATACTAGTCAATCAGAGAAATAGCAGTCTAGCTCCGATATCGGGAATATTGGATTATCTTAACGGAAAGTAACACTTGGGTGGTCTGTTCGGTATGAGCACTGGGTTCGCCGAACATGTTTATACTCAGCGTAAAGAATCTCCCATTCAATCATGGAATGCATGAACTACAAGCGCTATTTGTATGACCGTAATGTGAATGGCAAGGTGCGTGGCGGACGACTCCTATATCACCACCACAATGTTGAGATCTATCGGAGCGAGAGCTAGCTTTTTGGTTACTGCTGCTGGCCTTACCGTTTGTTCGTCGCTCAATGTCGAAGTCATTTTGGAAAGGCAGCCTCGGTGATGTGGTTTCAAGCGAAGAGTTAACTGCGGTGGTCGGGACAACGGTCGTGTTCTCGCTCCTGTGTTCTTCTTCTTCTTCCTCTTCCGTCCAACGGCTGTCTCCACGAGCACACGAGCATCTTCGGCAGCTTCTTCACCTTCGTTCCATGAGCCGTGTTTACATGAATGCGACACAAGCGTATCGAATCGAGTCGAAACCGGAGAGAAGACGATACGCCACCGTTTACATGAATGCGCATCGAGCCCAGACCGGAGGTGGCGCCACGCCGTGTCATATCGGAAAGTTAGAGGCGCACTTCCGCAAATACTGCCGTTTCCGGTGTCCCGCCACCTTCGCACCGAACACTGAAACGTAGAAAACGTAGCATCTACGTCCCATTATCAAGCGTACTTCAGAATGAATTCTGTTATACGGCTGCAAGCCCTGCTGCTTCTGTTAGTGTAGACTAACCTACATATCCAAAACGGAGCGTAGCTGTGAACTCCCTAATATCATCATTTCGTGATCCCGACTAGGAGTAGCAGACGACGCAACTAACCCGCAGCCGAACGCCGCTTCCCACAATCCTCTCTTCTTGCCTTGATGCGCATCGTCTGTTTACATGCACAGTCTGAATGCGCATCCACCGTCTCGATCCACCTCTGTTTAGCGAATTGAATACGATACGCTCTCCTAGCGAATTGACGCGTTTACATGGGTGGATTCGATTCGACAACTGGATACGATACGCTAGTGTCGTATTCATGTAAACGCGGCTATGGTTACAGCACGGTTACAAATATTTGCATCGATAAAAAAAGAAAAGAAAAGGAAAACTCCCTGGACGAGAACAACGTAATTAGTCATCAGGAGAAGTGACGGTCAGTCATTAACTGATGAATTGGTTCCCTCAACATGGTGCGAGTATGAGAGAACTGATATTCTGAGGCTGGAACAACATACAGGGTGTTACCCTATAAAAGTATACCCGTGCCGCCATGCCGTACTCGCCAATTACTCAATGTAGGTGGCACATTGTGCGACCTTCATATAGAGCTCATAAGGACATTTAATCTTTGTAAATTTTGAAGTGATTGAGCGCCGCAGCACGAAGTTATAACTCAAAACGTGCAATTCCCGTAGTGCAAACAGCCAAGATGGCGCCGCTCAGTAAGCAGACGACATCCCTTTTGGGTGTCGTCTGCCGAGTACGTCGGCATTTTTCGTTGCTCACGTTGCTTGCTTCTGAGCAAAATACGACAGTTACACCAAAGCGAAATGAAAACTACAGTTCCATCGGGTTGGCAGGATATGCGACACGACGTCGTCTGGGGAGCAGCATGTCAAATGCTCTTCTCAACGCCGCCATCTTGATTGTTTTCACTACGGGAATTGCACGTTTTGAGTTAAAATTTCGTGCTGCGGCGCTCAATCACTTCAAAATTTACCAAGATTAAATGTCCGTATGAGCTCTATATGAAGATCGCACAATGTGCCACCTGCATTGAGTAATTGGCGAGTACGGCGTGGCGGCACGGGTATACTTTTATAGGGTAACACCCTGTATACAGAAGGACTGGACCGGCAATCCAGGAGATGTGGGTTCGAATCCTACAGCTGGCTAACCTTTTCAGTGACTTTCATCTTTCATTGTGTGAGTGTTATTTCAGAATTAGCACATTTGATATCATGTACATATATTTCAACGAGATACAAAAGTAAAGACGTCATCATGCAAATTAGGTAATCGTCTTTGATTGCGCTTCTGTACTGCTGCGACTCGTCCACCCTATCGCAGCTAACATCTCGAAATCTACGTCCTCATATAGACTCCAATTCCTCAGGAGACCGCCAGACATTTATTGCGGATTGCAGTTTTGGGTCGGCCGTGTGGATTTGACGTTAATACGCGATACTTTTGTTACAAAAACAGCTGTGTGAAGGGACATTTTGTCAAGGTCGGCGTGGTTCCTGACGTCTTATTCGCCACGCCACTGGTTGGAGCAGCAGCAGCAAATCGGAAAGCACCCGGAGGTCCCCGGGTTCGAATCCCGGTGCCGGTTGTGCTGTTTGTTGTTTTGCCTGGGTTTTCCTCACACACAGTCACATATATCGGCACGGCATAGTTCCCCTAGAAGTCGGCCCACGACGCACTTTCCCCCAGGGTGTTACTGGTGATGTTGCCCACCTTTGTGAGGCCGACAACGGCGAGCTACCATCACCACATTAAAAAAAAAGAAAGGAAAAAGAAAAAGTCGCAGCCGCGTGGGATGTAAGTGACGTCAGACAGTGTATCACACGCTATGGGGCGGCCACGAAGGGTGTGTACCCCGTCGGCAGATGGGTAGTCCAGAGCTCGGCGCGCAGCCGCTAAACGCAAACGGTATGGCACATCGAGGGGGACTGCCGCGCGTGGACGCGTATTGGCCGCATGACAACAACGTGACCAAGCAGTGAGGGACCACAAAGCGGCTTGCACCAGCTCGCGTGGCTGAGTAGTGAACGTGCTGACCAGCACAGCCGCTGGTAGGATTCGAATGCACCACCTCCCAGTCCTCACACAACTTCGGCTGCCACACACTAAACTTTTTTACACCCTTTCCAGTGTAAAAATGGTGTTTGATAACTCACACCCATTTGGGTGTAAAGTCTGTAGGGTGTAAGCAGTTACACCCCTTAGAAAGCTGTACCTCTGTCTTTGCTTTTGAAAATTTATTACAGCATTTTAAAGATTGAGACTGACTTGAATGTAGGCCGCACCATACACCGGTAGTGACGTCATTTTTCTGTCAAATGGTCATTTTGCTGAATATATTCACGGGAACGTGCTCTAACTTTTGTACCTGCCTTGATGCGTTTCATGCTGCGCATGGGAATGAAACTTAGACTTCGCTTCCATCGAATTACCGTAGTTTGGCACTCACTGTTCGTGACGTCACGGTGAGTAGGAAACCGAAACGGGATATGGTTCGGGTGTTCGATTTAATTCAATTCCTCGAAAACTATTTCATTTTCAGATGTATCCTTGCACATACAGTATGTACGCCGGGAGGAGAACGTTATTCAGCCGGAATCTGAATACCCGCTGGGGTCCCTACTGTCCCTTTTTAATCTGCTTTTGCTTTGCCATTCTGATGTCATTCGAAGGCCGCATTAGATTGAAAGAGTTTCATCAATTTTTTTCCTGCATGGTTGTGTACATATTAAGTGCAGTCCATTACTGCCATGCCCATGTTCACCTCTGAGACCCTAAATAAAATATCCACAGTTACTGGTCTTGGTAGTTGGCCTGTGTAAGAAGTCGGCTGGCATCATTTGCAGCATATCATTTAATTATGTGCAGTTCCAAGTAATGTGCATGATGTTCAGTGCCACATTTAAAAACACTGGAGTGCATGGACTATCCTCACAGCACAGAACGAACAGAAGCTAAGGTGCATAAGTCCCATCGCTGCTAAAATTACAGAATGCTGTGTGCAGCTGACCCGCCTTTTACACCCTATGGGCCTGATGACCTTCTCACGAAGGGGTGTAAAAAGCAGACACAAGGGCGTAAACAGCAGGATACACCCCCTTTACACTCAAATGGGTGTTAGACAGTTAAGTGTGGGGTGTAAATTGTGCAATACGCCCTTTTAACACCTAAAGAGGTGTGAAATTTTTTAGTGTGCACCTACGAAGAGGAGTCGGCCATGCTGTTGGTGCCTGGTAATGTGGGAACGACAGCGGTTCATCACTGTCTTGGGAAATGGAAAGTAACTAAGTTACAGTTAAGTTACGCAACCAAAAACTTAGCTAGGTTACAGTTACAGTTATTCCACGAAAAAAAGCAACTGGTTAGGTTGGAGTTAGTTTGCGGATTTCCCAAACAAGACATGGCATCAATAGTCTTTATTGCAAACTTTACGCGGGCTGCGGGCTTTAAAGGAGCATTAAAGTGGTATCTAACATGGCCAAAAACTGCTGTCATCTTGTAAAGCAGTATGTGAAAAGCATTCCCACAAAATATTTCTGTCCAAAGTTGTTTCACCGCGGTGCAATTCATTTGCAAAATCGCTGCCGCGGTGACAGGTCAGCGCACTAGAACTGCAGACCCATTCTACTGTGACGTTTGTGGTAGAGAGCCAGCCCCCTCATTCAGTTTGTAGAAAAAACCGTCTGCTACAAACATTGCGAGCTGTTTCTTGTTGATTTCTATTCTTTATATGATTTATAGTATCACGTTTTCTAAAAAACAAAGCATATATGCAGCCTGACAAAATAAGATTGCGATCACAAGAGTAATATATCCGGGGCTTCTGTGTAGTCTCAAAACTCACAGTAGCAGAAAGCAAGCAATGACGGCGCTATTGTGGCGCCACCTGTTAGCCACTGAACCAACTGTGCAATGAAAATGGTCAGACAGGTTGCACACTGTCGGGAAGCACTGGTGTATCGCTGTATAACACACAGTTAGATTCAGGCTGCACCACTCCTCCTTCCAGTGGTGCCAGCGGTCCCAAAAAATCGAGGTTGTGTCACTGACAGCCTTCAAATCATTCGTTTCGGACATCACGCAGCCGGAGAACGCTTGGCGTCTCCGAAGCGGTAGCAGACGCTCGTGCCTGCGTAGTGTTGCTCACCTCGATCATGTGATCCCAGGTCCAACGAAGGGCGTCCCTACCACTCACATCATATAGTGACGCGAGTGACGACGCTCATCACGTGTCTATCGCGAAGGCGAAGGAGGGTGTCTCGCGCACAGGAGATTCTTGGGGCTATTGCGGGCGTCCCAATTTCGCTACTGTTGCACTAATAGTGGGAAACTGTTTTCAGCCGCCTAACATTCCATACCGACCAAAAACAGAAACAAAGTTGTGTGCCTCTAGACTGCTGCTTTCTACTGTTCCGCACTGTACAGACGAGGATGCTGCGTCTGAAAAGCCGTTTGGTAGCCTGTGAATACCTGCACATTCTTCTCAATTCAACGTAAATAATCTCCCGGTGCATCTTCAAGTTGGATGTAGATGTCTTACTGCAACAATAAGTCTTCTTGCACGTCTTGCAACGAACTTTGACGTTGCCATACCTGGAGGACACGAAATCAATTGTCCACCCATACATTAACGATGGAATCCATGTTGCATCTTCCATGTTGCACATGGGTGGACTGACTACTTCAAAGTGTCATCGAAGTGGCACCGAAGTAGGATGCCTCGATACTCGTGCTTCTTGCGCACTGCTTGCACAGAGGGCTCAAGTATCAGGGCACCCTATGCACTAAAACGCGATTCAAGGAATGGGCGCCGCCATTAGTGCTGCCACCCCGTGGTTGTCACAGGAACTGTGCAGGTGTGGACTGCCGTTTGCCGAATTCACGGTGTAAGAAGAGAGGTGCCCGAACGGAGCCGCTCCGTCGGTCGAATTTCCGTTCGGGCTTCCTCATTGCGCCGCTAGAGGCGCTGAGCGGAGGGAGTCCGCCTACTCCACCCCGCTCACTACACTACACCTCAGTAAAAGATTTTAAAGCAAAAATTGTGGTAGACGCGATATTTATTAGACAGAGGTGTTGATTTTGTTACAATATCAGTCAACACTACTGCGAGCGACGCCAGAACGACTGTTGGTGGAGGAATATTCTGCAATTGTGCTCAGTTCTCCACTGGTGGTTTCGCGCTGCGAATATACAAATGCCAAGCAGGCGGGGATACTACAGGTCTTGGGATTCTTTGAAAGCCAAGCAATGCCTAATAAGAGAAGTAATTCTCAAAAATAAAGATGTTTATTGCACATCTTCAGAAAACACAGTACAAGACCTGAGAATTAAATTATGTAGAACGTAAATAACCTACTTGACTAGCTTGGAAAGCTTTCGAAGTTTTTTTTGTCTCGTCTTCGATGCTACGGTTCCTTTGCTTGCAGTAGTGATGCATCCTCATCGACACGTAGTAATGAAGTAACTGCGCTTTGATGTCTACTCTGTGGCTTTGACGCGGGAATGCAAATCATTGTTCTCGATCACATGGTTGATGGTCAGTTTTCTCGGTAATGTCAACTATTTTAGTAGTTACAACCTGTGCTGTGTGGCTGCTAGTGTCCTAAGCGCTGTACAGCTTGATAACCTGTACCTCTCAAAAGACGACATCTTGCACACCGTCCAAGTCGATTTTGTGGTAGCCCCATGCGGGAGAAGGCAGTGTTACCCCGGCAGGATTTTTAAACAGTCTTTCAAAAACTGAAGCCGCGATGTTACCAGCTTCATGGCTATCCTGCAAGTGATACTCGGACGGATTCTCGCTGATGTCAGATAATCCTTCGCTGATGTACGTGCAACTGCAATAACATTGTATTAGAAATTATTTGTGCGCTATACTTCTACCGCACCAGGAAACATACCAATGCTCCTGTCGGTCGTCTTTTTGAAAGCACGTCGACAAAGTGTCCGTCCGCGGGCCGCTTCCTTTGCTTGGTTGTCTTGGTAAGATACGCAGGACAGTTTGGGAAAATGCTAGGCACTGCACAGCTTAGCTTGTCGTGCAGTGCTTGCGTTGTGGACTGTGGTTTTCTCACTTCAAAGTGTTTCTCACAAACTTTGTCGTTTGCGCTCAAAACGCGATCCTTGCGGGTCTATCGTCTCCACGCGTTCAGTCGCTCGACATCTTTAGGAACGGAAAAGAGCGACACTTTCTCTTTGCACGACCTGTAGACGCTGCGACAGCCGAGAACAAAGCACTTCTTGCCCATTATTACGCTCTCTCTCGTCTCAGATCACGTACAACACGAGGAACGATCCGCTCCCGCCATGCAAACGCTGCGAGATAGAGGCCAGCGAAAGCCCCCCTACCCCCTACGCGTGCTGCCCCTTGCGGCGCCTCCTCGAACCTCGAGCAAGGTTTCGACACCGCCGGCGCAGAGCGCTTGCTGCGCGTTCGGCCACCTGCCTCTTCTTACACCGTGGCCGAGTTCCTTCATTTTCCCGCGTTTGTTTTCGTTCATTTTCGTTTCCGTTCGTGTTCATTTCGTGCCAGCTCATTTCGTCCGGCTCGGGAACCAGTGTAGAACAGATATTGCATCGGCCAACACTCCTCACGTGAAGAACTGTGCATATCGCACGCAGAAGCAAGTAGTTTACTTTTTCCTTGATCTTTCGAACGTTGATACGCTACTCAGATGCTTACCGGATGACTAGTTGTATGGAATGTTACGTTATCGTCAGTCATACTCATTAAAGACGGCGGCTACGAGTATTGATCCCAATGGGAAGAGTGACTGTGGCAGTCCACCCCTGTTGTGTTGTCGCTGGGAACGACGCTAAGGAGCGCACGGAGACTAGTGGTTTGAGAGTACCGCTACAAGGTCTCTAGCCGGCTATGCGTTCGCGTGCGCCGATTGTGTTGCGCTAGGATACGACGCGAGTGTGAAAGAGGTCCACTGTTAGCGTGTATTATCTCGCAGGAAGGCGTGAGAGACCTTATCCAAACCTTTTCTGAGATCAATGAATACATGGTCTGTTTCGCAACCTCTGTCCAGAGCAGGGATTTCCCTGGGATGTACACCCTCCCTGCACTTTTGCAACACCCCCCCCCCCCTGAAATTTTTCAGGTGACCCCACCCAACTCGGCCACCAACACATTCTGGTAGTGAGTCCAGCGCTGCGAATTACATCCTGTACTGTCAAACTTATGCCGTAAGACCACAGTCATTCAGATGATCGTACCATGGATTTGTCCAAAATCATTTGAAAGTGACTGTTCAATGCACATATTGCGCGCATATACCAGCAAAAATGCGTGCAGGCACGCAAACTCAATGTGGATCATCAAGAACCATTTGCGCCCAAATCAATCAAGCAAGGTATTCTGATTTTTTCGTGTAAGGTTTTCTTCTTTGGTTGCTCATTGAGCTTCGTGAGACAAGGTGCTAGTCTTTTTTCTTTGTCGGTCGTGCGATTATGCATCTTAATGTTGAAATGCCATTCATAATGAATCTATATTCTAATATACTGCGTTCTAACGTAATAACATGTACTAATAAAACGGGAAAGCTGTGCAGATATGTCACAATTATGCCACGATTCTTTGCGTGTCTAAGAAAAATTCCTTAAGTGGAACGTTCACCAAGCATACCCCCCCCCCCCCCCCCTTGAAAGCTCGGCACCCTCCCAGCAGTGAATTTCTGGGGAAATCACTGGTCCAGAGCGTTATGGTCATCCTGTTGTCGTGCTCGATCTGGACACGTGTGCATAATATTCCCTCGTTAAAATCTATAGCTTTGTGGTTCTCTTTGGCCTTTGTTGGAGATGTGTGCGTGGCTTTCTGGCGCGGCGATCGCCCGCGGCTACGAAACAGCAATATCGGAATTCCTCTCTGAAAGCTCAAGCGTTACCTCGTCTGCACAGAACTACAGAATACGTGTATACTCCATGCAAGGTGTACGTTAGAAATGTTTATTTGAGGAGGCAGCAGTTTGAGCGCACTTCTAAAAGAAGCGGCACTTTTTTGACGGATTCATGGGTGCATCAGGGCGACACGAAAAAGTTTCACTGAAGTGTTCAGAGTTCGTGAACGGTACGTTACACCTTTCGTCCAGATCAGGATGGGAACCGCTTTTCACCAGGCTAGGAACACCGCACCACATAAGGCACCCCGTTATGTAAAACAGCTGATCACTTGTTAGCCCCTTCACGTTACCCAGAGTAACATTTGAAATGGCAGACGCTTTCTGGTAGGCCCTCGTAAGAGATTCCATGGCCAGTGTGTCTGCCAGGTATTCGTGGGGGTAGTCAAGGAACGCCCGAGCTCTTGGTGCACGATCAATTTGATCTGAATAACAGGCTTGCAAGTTTCCAAAGGCTTCGATACTTTGATTCGTAAACCACGGGTCCACATCACCATAACCATTGCGATAAACACCATTGTTGTCGAAGCTGTGCATTATTTCGTGCGTTATTATGTGGCCTACACCGGCGTAATTGAGTTCCGGAGGACCACCGTAAGTGAACAGTGGACGGTAGAATGATGCCGCAGGCACAAATATCATGTTTAAACCACCGAAATTTACGCCATTCACGGCGTACAGTGGTATGGAAACTGTCTGCTGGTGAATGGACAAATTGAGGGCATTGGGCTTCCATGCCCCCCAATAATGTTTGGCTTGTCCTTTGGAAGCATCGAGAATATTCTGTATGTACACTCCCTTCATGTCAGGAACATATTTCAAGTAATTGTCGTATTCTTGGGGTGACATCATGTCGTAGTGATACCCTAGAAGCCTGATCACGAGAGACAATTTCTTCAGCGCTCGTTTCTTGGTGTCATTGTCCAGCCATTTCGAGTTCATGAATGACACCCCGATTTGCTTGCTGACTTCGTCCATCATTGCGTTCACAGCGTTCACTCTTGACCTGTTAACGACTTCCAGCAACACTTTGGAAGCCGCAACTGATGGGAATACCTGGAAAATATCAGATAAACATCGTTGTCTGGTTCGAGTGATGTCAGTTCTATCGTCATCGAAGCCAGCTGAAGCATACAAGTTGTATGTTAACATCCAGGCTACTGCTGCTTGAACTGTTTCGTTAGCGATGACGGCATTGCTTCCAAAGAAAGCACTGAAAAGCATAGCGACGCCGACGGGAGTTCTTAATTTGATCTGCGTGATGTCATCCCGGAGGTACTTCTCTATTGCGTGGATCCACCTCCTCCCAAGCGTCTGATCATTTTCAAACAAACCCAGTTCAGACACAGGGATAATAAGCTCATTCCAATCCAGCGTTGTGCTCAGGTTGAAAATCCTGTCTTCGCCTTCTAAGACGGAGTCAACGGTAGCGCCGTCAATATCTTTGACGGCAAATATGGCCCTTAAAACGGTTTCCACAAACGCCTTTCGATCGACAGAAGTGTTCCCATGAATTGTCCGATGCAGAATCATGTGCGGGACGACTTGTATGTAAACCTGATTTATGCTGCGACGTGGGAACGGCTCAATCGCGAACATCAACGGCAAGTCTGCGAACCAAAATTCCAACTGCTTGGTCATCGGGTCGAAATCTAAAATTTCTGTCAATGCCATTCGATGGTCCTTCAGAAAGTCCTCGACGTATCTCCTACTCGCTTCAACAGCTTGATCACTAGCGTCCATGCAGGACTGATACGTCGCGATCACCTTCTCGTATGCAGATTGATTTCGAGGTTGAGCGCGCCCGTTTCTTAACCACTGCTCAATGTCAAATGCCAATTTTACGTACATATTAAACATCATGCCGTGATCAAGTTCGCCTTTGAAAGCGCTCACAGCGCCCTTGCAGACGTAGTTGTAGAAGTTGCTGCAGGGATCCAGCGATTTGTCAACAGACGTGCCAATCAACCATCGCATGTAGTGACAGTCTTCAGTGTCGCACACTCTTTTCGTGACCTGTCGCCCTTGCCTGCGTCCGCCGTTGTTCCTGATGGCGCTGAACTCGTTGGCATCGTCCTTCGTGACTCTTCCAAGTCAACAACGTTTGATGTCGAGGGCATCCCTGACTTCCAACCGTAAAGCACAACCCCGATAGAGATTCCAGTGACCAGGGAAAGTACCACGAATGCTGCTGCCACAAAGACTCGCAAGGTCTTCACTGCATCTTGCACTTCTTCGAATTTCTAATAGGAATAATGAGAAAATTTCTTGTTGAAAGGGCTATGCCAATATGTTGTAGATACTACAGCTCGGGTAGCAGAGAGAAGGAATTTATGGTGGTGACGTTCAAGACATGAAGCTTACGGCTGCTTTCAGTGAACCGAACATCAGCGTAGCGAGATACGCCCATACAACATGCTGCAGGAAAGTGGTTAAGCAAGTAATATTGCAGTTTAGGGTTAATATCAGTAATATTGGATGATTACTTGGTTTGGCGAACGTGTGATTTTCTCGGCGTACGCATTCTGTCGTTCAGCCATGGAGTGTATGAACTACAAGCGTCATTTGTATCAGCATAATGTGAGCAAATCTAGACACAAATGGATGGCTAAGTTACGTGGAGGGCGGAACATATACATCCTACGTCAGCATCAGAGTATTGTGACGCATCTGGGAAAGAGCTGGCATTCACTTTTTTTTTTTTACTACTGCTGACCTTACCGTTTCTTGGTCGTACACTTCTATAGCCATTTCGCAAAGGCGGCCTGGATCCAGGGAAGCGCTCACTGCTTCAGTCGGGACAGCGGTCGGTGATCCTCTTCTTCTCGCTGCTGGGTTCTTCTTCTTCTTCTTCTTCTTCCACCACAGTGCTGGGCTCTTTCTTCGTTCGGCGGTTGTGTTCAGAAGCACCTTCGCCAGCTTCCTCACTATCGCTCCATGGTTACAACACCGTTACAACTGTTTAATTATTAAAACACTCACTGCACTTATATATAATATCAAATACAGAGCAAGGAAACAGTCTAGGGTGCTTGAATAGTAGCTCCGTCTGTGCAGATGGGGGTGATAGTATTCAGGCACCCTGGGAATGTTGTTTAGAAGCGCACCCTACGGGCATTGTTGGGCATTACCACATGCGTGTTCACTGATTCACGACAAAGCTTCCAATTCGATACGTACGTCCGCACATTCCCCTTAGAAGTCGGCCCAGGATGCACATTACCCCCAGAGCGTTAGTCGTGCGTGAGACGTTGCCCGCCTCTGTGAGGCCGACAACGGCGGGCTCTTTCCGAAGCACCATCACCCACCACCACCACCACCACCCACTAGCCATACTTCGTGTACTTAAACGCCCCTTGGAGTCAAACGAAGACGTGTTTGTTGCTTCCTAAGTATCCGTTAATTTGTAGAAAATGCCGGGAAATAGATGTTGTTTCCAGCAACGTGTGTCTGATATTTCCGTAGCACGTTAAAAAAACCTGGTGGTCGAAATTATCGTTCGTCCTATACGGGGTGCAGGTGAATTCACTTTACGTGTATGCCTACTCCCAAGCAGAACCATCCCGATGCGAGCTTGCGCCCGGGTGAGGATAAACCTGACGCCCCTCCCCCCCCCCCCCCCACCGACCTCCTCCCACTTCTGTATCGAGCTTGCTACATTGACGATATTATAATATGTGGTAAGGATCGATAAGAGGTGTAGAAAGAGTATTGGTAAAGTTACAGGAGCATAGAACACGAGTTAGACAGTGCAAGTGTAAATTATTCGTGCCATCGGTGCGTATTCGCGACTCCAGCGAAGCCGTAGCCACCTGGCGGAGATTTCGAAAAGCTGCGAGTGCAGGTTCGAGACCGCGTCGGGGCAGGGAAGCAGTACAGGGGAACACGTTTCCCCTGCTTATGGACAGAAAGCCGGCCACAAAGAATGTATCGAAATCGAAAACAGGAATGTTGCAGTACGAATTTCTTCTCAGCATGTTGGAAATACGTACACCACGCTTTCTTTTCATCATTTCCTAATCAAGAAGAACGGAACGGAATTCTCATATGTGTTGACCCATCAAACGCTTTCGTGATCGGCTGTGTCGCCGCGGGTTTCATCATAATATTAATCTTCGGAATACAGAACAGGCAACCGGCATGTCTTTGTCTTGCTGACATGTATGCATTTTCAAACCTCATGCAAAGTAAACAATATCACCGTACTAATGCGGCGTAGACAAGCAATGGGTGTTCTCTGCGAGAGAAAGCTTATGTCTGCTGTCTCACACGTATCAACGAACGACTCGCAAAAGATGAAAGTATCAACCAAGTTGTACGTGAATACCAAGAGCAGTGCGGAAAAAGAATACTTCACTTTGCCAGAGCATGTTTGCAGCGCTGAGATTTTCGCCGCGCAACATAGGGCATGTTAAATAATTGCACATGTATGGTGTTAAGTGAAGACAAAGTGTCAGATATACGCGTGTGTACCACGGGATTTCAGAGTTATGCAAACGTCACGTCATATGAGCACGTTTTGTCATCACCAAACCAAACAAAGACGTGATCTCTGGAGTTCTTGCAAATGCCCATGTGTACGTTAACTTGTTCATCACAATTTTTTACGATTACTTGAGCATCAAAGTTCGGACAAGAACTATCCAATTCAAAGAGACACTACACTTCGAACGGAGCTGTTAATTGTTCATTTGCAGCACTCACACAATACGGGACTATCGGAGGAGAAACTCAAAAATGGCATTACCTTGCAGACTACTAATCCACATTCCAAAACACATGCTAAGTGACGCTTCTTGAGAAACTAATCGCTGCTTTGCCTTCAAAGAAGCAAAGCAGCCGGAAGAGAAGGCAAAGCAGCGATTAGTTTCTCAAGAAGCGTCACTTAGCATGTGTTTTGGAATGTGGATTAGTAGTCTGCAAGGTAATGCCATTTTTGAGTTTCTCCTCCGATAGTCCCGTATTATGTCAGTGCTGCAAATGAACAATTAACAGCTCCGTTCGAAGTGTAGTGTCTCTAGGAATTGGATAGTTCTTGTCCGAACTTTGATGCTCAAGTAATCGTAAAAAATTGTGATGAACAAGTTAACGTACACATGGGCATTTGCAAGAATTCAAGAGATCACGTCTTTGTTTGGTTTGGTGATGACAAAACGTGCTCATATGACGTGACGTTTGCATAACTCGGACTGCGTGTCAAATGCATACGAGAACGATACATATTTTGAAATCCCTTGGCACACACGCGTATATCTGACACTTTGTCTTCACTTAACACCATACATGTGCAATTATTTAACATGCCCTATGTTGCGCGGCGAAAATCTCAGCGCTGCAAACATGCTCTGGCAAAGTGAAGTATTCTTTTTCTGCACTGCTCTTGCTATTCACGTACAACTTGGTTGATACTTTTATCTTTGCGAGTCGTTCCTTGATACGTGTGAGACAGCAGACATAAGCTTTCTCTCGCAGAGAACACCCATTGCTTGTCTACGCCGCATTAGTACGGTGATATTGTTTACTTTGCATGAGGTTTGAAAATGCATACATGTCAGCAAGACAAAGACATGCCGGTTGCTTGTTCTGTATTCCGAAGATTAATATTATGATGAAACCCGCGGCGATACAGTCGATCACGAAAGCGTTTGATGGGTCAACACATATGAGAATTCCGTTCCGTTATTCTTGATTAGGAAATGATGAAAAGAAAGCGTGGCGTACGTATTTCCAACATGCTGAGAAGAAATTCGTACTGCAACATTCCTGTTTTCGATTTCGATACATTCTTTGTTGCCGGCTTTCTGTCCATAAGCAGGAGAAACGTGTTCCGCTGTACTGCCAGTCCTCCTCAGGTAACCGAGGATGCGGCTGTAGAGTATGTACCACTACGCCAACCTACAACGTTGCAAGCTCATTGGCCTAGACTGTGTGCGCGCTCCGATTGGTCGACAATGTTTTGAAATCGCATTTTCTACGCGCGCGTGTGCGTGTGCAGCGTCCGGCGGTGATTTCAACAGTTCCAGCATAGTTTCGAAATAGCTCGCATCGGCCGGCACGGCGTCCGTCCGTGTTCCGTGTTTCGGTGATGTCAATCGGCAGAACAGTTTGTGATTCTACGCTTGTTGTACTGTTCCTGGACACGACTATTATCCCACGTACAGTCTATCAGCTACGGAACTGGAATGCTTCGTGAGTTGGATCGGTTGGAGAGTGAAGAACGCGTTCGGGCGCCGTTGGATTTTGAGGGCTGACAACAAAGACAGGATTACGATTACGTGCCACACAAGTGCCTTCCGCTCTTCAAGCAACGAAAGAAGATGCTCATCATAAAATCGGACGGCACGGCGTCCTCTTGTGTTCCGTGTTTCGGTGATGTCAATCGGCAGAACAGTTTGTAGAAGTGTTCGCTGGTTTATTCATGCGTCAATGTAATTTAACGTGTGTTGTGCTGTTCCTGGACACGACTATTATCCCACGAACAGTCTATCAACTCCGAAACTGGAATGCTTCGTGAGTTGGAGCGGTTGCAGAGTGAAGAACACGCTTGGGCCGTGTCGGATTTCGAGGGCTGTGTTCGTTTTGCTTCAAGTTCGAACTTAGTTACAGTGCGTCAACAACGCAGTGAACCTTGTATTCACAGTGCACCCATGTATCAGATCTTTGAATCAGTGCTTTGTGTCAAATAAATATTTCTTTTAGCCAAAACAAGCTTCAGTTATTTTGAATATCGGGTAGGTAGGAGTGGAATCCGGTAGAAGTCGATGGTAGCCAGAACCGACCGAAAGCTCAGCCAAAGTTAAGGCTCCTGATTGTCCTGGCAACCTAAGGCTGGGATTGTCCTAAGGCTCCTGAGGCAACGTCTCACGACTAACGCTATGGGGGAATATACGTCCTAGGCCGACTTCTAAGGGAAATGTGCTGACGTTTGTACCGAATTGGAAGCTTTGTCGTGAACCAGTGAACACGCATGTGGTAATGCCCAACAATGCCCGCAGAGTGCGCTTCCAAACAGCATTTCCCAGGGTGCCTGAATACTATCCCCCCCATCTGCACAGAGGGAGCTACGTACTATTCAAGCACCCTACTGTTTCCTATATATTATATTCCTATTTCCGATATTATCTACAAGTACAATGAGTGTTTAACTAATTAAACAGCTGTAACGGTGTTGTAAATTGGAACGATAGTGAGGAAGCCGGCGAAGGTGCTCGTGAACACAACCGCCGAACGAAGAAAGAACCCAGCACTGTGGTGGAAGAAGAAGAAGAACCCAGCAGTAAGAAGAAGAGGATCACAGACCGCTGTCCCGACTGAAGCAGTGAGCGCTTCCCTGGATCCAGGCCGCCTTTGCGAAATGGCTATAAAAGTGTACGACCAAGAAACGGTAAGGTCAGCAGTAGTAAAAAAAAAAAAAAAAGTGAATGCCAGCTCTTTCCCAGATGCGTCACAATACTCTGATGCTGACGTAGGATGTATATGTTCTGCCCTCCACGTAACTTAGCCATCCATTTGTGTCTAGATTTGTTCACATTATGCTGATACAAATGACGCTTGTAGTTCATGCACTCCCTGGCTGAACGACAGAATGCGTACGCCGAGAAAATCACACGTTCGCCAAACCAAGTAATCATCCAATATTACTGATATTAACCCTAAACTGCAATATTACTTGCTTAACCACTTTCCTGCAGCATGTTGTATGGGCGTATCTCGCTACGCTGATGTTCGGTTCACTGAAAGCAGCCGTAAGCTTCATGTCTTGAACGTCACCACCATAAACTCCTTCTCTCTGCTACCCGAGCTGTAGTATCTACAACATATTGGCATAGCCCTTTTAACAAGAAATTTTCTCATTATTCCTATTAGAAATTCGAAGAAGTGCAAGATGCAGTGAAGACCTTGCGAGTCTTTGTGGCAGCAGCATTCGTGGTACTTTCCCTGGTCACTGGAATCTCTATCGGGGTTGTGCTTTACGGTTGGAAGTCAGGGATGCCCTCGACATCAAACGTTGTTGACTTGGAAGAGCCACGAAGGACGATGCCAACGAGTTCAGCGCCATCAGGAACAACGGCGGACGCAGGCAAGGGCGACCAGGTCACGAAAAGAGTGTGCGACACTGAAGACTGTCACTACATGCGATGGTTGATTGGCACGTCTGTTGACAAATCGCTGGATCCCTGCAGCAACTTCTACAACTACGTCTGCAAGGGCGCTGTGAGCGCTTTCAAAGGCGAACTTGATCACGGCATGATGTTTAATATGTACGTAAAATTGGCATTTGACATTGAGCAGTGGTTAAGAAACGGGCGCGCTCAACCTCGAAATCAATCTGCATACGAGAAGGTGATCGCGACGTACCAGTCCTGCATGGACGCTAGTGATCAAGCTGTTGAAGCGAGTAGGAGATACGTCGAGGACTTTCTGAAGGGCCATCGAATGGCATTGACAGAAATTTTAGATTTCGATCCGATGACCAAGCAGTTGGAATTTTGGTTCGCAGACTTGCCGTTGATGTTCGCGATTGAGCCGTTCCCACGTCGCAGCATAAATCAGGTTTACATACAAGTCGTCCCGCACATGATTCTGCATCGGACAATTCATGGGAACACTTCTGTCGATCGAAAGGCGTTTGTGGAAACCGTTTTAAGGGCCATATTTGCCGTCAAGGATATTGACGGCGCTACCGTTGACTCCGTCTTAGAAGGCGAAGACAGGATTTTCAACCTGAGCACAACGCTGGATTGGAATGAGCTTATTATCCCTGTGTCTGAACTGGGTTTGTTTGAAAATGATCAGACGCTTGGGAGGAGGTGGATCCACGCAATAGAGAAGTACCTCCGGGATGACATCACGCAGATCAAATTAAGAACTCCCGTCGGCGTCGCTATGCTTTTCAGTGCTTTCTTTGGAAGCAATGCCGTCATCGCTAACGAAACAGTTCAAGCAGCAGTAGCCTGGATGTTAACATACAACTTGTATGCTTCAGCTGGCTTCGATGACGATAGAACTGATATCACTCGAACCAGACAACGATGTTTATCTGATATTTTTCAGATATTCCCATCAGTTGCGGCTTCCAAAGTGTTGCTGGAAGTCGTTAACAGGTCAAGAGTGAACGCTGTGAACGCAATGATGGACGAAGTCGGCAAGCAAATTAGGGTGTCGTTCATGAACTCGAAGTGGCTGGACAACGATACCAAGAAACGAGCGGTGAAGAAATTGTCTCTCGTGATCAGGCTTCTAGGGTATCACTACGACATGATGTCACCCCAAGAGTACGACAATTACTTGAAATATGTTCCTGACATGAAGGGAGTGTACATACAGAATATTCTCGATGCTTCCAAAGGACAAGCCAAACATTATTGGGGGGCATGGAAGCCCAATGCCCTCAATTTGTCCATTCACCAGCAGACAGTTTCCATACCACTGTACGCCGTGAATGGCGTAAATTTCGGTGGTTTAAACATGATATTTGTGCCTGCGGCATCATTCTACCGTCCACTGTTCACTTACGGTGGTCCTCCGGAACTCAATTACGCCGGTGTAGGCCACATAATAACGCACGAAATAATGCACAGCTTCGACAACAATGGTGTTTATCGCAATGGTTATGGTGATGTGGACCCGTGGTTTACGAATCAAAGTATCGAAGCCTTTGGAAACTTGCAAGCCTGTTATTCAGATCAAATTGATCGTGCACCAAGAGCTCGGGCGTTCCTTGACTACCCCCACGAATACCTGGCAGACACACTGGCCATGGAATCTCTTACGAGGGCCTACCAGAAAGCGTCTGCCATTTCAAAGGTCACCCTGGGTAACGTCAAGGGGCTAACAAGTGATCAGCTGTTTTACATAACGGGGTGCCTTATGTGGTGCGGTGTTCCTAGCCTGGTGAAAAGCGGAACCCATCCTGATCTGGACGAAAGGTGTAACGTACCGTTCGTAAACTCTGAACACTTCAGTGAAACTTTTTCGTGTCGCCCTGATGCACCCATGAATCCGTCAAAAAAGTGCCGCTTCTTTTAGAAGTGCGCTCAGACTGCTGCCTCCTCAAATAAACGTTTCTAACGTACACCTTGCATGGAGTATACACGTATTCTGTAGTTCTTTGCAGACGAGTTAACGTTTGAGCTTTCAGAGAGGAATTCATGCTGCTTCGTAGCCGCGGGCGATCGCCGCGCCAGAAAGCCACGCACACATCTCCAACAAAGGCCAAAGAGAACCACAAAGCTATAGATTTTAACGAGGGAATATTATGCACACGTGTCCAGATCGGGCACGACAACAGGATGACCATAACGCTCTGGACCAGTGATTTCCCCAGAAATTCACTGCTGGGGGGGTGCCGAGCTTTCAAAGCGGGGGGGGGGGGGTATGCTTGGTGAACGTTCCCCTTAAGGAATTTTTCTTAGACATGGAAAGAATCGTGGCACAATTGTGACATATCTGCACAGCTTTCCCGTTTTATTAGTACATGTTATTACGTTAGAACGCAGTATATTAGAATATAGATTAATTATGAATGGCATTTCAACATTAAGATGCATAATCGCACGACCGACAAAGAAAAAAGACTAGCACCTTGTCTCACGAAGCTCAATGAGCAACCAAAGGTGAAAACCTTACACGAAAAAATCAGAATACCTTGCTTGATTGATTTGGGCGCAAATGGTTCATGATGATCCACATTGAGTTTGCGTGCCCGCACGCATTTTTGCTGGTATATGCGCGCAATATGTGCATTGAACAGTCACTATGAAATGAGTTTGGACAAATCCATGGTACGATCATCTGAATGACTGTGGTCTTAAGTGGGCATAAGTTTGACAGTACAGGATGTAATTCGCAGCGCCGGACTCACTACCAGAATGTGTTGGTGGCCGAGTTGGGTGGGGTCACCTGAAAAATTTCAGGGGGGGGGGGTGTTGCAAAAGTGCAGGGAGGGTGTACACCCCCCCTGGGGTAGGGGGGTAGGGAAATCTCTGCTGTGGACAGTGGTTGCGAAACAGACCATGTATTCATTGATCTCAGAAAAGGTTTGGATAAGGTCTCTCACGCCTTCCTGCGAGATAATACACGCTAACAGTGGACCTCTTTCACACTCGCGTCGTATCCTAGCGGCTGTCCAGCGCAACACAATCGGCGCACGCGAACGCATAGCCGGCTAGAGACCTTATAGCGGTACTCTCAATCCACTAGTCTCCGTGCGCTCCGTAGCGTCGTTCCCAGCGACAACATAACAGGGGTGGACTGCCACAATCACTCTTCCCATTGGGATCAATACTCGTAGCCGCCGTCTTTAATGAGTATGACTGACGATAACGTAACATTCCATACAACTAGTCATCCGGTAAGCATCTGAGTAGCGTATCAACGTTCGAAAGATCAAGGAAAAAGTAAACTACTTGCTTCCGCGTGCGATATGCACAGTTCTTCACGTGAGCAGTGTTGGCCGATGCAATATCTATTCTACACTGGTTCCCGAGCGGGACGAAATGAGCTGGCACGAAATGAACACGAACGGAAACGGAAATGAACGTAAACAAACGCGGGAAAATGAAGGAACTCGGCCACTGTGTAAGAAGAGACAGGTGGTCGAACGCGCAGCAAGCGCTCTGCGCCGGCGGTGTCGTAACTTTCCTCGAGGTTCGAGGAGGCGCCGCAAGGGGCAGCACGCGTACGGGTGCCTTCGCTGGCCTCCATCTCGCAGCGTTTGCATGGCGGGAGCGGATCGTTCCACGTGTTGTACGTGATCTGAGACGAGCGAGAGCGTAATAATGGGCAAGAAGTATTTTGTTCTTGGCTGTCGCAGCGGCTACAGGTCGTGCAAAGAGAAAGTGTCGCTCTTTTTCGTGCCTAAAGATGTCGAGCGACTGAACTCGTGGAGACGATGGACCCGCAAGGATCGCGTTCTGAGCGCAAACGACAAAGTTTGCGAGAAACGCTTTGAAGTACGAAAACCACAGTCCACAACGGAGTCGTGATCGCAAGCACTGCACGACAAGCTAAGCTGTGCTGCGCCTAGCATTTTCCCAAACACTCCTGCGTATCTTACCAAGACAACCAAGCAATGGAAGCGGCCCGCGGACCGAGACTTTGTCGACGTGCTTTCAAAAAGACGGCCGACAGGAGCATTGGTATGTTTCCTGGTGCGATAGAAGTATAGCGCACAAATAATTTCTTATACAATGTTATTGCAGTTGCACGTACGTCAGCGAAGAACTATCTGACATCAGCGAGAATCCGTCCGAGTATCACTTTCAGGATAGCCATGAAACTGGTAACATCGCGGCTTCAGTTGTTTAAAAATCCTGCCGGGGTAACACTGCCTTCTCCCTCATGGGACTACCACAAAATCGACCTGGACGGTGTGCAAGATGTCGTCTTTTGCGAGGTACATGCTATCAAACTGTACAGCACTGAGGACACTGGGCAGCCACACAACACAGGTTGTAACTACTAAAATAGTTGACATTACCGAGAAAACTGACCATCAACTATGTGATCGAGAACTATGACTTGCATTCCCGCGTCAAAGCCACAGAGTAGACATCATTGCGCAGTTACCTCATTACTACGTGTCGATGACGATGCATCACTACTGCAAGCAAAGGAACCGTAGTATCCAAGACGAGACAAAAAAAAAAAAAAAAACTACGAAAGCTTTCCAAGCTAGTCAAGTAGGTTATTTACATTTTACATAATTTAATTCTCAGGTCTTGTACTGTGTTTTCTGAACATGTGCAATAAACATCTTTATTTTTGAGAATCACTTCTCTTATTAGGCATTGCTTGGCTTTCAAAAGAATCCCAAGACCTGTAGTATCCCCGCCTGCTTGGCATTTGTATATTCGCAGCGCAAAGCCACCAGTGGAGAACTGAGCACAATTGCAGAATATTCCTCCACCAACAGTCGTTCTGGCGTCGCTCGCAGTTGTTGACTGATATTGTAACAAAATATACACCTCTGTCTAATAAATATCGCGCCTACCAGAATTTTTGCTTTAAAATCTTCTACTGAAGTGTAGTGTACTGAGCGGGGTGGAGTAGGCGGACTCCCTCCGCTCAGCGCCTCTAGCGGCGCAATGAGGAAGCCCGAGCGGAAATTCGACCGACGGAGCGGCTCCGTTCGGGCACCTCTCTCTTCTTACACGGTGAACTCGGCAAACGGCAGTCCAAACCTGCACCGTTCCTGTGGCTACCACGAGGTGGCAGCACTAATGGCGGCGCCCATTCCTTGAATCGCGTTTTTGTGTATAGGGTGCCCTGATACTTCAGCCCTCTGTGCAAGCAGTGCGCAAGAAGCACGAGTATCGAGGCATCCTACTTCGGTGCCACTTCGATGACACTTTGAAGTGATCAGTCCACCCATGTGCAACATGGAAGATTCCTTCGTTAATGTATGGGTGGACATTTGATTTCGTGTCCTCCAGGTATGGCAACGTCAAAGTTCGTTGCAAGACGTGCAAGAAGACTTATTGTGTGCAGTAAGACATCTACTTCCAACTTGAAGATGCACCGGGAGATAATTTACGTTGAACTGAGAAGAATGTGCAGGTATTCACAGGCTACCAAACGGCTTTTCAGACGCAGCATCCTCGTCTGTACAGTGCGGAACAGCAGAAAGCTTAAAGCCCGCAGCCCGCGTAAAGTTTGCAATAAAGACTGTTGTTGCCATGTCTTGTTTGGAAAATCCGCAAACTAACTCTATACTTAACCAGTTACTTTTTTCGTGGAATAACTGTAACTGTAACCTAGCTAAGTTTTTGCTTGCGTAACTGTAACTGTAACTTAGTTACTTTCCATTTCCCAAGACAGTGATGAGACGCTGTCGTTCCCACATTACCAGGCACCAACAGCATGGCCGACTCCTCTTCGTAGGTGGTAGCCGAAGTTGTGTGAGGACTGGGAGGTGTTGTATCCGAATCCTACCAGCGGCTGTGCTGACGTTTTGAATGGGTTTTCTGAAGTCTTTTCATGCGAACGTCACAGTTCCCCTTGAAGACGGCCCAGGACGCTTACTGACCTACCTCTATCCCACACCTTCTTGCTGTGCTACCTGATCTGTCCACTGCAACACCGTAAGATGGTTGCATCACGATTTTCGGTGCGGCGACGCCGTTTCCAAACCGGCTTGCAGAGGGCCTCATAGCCAGAGTTCGAGGTAACTCGTTACTGTAACTAAGTTCCTTTTTTCGGTAACCTATAACTTAACTCGGTATTTTTGCGCCGTGGTAACTTTCAGAGGAACTCGTTCCTTTTTCAGGTAACTTTGCCAATGTAACTTGAACTAAGTTCCAAGTTACTTTTAATTCGCTTCTCACTCACGTCCACATATTTCCTTGCTTTCTCCCCGGTTCTTTCATGGCATGTTATACCATAAAGCGTGATATTCAATCAATGACAGTATTCTGTTCAGGAAGTAAGAACCGCTGTCATTGAAATGAACCTGAACCATTGTGCGCCCACATGGAGTAAAATACAAAGCGTTCGAACTGTTGGACATAAACGAAAACGATCTAAGCGTGTTGCACTCCTCCGCAGGTAACTCGAGGTCTAACTCAGCTGCTCACGCGTGCTGCAGCTGTGTAGTGCTATTTTGTGTCCGAAGTAATTTGGAAGTATAACTCGTTTTTTTTTAAGTAACTCCGTAACTGCGAGTTACATTTCAGGCTGAAGAACTTAGTTACATTTTTCACACGGTAACTTAACTTCTAAGGAGTTCTTTTTAACGGGTAGCTTCTCAATCTATGCTCATCGCACTCGTATTTTCGGACGACGCGAAAAGGCCAATTGCAGCCTTCTCGTGAAATGTCTGCTTGTAATGACACCGAAACTACTGAAATTTAAAGGCGTGATGTGAATAAATATCGCATGCGCACGTATATTCGTGCGCACGTATAGTGTGCCTGCCTGGGACGCACACCGAGGATTCGATCCGCCATGATACATAGTGATTGAAATGTTTTTACCTGGCCTCGGACTTGAGCGTTTCTCCTCCTTAGGATAGGTTACTACAATCTCATACCATAATTTTCCCTTTCCTGAACCTTTGTATCCATGAAAAGAATTAGACCCCCAAAACGGAAGCTATTGTTTCACAAGCAAGTTGTCCAGGTGGCTTATTTTGATCATTTATAGCAAGTATTGAAAATTCTGTTTCGGATGAAACATAATGCCCTTGTGATACCCGTTTCAGAACTCGTGTATTCCTCTGAACAGGTGCTTTGAATTAATCTTTCAATTGGTATCGTCCTGTGAAGATCATTCAACTATTTGGCGCTGCACAAATGTTTTATCATCATGTCAGCAGCAATGTCATTGACGTTTCGGATTGTAATGAGCCAAAAACGAGCAACTTATACCTCTGTTCATGTATAGAACAGAATGTGCACTATTTTATACGTAACTAATAATACTAAAGCACCTGTGATAATAGCACCCAGAATTTTTCAAACACTGCAACTTTGCAAGGTGTTGCAAAAGACTGGGGGAAGGGCCATCATTACACCTCCGTTGAAATATGTTTATGTATCACTGTCGACGTAACAAATAACAAACGTCCCCTTGTAGGAGGTGCATTGGAAAAGAGGGAGGGGGTGCTGTCACCAAACATTCCGGACTGGATAATTAACTGGCGCGCATAACATACACCACGTACTCATATTTAACTCTATTTCCTCCAAATGGTATGCCGCATATCTAGGAAGGCACTCGCACTGCAGTACACCAAAGTGCGCATGTGGTCAAAGGCAAAGCCCTAACTTATTATGTGCGCCTTGAACAGCGGACGTGACACTTGCATACTAACATGTTGGTACAGCTATAGAAGGTGCTTGTCACTTTCGCGTGCGGTGTTACGGCGCCGATGACTTCCATGCGCTGAATGGTAATGAAGCCAAGTAATCCTCACCATGGTTTAACTCATCATGCATTCACACCAACAAGCCCAATTGCTCGTCGGGCAATGAAGGCGTCTCTTGAATATTAGAGGCAATACCGCATATTGCAGGCGAATCGTCTGAACATCACGTAAAAGGAACTGCTCCGTTACGAGCGCCCATGACCATCAATGACAGGAGTGCGAACCACATCTTCAACGTAAGATGCTGGAATCGGAACACAAAGTCGGAACACGCAGAACAATCATAGTACACTGCACACCGACACCAGCCCAGACACGGTAGCTGAGTCGGCAACGTGTTGCTTGCTGAGCTCTTTTTAACACATGAGATTGATTTCATTTGCTGCGGACAGTTGACATCAGTTTGCCTCCGAAATGTTCAATTGCTGTTTCAGAAGGTACGTGCAACGCTTTCTGAACCTAAAAAAGTCCACATGCGCCTCTAGGGAGAACACGGTGCGCTTCCTTTAGGCGATGTCCAGACGGTTCACCTGCAATATGTGGTATTGTCTCGAATATTGCCCGGCGCGCGCGGACTGCGGCCGCTTTCACGTATCTCCTATCGTGAGCGTGACCCGTTGCGTCTTCCCAAAAAACCCTCGATCCGAAAGCGCCCCAACCACGTGGGAGGAGAGTTGAAGTGGCAAATCCACGCGCAGCGCACTTGAATTTGAATTCAATCCGTCACATTGACGGCCGGTAGCTAAGTCGGTAACGTGTTCGCCTGTTGACCTTAAGAAAGTTAAGATCGCGATTGCAATCCCGGCCGAGGACGGAAGCAATGCTGGGGGAAGTAAGCATTGCTCCCAGCAACCATGTGTCGGAGATTTCCTGCGCACGTCAAAACACCCCTTAGTGTTCGATATTATCCACAGTCCTACAATGGTGCACGTGCAGCATGTCGACACAGTATACGCCGGCCATCTTACGCTGAGGCTATATACGGTGACACAATATGCTGACGCACTTTACGTGTCAATCTGCTCCAATTACCTAATTCGGCGAGCAGTTTCATTAGCTCCACCACCCTTCGCATTTTCCGAGAAGGGTTATGGCCAACCTTCACGGAGCGAATGTGCAGCAAAAAAGCGGGGAACGTCAGGCGTTGGAATGTATCGCGCAAGGCGTCAAAAGTGTAGGCGTTCGCCGGCGATCTGGACATAAAATATACCAAATATTTTCGCCGGGCTTCCGAGGTTCCCGAACTGCACACGAACACGAGGCCAGCCAGCCAATCAAAGCGCACTTCCGCTACGATTTTGCGCCATCTACGTATCGCTGCCTTGTAACCTGCTCTCCCGAGCTGTCTGCTCGCTGCCTAGCCTACAGCACCGCTAGAATTCCAGGCATCTTCAGCCAAGACGCATATTTTCCGTTAGCAGAACTGAACGCCTACATTACTGGACGTGTTTTTCTAAAAAGTGATTTGATTTAACTGTGAAATTTATGACATTACGTGCGTTTTTGTCGAACGACACTAAACTTCGTCGCAAAAAAAAAAAAGAAAAAAAATCGTTCCATGGAGGTTACTGCGCGAAGTCGTTGCTTTGAAGTCCACTGCGCAAGTGCAGGGACAGTCCGTCCGAATACGCTTGTATACAACATTAGCGAGGCAACAGGGGGTCGCGGTTGGGATGATGTGAAGCGGTACAGGAATGGTGGTAGGGTTCTGATCAGAATATTTTATTTAACATAATTATCTAAGTACACAAGTTACTTCTCAAGTTACACTTTGCTTGTAACTAACACCATAACAACGTAGAGTTCTGTTAATCTGTGCAGCAGATCGACACCGCTTTCGCGGCGGTGTTCCTGCCGGTCACACATGTTTCCGTCCAACGCTTGTTTTCGGAGCTTTAGTTTGTTCTCAGTCCAGTCTTTTCGAACGAAAAGATTCACCGTGTATTATGGGCTGATAACGAACATAGTGGTATGCGTTTCATGAATCGGTGTCTGGGAAACGACCGTTTCCTTAAAGGTACTGTAAAGCAGCACCGATCAAATGTCATTTAGTGTGGCTATTCGATAGTCCAAGCCTCCAGGACAAAAACTGCGCAAGTTTCATTCCAATCGACGGTGCAATTAATTAGAAAATTAGAATTAAAGATTACGGGCAACACTGTACTAGGTATTCGAAATGAATCCCTACTCCTGACACATACGGCGGCAACCACATCGCATGCGTATAACACTGGGCCCGACATAACAATCCACCACAATCAACCATAAAATCCGCCCCTGCAATCCACACAACGATCCACATCTGAGGATAAACGGATAAGCGAACTGAAATGAAATGAAATGCTGAGCCGTTGAAAAAAATGTGTCAGACGTTCAAGAAGCGAGACAGCGTCGGGACTTATTTGTTCCCAGAAGTTCACAGAGAGAGTTTGTTCGTTCGAAAGAGGCTGCGAACAGAAGGAGCGCGCAGGCGCAGCAGTGAAGTAGGGAGAGCCTCCATCGAACAGCGGCCAGCACTGAGTTACTTCGCAAAAATAGGGGTTAACAGGTTAAACTGTTAACAGGGGTTTCAGAATGCATAGGTAAACAGGCAAACTAATAATATGGTTACTAAAATAACGAAGTTCCGATGTAATAGTGTGTAATACCAATTTTCAGTGTTGCAGACTGTACAGGGGGTTGCTTGACACCAGGCGTCGCACCGCTCGACTACGCGGCAACTTTCATGGCAAATTAAAAATATTTATAGCGCGTTGTCGGTCGTATGGTTCCGCATATGATATTTAGAAGCAATAAAATCTCTAGTCACATCACCGGCATATCATGCTTGTCTACTGCTTTGCAGTACCTTTAACGCGGCTTTGTGTCTGTCCGCGGGCAGCATTAATTGTTTTTCCTCTTGCTTTTTGAGTATGCCGTAAAATGCCCTTTTTAGGGCCTTTGTGGCTGTCAATAAATAAGATAAAATAACCGTTTGTTGTATGTTAGACGTGTTGGGTACGTAGACTTCCGGGCTCTATCCGCCGAACCAGGTCAGTGTTTTTCCACCCGTGGTGGTTCAGCAGGTTCCTCATTTGTAGCCATATGTGTTGCTCCGTGTGCCTCCATCCCGCTGACCCCATTTTCCATGGTGACATGTTAGGCAGCGGCACCAAAAACATCAAACTAGGAAATTGAAACACCTGCAAACTAACACGATCATTGACCTGTCTAGCGAGCACTAGATGACATGGCAGACACTATGCCATAAACCTGCGCAACAGTGCTGCAAAGTGGTGAGTATATCTTTGTGCGATTATGTTTATGAGAGTCTGCACAGGCTACAGGTCCGAGTTTGCTTCACAGAGAGTACAGGGTCCGCTTTCCATGTTAAAAGTTCCTAAGTTGTCGGTAGCATATCTCATTTGCTTTCTTCTTCTCCTCCTTTTTTTTTTTCTTTTTACTTTTCCAGCAAACGCTGAATATCGAGGTTTTTGCGGCGTCGACGACGGTGACGTCTCTTTTTTTTCTCGTTTGTTTGTTTGTTTGATGCATACAATGAGTTCTGCTTCTGCGAGTAAGGATAATTTGCAGGATGACAAAATTGGGATTGCCCGGCAGAGAAGATTGTGCATAAATGGCAATACAGAAATTTAGGGCACATCACACACTAACTATTGAGCAAGAATTCAAGGCTAATAATGGTCTTAATTTTTACCCGACAATCCGAATAAAGTAAAGTTCAGTAAGAAAAAAAAAAGACGCAATTTACAGCTATGAGATAACTGTTGTACAGCGTGCGGTCAGTGTACACATGTGAACGTCACCTGTCATGCCAGATGTGGGCTTCATTAACTGACCCTGTGGATATGCCGGGTTAAACAGTTCGTTCATCACCAGGACAACGCTTGATTCGTAGGAAAACGTCGAAGGATGGCTGAGAAAAAAAAATAGACAAGGAGAGGGTAGGATTCTGAAATAGCTCTCCGTTGCTGGCCACACACGAGTGGGTATCGTCGCGACTGTAGCAAAAAAAAAAAAAAGGAAAGAAAAAGAAAAAAAAACATAAGAGAGAGAAAAGAAAGGAAGGAAGGGGGAAGATGAGCGTTCAAGGGTTAGGTATAGCCAGGATGAACGGTACTGATGAGACGGCAATGCACTATGGATGAGAGGTGTGCTTCCTTCAGTCCTTGTCTTTCGCGTCCCAAAATTTGCAGTATGCTGTCTCACCAACTAGTCCAACTTTCTGCGCTTTGCACGAGGCTCGTATCTTGGAAGGGACATCCGAGGTTGCGAGTTTTGGTAATTCGTTCTGCAGAAGAGCCTTCGGGAAATAGAATGTCCGTCACTATGGCCGGCCTGGAGTGTGGGAGGTGGGTTTCCTGCATAGTGTGGTATGCGCAGCATTCTGTCGGGATATGTTCGATAGTTTGCGAGGACGTTCCTTTGTATAGATTTTTTTGTTAATTGTACGGACAATCCAAAGATTGCACCGCGCGAGGAGCTATGAGTTTTCCATTGATTAAATCTTATTTTCTGGTACTATCTAATAAGTGTTTTGAATGTAAGCGTGTGCTGCGAAATTTATGTACGTTCTCATAGAAACGGAATGTTAAATATCCAAATATTAAAGACCAAATTCCCCATTTGTTGCGCTGAATACGAAATCGTTATCCCCAAAATGTGACATGTACCTTGCCACTTACACAAGTAAAATGTACTGGACTTCTTTCAGAGCACGCAAGTTATATCGACAGTAAGTCTCTCTCCGTTTCGCTTTAAAATATTTTGCTGCGCACATTATCCGAACCAAAGTTTCCGATTTGAGTTCGACCAATGTCTACGAGGCCGGCATGCGTTTGAACACACGAGCTTTAAAAAAAATGACTGTACTCTTTTGCGCACTGCCAAAGGCGTGCGAAATACGATACCCTTACAGCGGACGAAGTGCAGTCCCTGCACTGTGACCGTACATGATTTGCGTGCGGCGCAACGGCAAACCTGGCCACATGGCCACGCGACGCCTACGCTCCGCATTTTCGGCCGCCCCGTCTCCATCTCACGCAGCAATGGCGGCACATCTGCAAACTCTATGCTTGCGCGAGCGCTCCGCGGCTCCAGACTTGTACGTATCTTGAGTACGTACTCAAAATACAGTATTTTAAATACTTTTTCCGGAATTTTGGTACTCTACTCAATACTTTTTTGCGAGAAGTATTTTTAATGTATTTAAAATGCTTTTTTCGGTATTTGCTACTCAGTACTCAAAATACTTTCCTTCCTCGTCAAGCCATATCCAGCACGCTTCCCGCCGTGCCGAGATTTTCAGCTCACTGTAATTTAACCCCTTTTTCTTCGTTTTCTTTTTTTCGGGAATTCGCGAATCTGTCATTTATCCTCTTGTACAATAGGCTGGTCCCAAGCCTGGCCTTGCTTCTCAATAGCCAGCTTCGTCAGAAAACCGTTCCTATTCATATTGCCAGGTGAATCACCAGGGGATTAGGTACAAGATAATCCCGGCATTTATTTCCTTGGTCATCAAAGCAATAAACACGTGCCAGAGGTTGAAAGACCCGAACTGACATACAGGAGGGATTACGAAGTTTTGGGTCAGAACATATCAACAAAGTTTACTTGGGTTCACCAAAGTTCACCAAATATTACTTGACACCAAGACGTTGCAAACGAAAGATATGCATAGCTGATGAAGTTTATTCCTTTCATTTGTAAAGCCACGTTCAGAATACGCGTTTCACTTACTGCTAATACTAAAGTACTTTAAATAGTATCTTAAATACTTCTTAGAGTATTTAGTACTCTACTCAAATTACTTTCAGTTTTGAGTATTTTGTACTCTATTTTAAGTACTTTTTCCGTAGAGTATTTAGTATCTTATTTTAAATACTTTTGCGCAGTATTTTGTACAAGTCTGCGCGGCTCCCAGGCTACGCCATAGCCACGGGACGTTCGTGTCGCCAGTCGATGTGGACGACATCACGTGACATGCGCTTGGCAGACACTGGGCTACCAGCGGCATGGCCGAATGGGTAAAAGCGTACGCTCGCTGGTGACATAGCCAGTGCCGTCGGAAGAATAGGAGGTGGTGGGTTCCAATCCTACCACCGGCTGTTCTGTCTACTGTCTCCCCGGCAGACTTTCGCCTTCCTGCTATCCTCTCTCCAACTTTACGCCACTCATGTCCACAGCTGCTTCGTGGCGCTGGCACGGAATCATAAAGAACCCAAGCAGCACAATGCACTGAAAGTCGAGTTCAATAGGGGTGGACGGGTAGGTGGAAGGCCTTGAACAGATTCGTGAAGCTAAAGAACGTTGATAAGACACATACCGTCCACCCCTATTGCACTCGACTTTCAGTACATTGTGCTGCTTGGGAAGCACGCATTTCGTAGCATGAGCACACCGAAAGCGCTCGACGAAAACTACATAAAGTAAATGTCAAATGAGCAACGCGAGATGATCAAAGAGATAAATAACTCGATGCCAACCACTTCAAAAGAATCAGGTGCGCATCGTATTTTCAGAACCGTTATCGGAAAGACCTTCCAATCTGCTCAATCACTTCCAATCCTTCTGAATCTTGTTACTGCAGCCAAACCGCGCTAATAGGTCCATTCTGTTCGGAAGAAAAGTGCTGCATTCGTGCTGCAGCAGTTCTCAAATACGTGTGAGGTCTATGACGAAAAGAATGCGAGAAGGTTGCACTCCTTGAACTAATTCAGGAGGAGCAGGCGAAAAGAATGACCTTGGTGACACAAATGAGGGAGTGCAGCGTGACGCGACGCGGACGCCGATGCCCCAGAAGCGTGTTAAAGAAATCCTATGGTATTAAAACTCAGAATTTTATACATCTCTTGCGCGTATGGAACAAGTGACGACGACTGATGCCTAACGTAAACTTTCCTTTCTCTCTCTCTCTCTCTCTTTTCGCAGGTGATCATGCGGACTTCATTTGTTGTATTTTTTATGACCCTGGAAGTGACGCTATCAGGCTTCATGAGCCCTGGTATCGGTTATCCAACAAATGGCCTTGCGCTTCCATTGTAAGTTCATTTGTTGCTTCTTCTGCTTTCAGCACACGGGCATAGCTTTCGCCTTCGCACCATCGAGAACAGTCATCACAGATTCACAATTTTTTTCGATCTCTGAGATGACACATAACATTGCAGAAGTGTGCCTCACTCTGTTGTGTCTGGCGTCTTTATCCCTTTTGATGGGGCACGTATGCCAAGCAGTCCAGGTTTCAAGGGTACTTCGCCGTTTTAGACACCTCTAGTTTCTGTGTGTAACATCGTAGATGCTTTTTCCCTGACATTGCAGCTTCTTCCAAGAATCTTCGGTGAACCTACTTTTATTATAGTTGCATTATACGGTTAGCCTCCTGTCAAGCTACGGAACTAACAGAAATGTACCTTCTTCCGCATTGGCACAAGCTTCGCAACAAAGAGCCCTGAAGGAGCAGCCGAGTGGCTTGATACTCTAAGTCAAAAACTTCTTCAGATTATTATCATGCAATACAGCGCAAAGCATTCTGCCTGACAGACATATAACGAGAGATATTCGCTCCGAGGTTGAACGGTGTCGGCGCGCTGCGGAGAAACGATGAACTACCGTAGTGTGGATAGCTTCCTCGCGCCGTCTGCTTTTACACGTTTATTCCGCGTTCAGTGCAGTAGGTGGAACATTGGGGAACCGAACAGCATCGTACCATCGCGGCACAAGTGATCCTCCGGTGAATATTCACAAGAATTACGGAAGATAATCATCAACTCCTAACATAGTAGCAAGGTCACGGTGTCCCCACCTATAGGTCGATCTCGCAGCCAGTATCCAATTGGAAAACGGTCCTACTAAGATACCGCACTCGCACGGCGAAGGATCGCATTCCACCACTGAAGCCACAACGTGGAGACGCGAGACTTCGTGAACAGTGACATCTGTTTGCCGGGAACCGCAACAGGTCTGCTATCGGCCGTCTGCTGTGGGCTGTACAGATGTGTGACCACGCGACGCGGTTGTCATGCATCCCCCCGCAAGTCAGATGTTTTGAGCTTGATCACTCAGATTTGTGTAAAGTAATTCAACGTAGTCCTGTAGAGCACAGCTAATGTAAGAAAACTAGGGACCAGTCAGAAATACTTAAATATATAAACAAATAAGTATATAAATATACATTGCTGTACCAGAGATCTCGGTATGCCAGCTAAGCAATAACCCGTATGGTATAGCTTTTGTTAACCTCGACAGGACTGACTATAAATATTCGTACAACTGCACTAGTAACGTAAGCGTAATCGCGGAGGCCACAATGTAGTGTGCGGGTGCGTATTTGTGCTTGACTTTCGTGTGGCGTTAGTATCTTCCGTGAGCCCTACGTGCTTAAAGTGCCCTCTAATAGTATTTTCATTGCGTCATTGTCTCCTGTCCTGTAGTAGTACCATGTTACCGGTTGCTTGGCATAGGGCCTCTGATCAAGAGTTGTAGGTTGAGACAACAAGGAAAACGCGAGGCCTTTGATCCGAACATCTTTAAACAATCCTGCAAGTGCAAGACGCTGTCCAGAAAATCGGTTTCGAGAAAGATTGAGACCGTTTTGCGCTTTATTTCCAAGTTTTCCCATTTAGTACGCGAGGACGTTCGATCACAGCTTGCAGACGACGGTGGTTCTTTTCCATGGCCACGACCGCTGAAAGCATGTTCGTGATTTGTTACGGTCGTTGAAAACACGATCCTGATTGGCTGACTCTTAGTTGTTACGTCACGTCGACGAGCGCGCAGGCTTTCTGCATCTAGGTGGTGTTGGCACAAGGCTGGTGCAAATAGTCAGGTTTCTTTTCTGTTTGTGTTGATCAAACTGAATGACGACCTGCGAAGTGGTCAAGAGTTTGCTTTTTCGGTGGTGAAGCGAAGTTGGATATTGTTCCATCGTTGTATGCGCCGACCATTTCACCATCGTTCTAGAAAGCAAGCCGACTGCGATACCCGATGTCAAAACCACCTACCGTGAATGGTGAACTGCATATTTGAACCACGCAGGTATAATCGGCGCGTGAGCGGAGAAGAAAGAAACAAAGAAGAGAGGCACGGGGACCTCCCTACGTCACGCGAGGATCGTATCGGCCTACCGCAGTTGCGTTCTCTGTCAGCTTTGCTAAATTTGACTGCGCAGTTATAATACGCCTCGGAGCGGAACTATTTTGCACGACGGCTCCTAATGAACAGACTAACGAATGAAACAGGCTTTAGAGCCATGTTAAATGTAATTTCATTGCTCCTGTAAGCAGGGAAAGTGTTACGTGGCGAGTGTCTCGCGCTAGGAAATCGCCACGACAACACGCGCTGGTGGTACATTTTGAGCGAGAGAACGCAATCCGCCTTTTCAGAAACACCTGGCCCCGCCGCTCGGTTGACTGGCAAAGTAGTCACTGGTTGTCAATCAATGCATCAACTAAAACCGTGTGCGTGCTGTCTCCGTTGGTCATAAAGGGACTGATTGGATAAGTCACAGAATTAAAGAGTTACTTGGATATAACCTGAAGTTCATGGAGCGTCCGGGATGCAACATTGCACCTTAGGGATTCTCATCTGTCATCACATGCTGGAACAAGGTTATTACCGGTGTGCTGTGCCCGAGCAGCGAATAAACATTGGACTTCGTCTACTGCTGTAGGTTCAGTCGTTTGTACGGAAGCCGAAAAAAATCCAAACTTAATCCCTCTTGCTGTCCCTTGGCTTTGCAACTACTCAACGACTGCTACTACCATCTTCTTCAAGTTTTCTGCACCACAAGTTCACGAATTGTTGCCTCTCACCGCAAAAATGCGCAACCTGATGCCATGTGGATACGAATGGGAGACGACGAATCCGAACCAAACTGCTTCGTCGAAGTCCCGATAGCAGGGTGTCGGAGCGAACCGAAAACCAAAACCGAAAGCCGAAAAAAACAACAACGCAATTTTGGTGCGAACTGGAACGGAATCGAAACCGTATACGTTTTTTTTTTCTTTTTTTTTCGCTCAGGAGGGAAACCGAAAATTTTATTGAACGGTTTTCGCTCCAAGAAAAACCTTCGCTGGTTTGGACTACGAATAGGCGAATGAAACTGACGTCGTGTGTGCTCAAGTCATTGGATACTTTCCGAAGGTAACGGTTACGGTGGAATGTATGTTGGTAAACTATGACCTTTAGGCTCCCTTTGTAACGTTTTATCGTTCGCGCACATAGACTTAGAGGTACATGTTACCAATTGTGACGATCGCGCAACGCGCCCCTTGTGTGACAGCAGCGAGGTTGAACACGCAGCAACAGACACTCGGATGGGACGCGATCGCACCAGTCCAGCAAGAGAGTACTTTACATATGACATCACGACAAACAAGTCCGTCTGTATCATGCGCTTCAAGAAAGGAGAAAGCCTATTTGAACAGACAGTCACCTACAGGAATCAGGATCTACCATTTCATGCATGTAGAATAGACGAGTTTACATCTAGCAACACTGATTTTTTTTTTCTGGGAATGAATATATGGCGGGCATTCTAGCCCGCCATAATGAATATGCCCACCAGAAGCGGAACCGGTTAAAGCCGGTATGAACCGTTATTTTTTTGCTCCGAAGCAGAACCGGTACGTACCGGACCGTTTATGATAGAACCGGAACGAGAACCGGAACGAAAAACGTTTCGGTTCGACACCCTGCCCGATAGAATACGCCGCTGTCTTGTGCATGCTCCGTATTATGAGATGGCCCATTGCTCAGAAACTGGCAAACAAAGCTGTCAGACAATTCGCCGCCATATACTGTGTTGATTGTTACGCATAACCATTTATTGGTTGCAGGAACCTTGCACCTCTCCTAAGACAGTCATCCGCTGCTGCAAGACAAGCTGCCATACCAGCTTTACTAGGTCAGCAGCAAGGCCTGGCTCTGGCAGCAGGAGGAATGGCTGCCATGGCTCCCATGGCTCCCGTGGCTCCCATGGGTTATCAACTAGTCCCGATGCCGATAATGGTTTAGCCGCATTAGACAATCCCGGTACGAGATGTGCCTGTATTATAATCTCTGTCCATGCGCATGTGCGTGTATTTCCAATATTGAGCCGAGCTACATCTTCGTCTTTCACTTCAGACGATCAACATGGTACCTCCACAGGCTGTACCAGTTGGGCGATCTCCTGCACTCCTACGTGTACTTTTCAAGTCAAAGTTACCAATAAAAGTGGCGCGTCATTGAAAATGTTTGTTCATATATTCATGAGGCTCACTCCGGACGGCTGTGAACCCCACCCAAGAAAATAGCGCTTGAGAGGATAGCGTAGATGCAGGCCAGCTGGTGGAAGTGATGCATGGAAAAGAACTGTGCTGCTGTTGTCTATGCCGTCCTTGTTTGTTTACTGCCCAAGAACAGGCGATGTTCTCCACAAGTAGTGGTGCAAGCACTGCGCATGCATGTACGGTGCGCAAAGTGATCTTGTGGTAGTTGTTGTTTGTTACGTTCCCTGTTCTTGTTTGCCACTGTTCATGCATTTTTCATTCTACATTATATTTTCCTTTAGTAAGCAAGCGTTAATGGTTTCTCCAGAAAAGTTAAAGCAATTGTGGTTAATGGACCTCTACCCGAGAAATGTCATCATGACGTTCGAGACAGACTAAACCGAAACAAATCCGAAAGGGAGGGCTGGGTTCCACGAATGGGGACCTCTTCGCTGCCTCCTATTGAAAGAAAAGTCACGAAGGTTGCCGAAGGAAAAGTAGGCGAAGGTCCATTTCAGGGACCACCGTCATCTCCTCAAGACCTTTGCTTTCGGGTGCGACCTTGTTCGCCCCTAGCTTGGAGCGTAGTTCAAGACTACCAAATTGGTGGCGTTGTCGAACAGTATGACGTCATTTCTTTACAAACAGGTAGAGGTTTAGTACGTAATGCTAATGTCACGAGTGTTTGACAAATAATTATAGCACGTTTCGCAGGATGAACCTGATATTTCGCTTTGTCGTTTATTTCTCGCATGGTTGAAATGCCACTGGTTGGCGTATAATGCGTGCGTAATGCGCTGAAAGAAGGCTCTCAAGTCAACTGCTCTCTGCTTCTGCTTCCCGAACTGAAGCCCATGTTTCAATCAACCCTCACCGGGGGTACACGCAAACCAGCATTAATAATCAACCGCTTAGGAATAAGACCTTAAATAACAAACCACTTAAAAATATGGGGTTAAAAATCAATCAACAAAAACAAACAGTTTAAAATCTCCGTATAAAGATCACCTGTTGGTAACGCACCATTAAAAGTGAACTGTTTCAAAATCCCCCCTTCATCTAGCATGGAGGCGGACTGATTCCATTCTGCGGCGGGTTGGATCAGGTTACGCTTTTCGCAACTGTCTACTCCCGGAGTTTTTGTGGCACAAGGCTGAGGTGCTTTACGGCATTCCTTTCATTCGGTAGGGCACGGTCCAGTTACTGAGCCCGCACCCAGTTCCGGTCTGCGATAGACGCCAGTTTGTACTCCTGGCGATAGAAATAAACTACGAGGTCTGGATAGCACGCTGCATAGATGTGCACGGTGGCCGTGCTCGCACCGCCGTTGAGGTACTGAACAGGGTCAGAGCAGGCACCCGTAGAGTGCTATACAGGGAGAGAGCAGTCCTTGTGGCCGTCCAGTTTGGAAGGCGGTGGCAAACACCAGCGACCCTCTTCGAAGAAAGCAATGGTAGGTATGTCATCCGCTTCTACTATCCTTCGTGCTGCTGTCCCACGAGCAACTCTCCGTGAGTTTTGGTTTGTCGCGAGGTGGCATCTAGCACGCACATCAATCCCAGACCTGCAGTTAGCTCGTCTTCGGGTGTTGGCGTTGCGATGTTGTAGACTAGTGCGTTTGTTGCGTTAAAGGGAGTCATCCGAATGGCTGGTCTTCCACGATGATGCTAATATATATATATATACGTTAGGTTAGGTTCCTTGAGGTTAGTTTAAGCCTCTTGCTTGCAGTTCACCATGCTCTAGGCAGTGCGGGCATAAGACTGAGAGCCGGTTTCACCTCACTTTTTAAAGATATATTTTTAGGAGCAGTTTTTTGACGATTTATTATTAACGGTGGATAGTTACGCGGTTTATTTCTGTCGTGGATTTATTTAAGCGTATATTCTGGACGTTTTATTTTTAACGGTGGATACTTACGCATTTATTCCTGAGCGTTTATCCTTAACGGTTTCAAATAGGCTACCCCCCTCCCCCCTTAACGGGATCGCTGGATTTTTGCACTCTTCGATGTGCACGGCGTGTTCAGATAAAGTAGCCTCACATTTACGCACGTAACGCGTTCCCTACCTAGCGTATGAAGTT